>NC_042623.1:42626831-43269800 GCF_901001135.1 Rhinatrema bivittatum | reverse complement strand
TGCGGCTGCTTACTTTGAAGACAGTTTTTCTGGCAGCAGTCTGTTCGGTATGTCTGTCTCTGAGCTGCAGACTCTTTCATGCCGTGAGTCTTTTCTCTGTATGACTCCAGGTGTCCTGTTTTGTTTTTTGCCAAAAGTGGTATCAGAGTTTCATTTGAATCAGAGATGAAGCAGAGTACCGTCTTTTGCGATCCTTGGATGTCAAATATCATTTACTGTGATACTTGGAGATAACTAAAACTGTTTAGAAGTCTATCGCCTGTTTGTACTCCTATGGTGGAGATAAACAGAGAGCTCCAGTGACAAAGGCAACAATAGCCTACTGGGTTAAGGAAGATATTATGACAACCTATGTGACTGCTGAGGTTGCCTTGCCGAAGCAGATTAGTCCGCACTCAAGGGAGGGCTCAGGCAGTATCGTGGGTGGAACTTTGTTTGTGGTAAGCCTGCTGAAATTTGCTGAGCGGCGATGTGGTCATCTTTGCACACTTTCTCCAAGCATTACCACTTGGCTGCTGTTAGGGTTAGGGAGGTCGCCACGTTTGTGCGAGCGGTGTTGATTGGACCATTGGCAGCCTCCCTCCCTTTTTGGGATTATCTTTGGTATATCCCAATCGTTGGGATTGACCTGCCTGAATGCTGAGGAAGGAGAAATTACTACTTTCCTGATAATTTCCTTTCTTCTAGTTATGGACAGGTTAATACCAGACCTGCCCTCGGTTGCCAGTGTTTAAATTTGCGGTTAGCCGCCTTCTGGTGAGCTATGCGGAGTATGATTCCTGTGCTTCCTGGAATACTGGTAAGTGGCTTCTCTAGCCCTTAGTTTACTAGATATGTTCCTTCTTTTGGCTGAGTTTAGTGTTCCTGTTTGGTTTGGAAGCATGAGTGTTTGTTGATAATGTTCAAGCATAATCAGTTTGTCCACAATTTGGCTTTTTTCAGAGAATACTGGCAGGCTGATAGGGTGGGAATATATGGCCGTGATGTCAGCTTTTGCTCCATCTCCATCTGCTGGCAGAGGTACGAAACCCACTCACTCGTTGGGATTGACCTGCCCTTACTAGAGGAAAGAAAATTAACAGATAAGTAGTAATTTCTCCTTTATTCAAAAAGGGAAAAATGTCCGATGGAATGGATAATGTCTCAAGGAAATATCTCCTTAAAGTGATCCAGGGTAGCTCACCATCCACCCTCAGAGTGGAGTCTGTTTTCAATAAACTCCACTCTCCGATTCAGATAACCTTTAATAAAAGAAGATTGAACATTCTTTAAAGAAATATCCTCTTCAGCTTTAGAAATTTTTTCCAAGACTTCATGTTGGTGGGTTTCACATTCCACAATATGAGAGTCTAATCTGGTAGATAGTTTACCTTAGCTGATCACGAGACATTAGCAAGCCCAATACTAGCCACCAAATCCCAGAGGACATCTAAAGTTAACACTGTTGGCTTAAGGGGCATCAAATATGCTGCTAGGGGATGGCAGACAGCTGGAACTCACCATCCGACACTTCGGATGGCTCTAACACTGTGCCTAATATAACAGCAGCTGATTCCCGCACCATTGGAGTAACCACATCTTCAACCACACTCCTAGAGGCTCCCCTCAGTGCCACAGTCTCAATGATGATATCAGTCTGAGACAGTGCTGCCTCACTCTGGGAGGAAACACACTGGGCCAGCGGTGGACGGACATCAAGGAGGCTAAGGGACACCTCCCCCCCCCCCCCCCCCCCACCGAAAATGACTCTCTTCCATCGGCTCCAGGAATGGGACACCACTCCTCTTCCATTGCTGCAGGTACTGTGACTTTAGAAATCTGTCACTGTCCAAGGATGGGTGAGGACTCTGGTGGGTAAGTCCTAACTTTCCCTTTCCTTTTGGGAGGCATTATAGAACCAGCCTATAAGCAGTAAGTAGGAACAAAAAGGACAGCTGAACCACAGTTGCATCATTCTGCCATCTTGATCTCTCCCCTAGTGGGTTTTGATTCATGTTTTCTTGGCTGATGCCAGTTGTTTCTCCAAACCAAGTATCTCGTTTGTCAAGACCTTCCACTGGTCAACCGTGTGATAAATGTCTTCCTGTAGCACCACTTTGACCATGTCCCAAAAAAGGATAGGGCTCTTTATTAATTCACAAAACTCTTCCCATCTTTGAGTGAGAATTGTTTTAAAATTCTGCTCATGACAGAAATATTTAGAGAGTCTCCAGTGGGCCTGATATCCCAGAGGTCGATAACCCTCCAAACCAAACCATAGTGGAGAATGATCTAAAATTTCAAGTGGCCCAATTTCCACCTTCAATACTCTAGAAAATTCTGTCCTATTCACCAAAAGATAGTCTATATGAGAAAGCAGGGATATTTGGCTCTGTCATGATTTAGTTGTGTGCATGATTTTTTTTTTTTTTTACACAATCTGAATTTCACACCATAAAGAGCACTTTATTGTGAGAAGAGTTCTTCTGTGACCTTATGTTAAAATAACATTTTGAGATTTCTAGATTAAATTAAACATTATAAAATGTCTGCGTGCACTTTGATACTATCATGAACTGGTAGTGAAAAGCTGGAAAACATAATTTTTTTTCTTTTTATGCCTGATAATTGAAGGATGATTTCATTTCAAAAGGTGCGTATTATGCTTTTTTTCCCCAAAATTATTTCACTCTGTAGCTGCCTTATTTGGGATATGATGACTCAAACCATGACTCATAATTTCAGAGGAAGATTATGGCTTGCATTCTGTTTGTATACAGAAAGTGGTGTCTTGATGTACAAGTGACATAACAGTAAATTCACAGCTTCAGTTTTTTAAGGTTTATAAATATATTTTTGGTTGAATTGAATAAGAAATCTAAAGTTATCACTTTATAAACCCCATATGCTGTGCATTCTGAAGTCAATGTTGTCGTCCATTTCATAAACCAAATACTTTACAGCACAAGGAGGGGTTCTTGTGGTTCATATTTTTAGCATTGGTGTTTGTAATGCTGCCATCACTAAAAGCAATTGAGTTTACCGCATTACTCATGTACTGAGTGAAAGCTACAGTTTAAATTATAAATATGACACTGTCTGGGAATTATGATGAATTCTTATAGGGAAGAGGAGGAATATTTCCAGTGTGACAAAGCATTGAAAAGCAAACATTTACCTTTTGCGTCATGAATGCAGAGCCTTTGGTTCTTGGGTACCAATATAGTGACCCAAAAGCCTTACAAAATAAGGCTAGTTTTATCTTAAGGTTAGTTTTATCTTAATATTCTGCTTTTTTTTCTTAAAAAAATAAAAAGTTGCAGCACAGTAACAATACTAATATATAAAATAGTTTTTACAAAAATGTAATCAATATAGCTATAAGAACTTCAACATACCCAGCCAATCCTACCCAACCACAACTGTGACTCTGCAATTGATTCCTCCCCAACCAACTACTGTTTCATTTTTAAGGGCTGTATTACAAACTGTTTAAAATATAGGAATGAAGTAGAGATTAAAATAGGGATATGGATTCCCCCAAGTGATTCTAGAATTGTTCTCTAAATTGTAAAAGTAAATTAGTAACATATGTCAGTAGGTAAAGCCATGACACAATCTATCTTTAATATTAATATAAAAAAGATGCATCTCAAGGATTATGTATAAACTCTGTAATAGAAACCATGGGATCTGGCAGAGCAGCTTTAATAGTTGCTGCACAGAAATGCAGCTATTTAGATTAGGCCAGAGTGATAGAATTAATTAGCTGAGTCTGTCTGGTAGGCTGCAAATACAGTAATACCTCAGCCAGGTCTGTCTGGCTGGTTACAGAGGGGACCTAGGAGGCAGTATCTGTGAACAGTGGCCACACTGGTCTTGGTAGGTGTTTAGATTATTACAAAGCTTTGTGGCTTGACATGGGAAGGGAGGGTTGCTGGGCATGAACGAAGTGGAGAATTGTAGGCTTATCTGTCTGAAAAGGTAGAGTACAAATGAGGAAGACAACCAAAACTGTCTTGGATAAGAAGAGAGATCTTACAAGTGGTCAGCTTCAAGATTGACAGTTACAATACACAGTATCCTTAGCAGAATGGGCAGACTGTTTAATCTTTTGTTCTGCTGTCATATACAATGTTACAAACCAGGTTCTGTTCCCTTCTTCACTATATGACCTTGAACATATTGCTTAACTGCATTGTTCTTAGTCTTCGGTTTCAAAATTTCTGGAACAGGAACTGCGTAGCTTGTGGGTTCTTGTATACCCTGTATATATGAAAATGATCCATATTTATCCTTCAGATCATCAGATTCTTATCCTGCTTTTTCAACTAGGTAGTTACATTTACACCAGTATTATCTAATTGTAGTTTGTTTTAGCCTATCATTGAATTTCGTTTTCTGCCTATTATGCTTACAGCGTTAATGTACATTATCAAATTACATTGTGTGTTTTTATTGTGAATCGCCTAGACCTATTCTGTGATAGGCGATCAACACATTTTAATAAAATGAAAAATGGAAAATTGAAAAAAAGACATTCTGATTTATCTGTATCATGCTCTTTGTACGACTGCTACCTTTTGCCCTTGTCATAGGCTTTTGAAATCGCAGTATTTTAGTCGCCATCTCTCTGCTCCGCATGATACTTTTTAGTTTTATTTGAATGTATTTCCCACTTTTCGCTCAACACATTTTCTAGTTCCAGCTCACTGGCAGTTGGCAAGGCGTTGAACTTGATAGGCAAAGTAAATTTGGTGTAGAGGGAGCAGAGCGATCTGTCCCTGCTACAGCTGCCTTTTCCCTGCAGGGATCCTCATTCCCATCCATCCCGCACAGTCTCAGATTGGGCAGAAGTCGGGTGGATTCTGACTAGCAGTCCTTATCTTCACTCAAAACAATAGAACAGCTGTAAGAACCATATGAGAGATGCCTAAAGTCTCCTGCAGAACCCTCTAAATTATAAGCCTGTTTGTACAAGTAAGTTTTTTAAGGCTTAACTGTATTCCTGCAATCAGTTGAACAGATTTATTCCAGTAAGGAGTTCCAGAAACATTGGACCCACAATAGAGAAAATGCTATCCTTGGTCAAGCTTCATCGATGGAACCTCAAGTACATTTTTTACCAGCAGATCAAAATGCACTTAGAGGTTTATAGATCCTCAAGACTATTTGCCCAGCAGTCAGTGTCACCATGAATAACTCTTGTGTAATAAGGATGCAATTTTATACTGGACTCGCCATTTGATAGGTAGCCAATGTAATGCAGATAAAACAGAGGAAATGTGATCACAAATAGGAGTTAGAGTCAGCATACATGCTGCAGTGTTCTGTACAAGTGGAAATGGCTGTAGAACATTTGCTGAAAATCCAGTATAAAGTAAATTGCAGTAGTCCAGACTACTTAGTACCAGTGCCTGAAGTACAATTTGAAAATCATCTGACTCTAAAAATGGCCAAAGTCTCCTGATCTTATGCAATTTGAAAAATGAGAACTTAATAGCTTTAATATGTGATATTAAAGATAGGCTGGTGTCAATGATTTTGAAGGGATTAATAAATATATGGATAAAGGTGAGCTGGTAGATGTAGTGTATTTGGATTTTCAGAAGGCTTTTGACAAAGTCCTTCATGAGAGGCTTCTAAGAAAATTAAAAAGTCATGGGATAGGAGGTAATGTTCTTTTGTAGATTGCAAACTGGTTAAAAGACAGAAAACAGAATTAAATGGTCAGTTTTTTAATTTTTATTTATTTATATTTTAGTGGAGACAAGTAAACATTGAAGTGTCTCGGAGATCTCTACTTGGATCAGTGATTTTTAATATATTTATAAACTAGAAAAGGTTACAAGTGAGGTGATCAAATTTTCAGATGACAAAATTATTCAGAGTAGTCCAAACACTAGCAGATTGTGATAAATTGCAGGAGGATCTTGCTAGATTGGAAGCTTGGGCATCCAAATGGCACATTAAATTTAGTGTGGACAAGTGCAAGGTGAAGTAAATAATAATAAAAAAAATAACCCATGCTATATTTACACAGTTAGGTTTCATATTAGGAGTTACCACCCAGGAAAAAGATCTCGGCATCTTAGTGTATAATACATTGAAATCGATGGCTCAGTGTGCTGCGGCGGTCAAAAAGCAAACAATGTTAGGAATTATGAGGAAGGGAATGGTGAATAAAACAGAATATCATAATGATTCTGTATCGCTCCATAGTGATTCCGCACTTTGAGTATTATGTGCAATTCTGGTCACTGCATCTCAAAAAAAGATAGTTACATTGGAAAAGATACAGAGAAGAGCAAGCAAAATGATAAAGGGGATGGAATGGCTTCTATATTTATTTATTTATTTATCAGGTTTTATATACCGTCATTCGGCTTCATTATAAAGCCATCATAATGGTTTACAAACATGCAGGCCGATACAGTACATTGTGCTCTGACAGAGCGCACTGTTAGCCGGCATTTGGATGCGTTTTCGACACGCTAGCTTTACCCCTTATTCAGTAAGGGGTAATAGAGCGTCCAAAACCCCCGAACCTAATAGCACCCGCAACATGCAAATGCATGTTGATGGCCCTATTAGGTATTCCCGCGCGATTCAGTAAGTAAAATGTGCAGCCAAGCCGCACATTTTACTTTCAGAAATTAACGCCTACCCAAAGGTAGGCGCTAATTTCTCTGGGCACCGGGAAAGTGCACAGAAAAGCAGTAAAAACTGCTTTTCTGTGCACCCTCCGACTTAATATCATGGCGATATTAAGTCGGAGGTCCCAAAAGTTTAAAGTAAAAAAAAAAAAATAAAAAATAATAAATTTTGTCGGCTCGCGGGTTGAAAACCGGATGCTCAATTTTGCCGGCGTCCGGTTTCCGAACCCGTGGCTGTCAGCGGGCTCGAGAACCAACGCCAGCAAAATTGAGCGTTGGCTGTCAAACCCGCTGACAGCCGCTACTCCTGTCCGAAAAAAGGCGCTAGGGATGTGCTAGTGTCCCTAGCGCCTCTTTTTACCGCTGGGCCTAATTTAAATAAATTTATTTACTGTATCGCGCGCACAGGAGCGTGTCCTGTGCGCGCGCGGGGAGAGCGGGCACCCGCCACTCCCGCGTTTTTTACTGTATCGGCCCGATGGTAAGGTTACAGACATGTTAATGTTAATATTAATAGGCTAAAGAGGTTAGGGCTGTTCAGCTTGGAAAAAGGACTGCTAAGGGCAGATATGATAGAGGTCTTTAAAATCATGAGAGGACTAGAATGAGAATTGATTATTTATTCTTTCAGAATATCAAATAGCACATTTAAAATAAATCAGAGAAAATTCTTTTTCACTCAACACACAATTAAACTCTGGAATTCATTGCCAACGATGTAGTTAAGGCAGTGTAGCTGGGTTTAAAAAAGGTTTGGACAAGTTCCTGTTGGAGAAGTCCATAAACTATTAATCAGATTGACTTAAGGAATAGCCACTGCTTATTTATTTATTTATTTGACGAGTTTTATATACTGTCGTTCGGTTTCGCCATCACAATCTATATAAATAAAAATGTTAAATAGTTTGTACGTCGTCGCTAATCTCGCCAACCACTTAACCGAATGTGTTCAAATTTGCACACAATATTCACTTCCCATACGGGAAGGATCTTATACACTTACATTACATATAGGTCACACCTGTTACAGGTAATACAAGTTTAAAAATTGCTTACACAAAACAGCGACATCTGGTGGCCGTCAGCGCAAGCGCAACCTCTTACACCTTTCACACACACCACACCCCACCCCCACACTGGGCTATTGTCTTTCATTCACACTCCCTCATAACACACAGAAATCCACACTCATCACACCATACCCCCCCTTCACCGACACGCCTGCCAATGTCACTTACTTCACCCACCCTCCCAAAACACACCAAGACACGAATTCCTGGCTGCTACATTGGGAAGCCAGGCATTTCACACACCCTCCGAATTTAAATTAAAGTACCCTCTTCCACCCACCCACGCACTGCACTCCGATCACACACTACACCTGAAACAAGTCCGTGCTTCTCCGCCGACACCACAGGAACGGTCCGGGACACATCGCATTCAGTAGGGCTGTCGGATGCCAGCAACCAAAATGGCGCCGGCGGACCTTGCCCTTTCTATGCTATATGGAGACAACGACGTCGATACACCATGTGACATAGTAAGGGCAAGAGTCCGTCGGTGCCATATCCTCAGCGGACATTTGCCCTTACTAGGTCAGGAATCCTGATGCACCACTTTCACCGGTGAAGTTTTGCGACATGGCAGCTGGTGGAACAAACCCTAGCACACACCCTCGCCACCGGCTGGCACTTTACACAGGTAGCCGGGGAGGAGCATGGTGGGGGACCATTCTTATTTTCCGCCACGTGTTTTTCACAGGGGGGGGGCACTCATTCTCCTCATCTCCTGATAGGGGGCCTGTAGTGTGGGTTGCTCTATTTCGCCGGGTTGGGGAGGGGGGGCCAGGAAGGTGTGCTTGCATATTTAAACTATTCTTTGCTGGTGCTGTTCATTTGGGGTAAAAAACACAAAACACACTAACTGTAACCTTTACTGCTCTGTTCTGTTTTTTCAACTTAACCAGGCTCAGCCACAGCAACGCATGGCAGGGTTCAGCTAGTGGTTTATAAATTTCGATGGATAACAAAATGTTAAAACATGTCACAGGTCATGGATGCAGTTAATCTGCTAACTTATCATGAATGAAAACTTAAAATAATGAGATTATAAAATAGGGACAAGTCACCAGTTTACATATGTAATATACAGTATCAGACAAGAACAATGTTTTTGCTTGGCTTGTTTTTCTGTCTCTCTCTGATTTTGCTATCTTGCCTTCTTTCCTGTACCGGCATTAGTAGCATCGGATTTGTTTAATGTTTGGTTACTTGCCGGGTTCTTGTAACCTGAATTGGCCACTGTTGGAAACAGGATGCTAGGCTTGATGGACCCTCTGTCTGACCCAGTATGGCAACTTCTTATGTTCATATATATGCCTCTGGGAATATACCCTGTCTGGCTATAAGTGCTTGCATTAAGAAAGCTCAAGCATGTTTTTAGGGGGATTGAAGGAGGGCTATTTTTCAGACAGCCAATTTACTCAGGGAAATGGCTTTGAAAATTAACAGGTAGGACTGTATTTTGACCGTATTGGAGTATCTTGAAGTTCTGGTGGTGATGGCAATCTTTGACCACCACTCTCTTGGCTTACTGATGCGTGCAAAGTTCTAATTATACAACTTTTATGATCATAATTTGTTTATGTAGCACATTTCATCTAAATAGGATATCTTTCCACTCGACAGTTATACTTGGAAGCACCCATTCATTGTGTGCTAGTTGGAAAGTCCAGCTATTCATTTGGTGGCTTCATCTATTATAGAAATTTCCAGGAGGATAAAGGAAGTAGCGGTGTGGTTGCTGCTGTCATCCTCTTCCTGCTGCTGGGGAAAATGTGACTTGCCTAAGAATTTATAGTGTCAGTGGGAGGATGGGGATTTGAACTCAGACTGCCAGGCAATGTGACTCATGTAGTTCACTATCCTTACTATATTTTCTCCCTATAATATAATCTCTCTATTTTTGGTATCATGATGTTCTCTGTCATCTTTATGGATTTCCAGAATGAGTTACCCATATCTCTTGAAACCGGTTCCATATTTTGACAATTGAGTTGACCTAATTTAGCTTTTTCTGAATTGGCCTTGCTGGAACACATCAATCTATTTCGTCATAAAAGTATATTGCAAGATATATCTCTGCCATTCCCCGCAAATGTTAGGAACATGATATATCATTTAAATACAAGCCAGATTATGAGCTGGTATCTTCTTTACTAGTGCCGATCATTATATTGTATATCATATTATTACCACTTCCCCCTGATGAAGCCGTTCAGCAGCGAAACATCAAGGCCTTTGTCTCGAGCTAGATGCAAAACGGCTACTTTGTAACATCATCCATCTTTGTGGGATTTTAAGAAAACTGCAACTTTGTACCATTGGTGTGGTTGCGAATCAAAGTTACTGGCTGCTTTATGTGCTGAACTTCATTTTTGTGAACTGTCTGATTCAAGCTATTGTGGATTTCTCAAGTGGTTTTGACTATTTTCCATTGATTGAACTATAGCTTTGCATTGTCATTTTCACAAGGATTTTTCTGTCATACATGCATATCATAGCAGACCCTTACCTAATACAGAATAAGAGACCACAAATTAGAAACAGAAAGATGCAGGCAAAACCAGACTCGTATCTCTGGAATACTGAAGAAAAAGCAAAATACAAATATATAAGAAATGCCATTCCCAAAGATGGCATATTTCAGTGGCTGAAAGGCAAAATAATTTTTTTTTACCTTTGTTGTCTGATCTTATTTTTCTAATCAGTTGGTCCCAATCTCTTTTTTTCTCCTTGTCTCTTTTTTTCTTATTCCTTTTTCAGAGTCTCTTATTCTGTTTCTTCTCTCTCCTCCTGTCTTCTTTCCTTCCTCCATACACACACAAACACAGACTCTCTCGCACACAAGCTTTCTCTCACACAAAATCCCATTCTTGCATGCTCTCAGTACACATAGGCTCCCACTTTTATATGCTGTCTCACATGAAGGCTCTTGCTCTCACATGAAAGCTCCCATTCCCACATACACACAAGCTCTCCCTCTTACATGCTTTCATTCACACAAGGCTCTCACACTCACATGCTTTTACATGCATGTTCCCATTCTCACACACACAGGTTCTCACATGCATGTTCTCACTCCCATACATGTGTACACACAGGCTCTCACTCTCATATGCAGGCTCCTGTTTTCCCCCACATACACACATTCTCTCTCACACACAAACAGAAGCTGTCACATACTTTCTCTCACATGCATGTTCCCATTCCCATACATATGTACACACACACACACACACACAGTCTCTCATTCTCACAGGCAGACTCCCACTCTCACACACCCATATTCTCCTTCACACCTACATGCTCTCTCTCACACTCAGACAGGCTCCCGTTTGCAATGTATTGCTGTTTTAGCCAAACTGCAAAGCTAAGGAAGCTCTGATCTGCCAGGTTCTGACTTGTAATAAAAGGCTTTGGGGCTGGAGAAAAGGCGCTCATCCTAACTTGCTTTCTAGACTCGAAGCAAGGGAAACTCCGGGAGCAGCTCACAGGCACTATTGGCCCCTTCTGTCCCCCCTCCCCACCTGGCAAAGTTTGGGCAGTTTCCCTTCCCGCTATCCAGGCCACTTTCAAGACTTTTCTTTCCACCCCTTACTCACCCACAGAGCCCAGCAGCAACAGGTACAGGAGCCACATGGCCCACTATGCACCCCTGCACCATCCCTGGGAAGGCTGGCACAAGCTCAGCGTGAGGCTAGGCTCATGTGCGCATGCCCCAAGGAAGTTTCGGGCAGAGGGGGACGGCCAGAATTCCCTCCACACCCCGAGAGCTGGCGCAGCAGATGCCGGTTCCCGGTCCTGCACTTTGAAGGGGTTTCGTTTATTTGCGATTGCTGAGAGCCTCTTAGAAATTATTGTTTCCCTTTTCCTCAATGAGAAATGTTGCGTTCTGTATCCATCCGTGACCCTCTGCCTCTTTTCTGTTCCTTCTGCAGTTTGGGTAATTTTTCTGCACTTTACGGCTATGCAGAGCATGGCTTTTTGCCATTCCTTTCTGCTTTGGGAGTGAAGAGAGGAAAGGCTCCGGCTCAGGAGGTAACCCAAGGAAGGCCCAGACCTCCCTCCCAATAGGACCAGCACCCGGGATCATTAGGGATAAAAGGGGAAATCAAGTAGGGGCTGCAGTGTTGCAGCAGGTCTGGAAGATGGACAGGTTGGATGGGCTCTATTGTTTTCTGCCGCCAGCGGGGTTCGCCAGCAGCTTCATGGATCTCTTCTTCTTCGTGCCGCTACTCTCCTGGTGTGCACGCAGTTGGCACATGGCACACCCCGTTTCAAAGTTGGTGATACCTGTGCACTATGGACGCTACGCCCATGATGGATTTGGCCCACAGCACATGGGGAGAAATAGGACCGCCAAGGGTGCTGTCCTATCCCATGACAGGAGATGACTCAGATCTCAGGCTTGGTAGGATGGTAGCAGGATGGACAAATATACAGGAATTAACAATGCTGTAAGGCCTCCCTGAAATCGGCCTGAAAGGAGGACGTATAATTCAAACCAATTCAATCAGGCACACAGCCCGGGTCGGTCTGGCAGGCTGCTCACAAAAGCGTTGAGAACAATCATGGGCAGGCATAGCCGGGATAGTCTGTCAGACTATGCTCCCGACCTTGGCCGGGTCCATTGAGAGTGACTATTTAAGTTGATTATTTAACTGACTGTATATGTGTGTGTGTGTGTATATATATCGTAAGTCGAACTTTAACTAAGATGTATGAGACGCTTTTGTACCTTTTGTTGATAATTAAAGCTGCGACTATACTTCTTCCACAAAGAGACTGCCTGCTGATTCATATTGTATGCTCTCAATTTATGTGCTGGGGGTTGGAAAAAGTACAAAGCAAGAGTGCCATGCTGGCCAGGACCTATGATGCCCATGTTAAGGAGCCTCACTGGGCTGAGCCAGGAGGCCATAATGTGGCCCGTGTGGCTGGCCCAACGCAGCGAGAGAGGAAGGTAGGCAGGGCAGAGGAGGAGGACATGCTGAGAGGTGTCTGCTGACATATCTAACGAAGGGAAGGGATAGGGAATGGCCTTGCCGTGTCTTAAAGGAGAGGCTGCTTCCACAGCGACTTCCATTTTCTCTGCGGCAGGCTGAAGGAATCTCCTTCCTGCCCAGCCCCCTCAGAATGCAGAGTAGATAAGGTGGGTTTTGTCGCAGTTTAGAGGAGATGACTCGGATCACAGGTTCAGCAGGATGGACGAATATACAGGACTTAACAATGCTCTACGGCTTCCTTGAAATATGCTTGAAAGGAAGATGTATAATTTGAGCCAATTCAATCAGGCACACAGCTGGGTCAGTCTGGCAGGATGTGCGTAAAAACATTGAGAACAATTGTGGGCAGGTATAGCTGAGTCAGTCTGGCAGGAGGGCAGCTGACCAGGAGGACTGGCTGCGAGTGACAATTTAGGCTGACCACTTAATTGACAGATTATATATATTGTAAGCCTAACCTTAGTCAGTTAGGATATATAAGATGTTGTACCTTTTGTTGAAAAAGCTGCGGAGCTGCGGCCATAATTCTCCCACAAAGAAACTATCTGCTGATTTGTATTGTGTGCTCTCAATTTATGTGCTGGGGGGAGGGGGGGGGGGCGGTTGGGTAGGGGGCAAAGGGAGGTAATAGGCGAAGTGCTTTGCTGGGTCCTACAGTGCCCATGTTAAGCCATGAGGCCATCTTTAATCCTTTCCTTTGGTATCTCCACATTGATTAGGACTTGGTTGTCTTCGGCCAATCAGCTTTCTGACACATCTCCTGCAGTCCTGTGGTGGGAGGAGGGTGGAGTAGAACCAGAGCTTGTTCTCCTTCGCAGCCTTTTTCTTCATCTTGCTGCTGCCCGCAGCCAACCAGCTGAGTCCTCACTCCTGTGGCCTGCTTCAGGGTGGGAGGTGGGAAGTGTAGCTTGTTGTTTGAATGTGATCTCGGTGCCCTTTTCCTCCAATTACAGGGGAGAGGAAGGAAGAAATTGAGATGGCTAACCTGTATGCTAAAAGGGAGGAGAAATATATGCTGTAGGATTGATAATTGGGAAGGAGGAAAAGAGGCAGGGAGCAATTGCTGAGGAAGGGGAGGGGGGAGATGAGGTGGGGGCAAATGCCGAGGGTGGACAAGGCAGTGGCAGATGCTGGGGAAATGGAAGAGAGATGGGAAAAGATACCAGGAAAAGAGGAAACAGACAGGGCAACAGATGCTGGGGAAGGGAAGATACAGGTGGCAGATACTAGAAAAGAGAAAAGGCAGGGGGTAGATGGGATGAAAACTGGAGAACTGGTTGATGTAAGGTATGGAGAGATGGAAAAGGAGGCAATGATGAGGAATGATGTTGAAGATGTAGAAAAAGGAGGTAGTATTGAAGGGGATGGGATGAGAAAAGAAAAAAATGAAGTGGAAGTGAGGAAAATGAAATGGAGGAGTAGGTGAGGGAGCTAAGGAGGCATGACAATAAGAGATGAAAATTAAGAAAAGAGATCAAGATGAGGGGAAAGAGGAGAAAGCTTGAAACCCTAGTGGCAGCACTTCAATAAAAGGAGTGAACAGGAGTGAACAGGGGCTGACAGGAGTACAAATAGTACAGGATGGGATACGCCTGAAAAATAAAATTAGAGGAAACATTGTTGGGGGAGGGGGAGCAATTGCACAATGGGAGGAACTCTCCCGCCCGCCTCCCCACAGCTGAAATTTTATGTCCAACAGCAATGCACACCCAAAAAATAGAGAGAACATTGGCTACAACCTTAATTCACAACTAGGGGTTTTCCCCTATTTTATATCCCCCCCTCCCATCTGTCATCGCTGCAACAGTTCTTGACCAGGGGCTGCAGGGCATGGCTTCCTCCAGAAGCTAGCTAACATGGACTTATAAGACTGACCAGTAGGTGCCGCTACTGAGCGATGGTTGAAACATAGAAACGGAAATGACGGCAGAAAAGGACTAAATGGACCATCCAGTCTGTCCAGTAAGCTTAATGGCAGTATCTACTGTACCATGAAGGTTACCCCATGCTTATCTGTTTCCCAGACCATAAATGTCAGGGACCTTGTTGGTTGCTGTTTGAATCCAATTCCTCATTACCCCTGTGCTTATCAGTTTCCCACACTAGCCCTCGTTGATTGCTGTTTAATCCAATTCCCTGTTATGCTTTGCTGTTGAAGCAGAGAACAATGTTTGAGTTGCATCAAAATATGAGTCTTATTGGGTAAGGGTAGTCACCGCTGTATCAGCAAGTTACCCCTGTAACAGACTGTAAAAGTCGGGGGCCTCGGTTGCTGAACGAATCCAATTCCCCTTTTCCCCCTGCCGTTGAAGCAGAGAGCAATGATGGAGTTGTATCAACAGTATCAAGACTTATTGGTTAAAGGTAATAATCACCATTTCATCAAGCCATCCTTTTAGCCTTTAGGGATCCACAGTATTTATCCAATGCCCTTTTGAATTATTTCACTGTTTTGGTTTTCACCACCTCCTCCAGAAGGGCATTCCAGGCATCCACTACCCTTTAAGTGAAGAAATATTTTCTGATGTTGTCTCTGAGGCGTCCTCCATGGAGTTTCATTTCGTTTCCTCTAGTTCCACTGATTTCTTTCCTATGGAAAAGGTTTGACTTTTGCACATCATTAAAACCTTTTAGGTATCTGAAGGTCTGTATCATACTACCCCTGCACCTCCTCTCTTCCAGGGTATACATATTTATATCCTTCAGTCTCTCCTCATATGTTTTCTGATACTGACACCACACAGTTCTGGTAGCCCTTCTCTGGACCACCTCCATCCTGTGTCTCTATCCTTTTTGAGATAAGGGCTCCAGAACTGAACTCAATACTCCAGGTGAGGTCTCACCACTTCCATTTTCTTACTGGTTATTCCTCTCTATGCAGGCCAGCATTCTTCTGGATTTAGCTATCACCTTGTCACATTCCATCACCAGAAGCCATCACCCCAAGATCCCGCTCTTGGTCTGTGCACATCAGCCTCCTCTCCCCCCCCCCCCCCCCCCCAAATCTCATACAGCTTTTTTGGCTTACCGCATCCCACTTCTTGGCATTGAATCCCAGCTGCCAAATCTTCAACCACTCTTCAAGCCTTTGTAAATCACATTTTATTCTCTCTACTCCTTCAGGCATGTTCACTCTGTTGCAGATCTTGGTATCATCTGCAAATAGACAAACTTTACCTTCTGTCCTTTCCGCATTGTCGCTCACAAAGATATTGAAAAGAACCGGTCCGAATACCAATCCCTGTGGCACTCCGCTTAACATGGCTCTCTCTTCAGAGTAGATTCCATTTACCATTACACGCTATCAGTCAACCAGTTTGTAATCCACTCTACCACCTTGGTGCTCGCTCCGAAGCTTCTCGTTTTGTTCACGAGTCTCCTATGTAAAACGGTATAAAAAGCTTTGCTGAATTGAAAATAGATGACATTGAGTGCTCTTCCTCAATCCAATTCTCTAGTCACCCAACTAAAAAAATCAATCATATTTGACAGGACCTTCCTCTGGTGAGTCCATGTTGCCTTGGGTCCAGCAACTTACTGGATTGTAGATAGTTCAATATCCTTTCTTTCAGCAGTGTTATCCATTAATTTTCCCACCACTGAAGTGAAGCTAACTGGCCTGTAGTTTCCAGCCTCCTTTCTGCTACCACTCTTATGAAGCGGGATCACAACCGCTCTTCTCCAGTCTCGTGGCACCACTCCCGTTTCTAGGGATCTATTGAACAGGTTATTTAGCAGATCCACCAAGACAATTTTGAAGTTCTTGAGTATCCTGGGATGTACCTCATCTGGTCCCATAGACTTGTCCAAATTCCCTTTTCCTGCAGGCTGTGAACATGGCTTCTGCAAAATCCCTGGACAGCCCAGGGAACAGAAGACCTTACTCAGGAACCTAGCTCAACCCTTACTACTAAGCCAGCACTGCCAAGGGATTCTTGACACACTTGCCATTTTCTCATACTTATCCTTAGCCTGTCCCCAAGTTATCAGATACACTTTCTTCAAGAGATTGATTTCAGATAGTACCTTTTTCCTCTCAGATGTATCTATCTCACTTTGAATCCTGAATAAACTCCCTCCCATATCAGTTAGAAATATACAGTTTTAGAAAGATTCTCCCCTTGATATTCACAGGGGGGGGTGGTGGGGGGGGGGGGGGGGGGGGAGGACGGGGAGAGTCTGCTCTCTTTTCAGGAACTGCATGATTCTATGCTGAAAACGTGGCCATCAAGGAAACCCCCAATTTAAGGGTCAAAGATCATGAGAATGCAAGGGAATTATCTAATGCATATAAGCCATTTCAATTGTAATTACTCTATCTTGAATGATTATAATGTATTAGTTTGAGAAGCTTTGGTTCACATCTGCCAATTTTCTACCCAGTAAACAGATGGTATAAAACCTTGTTAAATCAGCATTAAGAAAAGGGGGCAATTAAAACAGTAGTAAAATGTTTTAATATGTTAATTGGTAGTTATAGCAAATATAATTATGAATGTTTTATTTGCCAGATATGTTTGAAGTTTTTTGGGGTTTTTTTTTCCCAATTTCCCCCATCCAGTCACTAACAGTATTATGGTTCTCACAAAATCAGGGTATTGCTGTTCTTGTTATCACTTGTGCTAGTGCCATTCTAATAAATCTAAACTGTGAACATGGAGGAACCAAGATGGCATCTGCACAGATAATTCTGAAAACCCTGCTCCCAAGATTTATTTACTTTATGGATAAATGAAGGAAGAGACAAAGGTTTTTTTCATTGGTAACTAACTCAAGGCGAGACATAAATTCAGATTTAGTAGATAACTCCCTGTCTCTAGAGGACTTAATCTTATACCTGAGGCAATGAAGAATGAAACAACTTGCTCAAGGTCAGAAGGAGCATCAGCTGGATTTGAACTCTGGCTTCCCTGGCTCTCAGCCTGCTACTCCTCCACTTATCTGATAATTGTATTATTTTGGCTTATTGAAAACTGCTTTTGGACACAATTTTGTTCAAGGAAGGAGGTATATAACTATAACATAACAAGCAAAGGCTATGCTATAATCATTGTCAGATATCTGGGCAAAGTCAAATGCTCAGTCTTAGGATGGGGTCTAAGTGTTTAGTATTTCAGCTCACAGTCACTGCCAGGACTACTGAAATTGAGGATGTTGCCATTTGTGGAAGAGACATTCGCGTGGCAGGCTGATACATTGATTTAAGTCCACCAGACAAAAGGAGCTCTGTCAGCCACAGATGTGGCTGAAGAAATGCTGCTGCTGGTGGCTTTTAGAAAGCTTGAAGATAGGAGGCCCTTGCAGAAGCCAGGATAGTTTTACAGAATGGCCCTTTGGGACCTACATGCAGTTGTCTGCTCTTATTGCGGGAAACCCTGCTTCGGTGAAGATTACTCCATCTACTTTTCCAGAGGGCTCTAACTACAATATTATTATGGAAATATTCTGGACTGCAGTCACACAATTAGAACAGGTAGTTGTGGCCCATATAGACATTCAACAAATGGGTGTTAAACTAAAGTACTTTTGTATGATACAAAAAATTAAATGAATATCTGATAAAGCAGCTTAATCTGAAAATCTTGTATTCAGCCAAGGCTAAGACCCTTTTGTGGGTCTCTTAGCAAAAGGTACAGTTATGCCATAATTAGACAATTCTCTTAAATTGTGAAATCTTTGTACAGTTAACTTCCCTAAAATTCCAAATTCCTCTAGGTTAGATTTGTTTAAAACTATTTAATGGAAGAATGTCTAAAGAATCACTACCTCCCAGAACATAGTGGAAAAATTAATACCTCACTGAATAAAGGAAGAGAGAGTCTATCATTGCTACTAGTATACATGGTGAATTAAGTTTGACATTTGATTTATTGGATGATTCATCTACTTTTGTACCTCTAATGACATTGAAAGCCACACTTCCTGTTACCTTTGCACTAACAATAAGTACCCCTAGCCTCCTAGGCTGTGGTAGAAACTGCATAACTGTTACTGCATAATTGGCAACCTGCCACAGAATCATTATACCTGAAGCTTTCCCACTTCTTAATATAATCTTTTGAAGAGAGCTACATTGTGCCTGCCTTTAGTTTCAGCTGTCTCTGCTCCTGCTCCAGTCCCTCCCCTCAAACAGCCTGCAGGGTAGAGGAAGGGGATAAGGGTGAAGCATATAAGAGGCACTCTGCTCCCTAATCCAGCCCTTTTTCTACTGTTGCTTCCCCATTTATGTCATGAAGGGAACAGAAGAGGAGGGGTGAAGTTGGAGTGGACAGAAAAAGCACACAAAATGTGAAAGACTTATTAAATCAAACCAAAAATGATTTTGATATAATTCCTGAATGGATTGATTCCCCTTTAAAACACTTCCATCTTTATTTATTTATTTTTTTAAAATCTTTTCTATACCGTCATTAAGCTAGTTGCTGTCACAACGGTTCACAATAAGGCACATAATTTCAAACTTAAATGTGTTGAGTTATATTAACTAAACAGGTGCCATCAAATACTGTAACATAGTTTCATATTAAATATTATTTAGTGGTTGTGATAAGTCATGTCTACTTTAAGTATATCAACTATAAGATAAATTAACACTTAAGTCTGGCCCTCTGTTGTTGCAATCTAATAGAGGTAAAGTAAAATAAAATACACACACACACACACCATTCAAGTAAGCTGATGTGTGTGTGTGTGGGAGTTCTTCGAACTGCATCATACAATTCCCTGGATTCTACTCTTCATTCCCTTTGTGGTATGCTTGCTTAAATAGCCATGTTTTTAAACTTTTTTTGAATGCTTTTATTTAGTGTATTCAGCTTACGTTTTTTCATTGTTGCTCAAGGTGAGTTACATCCAGGGACAGTGGATATTTTCCCTGTCCCTAGAGGGCTCACAATCTAAGTTTGTACCTAGGGCAATGAAGCGTGAAGTGACTTGCTTAAGGTCAGAAGGAGCAACAGTGGGATTTGAACCCTGGCTTCCCTAGTTCTCAGCCTACTGCTCTAATCACTAGGCTACTCCACTTGTACCTGCATGAATATCCAATCATACATCATGGCTGTGTTTTTTTTTTAGGTTTGCAATTGCTGGTATCTCACAGCTGACAGAGGGCATTAATTTCAATTCATAGAATTGAAATTAATGCCCTGTCAGCTGTGAGATATATAGTGACTGGCACTATAACAAGTTTCAAGCATATTAATTCAGTCTCTTTTTCTGTCTGCTACCACGTGCCCAATATATGCACATATTTAGGTGCCAGCTCTGTGGGTGCTCAAGCACCTCCAATATTGAGAAATCGCCTTTACTGTTTTAAGTTTACACCCCCAATCTTCTTCAGATAACCAGCCTTCTCAGATTCTAAGTTCTCAGAGACCTTTGCTGTTAACATATGTTTCCTCCTAGAAGCTGTGCCTGCTTAAGGGGTCAGTCTCATTGTCGTCTTCAAAAACCACATTTTCTGTTGGAGCACCCTCTGCCATTGTAAAATGAAAGTACACACAGTGACAATCAAATAACAGCTCAGCACTGTTGTGCAGGCCAATGGTTCTCAACCAGTGTGTCACCAAGGGATGGAAGGTGTGTCACCAAAAATTTGACATAGCAAGCCTATGCTTTCTATAGCAGCCACATGTGCTTGCTGCTTCAGGAGAGTGCAGAGTAAGGAGCTGGAACTTAAAATTCCTCATTACCACTCCCTGTTGCTGTTTTTCATGGAGATCTATATTCAAATGTGTCAGATCTGAACATCACTGCAAGTGAAGAAATGGACCTGTTAGTGAAATGGCTGTGGAAGAGTTCAAGATCAGTGCACCCAGCAATCCCTCAACAGGCCTGGCGATGATATGGAGAAGAATTGAACAGTACTATGGCAGTACTGAAGTTATCAAAGATGCTCTTCTCTGAAGAATTGAGAACTTCCCAAGAATTTGAGGGAGAATTATAGGCTACAAGAATTTGGAGATTTGCTCTTAGAACTGGAAGCGACCAAAGCTGATCTATATTTGCTAGGCCTCTGTTCACTGCTCCCTCTAGGTTGTGCATGTGCTTGGTCACGCACCTTTTTTTCACGGCCGCACACAGTTTTAACCCCGACATCCCCCCCCACTTTTTTTTTTGCCAGGATCTATTCAGGGAGGAAGCAGAGGTGCTGGAGACAGGGGGCTATTCCTTGCTAGGAGTCAGCTTCTTGCTACTTTTTGTCCGTGGCCCGTTTTGCAGCAGTCACTGAGCTTTCCTCTGGGGACTCGACAGACACGTGGGAAACTTACATCTTGTGGAGCACTTCCCAGGCTGCAGGGAGAAGCTCAGGCCATACTAGTGTTGCAAATGCTTTTCCTCCGCATGCTGGGTTTGAGCATTCCTTTGAACCTGATGACCGGTAGCTGCTTGCCTCTTTGCATGCTCACTTCCTCTGAACACCGACTAACTAGCTTTTCTCGCCTGCTGTGTCAAATGGCTTCTCAGGGCTTGCTTGCTACAGCCTGTCTCGATCGATGCATAAGAACATAAGAAATTTCCATGCTGGGTCAGACCAAGGATCCATCAAGCCCAGCATCCTGTTTCCAACAGAGGCCAAACCAGGCCACAAGAACCTGGCAATTACCCAAACACTAAGAAGAACCCATGCACTCACTGTCACAGCCGGTCTTCCCCTTCTGAGTGCCAGCACTGTCCCCAGTAGCACGCAGCCTGCTGCCCCCTTCCCCAGGATGTCAGCAGGTGTGTCAACTTGTCCTGATCCTCCTATTTTCCCCTCTCGCTGCATTGGGCCAGCCACAGGACCACGTTATGGCCTCATTGTTGAGCCCATTGAGGCTCCTGTAGCCCAGTAGAGGATGAAAGCCCAGCAGAGCAAAAAAGGACTGGTGAGCCAAAAAAATCCCTTGACAGGTTAGTGGTCAAGTGACCACATACTGCTAAAATCTGGCTGCCATTTATCCAGCCAGCCATTGGATTTCTGGTAACCTACATACATTTTTCCTTTCACTTTCTTCCAAAATCATTACAATTGATAAAAAATGAACTGAAAGGTTAACATAATCAAATTATGAACAATCTTAATCTATTTAAATTGTGTGACACATAAGCTATGCCCAAAGTGTAGGTACTGTGATGCAGAAATCCAGCAGATTCATTCATTCATTCATTCATTCATTCATTCATTTCAGCATGTGTATAATTACCATGCCATACCATAGCATTCTCAGTGGCCGAATGCACGTCTTGTAATTTGACACTGAAATTAGTCAGCAGACAGTCATTGACAATATGTGACATGGTCTGTATTTTGCCATAGCTACTACAGCCCTGGTTGTTATAAAGACCCCAACAGTGCATCTTGGCCAGGGATCATTGCTGTAATATTTGGGCCAAATGAAATTGGGAGGGGATATAAAATAAGGGGAAAAAATAGGCAGATAGTTCAAATTAAGACTTATTGAAGTTAATATTTTATATATGCCTTGTTGTAAACCGTTGTGTTGGTAAATTAACTTAACGACGGTATAGAAAAGATTTTAAATAAATATTCCAAAGCCTTTTAGATGAATAACTCACAATTTATCAGTCTAAATCGCAAATGTGGCACATTCAGCCACTTATCTGGCTAAATTATAGCCAGATAAAAAAAAAAAAAGGGAATTCCAGGAAGTGGTTGAGTAATCCGGCTAATGTAGCTGAATATCACACACATCCAGCTATGTTAGCTGGATAAATTTGTGTGGCTGGATAACTTGCTACTTATCTGGATATCTTTAAAAGATATCTGGGTAAGTAGTGCAGGAAAGTAAACTTAAGAAAAAAAGACGTATAGGGTCCCGTAGCCTGATTTTTCTCCCACCCCATCACCAAATAGTAAAGAGGCTGTAGCAGCCTTGCAATCCCCACCCTACATTTACCTTTCCTGCTGCGGAACTTCCTGCCTTCCCTTGCATGTGCAAGGATTCCGCCAGGCCCTCCCACCCACACCATCTAGAATAACTGGCTGCTTCCCCCACCACCACCACAAGGACGGATAACTTGGAAATCTAACTGGCTATATTCAAAAATAAACTAATCAAAATGTGGAACAATGCTGTTCAATAACTGTGAATTATTAAATATTATTGTCATCTCTCTCGTATGAACTTTTTTTAATAATTTACTATGAATTTTGAACCTACACATTAGTTTGGTTTTTTTTTAAAGACTTTTATCCAACATTTAAAAGTATGAAAAACATTTTTTAGGAGTAGGTTGAAAGTTTCGTATTCTCTTGTAGGCATCCCTGCACCTTAATGCAAATATAATCATTAACTTCCAACCATCTTTGTGAGTGATTTTTTTGAAAAAATGTTTTTCTTTTACAAATTAAAGTCTCAAAAATGGTATGTGACATCCATAGGGTTTAAGGTATCCACACTTGAAAATCAGTTTTGAAAAAAGAAGGTAACATTTACAAAAATTCTTTGAACAGCATCAGATTTGGTAAAAGAAGGTAATATCTATAAAATGTCATATGAAAAATTTCATACTAAGAGTGTTGCCTAATGGATGTCACATATCATTTTTGAGACTTTAATTTATAAAAGAAAACATTTTTTTCAAAAAAATCACTCACGGAGGTGGTTGGAAGTTAATGATTATATTTTCATTAAGGTGCAGGGGCGCCTACAAGAGAATATGAAATTTTCAACCTACTCCTAAAAAAAAAATGTTTTTCATACAATTTTTAAATGTTGAATAAGTCTTTTAAAAAAAAAAACTAACGTGTAGGTTTAAAATTCATAGTAAATTATAAAAAAAAAGTTCATACGAGAGAGATGACAATAATATTTAATATTTAAAAATTCACAGTGATTGAACAGCATTGTTCCACGTTTTGATTAGTTTATAGTTATAGATCACTGGTGGTGGAGTTATTTTTCTGGTTTGTTACATTATATTCAAACATAGCCAGTTAGGTTTTTAAGTTCTCCAAGGATAAGCAGGATGTTAGTCCTCACACATGGATGAAATCATCAGATGGAGCCCCAATGAAGAAAACTTGTATCTAGAATTTTGACTAGGCACGCTGAGCATGCCCTATATCATTCTCTCTCCAGTCTCAGTTTTTCCTTGTTCCGTCATCGGGTCCCTCTTGGTTGCCCTCCTGTAGCATCTCCTAGTCAGGGTTTTCAGTGATTCAGATAAGTTTCCTTTTGTGGTCGATTCCCTGTGACAGTGGTGCCCACTGTCCATCATCGCCTCGCCACCATCGCCTCTGGTTTGTGGTCCTTTTGTTTTGGCCACGTCCAGTTTTCGGCAATGTCTCCGGTGCCCAAGGACAATGTCCATCACAGATCCACATAACATATGTATCCTGTGCCTGCGTCTGGGGTTGCTGCTTATGCGTCCAGATGACCCTAAAGGGATGTCTGCTTTGACTTGACAAGATGGAGTAGTTTTTCGGGTCAAAGACGTTCAAGCCATCAGCATCGGCGGCATTGGCTTCGAAGGACTAAGGAGATGCACCAATGGACACCAACCGTTGACAGGGGTGCCAGAGACAGACCATTGTCTAATTCCTCCAGGCTGAGGACATCTGGTTCCTCATCATTGGCCTTGGCACTGGGGAAGTACCGGGTCGAGCATTGAGAGAAGCCGAAGAATCATTACCGGTCCCCATCAATGCACTGGCTTTTACCGCTATGCTCCTAAAGCGACTCCACAGCAAGGCATGCCAAACCTCTATCGGACTCAAAAAATGACCCAAACTAAAGCTTGAAAAATAGAAACAAATCACAACATAATAGATTCAGCTGTATGAAGAACTCTATAAACAAGTGTACTTTGCAACCGTCATATATTGCCACAGTATGCTTGTTGGCTTATATAAGCCCGTAGAGCGCTGGGCTTGTCTAATCATAGGTTGCTTAAAACACTTAATATGCACCATCTAGGGCTATATCGTAAGTGCAGACACTGTATGATGTAGAATGACTAATGAATGCACTTATCTTGATCCACAGGACAGTAGATAGTGTGTCCAGTCCTGAAGTATATCCTCCGACACCACAGTGTTTCGGAGTCTATAACTACTCCTTCAGGGAACTCCAGGGGACAACGAACTGTCAGAGTGATTTATATGGCTGTGTTTAATCAGTCCATTGACTAGAAACAGCATCCACTTATGCGGTGCACTATTGGAGTGCAGCCTGACACAGTCGCTGGCAGGCTGCACTCCAATAGTGCACCGCATAAGTGGATGCTGTTTCTAGTCAATGGACTGATTAAACACAGCCATATAAATCACTCTGACAGTTCGTTGTCCCCTGGAGTTCCCTGAAGAAGGAGTTATAGACTCCGAAACACTGTGGTGTCGGAGGATATACTTCAGGACTGGACACACTATCTACTGTCCTGTGGATCAAGATAAGTGCATTCATTAGTTATTCTACATCATACAGTGTCTGCACTTGCGATATAGCCTAGATGGTGCATATTAAGTGTTTTAAGCAACCTATGATTAGACAAGCCCAGCGCTCTACGGGCTTATATAAGCCAACAAGCATACTGTGGCAATATATGACGGTTGCAAAGTACACTTGTTTATAGAGTTCTTCATACAGCTGAATCTATTATGAAACCTCTATCGGTGCCAGGGGTCCGCAAAGGTCTACACCGGTCCCGAGACCAGTCACTGATCAACCTTGAGGGTCCAAAGAGGATCTGGTCACCCTTCTTCCCAGGTGTGGGCATCAGCAATGTATAGGTTGGGCATTGCCAAATAGACACTATCCAATTGGCTAGCAGATTGCATCTCCTTCTGTTATGCCCAGGCAGGACTGCATCTTGGGGGTCAAGCTGATTGTCAGATATGGCACCGTCGGGAGCCCACTTACAAGTAGTTCCCATAAAAGAGATCTGCATGGCTGCAACGTGGAGTTCTTTCCACACATTCACATCTCATTATTGCCTGGATAAGGATGACAGGTTTGGCTAGTCTGTCCTTCGGAACCTTTTTGAGGTGTAGAACCCAATTCTCCCGCCTAGGGCCCGTTGTTTGGGTTCAAGCTGTCTCCCCCTCTGTCACCAACAGCACCACTGTTGTGCCCGTTGGCACCTGGTTAGGTGTCTGTTGGTCCCCTTTTTATTTTGGGGAGCAGTCTATAGCTAGGGATTCACCTATGTGTGAAAACTACCATTCTGCTTGTCTTAAAAGAAAACAGAATTGCTTACCCGTGACAGGTGTTCACCAAGGACAGCAGGATGTTAGTCCTCAAGAAACCCGTCCACCACCCCATGAAGTTGGATTTTTCCTATTTTTTTTTATTTTAATCATAGTTCTATATTACAAGACTTGAGAGGGATCCCGCATGGATGCATGGTATAGGGCATGCTTAGTGTGCCCAGTCAAAGTTCTAGAAACTTTGACATAAGTTTTCTGCATCGGATCGCCATCTCATGATGTCACCCATGTGTGAGAACGAACATCCTGCTGTCCTCGGAGAACACCTGTTACAGGTAAGCAACTCTGCTTTATCTGGCTACATGTAGTCGAATAAAGTGTATTCAGATGGACATTTATCCAGCTGAATGTTCAGAACAAGTTATCCGGCTATCTTTAGACGGATAACTTCTCAACTAAGTGGCCTATTGAATATTGGCTTTATGGTGCCATTTCCCAGCCCTGGTTCCAATTCACTTGGAAGCCCAAAGAAGCAGGAGGACACTGCCAGGTCAAAAAAATAAATTAATAAAAGCATTCAGAGTCAGGGATACTGTTTGGGAGAGGATGAGAAGCTGGGCATCTGCCTTCCTCTGGGCATTCATCTACTGTGCTGCTAGGATTTATCAAAGTGCAGCACATTTCTGTGTAATATATTTATTATCATTTAAATGGATGCTTCATGCTACGGGAAAGGTGAAAATTTGAGATATTGAAGGTATGCAGCAATAGTTTATGCGGAAGATATGGTTGTGCTGATACAGGTTTGAATTTTGATTAATGGGGCATTGTCATAGATGGTAAATTGGGAATATCTGATATGTTTAAAAGCCATTTGTAGTGGCACTTGTGTACATATTAAAGCAATAGATTAGTCAGGAACAGGTTCATCTAAATGGACCAATTCTATTGCCTCAGTTTGTATTATCCTTACCTTTACACCAGAGAAAAAAACTGAAAGTAAGGCAGGAGATTCAAGCATAGCAATAACATAGAAAAGTTCCTTTCTTCTTAGAGGATGTATGGAAACTGAATAAAATTAGCTCAGATATTTAGTTATATTTCGTTTGTAATTCCGAGGTTTTTATAATTACTAGATTAATTGGCAAGACTTATTTTCATTTTCCGTAGTGTGTAGTAGCAAATCTACGCAAAATAAACTAGATTGGCTGACCCTGCTGCTTCTCCAAAACTATAAATAACCTGAAGGAAATATTAGGATTCCAATATCCTTATTTTCAAATTTCATTCCCCCTTTTTTGATAGCCTTAGCAATGTCACTTTAACAGCAATTGAATATTGTTCCTGAAAATACTCAAGTAACAGATGGTTTGATTTATAGATTACAGTCCAAAAAGGCAAATAACCATTCAAGTGGAGCACAGGACTTGGTGAGAGAGGTAACGGTGGTGGGGCTGCTTGGCAATAGTGATCATAACATGATCAAATTTGATTTAATGACTGGAAAAGGAACAGTGTGCAAATCCAAGGCTCTCGTGCTAAACTTTCAAAAGGGAAACTTTGATAAAATGAGAAAAATTGTTAGAAAAAAACTGAAAGGAGTAGCTACAAAAGTAAAAAATGTCCAAGAGGCGTGGTCATTGTTAAAAAATACCATTCTAGAAGCACAGTCCAGATGTATTCCACACATTAAGAAAGGTGGAAAGAAGGCAAAACGATTACCGGCAAGGTTAAAAGGGGAGGTGAAAGAATCTATTTTAGCCAAAAGATCTTCATTCAAAAATTGGAAGAAGGATCCAACAGAAGAAAATAGGATAAAGCATAAACATTGGCAAGTTAAATGTAAGACATTGATAAGACAGGCTAAGAGAGAATTTGAAAAGAAGTTGGCTGTAGAGGCAAAAACTCACAGTAAAAACTTTTTTTAAATATATCCGAAGCAGAAAGCCTGTGAGGGAGTCAGTTGGACCGTTAGATGATTGAGGGGTTAAAGGGGCACTTAGAGAAGATAAGGCCATCGCGGAAAGATTAAATGATTTCTTTGCTTCGGTGTTTACTAAAGAGGATGTTGGGGAGGTACCCGTAATGGAGAAGGTTTTCATGGGTAATGATTCAGATGGACTGAATCAAATCACGGTGAACCTAGTAGATGTGGTAGGCCTGATTGACAAACTGAAGAGTAGTAAATCACCTGGACCGGATGGTATACACCCCAAAGTTCTGAAGGAACTAAAAAATGAAATTTCAGACCTATTAGTAAAAATTTGTAACTTATCATTAAAATCATCCATTGTACCTGAAGACTGGAGGATAGCAAATGTAACCCCAATATTTAAAAAGGGCTCCAGGGGCGATCCGGGAAACTACATACCGGTTAGCCTGACTTCAGTGCCAGGAAAAATAGTGGAAAGTGTTCTAAACATCAAAATCACAGAACATATAGAAAGACATGGTTTAATGGAACAAAGTCAGCATGGCTTTACCCAGGGCAAGTCTTGCCTCACAAATCTGCTTCACTTTTTTGAAGGAGTTAATAAACATGTGGATAAAGGTGAACCGGTAGATATAGTATACTTGGATTTTCAGAAGGTGTTTGACAAAGTTCCTCATGAGAGGCTTCTAGGAAAAGTAAAAAGTCATGGGATAGGTGGCGATGTCCTTTCGTGGATTGCAAACTGGCTAAAAGACAGGAAACAGAGAGTAGGATTAAATGTGCAATTTTCTCAGTGGAAGGGAGTGGACAGTGGAGTGCCTCAGGGATCTGTATTGGGACCCTTACTGTTCAATATATTTATAAATGATCTGGAAAGAAATACGACGAGTGAGATAATCAAATTTGCAGATGACACAAAATTGTTCAGAGTAGTTAAATCACAAGTAGATTGTGATAAATTGCAGGAAGACCTTGTGAGACTGGAAAATTGGGCATACAAATGGCAGATGAAATTTAATGTGGATAAGTGCAAGGTGATGCATATAGGGAAAAATAACCCATGCTATAATTACACAATGTTGGGTTCCATATTAGGTGCTACAACCCAAGAAAGAGATCTAGGTGTCATAGTGGATAACACATTGAAATAGTCGGTGCAGTGTGCTGCGGCAGTCAAAAAAGCAAACAGAATGTTGGGAATTATTAGAAAAGGAATGATGAATAAAACGGAAAATGTCATAATGCCTCTGTATCGCTCCATGGTGAGACCGCACCTTGAATACTGTGTACAATTCTGGTCGCCGCATCTCAAAAAAGATATAATTGCGATGGAGAAGGTACAGAGAAGGGCTACCAAAATGATATGGGGAATGGAACAACTTCCCTATGAGGAAAGATTAAAGAGGTTAGGACTTTTCAGCTTGGAGAAGAGACGACTGAGGGGGGATATGATAGAGGTGTTTAAAATCATGAGAGGTCTAGAATGGGTAGATGTGAATCGGTTATTTACTCTTTCGGATAGTAGAAAGACTAGGGGGCACTCCATGAAGTTAGCATGGGGCACATTTAAAACTAATTGGAGAAAGTTCTTTTTTACTCCACGCACAATTAAACTCTGGAATTTGTTGCCAGAGGATGTGGTTCGTGCAATTAGTATAGCTGTGTTTAAAAAAGGATTGGATAAGTTCTTGGAGGAGAAGTCCATTACCAGCTATTAAGTTCACTTAGAGAATAGCCACTGCCATTAGCAATGGTTACATGGAATAGACTTAGTTTTTGGGTACTTGCCAGGTTCTTATGGCCTGGATTGGCCACTGTTGGAAACAGGATGCTGGGCTTGATGGACCCTTGGTCTGACCCAGTATGGCATTTTCTTATGTTCTTATGTTCTTAAGTAACTTTTGGGGGAGTTTATCTGGGTGAGAGGGGGGAAGTGTTCAGTGAAATTGGGAGGGATTTATTTGGGGACGAAAACAGAAGTTTCTTTTGACATGTAAAACATGCCTCTAGTTCAAAATTCTGGTAATAAACTATTGACTTTCTCTACCAGCATACAGACATTCCAAAAAACAAAAAAATCTTTCAACTTTCTTTTTAAGAGTTCCATCTTAATTGGCAGTTGGGTCCCTGATAAATAACAGAGCATTATTTATTACTCCAGGAACTAGTTCAGGATATTTTTTTTTCAGTGAACATCTCCAGCTGCAGCTTGTTAGTGACTGCATCCCAAATTAGAAAAAAAAAATCTTCCCTGCAGTACACGAACTCCTATTGTTTGGAGATAAATAACCATCTCATCCCCTATGTAGCTGTGAACAAAGAACATAATGGTACATCTGGTTTATCTGTTAATCATGTTAATCATGCAAAAATTAAGTAAATACTGCATATTCACTTATAGGAACTATTCTAGACAAGTCTAAAAACATGCAGGGTTTTTAAGATTTTCTTTTTAACCCTTTCATTCGCTTGTTCAGGTTATATAAGCTTTTTACCACTGTGTTGCTTAGTTGGTAGAATGCATATGCAGTTGGAAGCATGTAAATAAATAGGAGATAGATGAGTACATTTGTATGATAGCTTGACATATATTTTAAAGATCTTATGTAATAGTGCTTTTTTAAGAAGCAGATTGGACTAAAAGAAATTAGGGAAGCTAACAAAATCAGCAGCATAGTAATGGACGATTTCAATTAACCTAGTATTGACTGAGTGAATGTCACATCAGGACATGCTAGAAAGGTAAAGTTCCTAGATGAAATGACTATTTCATGGAGTAGCTAGTACAAGAACCAACAAGAGGCAAAGCTAATTTAGACTTAGTGCTTAATGGAATACAGGATTTGGTGCAAGAGAGAAGTGTTGGAGCCACTTGGTAATAGTGATCACAACATGATCAAACTTGACTTAACTGGAGGGAGGACACTAAAGAAATCTATTGTGACAGCATTTAAGTTTCATAAGGGTGACTATGATAAAATGAGAAAAATGGTTAGGGAAAAACTGAAAGGAGCAGCTGCAAAGGGTTAAGAGTTTACATTAGATATGGACCTTGTTTAAAAATACCATCTTGGAAACCTATACCAGATGTATTCCATGCATTTGAAAAGGTGAAAGGAAGGCTAAATGACTCCCGGCATGGTTAAAAGGTATGGTAAGAGAAGCTATAATAACTAAAAAACATCTTTCACAAAATGGAAAAGGAATCCGAATGAAGAGAACAGGAAACAGCATAAGCACTAGCAAGTTAGATGCAAAGTGATGCATGTAGGGAAGAGTAACCCAAGATATAGCTACACAATGTTTCACTTTGGGAGTCATCATGGACAATATATTGAAATCCTCTAAGTGTGCAGCAGCAGCCAATAAAGCAAATAGAATGCTAGGAATAATTAGGAAAGGAATGGAGAATAAAACATGAATATCATAATGCCTCTGTATCACTCCATGGCATGACCGCAATTTGAGTATTGTGTGCAGTTCTGGTCACCACATCTCAACAAAGATACAGTAGAATTAGAAAAGATGCAGAGAAGAGGCAACTGAAATGATAGGGGATAGAGCGATTCCCATATGAGGAAAGGCTAAAGATGCTAGGACACTTCAGTTTGGAGAAGACAGTTGAGGGGGAGATACGATCAAGGTCTATAAAATGGGTGGAGTGGAAATAGTAAACATAAATCAGTACTTTCAAAAAATACAAAGTCTAGGGGACATTCAATGAAGTTACTAGGCGATACATTTAAGACAAATAGAAGAAAAACATTTTTTTAAATTTATTTATTTAAAATTTTTGTATACCGACGTTCGTTATGCAAACATCACATCGGTTTCCATGTAACAAAAACTGGCCAACAGGGCTTTACATTGAAACTGATTAAAGAACTGGGGAGTGGGAAGAGGGGGGAAACATGAAGGGAAATTATTGTACAAGAATAATATAAGCTAGGTAACATGATTATAAGCATGAGAGCATGATTATATATAGGCAGTAAAATTATATACAAATATTATATACAAGTAAATTTTTTACAATGAGGATGATTTGGGTAGGGGGAAAGTGGAGAGAGGCGGGGGGGGGGCAAGGGGAGGGGTTTGTGGAGGAGTGAAGGGCAGGGGGTACTCAACGCATAATTAAATTCTGGAATTTGTTGCCAGAGGATGTGGTGAGAAGCTGGGCATCTGCCTTCCTCTTCCTCTTTAGACAGGTTCCTGGGTGAAAAAAGTCCTTAAACCATTATTAAAGACATAGGGAAATCCACTGCTTATCTCTGGTATAAGCAGCATGGAATCTATCAACTTTTTGGGATCTTGCTAAGTACTTGTCACCTGGTTTGTCAACTATTGGAAACAGGATACTGGACTTGATAGACCTTTGGTCTGATCCACTATGGCAAATCTTATGTTCAGTGAAAATTATGGCAAAGAGAGAATTTAAAAATAAGCTTGCTGGGGAAGCAAAAACTCATAATAAAAACCTTTTCAGATACATTCCAGGTACAGTTTCTCTTCTCTGTAAGTGATTTTTCTTCCAGTTCTATTGAGTCTATTTCCTCTATTCTAGAATCGATAAATCTATTGCTTAAGCAGAATGTTTTATTTTTTAATATAGCTAAAACTATTTTTCCAGTTACCAGTGATGTGGATTTATCTCATTCGTTTACTGTCCAAATTGAAGAGGTAAATGTTGATCCAGTTCAGGTTGTTCATGATCTTGGTGTCGTCCTTGTGACCACAATTCCCTATGATTGTGCAAATAGTTTTTGTTTTTGTTTTTTTAATTGTGCAAATTACATTGTCTCAGGTTTTTATTAGATGAGAATGATTTTAAATCCATGATGCATTCCTTTGTGCTGTCAATTCTAGACTACTACAACGCCATGGCATTGGGCTTCTGAACTGTTGTTTGCATTTGTTGCAATTGTTGTTAAATTCTGTTCCTTGCCTGGTTATGCATTGCCCATTGTGAGAACATATTGCTAGGCCCGACGAAGACGCCTGACACCAGGACCTCCCAACCCACGTGGTCCCGCCCTCCTGGACAGCCAATCACAGGACGCCCTGGAAGGGCTTTAAATCCTAGCCCCTGCCCGGCGCCACGCGCCAAAGAAGCGCATCAAAGGGGCCGGCCCCTTTGTGCGCCCCTTCGTGCAGCCCCGGAGGGCAACCCAGAAATCTTTTTCTTTTTTTCTATTTGAATCAGTGAGTACAACTCACAGATAACCGTCCCAAACCTGAGCGCCCCCCGGCTCCCTTCTAACCAGAAACTCCTGCTCTCCTTACCTCTCACCCCTTCCAGCGCTCTATTCCACCTCAGCACTTCACAGCAGCTGATTAAATATTTTCCTCCCTTACAATATTCAGCATGCCCACGCTCACTATCCCGATCATCTACAACCATCGGAGAAACTTCTTAAAAAACCAAGCCACACCCAACATTCTACAAAAAAGACTTATACCAATCATGACCTCACCACTAAACCAATTTCTGCGCCTCATGCTACTCTCTTTAACCCTCCTTAATGCTCAATCCCTGTCGAAAAAAACCCACCTCCTCTACGACTATCTAATGGAAGCAAAACCGGACCTCTGTGCGATTACCGAAACCTGACTGAAACCTGAAGACAAAGCATTAATCAACCAACTCCCTACACTTTCCTATAACATCTTCTCTATCCCCAGAATTAAAAGAAGAGGCGGCGGTCTGCTACTAGCTGCAAAAAAAGAACTAGGACTAGGTCTACAGTTCGCAAGTTCCTCAAACTCTCTTGAATTTGCGGTTTTCAAATCCAAACACCTACAAATCTGCCTCACATATGCCCCTCCTGGAAGCATAGAATCGGACCCGTCTCCCTTAATTGAACTCATAGCCAAGCACATCAACACAGATACCACTGCTATAATCATGGGAGACTTCAATCTCCACGTGGACACAACTCCTCAATCTTCCAGTTGTGAAACCTTTCTCAACACGCTTAAATTTATGGGATTCAAACAAATCATTAAAGGTCCGACACACAAAGCAGGACATATGCTGGACTTAATCTTCATAATGAAAGCCTCACCCCCTCCACAGCTACGACATGCTCCCCGGTGCCATGGTCGGATCACAGGTTGATTTCCACAACTTTGAAGAACCTCCAACCCATCCTTCAACCGAGACAAAAAACCACGATCCATTTCAGGAAATTATGCAACCCAGACATCCTTAGCTCACACCTATCGGCAGCTTTAGACAAACTGGACCTCTCTGATGCAGAGTCAGCTTCATCTTCCTGGATCAAGATCACCAAGGAAGTAGCAGACACAACCTGTCCATTAACCACTAAAGCCCTTCACCCGAATGCCGACAACAGGAAACCTTGGTACACCCCACAACTAAAAACCCTCAAGCAAGAGCTTAGAAGCAGTGAACACCTATGGCAAAAAAATCCATCAGCAACAAACCAGGAGGCATATAAATCTCTCATGCACCGCTACAGGATATCCATCCTCCGAACAAAAAGAGATTTCTTCTCACGGAAAATCCACCACTTCATTTTCGACCCGAAAGCATTATTCTCACTCGTCTCATCCCTTACCAAATCTTCCCCCACGACCATTCCGGACAATCAAGCGGCTAGCAAAGCCTCAGAACTCTCCACTTACTTCAAGAAAAAAATCACCGATCTGATCACACCGATAAAAACCTATATTGGTCCTCTTTCTCCTCCCTCTTACTCTGCATATATCCAACAGACCACAAGCCTGGAAAACTTTGAGCTGACTTCCTCCCTCGAGATTGAAACAGTCCTAAAGAAGCTAAAACCTGCCTCACACCCCACGGATGCGATCTCTTCCAACCTACTCATCTCCATTCCAAAAACTATCGCCAAACCAATTGCAGAGATCATTAATTGTTCATTAACGCAAGGCATAGTTCCAGACCCCCTGAAACTTGCAATTCTAAAACCACTTCTAAAAAAAAACCGAACCTGTCCCCAGACGACCTGGCCAACTTCCGCCCTATAGCTAACCTCCCCTTCATCTCCAAAATCTTAGAAAAAATAGTCAACAAGCAACTCTCTGATTATATAGACAACAACAAAATCCTAGCCCATTCACAGTTCGGCTTTCGTAAAGCTCGAAGCACTGAAGCCCTCTTAATCTCACTAACAGACACCATACTTCTGAATCTTGATAAAAAAAACAACCCTGTCTTCTCATTCTCCTCGATTTATCAGCCGCCTTCGATATGGTGAACCACTCAATACTCTTGGATCGGCTAACTGACATCGGTATCAAAGGCACCGCGCACACATGGTTCCAGTCATTCCTCCAAAACAGATTTTACAAAGTCAAGATCAACAATAAAGAATCTCACCCCATCTGTTCCTCTCTGGGAGTTCCTCAGGGCTCATCCTTATCCCCTACCCTCTTCAACATTTATCTTTTACCGCTTTGCCAACTCCTCTCCAAACTAAATCTAACGCATTACATATACGCAGACGACGTGCAAGTACTCATTCCGGTTACGGAATCACTACAAAAAACCCTAGGCTTCTGGAACAACTGCCTTCGAGATATCAACAACCTCCTCACAAGCCTTAACTTAATCCTTAATACCAATAAAACGGAACTACTCCTCGTCTCACAGGACAGCAACTATGCAGCTTCCAACACGCTCCCCACAAGGCAACCATCCTTCTCCCCTCAAGTTAGAAACCTCTGAGTCTTAATGGAAAACCAATTGAACCTAAAAAGATTCATCAATAACACCGCAAAGGAAGGCTTTTTTAAATTATAAGTTCTAAAACGGCTGAGACCGCTCCTCCACGTCCAAGACTACCATTCAGTTCTACAAGCAATTATCTTTTCAAAAATTGACTATTGCAATTCACTTCTACTCGGCCTTCCAGCGAACACCATTAAACCCTTACAGATGCTGCAAAACGCCTCAGCCAGGATTTTGACTAAGACCAACAAAAGAGATCATATTACTCCCATCCTAATGAACCTGCATTGGCTCCCAATTAAGTTTAGAATCATGTACAAAGTACTAATGATCATATACAAAACCATTCACAATCTCATTCCACTGGAGCTCAATATCCCGTTTCGGCCACATTTACCCTCCAGACCGGTGAGATCCGCTTATAGAAATACCCTCTTTGCCCCACCCATTAAAACTTCTTTAAGAAAACTAGCTCTGTCCACTTCGGGCCCTGCACAATGGAACTCTCTTCCTCCAGATCTCCGGCTAGAACAATGCCCTCTTACCTTCAAAAAGAGACTCAAAACTTGGCTGTTTGACCAAGCTTTTCATTTATGGAGATGATCTTTCTAGTACATCACCCTACATACCAACAGACTAGCTCTCAGGTTAGCACTCCAACTCTGCAGATGATCAATCTAATTATGCTCCTTTTTACCCTTACCCTAAGTTAATTCAATATGCACTCAGATCTTTAGCAAGTTAATCTCTGGCCCCACGAAAGAGCCTATTATTTAATCGTTGCTTTGTTCCCTGTTCCATTGCTCCAAGTTATTTCATTCCCTGTTAAATGTAAAAGCATTCTTACATGCTAGTTATTGTTATACTGTAAACCGAAGTGATATGCAATTTTCTACATGAATATCTGTATATAAAAGTGTTAAATACATTACACCAATTTTATTCAAGTTACATTGGCTACTAATAGAGCAGTGGATAAAATTCAAAACTTTGACCTTGATTCATCAAGCCCTATATGGTTCTGTACCAAACTATTTAGAAAATGTTTTGTCCTGCATCAACCTGAGTGGTCTTTACATTTGCTGGACCAGCAACTGTTGTGTCTACCAGTAGTTAAGACCATTTGGTTACAGTGTACATGGAAGTGTGCCTTTTCTCAGGTCACCCCCATGCCTCTGGAATAGTCTTCCTATATGACTTCGGCAGCTAGCAGATTACAGGGGTTTTAGAAAGGCAATGAAGAGACAGTAGTTTTATGAAGCTTTTAATTGTTGTATGACTTGTTTGTGTTTTTAATTTCTATTTTAATTATTATTCTGTTTGTAATCTGCCATGAGCAGGTCCTGGTAAGATGGCGGACTATAAATCTTGTAATAAATAGTCTGCGAGGGAATCAATTGGACCATTAGATAATCAAGGGATAAAGGGGCACTTAACAGAAATGACGGCAGAAAAAGACCACTTGGCCTATCTAGTCTGCCCAGCAAGCTCCCACACTTATTTTCCCATACTTATCTGTTTCATCAACCACCAAGTTCAGGGCCCTTGTTGGTAACTGTTTGATTCAAATTTCCTGCCATCCCCTGTCATTGATGCAGAGAGTAATGTTGGAGTTGCATCAAAGGTGAGCATAAGGCTTAATGGTTAAGGGTAGTAACTGCTGCATCAAGCAAGTTATCCCGATGCTTGTTTACCCAATGCCTTGTTGGATATTGTCTGAATGCAAATCCTTTTTTCCACATTTCCCCCTGCCGTTGAAGCAGAGAGCAACGCTGTATATGCATTCAAAGTGATATATCAGGCTTAATTGGTTTAGGGTTGTAATCACTGTAATAAGCAAGCTACCCCCATGCTTATTTGTTTACCCAGATTGTGAAGTTCAGTCCTTGTTGGTTATCTGAATGCAAATCCTCTTTTCCACATTTCCCCTTGCCGTTGAAGCAGAGAGCAATGTTGGAGTTGCATTAACTGTGTGAAGGCTTAATGAGTAAGGGTAGTAATCACCAGGTAGTAGCTTCCACTCCAGTAATCTACCCCCATGGCTCTTCTCTTCATTCCCATCCTCTAGCCTTTATGGATCCACAGTGTTTATCCCATGCCCCTTTGAAATCCTTCACAGTTAGGGATAACAAGGCCATAGCAGAGAGTCTAAATGAGTTCTTTGCTTCGGTTTTCACTGAGGAAGATATAAGCGAAATACTCATGCCAGAAATGATATTCAAAGGTTATGATTCAGAAGCATTGAAACAAATCTCAGTGAACCTGGAAGATATAATAGGGCAAACTGACAAACTAAAGAGTAGCAAATCACCTGGACAGATGTGCTGAAAGAAATGAATGAATTTGTGGATCTGCTATTGGTAATTTATAAACTATCATTAAAATCATCTATGATACCTGAAGACGGGAGGATTACCAATGTAACGCCAATTTTTAAAAAAGGATCCAGGGGTGATCCAGGAAACTACAGACCAGTGAGTCTGACATCAGTTTCTATTATTTTGTCTAGCATGAACATATAGAATAAAATTACTGAACATGTAGATAGGCATAATTTAATGGGACAAAGCCAACATGGATTTAGCCAAAGGAAGTCTTGCCTTACCAATCTGCTATATTCTTTGAAGGCATAAATAAACAGGTAGATAAAGGTGAGCCAGTTGATCTGGTATATCTGGATTTCCAGAAAGCATTTGAAAAATCCCTCATCAGAGAATTTCTTTGGAAATCAAAAAGTTATGGGATATGGGGTAGTGTTCTATTATTGATTGGGAACTGGTTAAAAGATAGAAAACTGAGAATAGGGCTAAATGGTAAATTTTCTTAATGGAGAAAGGTGAGTAGTGGAGTGCCACAAGGATCTGTTCTGGGAAACACTGCTTTTTAATATATTTATAAACGACCTGGAAATAGGAACAAGTGAGATGACCAAAATTGGCTGCTGACACAAAATTATTCAAAGTTGCTAAATCACAAGAGCATTGTGAGATATTGCAAGAGGACCTTGAAAAACTGAGAGACTGGGCAAGCAAATGGCAATTGAAATTTAATAGACATGGGCAAAGTGATAAACCATAAACCATTATTAAGGCGGAATTGCAGTAATCCACTGCTTATCCCTGGGATAAGCAGCATGGAATTTATCTTCCTTTTGGCATCCTGTTGGAAATAGGGTACTGAGCTTGATGGACCTTTGGTCTGACCCAGTATGGCAATCTCATGTTCTATGTTCTTATGACTTTCTTCCATTTATCTGAAAGCTACTAAGACCTCACTGAGCAACGTAAGTGTATTTTTTTCCAATAGGAAAAGATCTCATTGAAAAATGCACCCACAAGTTCAGTGTACAAGGAATTATGTTGCTCATCTGAATTGAAATACATTGGAGCAGAACCCTTGCAGGAAATTAGTTTATATTTAGACAAGCCGTTAAGCCCGTTAAAACGGGCTACATCCCTCTGTCTCTCACCTCCCTCTCATTCTCTCTCCCCTCACTCTTCACCACCCCCTACCTCCCTCCCTCTCACCCACTCAGTCCCTTCCTCCCTCCCTCCCCCCTCTCTCCCTCCCCTCTCCCTCAGTACCACTCCCTCTCCCTCAGTCCCACTCCCTCCCTCCCTCTCTTAGTCCCACTCCCTCCCTCTCTCCCTCCCTCTCTCCCCTCACTCAGTCCCACTCCCTCCCTCTCACTCAGTCCCACTCCCTCCCTCTCACTCAGTCCCACTCCCTCCCTCTCCTCCCCTCTCACTCAGTCCCTCCCTCTCTCTGTCAGTCCCTCCCTCTCTCTCTCCTCCCTCGCTGCCGCTGCCACCCGCCGCCACTGCCTCCCGACGCCGCCGCTGCCACGCGACGCTGCCATTTTTTTTCTTTTTTTCTGGCTCAGACCGACGTGCTCGCCCGCACATGCGCGGTAGAGCTGGTCTCTACTGCACATTTGCAGCACGTCGGTCATCCTTCGTTTATTAGGTAGGATCTTCAGTAGGGTCCCATTCTAAACTGATCATGCTGAGAATTCTTAAAACTTAACACTGACCTCGTCTCAAAATAGACGTAGAAATAGAGGTAATCATTCAGTGCCATTTTTAAATTTGGAGTCATCTGAGCTGGAGGTAGTGGTACTCTCTGCCCTACCATAATATGGACAGCTTCCAAGGAGATAAGGGAGGAGGGTTACCTGACCAGGAGGTGGAGGAGGAAGGTTGGGGGGGGGGGTAGAGGTCTCTTAGGTCAACAGTGGCCTCTGATCTTGACTCAGAGAGGGAAGTCAGGCCAGCACCATGGAGGCCCTTTTTGGGTGACTCTGGAGAGAGTAGAGGTTGGGGGTGGGGCTGATCTTAGGCCACCAGGGGCCATTTGATGTTGATTGGGTAGGTGGGAGCATATTGGACCTGGAGCAGGGCTGGATTTAAGTTGTCTGCACCACAGAGTCAGGAGACAATTCCTTCCCTTCCTCCTCCTGATTAATTATTCCCCCTTAATCTCTATTACAGTGCAGGCTCCAAAACTGAAGCAGAAAACAGAGCCAGGAAATTCTGCACAGGGCCTCCTCCATCCCTCGCATACAGACCAGCCCTGCGGTACCCTGCTCCTCCTCCCACACAAGTTTCCTGTTACTATGGAAACCCACGTGAGGGGAGGGGGCAGCACAGGGGCAGTCAGTTGGCAGGAGGCCATATGCTGAATTGTTTGGCTCTGCTTGGTACTGCTACTTCTGTTTCTGGACCGGCACTGTGACATAAAGCTATGGGGCGATACTGTAAGAAGCAGCAGGCCTGGATTTAGGAATGCAGTGGGGGTGCTGACAGCACTCTGGTGCCTATAAAAAAAAAAAAAAAAATAACGCCAGAGGCAGTTGCCTATATTACCTATTCCTAAATCCAGACCTAACACAGAGAGCTCTTTAATAGGGTAGCAATAACAGATTTGAATTAAATCCAGTTTTAATGCTGGGTTTACTTAAAGCTTAATGCCCTTTAATAAATGGGGCATTAGAATCATGTCTTAATAACTTGGCGTTATCTCCAAGATCAATTATTGAGTGAACATAGGCACAAATTAGGATTTTCAAAATTTCACATCAGGTTGTGATATATTTTATTGGATCAACATAAAAATTATTCAAAAATGATGTCCATAACTATTACGACCATATAATAGGGACTATGTAGTAAAAGTTAGCATGCATGATAAGGACCTTTTGTGCACTCTAAAAGTAGCCTTAAGACTGTCCCACCGTATTTTAATGTGAATGCCCTAAAATTAGTGCATAAATGAATGTAAATGAGGGAAGGTTATTTGCAAATGATGTCTTAGTGTGTGCACAGTAAATAGCATCATATACTCGCCTCACATTATTTTATAACAGGCTTATTGACACCAAAAGTTTTAACACCTGCCTTGGAACAGGCATTAAATATTTTGTAGACTCTGTGCCAGGCTATCCTCAGTTAACCAGTCCAAAATGGAAAGAGTGAATTAGCATGGTGAATCTCTTCCTCCCCTGCCCTCTCAACAGAGTGCAAGGAATTTTTTGTGTGTAATCTGTATCCCCCCCCAACTTTGATGACACCAAACTAAGTGGGACTCTAAATCCCGCTTTTCCTCCACCCACCCTCCTCCAGAACCAAACTAAGGGACTTCTGAGTCCCACTTTTCCCCAGAAGGGTCCCCCCATATCCTACCCTAGCTGATGCTGGTCAGCTGCTGAAAAAGGACCCACGTTGAGAAATAGCTTGGAATCATGTTGAGAAACAATTTTGTTTTTTTGTATTTAGTACTCATGTTTAGATAATACTAATTATCTTGAAATTACATGCATAAGTTTAAATATTCAATTTACATTTGTAATTAATGGAGATCTGTAGTTCAAAATTGAATATATAAGGTTTGTGAATTATAATTTGTGCATTGTGCAATATGTATTTTAATAAGATGTGAATGAATGGTGTGGATGTGTTTAGTTTTTAGAGTGTCTACACAGGTATGTGTGTTTTGCTGTTTAAATAAATGTTATACACATTTGTTATGTTTTATCTCTCTATTTGTTGCGGATGCAGATAAAAATTGAGGCAGGAGAGAGCTGAGTTTATTTCCACCTCACTGCTATTTTAAAAAAATGGCACAGACAGACCTCTCGTACTACTTTGACATGCAGGGGGTAGGGGGAGGAAAATTGTCAGGGCTCAGTGGCCGCTCTTTTTTTTTTTTTTTTTTTTTTTTTGAGTCCAGGAGGTTACATTGGATCTCAGAGGTCCCTTACGTGTTGTACTAGGGGATGATGGGAAAATCCGTGTGCCAACCTGCCCTTTCATTTTGGGCCAGTTAGTACAGAGATGGCCACAGCCTGTGGTTAGGGATTTTGAAACTGCAAAAATTTATAGTTGGAAAGTAGAATCAATATGGTCCTTGGAAATTGGATTGGCCTACAGCTATTAACCAAAGTACTGGGGAAATCCTGGTGACTCAAAAAAGGAACTGACACAACTGCAACATAGCCCTCCGCTTCAAAGGTGGAAGGAAGAAAAAAGGGAATTGGGTTCAGCCAACGCTGGACCCTGACTTTAATAGTTCGGGGAAAAAAGCACAGAAGTACTTCTATGGCCAAGTCCAAAAGCAAAGAATGTTCATGCATTGTCTGAATTATCAGGAAGGCTTCTTACCCTGTAAAAATATTGCAAGATGTAATTTTGTTATAGGTTTGATACTTGCTTGATTTTGATAATATTACTATCCTTAATATAAGGCTTGCGGATAATCAGCACAGAGCGACAGTTACAACCTGTAACATAGGGCTTGGGGGTGACCTGCATGGAGCTACAGTTACTCTCCTAAGAAATTTTCTGGGCAGGCTGGATGGACCATTTGGTCTTTTTCTGCCATCATTACCAAGATACTGTGGATTAAAGAACATAAGATGTACCGTGGTGGGTCAAACCAAATTTCCATCCAAACCAACATTCTGTCACTGACAGTGGCCAATCCGGGTCGTTAGAAAAAAGTACCCAGCAGATCAGAGTTGATTCAGTTCCTGTTGCTTACTCCTAGGGATAAGCAGTTTGTTTCCCCAAGTCTGCCTGGCTAATAATGGTTTATGGACTTTTCCTTCAGGAACTTTAAACACAGCTATGCTAGATGCCTTTGCTTTATCCTCCAACACCAAATTTCATGGCTTAATTGTGCATTGAGTGAAAAAAATACTTTCTCTATTTTGTTTTAAATCTGCTATCTCCTAATTGCATAGAGAGTCCCCTGTTCCTAGAAATAACTGAAAGGATATATGGCAAAACAGGGGTTTTGCATGCTTGTAGTTTGTTGTTCTGCTGTGACACTTTTCCCCAGAGAGCTCATTCCCTCTGTGCTGGCCTGCAAGGTGGTGTTTGACTTCTTCACAGTAGTTCAAGCAGGGGCTTTGGATGCTCCCTTGATCCAGAAGGAAACTTGAACAGCATACACATCCCAGCATCCCTGAGGACATGTAAAACTAAAACATCCTGTAATGCCATTAGCCAGAAAGCTGTTGCCAGTCAGTAGGCCATTGGTCAGAAAGTTATTCTGTACATTGATTGGCCCACAGACAAAGAACTAATTCTGAAGGTTCTGGAGCTCTCTAATCTCAGGTGGGAGTACAGAGGGAACAGATCTCTGTGCTGAGGCCCTGTTTAGCTCCTGTGGACATTCTTTCTTTTTTTTCCGACCTCTTCACGCACTAGGCAAGTAGTATAAAGTGTTTAGTTAGCTTCTGTTTAATCTTTGTTCTTTTTCCTGTTCCGATTGCAAATTTCATTTTTTGGACTGATTAGCGATCCTGTGTGTATTTGGTCTGTGGGTGGGTTTTTTTTTGTTTTGTTTTTTTAGGAACTGTTTGGCCCTTGGGTTGTGTGGGATCTCAGTTTTCCTAGAAACCACTAGCAGATAGCTTGTGGGTAGGAAACTTGCTCAGAGGCAAGCAGGAACCCAGTTGGCAAGTGGGAGGTTGCCAGTGTAGGAGCAAATTTGCAGGTGGGCCTGATCAGTGCTTGGCAGGACCCTCCGAGTGGCCACAGGGCTTAAATTGAGTGGGTGTTAAGATGGCACTGAGGCATTCTGTGTCAGGGTAAATAACCATTCCCTATTTCAGGAGGTAGTTAGTGTGCACAGCATAACCTTTTTTTTTTTGTTACCATGCATGTTATTACTGTGATTACATTAGTGTGACAAACATTTTTAATGTGGAGCCAGGATCATGTTGATGGGTGATGGTTCAGATGAACTTATCCAAATCACTGTGAACCTGGAAGATGTAGTAGGCCAGATTGACAAGCTAAAGAGTAGCAAATCACCTGCACCAGATGGTATGCATCGGAGGCTTCTGAAGGAACTAAAAAATTAAATTTCAGATCTATTAGTTAAAATTTGTAACCTGAAGACTGGAGGGTGGTCAATGTAATCCCAATATTTAAAAAGGGCTCCAGGGGCGATCCAGGAAACTATAGACCAGTGAGCCTGACTTCATTGTTGGGGGAAAAATAGTGGAAACTATTCTAAAGATCAAAATCACAGAGCATATAGAAAGATGTGGCTTAATGGAACACAGCATGGATTTTCCCAAGGGAAGTCTTTCCTCACAAATCTTCATTTTTTTTTTTGAAGGGGTTAATAAACATGTGGATAAAGGTGAACTTGTAGATATAGTGTATTTGGAATTTCAGAAGGCAATTGACAAAGTCCCTCATGAGTGGCTTCTAAGGAAATTAAAGACTCATGGGATAGGAGATGGTGTCCTTTTGTGGATTACAAACTGGTTAAAAGACAGGAAACAGTAGGATTAAATGGTCAATTTTCTCAGTGGAAAATAGTAAACAGTGGAGTGCCACAGGGATCTGTACATGGACCGATGCTTTTCAATATATTTATAAATCATCTGGAAAGGAGTACGACGAGTGAGGTAATCAAATTTGCAAATGATACAAAATTATTCAGAGTAGTTAAATCACAAGCGGATTGTGATAAATTGCAGGAGGACCTTCAGAGATTGGAAGATTGGGCATCCAAATGGCAAATGAAATTTAATGTAGATAAGTGCAAGGTGATGCATATAGGGAAAAATAATCCATGCTGTAGTTACATGATGTTAGGTTCCATATTAGGAGCTACCATCCAGGAAAAAGATCTAGGCATCATAATGGATAATACATTGAAATCGTCAGCACAGTGTGCTGCGGCAATAAAAAAAACAAACAAACAATGTTAGGAATTCTTGGGAAGGGAATGGTGAATAAAACGGAAAATGTCATAATGCCTCTGTATTTGCTCCATGGTGAGACCGCACCTTGAGTACTATGTACAATTCTGGTTACCGCATCTCAAAAAATATATAGTTGTGATGGAGAAGGTATAGAGAAGGGCAGCCAAAATGATAAAGGGGATGGAACAGCTCCCCTATGAGGAAAGGCTGAAGAGGTTAGAGCTGTTCAGCTTGGAAAAGAGACGGCTGAGGGTGGATATGATAGAGGTCTTTAAAATCATGAGAGTTCTAGAATGGGTAAATGTGAATTGGCTATTTACTCTTTCGGATAATAGGACTAGGGGGCACTTCATGAAGTTAGCAAGTAGCACATTTAAAACTAATCAGAGAAAATTCTTTTTCACTCAACACACAATTAAGCTCTGGAACTTGCTGCCAGAGCATGTGGTTAGTGCTGGGTTTAAAAAAAAGTTTGGATAAGTTCTTGGAGGAGAAGTCCATTAACCGCTATTAAATAAGATGTCTTAGAGAATAGCCACTGCTATTATTGGCATCAGTAGCATGGTAGCATAGTACTTAGTGTTTGTGTACTTGCCAGGTACTTGTAACCTGGTTTGGGCACTGTTGGAAACAGGATGCTGGGCTTGGACCCTTGGTCTGACCCAGTATGGCAATTTCTTATGATAAGTTCTTATGGGGGAAGGAGGAAAGTAAAGGCAGCCATCCTGGGCCCATGATTTGTGGGGGGCCCTACACTATAATTTCCTGTTAACTTAGGAGTGAAACCATACACATCAGTATTCCCCTGGCTGTGGCTGATTCACCCTGGACCCCTGTAATGTCAGCCCTATGTGGAACCAGTGAAACATATTGCATGCTACATTAAATAGTGTTTTCCTAGCATGTTACATTTTTCTTGGAATAATATATAGTTGCCAAATAAACTTATATTGTAATTCTCATAGAACTATATTTTCTGACGTGTACAATGTTTTCAAAACAGTGCTTTATTTCTTCTGAGGATAATAATATTTCAGGATAGTTAGACCCTCAGTTTTTAAGTTCCTTATAGCCCACTTCTTTATCATAGGTGACCAGTAGTTTAGAGAGCTTAGCACAAGAACATTTCTCAATGTTTTTCTTAAAAAAAAAAAAAAAAAAAAGCTCTTCTAATTGTAATTTCTTAGGGAGGGGAGGGAAGGATTTAAGGCCTGTAGAGTGTATATAATGTCTCAGTTGTAGGTATGCATAAAAATCAGATCTAGGTAGCAAGTACAATTTTTGTAGTTCCTGAAAACTATGTAAAGTATTGGAATTATATAGAAATAAATGGCAAATGTGTGTCCATCCTTTCTTTGCCCAATCCGGCAAGAATTGGGGGTTTCCACAAATAGGAGAGGGGAAAAAGTTGTTGCCATATTTAGCATTTTACAAACATATAGCCAGGCTTTACAGCCTGAAGAAAGGATTTTAAAGCTTTTGTATTTGAAAGGGGATTTGTTGAAAGTTGATTTGCAGAAGGGCGGATAAAGAGCAAGCCATTAAACCAATGCTGTGAGCGAGCTGTTGGCGAAAAATGAGAAGTCTCCGATATCCAGTCTTTCAGATGACGCATCATACATACTAGATTATATCTTTGAAAATTTGGGCAGGTAAGCCCACCAGTCAGGATTGATTCACATAGATGACTTAGTGCAAGTCTAGCCTCCTTTTCCCCTCCATATAAACTGTCTGATTGTTCTGTTAATTTCTAGTAAGTCCGATTTCTTTAACCAGATGGGGAAGCATTTGTAGAAGATAGAGCCACTTGATTATTCAAAAACCAATAAAAAGAGAGAGAGAAAAAAATGTGTACTAATTCATACACCAAAAAATATTTGAGCACATTATCTTTTCATGGTCCAAGGAAGCAAACCGGTAACCGATCCAATGTGACGAACAACAGAAGAATGAAAGGATGGATCGGTAAAAATGGACTTTTATTGGAACTTGCCCGACTCTGGCCGAGTTTCGCTCTGCCGAGCTGCCTCAGGGGCTGTGGCACATAAATATAAACAATTAAAAATGCACACAAACATAAATATTTGTATAAACATATGACTTATGATATAAAACATATTCAAAAAAATATATTAAAAGAATATATTAAATAGTAAAAACACTTAAACATGGAGACAGTGCTTGTTTTGTGTGCATAAGATGATAATGTTACATAAAAAGTTACGTATTTGAGAGTACAGATACTGTGGCTGAAACATCAATTAAAAAGCGGAGTGGAAACAAGTCTTACAAAGGACATGGTCTATAATGATTGTTGCACAATGCACTTCATCAAACAGCATATGGCTGATACATGCAAAATTTGTAACAAACAATAAAATATATTATTGAGGAGGTCAATGTGTATAATTAATGAGAAAAATAAAAAAATATAAAAAATATGTAAAGATGGCAAACTAAATCTTGTACCTTGTTGAGCCAGAAACTTGGCTCTATATACTTGTGCTGATTTCCTAGGATGAAGGAATATGAGTGAACACACCGAATCCGGGCTTGTCACTTGTAATTCATCAATCACTTGTGTGAACAGTATTGAAGCAATTCTTATGGAACAAAAATTCTTAATTACCTTAGTTATCAAGAATAGGTATAAATAAAAATGAACACATGCATTCGTCAGACTACAAATCTGAATGACTTCATTCTGAAATTGATACTGACATCTTGTATCATTATTATTAAGCTGTTATATGTCTTTCAACTGATCACAAATCGATAAGGAGTTAACGGTAAAAAAGATGAATGAATAGTGAACCTTACTGCATGTGAATGCAAGCAATAATTTTTAAATTTTTAATTTTTACAGTGTGTTAAATCTTGATCCGGTAGATACCAGGAACAAATCAAAGATGAAGTTAAAAGCAATACAATAATAAATTTCGCTACAAAATGAACAAATGAATAAAAACAGCTTCGATACAATAGTGCTCCCTAGAACATAAATAGCTAAAATCCACTTCGATACAATGCTAACAATACTTCTTATCAACAGTATGTAGAAAATTCAAAACGAATGATATGCGGGGAGACGTGTGCCAAAGCAATGTAATAATGAAAATGATGCGCTGGACAATAGTTAAATTCCTAATATATAAAAGTGCATAAGTCAAACAGCATATTGTGGCTGTCCGCGAATATGCATCCATCGGAAGCTGTGTCACAATGAATACCGAACAAAAATGATGGAATCACTAACTGTTAAATCTAATGTATAAAAGTGCTAAAGTGGGGCAGCATGCAGATAATATCCAAGCGCAAGAAACTATGTCATATTAAGTATGCGCTTAAGCAGACAAAAATATATATAAGAATGAAATCGCTAGCTATTGAAACTAAAAAGAACACAATCACTAATATTTTACCTTTGTTGAACTTGCACCGGTCACATACTGCTCTGACAAACACTGCAAGAACCAGTTAGTACCTGTATTGGACCTTTATTTTTCCGCTTCTCACTCGAAATCACGCGAGAATAGACACATGTGTGGACTGATTGGCTCATAGACATTGTGGATAATGAGAGACTTAACTAGACCGGTGTGTAAAAAAAAATGGATTAATCAATACTGATCTAATCTGTGCAGTAATGCAAAAGTGGTGACAAGAGGAGAAAATATAATGAACAAATGTCTGCGGTTGACTAATTTACTCCTTTTTAAAGATGCAGTGTTTTAAAGTATTTGTGTTTACTTTTTGACCGTACATCCGCTTTTCAGCAGTTGTACAAATGAAGGAATATGAGTCAACCGCAGACATTTGTTCATTATATTTTCTCCTCTTGTCACCACTTTTGCATTACTGCACAGATTAGATCAGTATTGATTAATCCATTTTTTTTACACACCGGTCTAGTTAAGTCTCTCATTATCCACAATGTCTATGAGCCAATCAGTCCACACATGTGTCTATTCTCGCGTGATTTCGAGTGAGAAGCGGAAAAATAAAGGTCCAATACAGGTACTAACTGGTTCTTGCAGTGTTTGTCAGAGCAGTATGTGACCGGTGCAAGTTCAACAAAGGTAAAATATTAGTGATTGTGTTCTTTTTAGTTTCAATAGCTAGCGATTTCATTCTTATATATATTTTTGTCTGCTTAAGCGCATACTTAATATGACATAGTTTCTTGCGCTTGGATATTATCTGCATGCTGCCCCACTTTAGCACTTTTATACATTAGATTTAACAGTTAGTGATTCCATCATTTTTGTTCGGTATTCATTGTGACACAGCTTCCGATGGATGCATATTCGCGGACAGCCACAATATGCTGTTTGACTTATGCACTTTTATATATTAGGAATTTAACTATTGTCCAGCGCATCATTTTCATTATTACATTGCTTTGGCACACGTCTCCCCGCATATCATTCGTTTTGAATTTTCTACATACTGTTGATAAGAAGTATTGTTAGCATTGTATCGAAGTGGATTTTAGCTATTTATGTTCTAGGGAGCACTATTGTATCGAAGCTGTTTTTATTCATTTGTTCATTTTGTAGCGAAATTTATTATTGTATTGCTTTTAACTTCATCTTTGATTTGTTCCTGGTATCTACCGGATCAAGATTTAACACACTGTAAAAATTAAAAATTTAAAAATTATTGCTTGCATTCACATGCAGTAAGGTTCACTATTCATTCATCTTTTTTACCGTTAACTCCTTATCGATTTGTGATCAGTTGAAAGACATATAACAGCTTAATAATAATGATACAAGATGTCAGTATCAATTTCAGAATGAAGTCATTCAGATTTGTAGTCTGACGAATGCATGTGTTCATTTTTTATTTATACCTATTCTTGATAACTAAGGTAATTAAGAATTTTTGTTCCATAAGAATTGCTTCAATACTGTTCACACAAGTGATTGATGAATTACAAGTGACAAGCCCGGATTCGGTGTGTTCACTCATATTCCTTCATCCTAGGAAATCAGCACAAGTATATAGAGCCAAGTTTCTGGCTCAACAAGGTACAAGATTTAGTTTGCCATCTTTACATATTTTTTATATTTTTTTATTTTTCTTATTAATTATACACATTGACCTCCTCAATAATATATTTTATTGTTTGTTACAAATTTTGCATGTATCAGCCATATGCTGTTTGATGAAGTGCATTGTGCAACAATCATTATAGACCATGTCCTTTGTAAGACTTGTTTCCACTCCGCTTTTTAATTGATGTTTCAGCCACAGTATCTGTACTCTCAAATACGTAACTTTTTATGTAACATTATCATCTTATGCACACAAAACAAGCACTGTCTCCATGTTTAAGTGTTTTTACTATTTAATATATTCTTTTAATATATTTTTTTGAATATGTTTTATATCATAAGTCATATGTTTATACAAATATTTATGTTTGTGTGCATTTTTAATTGTTTATATTTATGTGCCACAGCCCCTGAGGCAGCTCGGCAGAGCGAAACTCGGCCAGAGTCGGGCAAGTTCCAATAAAAGTCCATTTTTACCGATCCATCCTTTCATTCTTCCATTATCTTTTCATTACATAAGCCACTGTTACATTTGAAGAAGGGGCCTCAGTAGTTTAAAAACCTCATTAACATCATAATCATGTTTAGATACTTTTTATTGGACCAAAGAAAAATTAAATTATTACAGGATTCAAAAAATCCAGTTTTCTCCAGGGCCCGTATGGCTGTAAAACTCTGGACACTACATCTAAGGTATTTCTGTCCCTGTTGAGACAAACAGATTGCAAATACTGTCTGTATGATATGAAAATGTTTGTCGTTAATACCTGATGAGGGCAATTCTGAATGTTTGGCTAAAGACAATTTCAGCACCTGCTGTTCTTGTTGGATAGAATATTACTAGTCTACTAATAGCAATGATTTCCCATTTTAATCTTCAGATTATATGGCTTCGTTTTTACTCTCTTGCAGTATATTTCAAGAACACACATTGGTGGAAAAAGGGCATTTCAAGCTAGATGTGGTGATGTTAGATAAGAGTTCTAATGCATATAAATAAGTGCTGAAAATTCACAGATTGCCGAAGGATTTTTATTTAATAAATCAATTGAAGTCTGCAATTTAACTGCTAGCCTTCCTATAGCAAACGTTTTCTTCTGATGGCATCATACTTCGGTGACAGATGATAAGCTTCTTTGTAGCCTATTCTGAATTATGCAGATTCTGTTCGGAATCTTACGGTAACCTTGATCTTTACAGCATTTCTGCATTAATTGTTGCCCTTGGTTTAAATAATCTTAATTAAAATTGCATAGCTCATAATTCTAAAAAAAAAAAGAAATGTATTGCCTCCTTTCTTTTACCTATTTAAATGAGGCCCCCTTATAAAACATCCGTTGTAAAATGCAGGCCTTCATATGCTTAAGCCATAATCTTTATAAATAGGTAGTTTGAAAACTCTACATTTTTAAACATTTGTTTAGTTAGTGTTTAACATTTTGGGCTAAAATTATTCATAGTGAATAACTGGAAATTACAGTCTAACATCTAAAGAAAGTCTTCAACCTCACTTTTATGATGACTGAAATATTTTCCATCATTTGTAAACTATTTGCGTTATACGAGAGAGCCTTTTCAAAACGAGTAAGCAATACATATTTATATTTAAATTCTTAAAAGGGAATTTAAATTATATGTGAATTATTTGTAAATAGTCTTTTTAGTACTGTGCCTGTACTTGATAGCTTTCCTCTTTGGTTTAACTACCTTTTCCCTGCTCATCTTCAAAATAATCGTCACCTCTGTCCCAGCCCATGCAGGGTAATGATACAGCTTCTGGCCCTTGCTGTCTGATATTGTTGCTGCCGCAATGAGCTCCGCCCTGACCTGGCTCCTGTTGGTCAGTTTATCACCTCTGCCTCTATCATGCCCATGCAATCCGGTGAAACAGCTGCCTCTACCTTCTGGCCCAAACGGTCTGATGCTGCGGCTACCGCCTTTGCGCTGCTTTCCGCCGGCCGCTGTGCTCAGGACCCAGCTATGGCAGCCAGCTGCATAGCCGGTTTCTTTGGAGCAGGGCAATTCTGTGTCTATTCTACATTGCACTATGGGGAAATAATTCCCCCAAGAAGTAAGCAGAAGAGCCAGCATGAGTGAGGTGCTCAGAATGTATGTTGTCGGGGTCTTATGGGCTTTAGCATAGCCAATGCTATTCAAAATTCAAATGAAGAAAATGTCAGAAGTTGGGGGGGGGGGGGGGGGGGGAGCAAACCAGAGTCAGCAGATGACAAATGCCTTGCTTCAGTTTGACATTACTCGACCCACCAGAAATGCTTCTGCCAAATGAGGGTAAAAGTACTTGGCACTGTGGAACTACGTGCATACCTTTTACCCATGTTCAGGGGGAGCAGTTTTCAAAGAGCCCAGTTCCAAGGATAAAGGATCATTTTTACCTGTGGAAATGACTTTGAAAATTGTCCTCCAAGTGTCTCGGGTCCTTTGTCTTGTATGACTCAATTCCCCTAACTAGAATGACAAACCATTAAAAATAATAATGCAGCAGTTATTTATTCATTTCCATTGCAGTTTTATCAGCACTCCAGAAAAATAAAAGCATAGTTATTTGAAATTGCTACTTCTTTTTTTTTTGTTCATATACTAACTTGTTTCAGTTTAATTATTTTGGTTGCACACATAAATCCAGTCAACATTTATTAAACAGAATAATTGAAATCTAGAAACCTAGAATATGGTGGCAGATAGACTATAAGGCCCATCTAGTCTGCATGTATACCCTTGCCACCTCACAGGCAAACCTACTTCTGAATTTATCTTCTCTTCCTAGCAGCCAGAATTCCTCTATATCCATTGCATGTCCATCTGAAGAAATTGAAATGAGAATTGTGTTCATTTTAACGCACATTAAGTCCAGACTTGTCTCCATGCTTACAGTGCTAATGATAACCTGACTTTGAAACAAGTCAAACCTGAAGATATTTATATATTTATATGTAAATGACTAATGCAATATTTTATATGGATCAAACAATTGGCAGTTTAACCTTTAACAACATATACTTGTGAGAAGCAAGTAGGAGAATTGGGCAATGAATTGTTACTAATGTTGAATCACATAATGCCAAGGCAAAGTTACTTTAGCTTTGTGCACATTATATGGCTTTAGATGGGGGTTTAAGCAGTCTTAGCTTGTGGAGTATTTAGCAGATGCATTGATGAGCCTCGTGTTCTTTCTGTGGGATCTGACCTGCTTTCATGGTAGTCCCGGAGTGTGAGACCAGCTGCGAGCATATCCTGCAAAAATGATGAGCCAATACTGATGCACTGGGCTGTGAAATAGCCCTTGTAATAACAGATTACTGCATTGTTTCTATTACTAATTGTCATAATGGCTCATAGAGGTTGCAGAGAAATTAACTATAGTCTTGTGAAGAGCTAAAGAGGATTTTATGAGTTACGAATGAGTTACTAAATTCAAATTTGAAATGTTTGCTTGTCAAGTTTTAAAAAATAGCCTATAAATTGTGTAGATAGATGGTGGCTCCAAATATATTTGTAAACCAAATCAGATATCACTGCTGCCCGGTCTGCTAAAACTGCCAGAAAGGGTTTCACGTCATACCAAATTATGATGGGTTTTTTTTTTAGTGATGTGGACACCTGTTTACTGTAAATTGGACTGAGATCACTACTGAATTTAACACAGGCTATGAAAGACTTACTGGAGATCTCTTGATTTATAGTTAGTATAATACATTTTCATTCCAAAATCTCTAAATTATGCACATACACAATCCCCCAGAACAAGCTGCACATAATTGTTACAAATATATTGAGTAGATAATATCAAACAGGTCAGAGGCCACCTGTTAATCAAAATAATGAGGTATCTGATTTGGGGAAACTACACAGTGGGCATTCCATTATCAGGATCCACCTAGTGATAAGTCTCTGAAGTTACCAGATATTTCACAGATGATAGTCATAAGATCCCTCAATTTTGAATATTGCAAAATTCTGTAAAAGAATCATATTTTCCAAAATTTCTTTATTTTGTCTATTATATGCTATATTTTCTAATGGTGGCTTAGATAATAAATCTTGTTCTCATAAACTAATCTTTCAAAATATTTCATTTCTTTTTTTATAACACAGCTTTTGGTTAAGAAAATATGGCAGAATTTCATAGGATAAGAGAATTCTTCCATATTAGTGTGTTGGAATATGCAAAAGTCTATTGTACAGCCAAGTACCTTTTTCAGAATACTCATTAATATTCCCACAACTTCATTCCAGAACTCTTATGCCATTCTGCATAGTCAAACTGCTTGTAAGAAGTTTCCTTGGTCCATCTTACCTTTATTACATGAACTATCCTTGTGTTTTTCCATGTTATAAAGTTGGTCAAGCTTGAAACAGACTACTAATAGTTGTTTAAGAACATAAGAAAATGCCATACTGGGTCAGACCAAGGGTCCATCAAGCCCAGCATCCTGTTTCCAACAGTGGCCAATCCAGGCCATAAGAACCTGGCAAGTACCCAAAAACTAAGTCTATTCCATGTAACCATTGCTAATGGCAGTGGCTATTCTCTAAGTGAACTTAATAGCAGGTAATGGACTTCTCCTCCAAGAACTTATCCAAACCTTTTTTAAACACAGCTATACTAACTGCACTAACCACATCCTCTGGCAACAAATTCCAGAGTTTAATTGTGCGTTGAGTAAAAAAGAACTTTCTCCGATTAGTTTTAAATGTGCCCCATGCTAACTTCATGGAGTGCCCCCTAGTCTTTCTACTATCCGAAAGAGTAAATAACCGATTCACATCTACCCGTTCTAGACCTCTCATGATTTTAAACACCTCTATCATATCCCCCCTCAGTCGTCTCTTCTCCAGGCTGAAAAGTCCTAACCTTTTTAGTCTTTCCTCATAGGGGAGTTGTTCCATTCCCCTTATTTTGGTAGCCCTTCTCTGTACCTTGTCCATCACAATTATATCTTTTTTTGAGATGTGGCAACCAGAATTGTACACAGTATTCAAAGTGCGGTCTCACTATGGAGCGATACAGAGGCATTATGACATTTTCCGTTTTATTCACCATTCCTTTTCTAATAATTCCCAACATTCTGTTTGCTTTTTTGACTGCCGCAGCACACTGCACCGACGATTTCAGTGTGTTATCCACTATGACACCTAGATCTCTTTCTTGGGTTGTAGCACCTAATATGGAACCCAACATTGTGTAATTATAGCACGGGTTATTTTTCCCTATATGCATCACCTTGCACTTATCCACATTAAATTTCATCTGCCATTTGGATGCCCAATTTTCCAGTCTCACAAGGTCTTCCTGCAATTTATCACAATCTGTTTGTGATTTAACTACTCTGAACAATTTTGTGTCATCTGCAAATTTGATTATCTCACTCGTCGTATTTCTTTCCAAATCATTTATAAATATATTGAACAGTAAGGGTCCCAATACAGATCCCTGAGGCACTCCACTGTCCATTCCCTTCCACTGAGAAAATTGTTCAAAATATATCTATTATCATATATTACTACTGCTACTGTTTATCATTTATAAAGTGCTATTAGACATATGCTTTTTACTGTACAGATACTCCATGGAGCATACAATATAGTCAAACATACATGATAAAAAATTGTCAATGGGAAATGTATTTATTGAAGAAGAATGGTTAGGAGTTGAAAGAAACCTCAGAAAGAAGTATTTCTTTAGACTACATTTGAATGTGGCCAGAGAAGAAGCATGACACATTGACCCAGGGAGTCTCTTCCAGGCACACGGTGCAGCAAGGTGGAAAGCACAATTGGAGGAGAAGGGCACAAATAAGAGTGACTTTCCGGATGAATGGAGTTCACGAGGAAGGCTGTAGGAGAAGAGAAGTGAAGATAGATAATGAGGAACTTCATGTAAATGCATTTGTAGGCAAGTGAGAGAAGCTTGAATTGTATGCAGAAGCAGACAGGGTAGCAATTTGAGAAGTGGAGGTACATGGTCATGGTGACATTGAGGGGAAGATAAGCGATGCAGCTGAATTTTGAATAGGTTACAGTGGATAAAGGTGTGTGATAGGGAAAAAAGTGTTACAGCTAGCTTTCAGCTGGGGTCTGCTTATTTCAGGGCTGGTATGTAGGATGTAGAGCCACAGAATAACTGAGAAATCCAGACTCTGTGTGTATGGTGCCTATATATATGATTCATATATCTATCTATATATATATATATATATATATATATATATATATATATAGAGAGAGAGAGAGAGAGAGAGAGAGACAGATTTTACATACAAAATGCAAGGACACTGTACAGATTCACAGAAAATAAAAGTAAATTGTTTTAGTCTAGACAAAATTTTAATAAATCCCCCCCAAAAATGTACTTGTTAATTATGAATAAAAGTACTATGTCATTTGAACACATCTGATCCGGCTTTTGTTTCCCACTCTGACACTCACTGCAGTCCTGAATGCTGTGGCTGCTTGAAACATAACTAAGTTGAAAAACCCGTTGTGACATGTTTGAAAATGCTGCGCTAGCAATGCTCAGTCTTTCTATTGAAACTATGTAGCAACTTCATTCGGCCCTGAAGTGTTATATTTCAAGAACTTTTCCAAGAAGCAGATCTTTATTTGCTATAGGACTTTCACAAGGACTTCCTGTGTTGAAATGGCCTAGTATTTTTTTTATTTTATTTTGTATAGACGAATAAAGTTAATTTACCTTTATTCTCTGTGAATCTGTACAGTGTTCTTGCATTTTGTATGTACAATATTTATCCTTTAGGAACACTTTCAATCAGTATAACTGCCTTTACATATTGGTTTTTTTTACTGTTTAGTCTCTCTTTTATATATATATATATATATATATATATATATATATATATATATATATATATAATAGGGTAAGTAACACCAGTGTTTTAAATGATTTGAGAGATGCTTAATATTGCAAGTTTTATTACACAATGACAAATATCAAAACTATTCAAAAACACTCATATATTAATCAATTGTCAGTCATTCCTCATTCACACCACTTCTAAACTCTTTAGTGTTATGCACTCCTAAAACTAGTACAGAAATGCAGAAAAACCTGTTTTTCTGTACTACTTCCTACTTAATATCGTAGGGATAATAAGTATTTATTTATTTTATTTATTTAAAAACTTTTATATACCGACGTTCATAGGCATATCACATCGGTTTACAGATAACAGGGGGATAAATATATTGAAACTGAGAGGGAAGTATAAAGTTACAGGGGAATACAGAACTTGGAAGAGTTGTAGAAAAATGGTCAGGTGACCTAGGCGAGAGGATTTTAAATAGAACAATAAATATAATATTGTTTGAATAATTTAGGAGGAGGAGGAGGTAGAGAAGGATAGTGATGTGGTGGGGGGAGCTAATTCAAGTGTAGGCTTGTTCAAACAGGAGGAACTCTTAAAAAAAAAAAAAAAAAAAAAAAAAAAAAAAACCGCGGCAGTCAGGCACAGGAAGTGGACGCTCAATTGGCAAGCGTCCGGTTCCTTGAACCCCTGACACATCCATGGGTTAAGAAAACAGACGCTGATAAATTCAGCGTCCAATTTCCAAACCTGACTGCTGTCAATGTAAGGAGTGATAAATCAATATTAAAGTGTCGGGCACTAATTATTAATTTATTCACTTCTTCACTTATTGCCCAATAGTGCCCAATAGTTTTGACATTTGTCAGTGAAAGGACCAATCCCCTTTCAGGACAGCCTTCTGAAAGGTGATTGGTCCTTTCACTGACATGTTACAGTGAAGGGACCAATCGGCAATGAGTGAATAAATTAATATTAAGTGCTCGACACTGTAATATTGATTTATACACTCCTCAGGTGCCAGTAGTCAAGTTAGGAAATTGGACGCTGATAAATTCAGTGTCTGTTTTCTTAACAGGCGGACAGCTGCTGACAGTGGACCTTTCTCGGGCACTCGCTGTAAAGGAGGCGCTAGGGGCACGCAATCGCCCCTAATGCCGCCTCGGCAGCGCGAGCCCTAATTTAAATATTGCATCATGCCCCCAGGAGAGGTGCCTGGGGGCGCATTAGGAAAGCGACCAGAAGTAGAGGTACCATAAAAAATGAAGAAAAATGATTAAACTAGATTGATACTGACCAAACTGTAGCAGGATGCTCTTCATCTTTGAAAAATGTCACACAGGATCTTAAAAAAAACATACTCATTGTATGCATGCACAAATAACCATACGACTTCAGGGTAGCATAAAGAGAGAGAGATATCTTTAGAGCTGCCAAAATTCTGACTCTATTCTCATTCAATTTGAGATACTGGAAGAAAAAGATGTAAATAAGTCATGGCCAAAACACTAATGTGATTAAAATCAGAACAAGTAAGAATGTGTTCCTGTATGACATCATTTTTCTAAGATGAAGAGCATTCTGCTATAGTTTGGTCAGTATCAATCCTAGTTTAATCATTTTTCTTCATTTTTTCTTCATTTTTTATGGTACCAATTCAGTAATCATGGCTTTTTAGTGTGTGATATTTTTGAGTAATTAATACTCATTTTTATGGTACCAGTTTAATTATCAGGGCTTTTGTAGTATGTGTTATTTTTGAGTAATTAATATTTTTAAACATTTATAGACACTATTGATTGGTGGAATTGTTGACACTTTGATTCTTTATTTGTCAATATGTTAAGGGATATGACGAAGTGATTTCTAAAGTTCACCATAAGGAATCAACCTATTTGACTTCACTATCATTATAGATAAATTATGCCACATTGTCATTTATTGTGTTTTGTATGTCATATTTTATACGTGTATCATTTTTTGGTATATATTTATGTTTTGGCATATGGTTGTTCTTTAAATGTTTGTGCAGTTGGTATGTTAATTATTTAATTTTTTTTAATTGTTTAAATTTTTTATATATTTGTCTGTATATTTTAAATGTTTTTGTTACTTTTATCTGTTTATATTTACAGTAGCCCCTGAAGCAGCTCATGCATGATTGAAACTCAGCCTGAGTCGGGCAGTTTGTAAAGATTTGTGATAATAAAGAATCTTTGGTATTTTTATTGATCCTCTACTTCTGGTCGCTACTTGCAATATTGGATTGGATTCCGGTTTGTTGCATTAGGAAAGCAGGCACTGAACACTCAGCACCCGCTTTCAGTGCAGCTTTTTTACATCGGTCCCATAACGTATAAATATCAACATAAAACATTGCCAAAATATATTCAGCGTGCTTGTTGTAGGAGCAAGGCCCTGTAAAACCTTCTGACTGGCATACAAAATGGAGTCTCTGGAAACAAGATGGATGCTTGGCCTGTTTTTCAAAGTTTTTGGTCCCAACCCCAAGCAACCTTTCCTTTTCAGCATGAGACCAAACAGGCTTACATAGCTAACAACTTTTCTGATAAGCCAATAAATGCTGATTGAGGTTTTGGGCAGTAAAGCTGTGAATCCGACAGAGAGGTGCTTGCTAGCTCTATTTATTTCTGCAGGTATATCGTCCTTCCTTTGTTTTCAGGACATCTCTGTAAATAAGTTGTTTGTGGCCTCACACCAGGCTTTTACTTATGTGGTCAGAAAGGTCTAGCTTGTCTGCATACATGCAGAGAAAAACAGGCCAAGCATCCATCTTGTTTCCAGAGACTCCATTTTGTATGCCAGTCAGAAGGTGTTACAGGGCCTTGCCCCTACAACTTAGATTACTATTAGCCTGATGTGTGGACCTGGCCCTGAGGATCTGGATTGGTCCTGAACAGTTCAAAAAATATGCCGAGATATCAGAAAGGTGTTCCAGCATTTAGATGGTTAGGATTCCAAGTGATGGTATAGAATTCCAGTGGAAGACCCGTGAATTCTTAATCCTATGTAAAGTCTTGAAGCTCTGTATTAGTCCTGGAAGTAGACGTTGTGTCTCAAGTATTTATTGTGTTTGTCCACATTATTCCATTATTGTGGAAACTGACTTGGACTGGATACATTGACTAGGTTTAAGCTTTGCCCCAACTGTGATTGGATCCTTGATTGAAGTTACCTGTTTGATTATACCTACTGCTTAACATTTCTATAGTGCTATTCGACATATGCAATACTGTATACCTGCAGTACATCATAAATCAGGGAATGTTTGTTAAATCCTTACCTATTAATAAATCAGCATTGAGACACTATCCTCATTATGGCTTGTATTGGAGAGGCTTCCATTCTGACAGTGGTTCAGCAGGAGGCTAGCGGGAGTCTTTGATTTATTAGATAAGGTATAGAGAGGAGTCTCACTGTCTATCAAATTTGTTCAATAACTAAATTCCTGCTAGATCCTTGCAGTCTGCTGAAGCTAATCAGTTTATTCCAACTTTAAAGGAAGTTAATTTACAAGAAACCTATTCTAGAGCAATTAAGGTTGCAGCCCCTGCTTTATGGAATTCGTTACCAGATAAATTACAAGCTGAAACTGATTTTTTGATATTCAGAAAGCTGAAGAATGTGGTATTCAGAATGCTGCTTCCTCTTCATCCAGTCAGACCAATCCAGAGGAATGAGAGATGCCCCCCGACCGGCAGATGAAGACAGAGGTCAGTAGGTTTGCTGACTTCAGCCAGCCACTATTCTCTGTCTCCGGCAGATAGTAGGTGACCATCCTGCACTATGGAAGAAGGCCTGGTTAGGCTGGTAGAATAGGACAATTTGTGTGCAGCTCCTGCAGGGAAAGGTTTATTCTCCTTCCTCCAGTTGGGCAGAGCCCCATGGTGAGGAATCCTTCAGAAGTTGGCTCCCAAGGTGAAAGTTTTCTCCCTCCCTGGGTAGAGCAGTCTTGGTATCAGGGGGCTTCCAATGCCTTTCTATTAGGTCTGGGCTTAGTGGTCTGTATCCCTCCACCCCCCTCCCACATTTGCAGTTGATAAAGTTTAAATGGAAAAAGGACAGAAGAGTCCAAGCAGTGAGAGAGGAGTATCAGAAAGCATAGAGGCACTGGTGCTTAGCAGTCAGAGGGGGAGAGCAGTACTGGGAGTGTTCGGTGATGAGTTACAAGACCTCTCCCACTTTTCTTGTGGGCCACAGTGGTGTAATTGTTTGGCAGGGAGACTGACTACCACGGCAGAACACACAGAAAAAGATCCTGTTCTGCAGCAGCTGTAGGACCCGCAGGCAGTTGAGCGGGCGAGCAGTCAAGCTGTGATGAGAGTGCCTGGATGAAAGAAGATTGTTGGAAGCTGGCATTTCTGCAATTTTTGGAAGCATCTGAGCAGATCGAGCTGGCAGGACCATCTGAGTAGGCAGAGGTGGTCAGTTCCCCGGGTCCCGTGGCAGCAATAATGGCAGCCGTTTTGGTGATCAGAGTGAGTCAGGGCCTCCATTTCTCAGTCCCTCAGAGCAGGAGGAAAACATTTAACATTTCTTATCAGCTCAAAAAATAGTTTGTTCCCTTTCCTTCCCTCCTGGATTGCTCTTCTTTTGGAACTGTCCGCTGTCTGCACCATGTCTTGCATGGACCAAAGTTTGGTCTGCATTCTACCTTCGGTCTTCCTGCTCCCCCTCTAGCTTCAGTTGGTAGGAAGAGTCAGTGGGATGGTTTAAGACTTGGATCTGAATGAGGAGAATATTGGCTCTTAGGATTCCCTGGAAGATCTGAGGGTCCCAAGGACAGTGAAGATGATTTGGAGGAAGGTGAATTCCCTCCATAAGGTAATTCTGATTTGTTCCTGATTCATCTTTTTCATAAAGAACTGTATTCCTTCATATCTCAGGTTCGCAAGATCCTATTATGGTTAGCATATATAAGCACTCAAATCCTCCCACTGCACAAGGCAGTACAGGATTTGACTGATCTGGAATAGGTGTCCCCAGAGATCAATTTTAAGGGGAAATGTTCTTTAAAAAAAAACATAAGGCCATGCTGGGTCATACCAAAGGTCCATCAGGCCCAATATCTTGTTTCCATCAGTGAACAATCCAGGTCATAAGTCTAGCAGGATCCCAAAAGGTTGATGGATTATCTAAATGGTAACCCTTGGGACTGGGGGGGGGGGGGGGGGGGGAGCCAGTCAAAGGGAGTGCTGCTTTGAAAGTTGCTCAAGATGGGAAAATTTTAATCCATGTTAAAGCAGACCTTTGAGGCACCTAGGAGACTTTCCAATAGTGGGTTCAGCTATACTCTTTCCAATGTCTCTGTGGCTCCTGGTATCATAAGTTCAATTCCCACTGTTCCTGACATGATGTGGTCAGTTCGGAGGCAAAACATTTTAAATGTCTGTGCCATAAAGGAGGATTTGCATCCTTACTTTCCTTACATCCTAGCTCCTCCATTCACTAAGTATTGTGGCATTTGTGAGGGAAATGCTTTCCAATTAAAAAAAAATAAAATAAAAGGGGGAGAGAGCTTCTGAAGTTGACCAGTTCTCTCTCCTTTAATGGAGCAGAGCCTCATCCGTATCAATAAGCTAGAGAGTGCTACACAGGGCAGGGATCCTGTGAGACTGTTACATCCTGTCCAATTTCTGACAGCTCCCTTGGGCTCTCATTGCACTGACCAGATTACATCTGATCAGTGAGTGCTGGCAGGAGTGTAGGGAGACTGCTGAAGGTGGTGGTGCATCAGAAAATTTGCTATTGCCGTGTAACTAAATTTTAAAAAAAAACTATGCGCACAAAATTACACTTGCTATTCAGCACATTACAACCCAACATGAAAAAAAAATATATTCAAACTTGTCACTTCAGCAACAAGACTCTCCACTGCTAAACATTTTGTAAAGTAACACAAACCCCTGCAAATAATAATTAAACATATGCCTACAATCTTGCCATATTATACAGTCACAGAACTGACTCTCAGGATTTAAATAACAGCAACCTTATTAAAAAGTAGCAATGCAAATACTACACCAGGCCCTAAAATATTAATACACCACCTACTGGGGAAGCAGAAAGGAGAAACTGCATGCTAGCAGAAATACTGAACTTCAGTCACAAAGAAGCAGAACACAGACCGACCCTTAACTAATTCAGAAATAAGGGACTACAAATTAGAAATAGAAACATGCAAACAAAATTAAAATAGCCCTAGAAACAGGACTCTGAACAGTGGAACTCTAAAGAGCAAAAATAAAAGAATATATAAGAAATACATCCAAAGATAGCATATTCCAATCACTAAAAACTCAAAATAGTTTTTTACCTTTATCTGATCTTTTTATTTTTCTAATAAGTTGGTCCTAGTCTTTTTTTTTCACATTCCCCTTGTCATTATTTTCCTAATTCCTTCTCCTGGGTCACTATTTTCTCTCTGTTTCTTCTCTTAATCCCTTCTTCCCTCACACACACTCACAGAACCCCTTATTTATTTATCAAGTTTTATATACCGTCGTTTGGTTTCACCATCACAACGATTTACAAAGTTTCAATGTTTAACAAAGTGTTCAAAAGATCCAGGTCCCATCAAGAGGAGATTTATCAAGGGATGATCTGTACCCATTTTATATTTATATTATATATATATCGAAAAGTACTGGTCCAAGTACAGATCCCTGAGGCACTCCACTGTTTACCCTTTTCCACTGAGAAAATTGACCATTTAATCCTAATCTCTGTTTCCTGTCTTTTTTAACCAGTTTGTAATCCACGAAAGGACATCGCTTCCTATCCCATGACTTTTTAGTTTTCTTAGAAGCCTTTCATACCCACACAAGCTCTGATATATACACACACAAGCTCACTCTTTCACTCATACCCCCAGGCTCCCATTTTCACACATACACCCCCAAATTCAGGCTCCCATTCTTACCACAAAAACAATCAAACTCAGGCTCCCATTCTCACGCACACACAGTTCCCATTCTTACACGCATACACTGGGCCTCACCCCCCAAACTTTCTTCTGCCATCACAGGGATGGGCTCACATTGGGGTCTTGCATCGTGGGCCTTCTTCATTGCCACAAGGCTGGGCTGCTGTCGGCCTTGTATCGTGGACCACTTTTGCTGCCACAGGGATGGTGTTTCTAGTTTGTGGTGCACGGCACACTGCTTTTGTAAGTTGATGGTGCCTGTGAACCGCTGTGCACTATGGTCATATGTCCATGGGTGCTGGAGGTCATTTGGGCAGGCTGTGCCCTAGAATTTCGTTGCTTGGTTTTCTGATGTTTTTGTTTCTCCCTTGTCACTTCACTCTGAAGCAAAATGCAGTATGAACTATTCTGTCCTTTGAGGCTATGATCCTAGTTCCCAGGACCAATGAGTCCAGAATTGTTGTCCTATCCATTTTGTGGTGCCTAAAACTGTAAAAAAACAAAAAACATACATTGGACAGTCTTCTGTTCTTGATCCTGGTTCCCAAAGATCATTGGGGTCGGGATTGTTTTTTCAATCTATTTCATGTGTCCCAGAAAGGATGGAACTTTTGGCCCCATATTGGATCTGAAGTAGGTCAACAAGTTTCTCTGGGTGTCTCATTTCAGAATGGGGACCTTGAAGTCCATCATCAGGGTGGTAAGATGAGGGGAGTTTCTTACCTCCTTGAATCTCATGGCAGCTAATTGCCATGCCCTATCAGGAGGGGACGACACCAGCAATTCCTTCATTTTGCAGTGCTCAGGGAGCGTTTTAACTTTCAGGCTCTTTCCTTTTGATTGATCATAGCTCCAAGGACCTTCTCCAAGATGATGATGGTAGTGGTGGCAGCAGCAGCAGCATTCTGGAAGGAAGGTAACCTGGTTCTTATCTGGACGATTGGCTGTTCAAGACAAAGTCAGAAGCAGTGTTGTCACTATGCGGAGAGTGGTACAATTCTTGCAGGAACCAGACAGCGTAGCAATTTATTTCCTTCCCAGACCCTGGAATATCTGGGAGCATTTTTCTTTTTAACACAAGGCAGGATGGGGCCTGCTTGATGCAGCAGAGGATTTGAAAACTATGGCAGTTGATTCTGGCATTGCTATCTACTCAGAGGCCAACAGTGTGGAGCTGTCTTTAGCTTCTCGATGGTGGCAGCCTTGGTGATAGTTCCCTGGGTGAGGGCTCACATGAGGTCATTACAGAGAGCCTTGCTGTCCCAGATGGTTCAGACCAGTTGGAAATGGTGGAGCTGATCTTTAAACAATACCCGGATGCAGTCTTCATGGTCAAACTGGAAGAAAGGAAATATCCTCCTGAGGTTAAAGGTTCTACTGCCATGCTCCAACATCTATCTTAGAAGTAGAATTCACCTTCTTGATTGTTTTCTCCTTGGCTCCTATTATGGTAACTTTTAGGAAATCCTACATGGTTCCCCACCACCACCACCACCATCTTGCATCATGCTATTAAGGGTCTGGTGGATCTGGAGTGGTTTCTTCATGAATACATATGCAGAGAGATCATGGAAAACATCCATGATATGGAGACACTTTAAAGTGAGGGAAAATCCATGTTTTGCTCATTATATTCACTGTAGTAAGGCCATCAATTGAGCAAAGGTATTAGAGCATCTGACAAACTCTGTTTTGCAGCATCATCTTCAGAAACACCACCTGCTAGCATTGGCATCAGGGGAGGGTGGCAGTACTAGCCTGAGGACACTCTCTTCCACTCAAAACAGATACTGTCATAAGACTTTTCCCCAAGCTAACCCCACAGCACCTTCTACTAAACAAGTGGCAGGCCAGAGATCCTCTGCCATGCGACTGCAGCAGCAAACCACCATAGAGAAAATGGGGTGGTGTTCTGTGTCACTGCCCTGGGGCACGAGGCAGGCAGCATCCAAAGCAGGGATGAGATACCTCAGCCCTCACTGTATATCTTGGGGCCTTTCTGCATTGCTTTGCACCTATCATTTGTGAATTTAAATGCCAGGGTTACTGCTGCTCCAAGCCATTCTTGGTACCTTTGGGTGTTTCTTTCCCTGCTCTGGCTGCCTTAGTAATTCTTTCCACATTTCCTTCCCTTTCAGTACTTACCAACTTTTGGTTTTGCCATAACAATCCAATGCTTTATATAGATCTTACCGGGTTTCATGCCCTCTTGGACTCTTTCTTCAAACTCTTCCATTATGGTTGTTACTCACTATTCGTTTTGTCCGGTATTTAGCCTTTGACGGATTATTCCATTGCAAAAGACACAGGTGCAGCAGAAGTGCAACACCCAAAATGAGGTTTCACTTCTCATTTATTACTGCTTTGTAGGTAATGGAGAAAGTATGTGCAAAAAACCTGGATTCAGAAGAATCATGTCTTGGATATATAGTGCCAACCCCTCCATCAATTTGATCCATCTTTTTGATATAATTTGTACCCTGGTATCAGTGTCCCATTCCACCAGGTCTTTGAGATACCAATTATATCTACCTCTTCATCCAGTGCTATACACGCTTAACTCTCCCATCTTATTTTTTTTATATAGCAGTCCTCCCTCCAACTTAACATACCGTTCCACATGCACTCTTCCTCCAGACCGATTAGATCTGCTTAGAAAGCGTCTATAATCGCCCCCTCCACCAAGGCCACGATCCACCCTTCATAAAGAAAACGCGCCTTCTCCACCGCCGGACCTTCACAATGGAATGCTTTACCCCCAGAGCTTCGTCAGGAACAATGTCAGCTCACATTTAGAAAGAAATTGAAGACTTGGTTATTCTTACAAGCCTTTTCTTAACATCCTGTCACAAACACACTCATGTTACAGTTAATGTGCAATGCTTGCTGTAACTTCATTTAACTTTCCCCCTCCCTGACCACCTATGACCTCTCTCCCACCTCCCCATACACCCCCACCCCATACCCCCTCCCTCTTCGAGATCCGAACTAAGTGCCGAATTAATTTGGAATTTCTGTTTCCTTTCACGAGGTTTTATTACATTGTTTTGTTGATCAGCCCTATTACACGTTATGTTCATCCTCCTTTCTATTCATTAATGTACTCTTTCATTTATAATTTATATTTAACTCTCTCCTTAATTTGATACTTGTTGTTTGTAACTTTTTCACAATTTTTTGGTTCGATGTAAACCAGTGTGATAAGAATCTTCGTCTTAACATCGGTATAGTAAAAAAGATGTAAATAAAATAAATACTTCTAGCATTTGTAGACAGACATTTCAAAATGTTCTTTGTTTGTATTAAAAACCTGTTTTCCTAGCGTGTAGACAGATGGACTCAGAACAAGTGGGTATAGTGTGCTCGTGCTAGCAGTTGGAGACGGATCTGACGTCAGCACGGGTACATATACCCCCACAGGAAGTGAAGCAACTCAGTAATTTCCGTCTCCAAAGCAGTTTGGAGCTCCTGCACGCTCGCTGAGCGTGTTTTCCAAATCTACTTTCTACTTTCTACTTTTGACTTACTAAATTTCTAAAGATACCAGACGACGAGCCCCGCACTCCTGCGGTGATACCCTCGGGTCCCTCCCCCAGTTGAGTTTCCCGAGGTGATTTCCGCGATCCCTCGGAGGTTTAGGCCTCGGTCCAGTGGCCGAATCGCGGCAGGGATCTAGCTTCCGAGCGAGAAGGGCTCGGGCCTGGCTGAGAGGCGCCTCGGTCCCGGAGTGGACTTCGCCCCGAGCGTGACGAGTTCGGCGGCTTAGAGGCAGCAGGTGCATTTCCTCGAGCGCGGCGGTGAAGGTATTTCCCCTTTCCCCCCGCAGCCGGAGACCGCCCGGGTTACAGCTGGGAAGCGCCGAAGATCAGGTAAGGGGTACATCTCTTACTTTTGGTCTCCGAGGTACGAGGATCGACGGCGTTGCCGGTAGACGACACACCGTGGAGGTCGCCATTTTGTTAGCCTTGTTAAGGTATTGAGCGCCCACGGATAGGCGCCTGTGGAGGGGTGCACAACGCAGCATATACATTACTAAGCGTATGTTTTTGTGCGCTTATTGTATATTATTGAGCGCATAGTGCTGTACGCATAATTTTGAGCGCATACTGTATATTTGAGCGCATATCGTATGCTCTTGAGCGCATATAGCTGAACGCATATTCTTAAGCGCATGTTGTATATTATTGAGCGAGTAGTGCTGAACGCATATTCTTGAGCGCATATTATATGTTCTTGAACGCATAGTGCTGAACGCATATCCTTGAGCGCATATGTTATATTTGAGCGCATATTGGATATTATTCAACGCATAGTGCTGAGTGTATATTGTATATTTGAACGCATATTGTATATTATAAAGTGCATATTATTGGTATAAGCCGGCGCCCTGCATTCGCAAGATGCGATGGAACACTTGAACGCCCCGGCGTTTCCAGGGGCGGCACCTCCTGATTCCGGCGTGAAAGCTTTTGGCCTATGCTCAGTGTGCCAGCTTAGAGCCACGCAGAGCGAGGAGCCAGACTCCCTTTGTGCCCAATGTGAGGAGGCCGTGGGAGCCTCGGGCCAGGACCAGTCTCAACCGAGGTTTACTGACAGTTCCCCAGGGGCCACCCCGGATTTAGCGGGGTGTCCTGAACAGCCAGGAATTCCGGGGGATTTGGTACCCCGACGGCTAGAGACCGCTTCCATTTCCTGGGTGGACTTATTTAAGGGGATTCACGCCTTTGTACAGATGCAGTCGGCTTCCCGTTCAGGCCCTGCTGCCCCGGCTGACCCTGTCCCCGGACCCTCTCGCCCTTACGGCGGGCAACCGCCTCCGGGCAGTCCGGCTCCTGCGGACCCTGATGTCTCGGAGGACGAGTCCGAACCCCCCGAGGAGGGGGAACTTCCCTCGGGGATAGAGCCATATCGAACTATGAGGCGGTTCTTTGCCAAGGAGGATCTCTCCGACCTGGTCTCTCAGTGCCTGACGGAGTTGGCCATTCCGGGTCCCAGCACCATGGAGGCATCTACGCAGAACCCCCTGCTGGAGGGTCTTCGTCCCATAGCCTGCCATTTTCCCTTCCTGCAAGCAGCGCAACAGCTGATCGATCTGGAGTGGAATGAGCCAGAGGCCTCATTCAAAGGGGGTCGGGCTCTCTCTGGCATGTACCCCTTGGACCCAGCAATCAAGGATATGCTGGCGTGCCCTCAGGTGGACGCCTTGGTTAGTGCTGTGGTCAAACGCACTACCATTCCAGTGGAGGGGGGGGGCGGCCCTCAAGGAGGCGCATGACCGACGCCTGGACGCCATCCTGAAACAAACCTTTGAGGTGGCAGCTCTGTCTTTGCGTATCGCAACCTGCTGCACAGTGATAACACGTTCCTGTTTGTCACAGGTCAGGAACAATGCTCCGGCAGCAGACATGGAGTCGGCTCTCTCGTTCCTTATGGATGCCGCCTCCGACCTAGTTCGTACGACAGCCAAGGGGGTCTCATCCTCAGTAGCAGCCAGGCGGCAGCTCTGGATACGGAACTGGTCAGCCGACGCTCCTTCTAAGACACGTCTCACTAGAATGCCGTTCAAAGGGTCTCTTCTGTTCGGCAGCAACCTAGATAGACTGGCCAGCACATGGGGTGCCTCTTCAGTACCTCGACTGCCAGAAGACAGGTCCAAGAGGAACCAGCGCACCTTTCCGAGGCCCTCCAGAGGTAGAAGCTCCCAACGCTTCATTCCTTATAGGAGTCGCTACCAGGCACCTCGTCCTCAGGCCAGGAACCAGTCCTTTCGGACCAAGCAGCACAAGAGGGGAGCCGGCTCGGGTTCGGGCCCCGGCCGCACCCCCCAATGAGAATCAGCCGATCCATCCGGGGGTCAAAGCCATAGGGGGCAGGTTAACCCTCTTCTACCACAGATGGGTCGAGATTACGTCGGACCAGTGGGTCCTCGCCATCATCCGAGAGGGGTGTTATCTGGACTTCCATCACATCCCTCCAGACAGGTTTGTGGAATTTCCGTGTCCAATCCACAAGAAGGCAGCATTGGAAGCTACCCTGGCGAGGCTCCTGTCCTTGAAAGCCATAATCCCAGTACCTGCATGGGAAACGGATTCTGGGCACTATTCCATTTATTTCATGGTACCCAAGAAAGAGGGCGCTTTCCGGCCCGTATTGGACCTCAAGTCAGTCAACCGATACTTAAGGATCCCGAAGTTTCGCATGGAAACTCTGCCCTCAGTCAAGACCGCAGTACAGCCGGGGGAATTCCTCACGGCCTTAGACTTGTCAGAAGCCTACCTGCATATCCCGATCCATCGGGATTATCAGCGCTACTTACGCTTCAAGGTTCTGGGACAACACTTCCAATTCCGGGTTTTGCCCTTCGGGTTAGCCACGGCGCCGCGGACCTTCACCAAGGTGATCGTAGCAGTAGCAGCGGCGCTCAGACGGGAAGGAATCCTTGTCCATCCCTACCTAGACGATTGGCTGATCAGAGTGAAATCACGAGAGGAGAGCCATCGGGCAACCAACAGGGTGATCGCCCTTCTGGAAAGTCTGGGATGGGTAGTCAACCTAAGCAAGAGTTGCCTATAGCCTTCCCAATCACTGGAATACCTGGAAGTCCAGTTCGACACCCAGGCAGACAAAGTCAGCCTCACCACCAAGAGAAGGTTAAAACTCCAGACGCGTCTACAGTCCTTGATGGGAGCCAGCCGGCCCATAGCTTGGGACTATCTGCAGGTTCTTGGTCTCATGGCATCCACCCTGGAAGTGGTACCATGGGCAAGGGCCCATATGAGACCGTTACAACACTCCCTCCTCTCTCGGTGGAGCCCACGTTTACAGAACTACACCGTGCATCTACCTCTACCCGCCAGGGTGCGGACCCAGCTACGGTGGTGGTTGCAGTCCGACCACACGAGCAGGGGGTCGAAGATGTCCTCCCCCACATGGACTCTGCTCACCACAGATGCCAGCCTGAGCGGATGGGGAGCACACTGCGAAGAGCTCACCGCCCAAGGGCGGTGGAACAGAGAAGAGTCGGGGTGGAACATCAACCGCCTAGAGGCACGGGCAGTCCAATTAGCCTGCCTGCGATTTGCTCACAGACTGAGGAACAGAGCAGTCAGAGTGATGTCCGACAACGCCACCACAGTGGCATACATCAACCGACAGGGCGGAACCAGAAGCCAACAGGTGTCCCTAGAGATAGCCCCGCTGATGGCTTGGGCAGAGGCGAATCTCCAAGACATCTCCGCCGTCCACATTGCCGGAAGGGACAACACCGCGGCAGACTTCCTCAGCAGGGAAAGCCTAAGTCCGGGAGAATGGCAGCTGTCCCCCACAGCCTTCCAGATGATTGTGGATCAGTGGGGGACTTCGGACATGGACTTACTGGCGGACAGGTCCAATGCTCAAGTACCCAGATACTTCAGCCGCAAGCGAGATCCGTTCTCTCACGGGATCGACGCCCTGGTTCAGCCATGGCCTCCAGGGACCCTGCTATACGCCTTTCCTCCGTGGCCCCTGCTGGGCGCCCTTATACACAAGATTCAGAGGCACAAACGCCTAGTTCTTCTAGTGGCACCAGACTGGCCAAGAAGACTCTGGTACGCGGACATGAGAAGACTACTGACAGGGGAGCCTCTTCCCCTGCCTCCTCTCAGGGACCTGCTATGTCTAGGTCCCATCTTCCACGAGGATCCGGCTCAATTCTCTCTTATGGTCTGGCCATTGAGAGGGCCAGACTGAAGAAAAGAGGTTACTCGGAACCGGTGATAGATACACTTCTCCGAGCTCGCAAGTTTTCCATATCCCTCACCTACATAAGGATCTGGAGAGTATTTGAAGCCTGGTGCGACACTCATGGCACCAATCCACATGCGACCACAATCCCTATTGTTCTGAATCTCCTGCAGGATGGGCTTCAGAAGGGTCTCTCCCTAAGCTCCATCAAGGTTCAGGTGGCTGCGCTGTCTTGCTACGGTCCCAGGAGGGATGGCAAGACCATTACCACGCACCCAGATGTTTCCCGCTTCATGAAAGGAGTCAAGTACATTCGTTCGCCACTGAAGTGGCCAGTGCCCCTGTGGAACCTCAACATAGTTTTGGATTTCCTCGTGGGATCCACCTTCAGACCCCTTCGGGGCCTGTCTCTCTGTTCGCTAACTTTGAAGATGGTGTTCTTGCTGGCAGTGTGTTCCGCACGCCGCATCTCAGAGCTACAAGCGCTGTCCTGCCGTGATCCCTTTCTCAGAATCACTCCAGAGGCTATCCATCTTCGCACGGTTCCCTCTTTCTTACCTAAAGTAGTCTCACAATTTCACCTCAACCAAACCATATCTTTGCCAACCACGGCGGGTTTGAAGAAATCAGAAGAAGGGCGTTTACTACGCCATCTCGACACCGGCAGATTGCTGTCCAGATACCTGGAAAAGACAGAAGCAGTACGAAAGACGTACCATCTGTTCGTCCTTCACAGCGGGAAGAAACAAGGGGAAGCGGCCTCTCGGCTCACCATCGCCCGCTGGATTAAAGAAGTTATCAGAGCGGCCTATGTAGAGGCCGGAAAGTCACCACCTCTACAGGTCAAGGCTCATTCTCCCAGAGCGCAAGCAGCATCTTGGGCAGAATCTAGGATGCTGTCGCCTGCAGAAATATGTAAGGCGGCGACATGGTCCTCCCTCCATACCTTTTCCAGATTTTACCGTCTGGATGTCCAGGCCAGGGAGGACACAGCATTTGCAAGGGCAGTCCTACGCGGTCCTCAGGCAGCCTCCCGCCCAGTCCGGGAGTAAAGCTTTTGTACATCCCACTTGTTCTGAGTCCATCTGGCTACACGCTAGGAAATGTTGAGATTACTTACCTGATAATCTCCTTTTCCTTAGTGTAGACAGATGGACTCAGCATCCCGCCCTACTGCCGGTGTACATGGGTTTCACCAATTCAAGGTAAGCCATGTCATTTTCTTACATAAGAGCGTCCACTCTACCAGGTGTCGACGCCTTCTGGTTGGAAGCGCTGGCGGTCTCCAGCTCCTATCAATCGGTCAGGGGAATCCTGTTTCATTAATTAATTGATCGGTCAGTACACATATATCCATAACAGCTTTTGCAAGGAAGATTACTGAGTTGCTTCACTTCCTGTGGGGGTATATGTACCCGTGCTGACGTCAGATCCGTCTCCAACTGCTAGCACGAGCACACTATACCCACTTGTTCTGAGTCCATCTGTCTACACTAAGGAAAAGGAGATTATCAGGTAAGTAATCTCAACATTATCAGTTAACAGGGGTAATTTGGAATCTTTTGTTCTTTACTTAAAGGCACCTTGTTCACTTAGCTTTTATTGCACCTCTCTACTGGGATGGCCTAATTTCCCTGTTCTCTTAGTATCCTTCAAAGATACATCATTCCGAACCATGCACTTCTGAGTGACAGTCAGCTTTCTCCCAACATCTAGTTTAAAAGCTGCATTATCTCCTTTTTAAAGGTTAGTGTCTGCATCCTGATTCCATTCTGGTTAAGGTGGAGCCCATTCTTTCAGAAAAGGTCCCCCCTTTCCCCAAGATGATGCCCAGTTCCTACAAACCTAAAAACCTTTTCTCTGCACCATAGTCTCATCCACACATTGAGACTGTGGAGCTCTGCCTGCCTCTGGTGTCCTGCATTTCTGATTCTGGATTTCAACTTTCTACCTAAAATCCTAAATTTGGCTTCCAGAACCTACCTCCCTGCATCTTCCTATGTCATTGATACCCACATATGTACCAAGACAGTCGGCTCTTCCCCAGCACTGGCTAAAATCTTATCTATGTGATGCGTGAGGTCCACTACCTTCTCACCAGGCAGGTAAGCTACCATACAATCCTCACGTCCACCAGCTACAAAGCTATCTACTTTCCTAATAATTGAATCACTAACTACAATGGCTATCCTAACCCTTCCCTCCTGGGCACGTTCCCCTGAAGACATAACCTTGATGTGGGAGGATACTACACCACTTGAGGGAAGGTCCTAGCTACAGGATTGCTTCCTGCCTCACCAAGGTGATGCCCAGCTTCCAGGTGTCCTTTCTCCTCCAAGGCAACACAGGGCTGGCAGATTGGAGGTAGGACTGCTCTACTATATCCCTGAAGATCTCCTGTATATACATCTGTCTCCCTTAGCTCCTCCAGGTCTGCCACTCATTCCGAGAGAAACAATTTCAGAGCAACCTCCAAGTTGAGAGCAATAAGGTACTCTATTGACTTTCACTCACATCTTCCAGGGAAAGAGCATTCTCATTCAAACAATCAGATCGCCATGTTCTGTGTAAACAAGCAAAGGGTCAATGGTTCATAGGCTTTATTTCCAAGATGCAATAAAGATATGGGAATGGGCATGCAGACATCAAGCCATCCTGCCTTCCAGGGATCTCCAACATGTTGGCAGATCATCTCAGCAGAGTTTTTTTTATCACACAAGTGTTCTTCTCAGCAATTAAAAGCCAACAAACATTTCAATCTATAAAGATTTCCAACAATCTGTTTGCATCAGAGCAAAACAAAAAATTAGAAAAGTTTTGCTCCATTCTTCCCAGCAAACTAAAATCAGCTCAAGATGCTTTTGTGCTAGACTGGAATGCAGATCTCATGTACAGTTTTACACCAATTCCACTGATAACCAAAAAGATGCAAAACGTGCTCAAAGACCATGCCTATCTTATGCTTATAGCTTTGGCATGGCCCAGCCAAATCTGGTTCACACATCTAGTTCAGCTCTCCAGCCATCTTCCAGTGCCTCTTGGGTCAGATCCATCCTTATTTCAAGTGGAGGGACGCCTGTTTCAACTGAATCTGCCCTTCTTCAGCTTTATGGCTTGGATGTTGAATGCTCAATGATTAAAAAGAAAAAAACATCCTTATCCAAAGAAGTTGAGGACATAATAGTAACTGCCAGAAACCAATCAACTAGAAGAGTTTATGGTTTTAAATGGAAAAGGTTCTCCTCATGGTGTCAACCCAACAGCTTGGATCTGTTTTCATATGAACTCAGAGTTACTGAATTATTTGCTCTCTTTCTGATTAAGGTTTTGCCACTTCGTCTGTAAGAATACATTTCAGTGCCATAGCCACTTACTGTGTTTGATCTGAGGTTAAGCCTATTTCCATTCATTCATTAGTTTTGAAATTCATGAAAAGCTTGTTAAACCATCAGTTATAAAACCTCCCATTCAATGGAAACTGAACATGGCTCTACCACAACTGATAAAGCTGAATCTGCTTTTTGCAAGTTCTTACATGGAATGCAATAATCCTTATAGCAGTAATCCATCCAGAAGAGTCAGTGAACTTCAGGTTTTAGTTCATTATCCTCCTTATATGCAATTTTTCCACAATAGAGTTGTGCTCCGCACCCACTTGAAGTTTCAAGTCATCATGCTACCTATATTCTTCCCAAGGTCACACATCCATGAAGGAGAGAGAGTCCTTCATACCTTAGCCTGTGAACCAGCCTTGGCTTACTACAAGAGAAGAACTCTGCTGCATCGTCAAGCTTTATAGCTCTTTGTCTCTTATGATCCTAACAGACTGGGCATAGCAGTGGCCAAATGTACATTGTCCACCTGGCTAGCAGACTGCATTGCTCACTGTTACAGGCTAGTATGCTTACTAATTACAGATGTCAGTGCTTATCAAATTAGAGCCATGATACATCTTCAAACTGTCTGCCATTGAGCATTCTCTATAGTAGAACCTGTTTACTGGAATTTACTACCTTACAGGCCAATTCAGTAAAGTCCGTGGGAGAGCGGGCGAATGCCTGCTCTCCAGGCGCACGCACAGGCCACTCGGCTGTACGTGCAATGCAGTATTTAAATTAGGCCCAGTGGTAGAAACGGGCAAAAGGAGCGGCGGCTGTCAGCGGGTTTGACAGCAGACGCTCAATTTTGCCGGCGTCAGTTCTCAAGCTGCTGACAGCTACGGGCTCGGAAACCGGCAAAACTGAGCATCCAGTTTTCGACCCTACAGCCGCTGGCCGACTTCAAATTTTTTTTTTTTTTTACTTTTTTTTACCCTTCGGGACCTCTGACTTAATATCTCCGACTTAATATCTCCATGATATTAAGCGCCTACCTTTGGGTAGGCGCTAATTTCTGAAAGTAAAATGTGCGGCTTAGCTGCACATTTTACTTACTGAATCGCGCGGGCATACCTAATAGGGAACTGAATACTGAATAAGGGGTAAGGGAAAACGCGCATCCAATGACAGGTTAACAGTATGCTCCGGAGCACACTGTACTGTATTGGCCAGTTAGAGCTTTGTGCCTTAACAGACTACAAATTATTTAAAAGGGAGTTAAAAACTCATTACTTCCAGCTTGCCTGCACTTGATTTTACATTCTATTTGTTATTGCTGTATTTAACTATTAATTACTTTGTATAACCTATTTATTTTCATGTTTAACTGTAATTGATTTTATTTGAATGTTTGATTTGTGTATTGTAAACCACCTAGCATAGTTATAGTTTATAGACGGTGTAGAAGAAATTTAAAATAAATCTGTGGCTCATTTGCGAGCTGTAGCACTTGAAATCTGCAAAGCTGCAAATGGTTGTCAGTGTGCACCTTTGCATCCCATTACTGTCAGGACAGTCTATAGAGAATGACAGTAAATTCAAATAAGCAGTTTTGCATAGCCTATTCACCCAGTAGTCTAATCTCCATGATGGGGTCCGGGTTGCTTATTCAGTAAATGCTCTGTTGCAACTCTCAGCTTGGGACTTCCCACATGTCCTGGTGAATTCAGACCTGTTAATTGATGGAAAAAGCCAGTTTGCTTATCATAAATGTTTTTTTCTGCAGATAGCAGGCTGAATTGGCCTTATTAAATACACCCGCTTCCCTAGGGAGTTGACTACCTTCTTAGAACTAGCTTTCAAATTGACTGAAGAAGCTCATTAGGAAACACCAAGGAGGAATTCCTACACATACTCAGTAGAGCAAAAGTTCTACTAGCTGAGAGAGGTCCATTCAGTGCCACTAGATGATATCACCCACATGTAATGGCTAATTCATCCTGCTATCTAAGGAAAACATTTACGGTAAGCAAACTTTTCCTAGTCTTTTATTCAGTTACCAGTCTACAATAGGACATTGCTTCTGATCCCATGACCTCCCAGTTTCCTGAGAAATCTCTCATGAGGGTATTTGTCACATGAAAATCTAAATATGTTATTAACCAGCTCAATCTACTTGTTTATTTACACTTTCAAAAAAATCTAGTAAATTGGTAAGGCTAGATTTCCCTTTGTAAAAACCAGGTTGAATATCCACCATTAAACAATGTCTAACTATGTGGTTAGTAATTTTGTTTTTAAGAATAGTTTCTACCATTTTGCCTGGCACAGACATCAGATCACCCCTGGAGCCCTCTTAAAAAAAAAAAAAAAAAAAAAAAAGCAGTAAATATGAAGCACATTCATCTTCAGAAATCATGGCTGTTTTAAATGATTAGTTGCAAATCACCAGAAACAGGTCTGCAATTTCATGTTTGAGCTCCTGCAGAATTCTGGAGTGAATGCCTTCCAGTCCCTTGTGATTTGTTGTTGTTTAGTCACGCCACAGCAGTTTCATGTGTATAACAAGCATAGTGAGACTGGAGGTATTGTGTAGTGTGGACAGAAGAAGAGAAAATCTGTGTACAATCCTTGGAACTATTTTATTTATTTCTCTTTTGGGCCCAGTAGTATTATCATGCACCTTTTGGGCTTCAAGCTCAATCAAAACAGGCCTCTTCTCACTTACTGTGCCATAAACCTTCCCAGCTATTCTAGGTATTTTTCTGCCATTTTTCATATTTTCTCAAGTTACCTAGCTGAACCATTAAAGTGATAGTCCTTTGACCCTCAATCTGGCCACTGTTACCAGTGAGTCGTGGCTGAGACTCCCTCCCCATCCCCTGGGATATAAACACTGTCTCCACAGAATCTCTAGCTGGCACAGGGAGCAGAGTCCTGTTCTGGAAACTGAAACCAGGTTCTCAATATGACAGCATGAAACACTGCCATTGAGCCACTTGTCCAGCTTGTCTCATTTTATTTTATTTACTTTTTCTTCATAAGACTACATTGAATTCATAAAATGTGTTAGTTTTCTTTTTCTTGCCTTTTTCTTTTTCAATTAAACTTTATTAATTTTTCATCAGTGACAAACATCATGAAAAAAAACATGAAAAAAGAATCAGATATGTATACGACTTCCATCAGAACATATAAATACAACAAACCCAAAGAATATTATGTGTCATATCCCATAATTGGGGGAGATAAAAGAAATTTAAATATAGAATTACTAACAAATTTATAATTTGTTGTAAAAGCAATTATACAGAAGAATCCAGGAGTTATATATTTTTTTACTGGGCCATAGTCTCAGGAGTCGCAACTTGATTTTTATCTACAATAAATGTTTCTAAATGTGTAGGGTCTACAAAGCCAAATTTCTTCCCTTGATAGTTAATCAGGCACAGGCATGGAAACTTTAAAAAAGAAAGTGGCTCCTAATGCCAAAACACATTCTCTTAAAGATAAAAAATATCTTCTTCTTGCTTGAGTGGCTCTAGCCACATCAGGAAATATTTGGACTTTGTGTCCACAAAACAACATATCCTTGCACCTGAAAAACTTTTAAAATTTTCTTTATCCTGGTCAGCTATACATGAAACAAAAAGATTTGCTCTATTATTAATCAGGTCGACCGACTCTTCTAAAAAAGTCGATATACCTGGAGAAGATGAGGATTCCACTGCATTTTGTCCTCCAGAACATCTGGAGGATTTCTTAGGCAAATAATATATTTTGGATAGTTTTGGGATTTCCTCTTCCTCATATAATAGATTCTCTTTCAAATATTTTTTAAACATCTCCCTTGGGGAAAGAAGCCGAGTTATAGGAAAATTAATAATCCTTAAATTTTTTGCTCTATATAAATTTTCAATGTATTCAACTTCCTTACAAATAGCTAAGCTATCATGAATAAAAACATTCTCAGAATTTTGGATCATTTGTACTCTACTAGTAATCGCAAGCATTTCTTTTTCACATTTATCAACTTTCTTTCCCTGTTCTTCAATTAAATTAGTATTAGCTCTTATTACAGTTAACAATGATTCATTCATCTTATTCACATTACTGTCAAGTTTTAGTATCATATTCCCAAGATCCACCAAAGTGACATTGTCCGGTATTACAACAGGACTAATGCCACTTCCTAAACTAGTTAGAGGTATATCTTTCACATCCACCAAACTTTTGAAACTGCATTCACAGACCAACGAGCATCGACCTGTTGACTCAGGTCAGAGTCCCCTTGGGCCGCTCCTACCAGGTTTCCAGTTGCAACGATTCCAGATGGTTGTAATGGAGATTTCGGTCCTTCGCCGGGACTCAGGGAGACCAATGATGACGCTCCCAAACTGACCTCTCGAGATGTTTCCATCACCCTCACTGTGTGATGGTCCATTGGGCCGGTGCGCTGTTGTTGCACTGGAGAGGAAGTAGAGATTTTCGCTTTCCTCTTTCTGCCCGTTGAAGGAACAAATTGGCAGAATTCTACTGGTCTCCGATCTTCTCCGGCCCAAGCCGCACGTCTCTTTGGAGCGCGTGGCTTAGGCAATGCGCCGGCGGCTGCGGGGTGCCGCCCTTCCGCAGTTTTTATAGTCAGTCGGGGGACGTCCCTGCTGACGTCACTAGTCAGCGACCTCAGCGCGCTCACCGAGATGTTCCTCGGGTTGCCGGGTCCGGTTACAGGTAGGGAGAGCGAAAGCCTCCTCCCTTCTCCTTCACTCACTCCTTCTCCTTCACTCACTCCCCCTGCCTTTTTATTTTTTAACCTATCTTCCACTCTAGAATAAGTCCCAAATCAAGACCTCCAGGGCCAGAAACCAGTCTCTCTTTTTCAGAATTTCCACAGTGAATACACACAAGTTCTGTTTGTATGCATTGCCTCCATTGAGTACAAATATAATACATGCATATTCTTTGTGGAAATCCTGAAAACCCAATTAGGTTGTGACCCTTGAGGATCCCAGTTCTAGAGCATGGGATATTATCACTTCTTTAGCATATGACTTTATGGTTTCCACTTTTATTCCATGGTTATGTATTATTGCTGGAGCTCATGCTCATTATATTTGTGACCTAAGCCAGATTTGGGCCAATGTATTTTGTAGTGGGGAAAGGGTTCTATATCGAAACACCATACTATAATTCTTCAAATACTTGTTCTTTTTGACTGTTTACCATATGTTATATATAGATAGGAAATAAAGCTGTTTAAACATTTATCGTTCCCTAATAAACTGTGGGCCAGATTCATTAAGGCTTTTCTCCCATTTTGTGCCTATGGGAAAAACCCTTAGTGAATTAGGTACTATGTTTCTGAATTCAAGAAAATTCTTTCCTGCTTGCTAATTTTATGTTTGTATTTCCTGTTTCTAGATCACCTCACTTGTGACACTCCAACTTCTAAGCATGGCAGGCCATGATGACCAGCTTGATGGACCAAAGTACAAATGTACTGTGTCACTTGATTTCATCAGAGCAGTAGCAAGGTAAGATTGTTTAAAGAAACAAAGCAGCACTGAAATTGAAAACTGCTGAGGATTATTAAGATACAAAAAAGGAGCAAAGGTTAGGTCATTTATTTTATTCTCATCTGCATGTGACTGCAGCAGACAAGGTAAAAGCCCAAAATACAAAGAATATTTTATTCAAAATCGGTCCACTGCAAGTCCAACATGTTTAGATTGGCAATAGCATCTGCATAGCCACGCCCACTGTTGTGAAGCTGAGTAAATGGAAGTGCTGCCATATTACATATTATCAAAACTCCATACAGATATCACACGTGTACATGAGATAGGAGACAGTGTGGCCAAGAAACAAGCAAGTTCACATTTTAAACTCTTAACTAGTTTCCCATTTTATTATGATTGAATATTTTAGCATATCTTTAAAGAGAGAAATGACAGCACAAAATTATAGTCTCGCCCTTTAACAATCTCTTAACAAATGCCTCCCAGGTACAGTTTAAATTTAAGTTTTTGCTTATACAGATCATATTTGAAACCTATGTGGTTTTTAAGAGAGTATAAATCTACAGAGAAAAACTAATATTTTTGCCTTGTCCAGTACTGGCATCAAGAGAAGCTGAGTTATAAGAGCTTGGCATTTCATCAAGAACAGTTATTGCAGTGTTTCCCAGTCTTCACCTGGAGGCACATATATCTACTCAAATTTTCAGGTTTGCCCCAATGAATAGGCATGAGAGAGATTTGCATGTACTGGGTCTGCAATGTATGTAAATCTCATCTCATGCCTATTCATTGGGCAATCCTGAAGACCCAGCTGCCTAGGTGTGCCTTCAGGAGAGGGTTGGGGAAATACTAGTTAAGTTTCTGATGATTAGTAAAACTAGATATATCTGGAATATTGAAGGCAGTCACAATCATAAAAATTTTTTATAAAAACAACCTGTGAAAACTAAACTTTCTTGCAGAATCACAAGAAGCATTTGATAATGGTTTAATAAATGAGGCGAGCAATATATAAACCCTTGCTTACCACGATAAATGTAGCATGCTATTCTGTGTTCTTCACTTTTCTAAACCACTGATTTTAAACTTGGCATACACTAACTGTTATCCTTTCCTCAAACAATAAAATCCCTAATAAGTCTGAATGTTTTATTGTGCCAAATAAGTTTTTGGAGAGAAAAAAAATAAATGGCATGTTTTGGTTGAATGCTAGTTTATTCCGCCTGTTATTAACGTAGAAAGAGTGCTCGCATCTTCTCTCCTGTTGAAGAGGGTTCTGGGATTCTTTTCAAATCTAGAGACGCATATGGGTCATCCAGTATGAAGGGACTGAAAGAATGCAGGCTGGAAATAAGTACAGATGAAAAAGACGCAAGTAATACTGGAACAGGTGGTTTGGAACAGATACAGTGTTCAGAAGCACAAAAGATGTAAACTACATCTGTGAATTCTTAATTAGTTTTCTTGCTTAGAGGATAAAAAAAAGTGAAAACAAATTAGTATGATACTAAAACTAAATCTGCTATGAAATGCTGGCATAAGGTTTCCAGGAAAGTGATTTAATTCATCTGTTTTTGCGCATGTAGCTATATAATAGTAATGTAACTGGATAGCTCACTAAATTTTACACAACTCAGTATCTCACACTTTCTCTCTTAATTTTGATAGCTGCTGTTCTGTGAATGTTGAAAACAAAATTGTCATGTTCAGGTTGTTTGATAGTTTCTGCACTCTTTACACATGCACTTCTCAAGCATGAGTCAGTAGGTATGTAAGAATAATTCCACTTACTGTGTGTGTATATATTATTTATTTGTGGGTTTTTTTTGTTTTTTTTGCAGGACTGTAAACTTTGACATAATAAAGTACTTATATGATTTCTTGTGAAAACAAGCTCCAAAACCATATGGACACTGTGACAATGACTAAGCCAAGCTGTGTTCATCCATCTACTTAGCTGGCCGGGAAGAGGAGTATTTCGGCTCTATTGGATTTGTCCAAACAGGTGCTGGCCCAGCGTGGAATCTGATGAAAGTGCTCTGATTGGTCTGGGTGGATCTGAGCTGAAAACTATTTACCAGGGACCCTGGAGTATTTGGAACCAATGTGTTAATTATAAACAGCAGGGTTCGAGCACAATCTGTTCTGCTCTTAATGATGTTATCTTAACACTGAAATTGCCTCAAACCTATTTACTTAGGCCTGCATTTTGCTCTATGAACTGTTCCCTATGCTTTGAACATGGCAGTAGCACTTGTTTGTGTGCCCAGTCTTTTCACTTCCTCTCCACAGGAGTCCTTGCATTTGCCTGCCAAAGCAGCTTTTCCTAAGGCTACCATTTTAAGAGATTGGTGGAGCAAAATATAGTAAACATAACTGCATGCTTAAAAGCAAGCTGGTTTGTGATAATCTTTACATCCATTTTGGGGCAATGTTGTTGGGATTTCATTTGTACTTTTTATCTTCAGAGTTGTAACAGTTTTTTTTCAAATGAGCAAGTGTCTTGTATTCATTATAATTATTCATAACTTACTTATGAAAAGCAGTGTTTCACCAAGCTTTGATAGGCCGCCTATACCTTTATTATTTATCGTTTGATAAGAGGTCTCTCTTAAGGTGACCAACTGGCTGCATCTCACCATTTCATGTATGGATATTAAGACCTCTGTTTGGGAAATTCAGAGCTACAAGTCTGTTCATGCAGAGGGGTAAAAGTGGGACTGAATCCATCTGGCCTGACAAAATAATGCTGACTAGTCACCCTGTTCTCTTTATCCAAGGACAAGTAGGATGGCAGTCCTCACACATATGGGCTGGAGCCCGGCACGGAAAACCTATGTCAAAGTTTCTAGAACTTTGACTGAGCCTCATTGAGCATGCTCACACATGCAGTATACCTTGCGTCCATGCAGGATCCTCTCAGTCTCTTCTTTTCTGTGGAGCCTCATATCTCATGGTTGGGTAAGCCTCAGCTTTATATGCTATCTCAAGTGCTTTTCAGTGCTTTTTTTCCTTATGTTCCTAAGGCTTCAATGTGGGGTTTCCCTGGTTGTCCCATTAGCATCCTAGGTAGGTTTTTCAGCGTTTTCAGGTAAGTTTAGTTTTGTTGTCGATTCCCCGGGGCAGCGATGCGCTTGGTATCCGCCAGCCATTGCTGGCCACCGCCCTTTATTTTGATCTTGAGTCCCTTTTGTTTCGTGACAACACGACCACTTCTGGTTTCAAGCGGTGCCACAAATGTATGAGGACCACATCTATTACAAATCTGCATGATAGATGTCCTCTTCCTTGAGCATCGCATGGCATCCAGGATTGCAACAAGTGCACAGGATGACCTCGAAGGGAGATGTAAGATCCGGCTTAAAAAGATGGAGCGCTTTTTCAGGCCAGAGAAGATCTAGCCCTCAGTACTGAGGGACCTCGGAGCCACATCAATGGACACTGCTGGCTCCTTTGAGGCTTCAGATGAGAGGGATGCAGGAGAATAGTCAACGTCTGGTTCCTCCAGGTCGAGGATGTTGGGTTCGTCGTCCTCAACCTTGGCACCAGGGAAGGACAAATCAGAGTATCGAGGAAAGCTGAGGAAGCAACGGCATCGGTCCCCGTCTATGCACAGTGCCCAGCACGGGGATGTGGCAGCTTCTGCTGTGATGCCCCTGAAGCAATTCTGTGGTGAGGAGAGCCAGTCCTCTGACGATGCCAGGGGTACTCCATGGTCTCCATCAGTCCCGATGCTAGTCACTGATCCTCCTATCTGTTCCAAACAGGATCTGGTTACACCTCTTGAGTCCCAGCCTGTCCTGGCATCAGCGATTTTTGGGAAGGAATTAGAGGTGCATGCAGCTGGCCATGGAAAAGGCAATGCACAACCTTAGCATCAGAGCACCAATGGCATCAACACTAGCACTATCGCTCCTTAAACCGCTACTGGAATCCCTACATGTGCTCATAGTTGTGTTACTGACCCAGCTGGTGTTGGTTCCTGGAACAGCATCAATGCTCTGCATGGCACTGGTGCCACCACCAGCCGATCCGGTTGTCATCCCTGATTCTTTGGAGGAGGAGGAGGAAGCCCCCCCCCCCCTCCAGTACCAGAGGTGGCACTAGAGCCAGGGCCAAAACGACCAGTTCCACTGGTGCTTGCACCACTGGTTGGGGGCTGAGCACCTAGGGCCCCGTCACCAGTTGATGACAGTGGAGACAAGGGCACCTATGATCTCTGAGGGGAGTGACTCCTCCATGGCTTCTGACAATGCTTCAGATGGTCTCCTCAGCCTGAATCGGGCATATGTTGATTTATCCTGCAGAGTTACACAGCAAATAAAGGCATCCCTATAACTAAGGCGACAGGTCTATTGTTTGTTTCATTTGAAGAGGATGCCAGGCACACAATCAGGCCGATACAGTAAGGAGCGGTAGGAAGAGCTGCGTTAGTGCCGGGCGCACCCGCGTTTGCCGCAGGCACAGTCCTGCTCACCTACCACTCGATACTGTATTTAAATAGCTTGCAAATGCAAGCCGTGTCCAAGAAGCGTCTGTGACGCTTTAGGCCCGCGCAACCCATTTTACTGTATAGGCGCTTAATACAGCGCCTATACAGTATCCTGGGTGCGCTGGTACCTATCATTTCAAATGACAGGCACCAGGAAGTGGATCCCAACTTTAACCCATGAAAACTTACTTTTTATTGCTTTCAGCCCCTTCCCTTCTCTGCCGTCCTCCGGAGGGGGCAGCCAGAGGTGAAAGCAGCTTGCAGCGGTCCCCCCCGCGCAGGTCCTGGTTCTCCTGGCTCAGCCCTCATCTGAAGATTGTGAAGTCAGGTAAGAGCCCACTGTTCTGTGCCCTCTCCAGTCACGGCGCGAGCGGAGCGAAGTGAAGCGTATTTTCATTGGCTTGAGCGCCCGTCAATTTGGGAGCTCAAGCCAATGAAAGCACATGGACGGGCGTGAGTGACGCACGCCGTGATGTCATGCCCGCCCGCCCATGTGCTTTCATTGGCTTCAGCGCCCAAATTGACGGGCGCTCAAGCCAATGAAAGTACGCTTTGCTCACCCATGTGTGAGGACTGCTATCTTGCTTGTCATTTGAGAAAGCAGAGTTGCTTACCTGAACAGCTGGATGTTTGTCCTCATGACACCCGCCCACCACCCTGCAGAGTTGGATTTCCCATGTGTGGCTTTTATTTTATTTTATTCTTTTAAATTCTCCGATATGACTGAGGGGACCTCACATGGTCACGTGGTATAATGCATGTCTGAACATGCTGAATGAGGCTCAGTAAAAGTTCTAGAAGCGCCGGCATTTGGGATGATGATGATGGCACATCATCATCATCACATATGCTGATGTCACCCCATGTGTGAAGGAATTACATCCTACTGTCCTCAGAGAGCACCCGTTACAGGTAAGCAACTCTGCTTTTATTCGCCTTTATTGGAAACCTGTTTTTTCATCCCCTCCAACAGCATTAATACCAAATGGTACAGGGCCGCCTTGTTGCCGAGTGCACTGTTTAACCCGTGGTTGGAGCGCATTTTGGACATGTGTCCACAATCCATTATGCTATTAGCATGTCCAACTCCCCCGCGAAGCTAATAGAGCTCATCACATGCAAATACACAAAATAAAATAAACAATATAAAAAAAAAATATATTTGAAAACCACAGTTCTGGACAGTATGTAATTGCAGTTTCATTGACTTTGACAATTACCTAAATTTCATTTTTGTTTCTTTTGCATGTTTTTACTCTTAGAAATTAATTTTTGAGCAGCCCAAAAAGTGTACAGAAAAGCAGAAAATACTGCTTATCCACAGGGGAAACTACATACATGCAGGTATAAATATGTGCAGGTAGTTATTTTGTGGAATAATTTTCAAAATGAAAGTGTATTTGAACTTTGAAAATGAGTGCAAAATCTGCAGGTAAAAACAGCTGAAAATGACCTTCCCCCAAAGTTTTAGAATGCACTAAAACAATTTAATACACATTAAATCATGTGAATGCACACAAAATGGGTTTTAACATGCACTAAAACAAAATGAAATGAAGCAATACAACCAGTTTTTCAGCTGCACACCCCTACTTTCATATACAATATGTTGGAGCATGTTCAGCATTGCATATCATTCAAGTACTGCAAAGATGTATTACTATTTGACAGGCAAAGACTTATTGGATTATTGATCCAAATGTAATTGAGCAGAATCTTTGACTGTAAAAATGGTCTGTCTTAACTTTAAGTGTGGTTTTTTTTGCAGCTCAAACCCTGGTACATTTTGCAGAGCTCTTTCTGGACTGTTATGTATTCACACAGCTATGACACCAACCGGAAATGTCATACACAACTAGTAGCAAAAATAAAACACAGCATCTCCTGTGAAACAAGATCTGATGAATCTGTCAGCTTGTTTGAAATTGGAGCCAGTGAGGGTTTATGCTGCATGGTATGTACATACCACAGATATGTGCTAGCAGTAAGACACGGCAGCATGTTGATTGCAATAACCAAATGCCCAAGGTGAGCTGAAAGGCATAAAACGGAGTAGAGTGTCTTCTTCCACCAAGGGAGTGGGATTAAGACAATTCAATGTCTGAGCCTGAGTGTGTATAAAAAAATAAAAATATTTGAAAACCAAAGTTATGGACAGTATTTAATTGCAGTTTCATTGATTTTGACAGTTACCTAAATTTCAATTGTCATGGTCTGACCCTGGTTCTTTTTTTTATTTTAGGGATTTATCATAAAAGGCACAGCTCAGTGAATTTGTTCTTGAGCTTAAGGTAGTAATCCTGCAGCTGTGATAATTTTATCTATACATGTATATATTATTTGTAGCTTATGTGTTTTCTTTTCTCAAAAATGCCTATTTTCTGGGACCTTGTGGGGGCATCTGGTGACTAATTAGTAGTGCTTTGGCTCATCTGACTTACTATCCAAATTTGCTCATGGAAGTGGGACTTGGCACAGAAATGGGAGGAAATCCATTTCAATGTTTACTGTAGGTGTAATGTGTGTAAATCTACCCTACAATATTTTCATGTATCTAAAAAATGCACAATGTATTTTCAAAATCATGCATGTACATGTGCTGGATCCATGCTCTGTCACTGTCATACATACAGTCTCTGTCTCATACTCCCTCTCTCCTACAATTACTCTCTCACACAAGACACTGCATATCTTATACATCCTCTTTCGCTGGCATCACTCACACAGGTGCTGTTTGCCTTTAGTGTGCGCATATTGATGGCCTTATTAGGTATTCCCGCGTGATTCAGAAAGCAAAATGTGTAGCCAAGCCAGCACCGGGGAAAGTGCACAGAAAAGCAGTAAAAACTGCTTTTCTGTGCACCCTCCAACTTAATATCATGGCGATATTAAGTCGGAAGTCCCGAAAGTTAAAAAAAAAAAAAATTTGAAATGGGCTCGCGGGTTGAAAACCAGATGCTCAGTTTTGCCGGCGTCCGGTTTCCGAACCCGTGGCTGTCAGCAGGCTCGAGAACCGACGCTGGCAAAATTGAGCGTCTTCTATCAAACCCGCTGACAGCCGTCGCTCCTATCCAAAAAGAGGTGCTAGGGTCGCACAAGTGTCCGTAGCACCTCTTTTTACCACTGGCCCTAATTTAAATATTTTAGTTTACTGTATCACGGTAGGGTGATACAGTAAGTAGGGTGCACACTGGCCTGTGCGCACGCTGGGAGAGCAGGCGCTCTCCCGAGAACTTTACTGTATCGACCTGATTATTTGTAATATATTTTGCTAACCCCTAAAGTAGAGATTTTCAGATATTAAAAACTTCAAGCAAGGCATTAGAAGAGCTAGAACTTTTGCCTAGTAGAAAGCTGACAGGAACGCTAACTCATCCTGCGCTGGTAACTATGGACACTTTGTGGGACATGATGGCAGGCATCACGATAAATATTAAAAATCTGGAAGGGAAAGTTGATTTGTTGCATGAGAAAAATCAACAGGAATTTCTAATAACGCAGAAACAGATTAAAGATTCCAATGATAGGATTAAACACCTTGAAATGCAGGAGAGGAAATCTTTGGAATTTAATGCGGCAGTAGTTAAAGATAAGGAAGCAATGTCTAGAAGAATAGAGACACTTGAAAATAACACCAAGCATTTCAACCTAAGATTTCTAAACTTCCCTAGACTTGTGGGGGAAGAACCTTTAATTACCTTGAAAAAATTTCTGGTTGAAAATCTTGGTTTTACTTTGGAGCAATCACCAACTGTTAATAATTGTTATTTTCTCCCCAAATCCAGAAATGTAAATGATAGATCTGAAATGTTTGAGGGTGATCTCTCAAATTTTTTGGAGGACTCCTCTCTAAATGTAATTAATTAGGGAACATTGCTGGTAACTTTTTATTCTATTACCGATATAAATCTGATTATGAAAAGATATTTTAACAGATACCCAATCATCTTCTTAGAGAAACCTGTAAAAATTTCCCCGATTTGGCAATCTCTACGCAATTGCGGCGGAAAGCATTTTTAGCTCACCGCCAAGAAGTTCTATCATTGGGTTTTTCCTTTGTATTACGTTTTCCTTGTAAATGTATGATTAGAAGGCAAGATATGTATATATTCTTCATTCCAGACCAGTTAAAAAGTTTCTTGGATCAGATGAGATTACCTACCTCATCGGCGGTGTCCAGTTAGTTATTTGAAAATTGGTACAGATGTATGCTAGATATTACTTGAATTTACATTATTACTTGATTATTCTCCCAATATGTAGTAAACTAAACATCCCTCCAATTTGATTGATATGTTATGGAGAGGTTAAGATGTTAGATAATTTGAATGAGGTAATTGACTATTGAATTTTGTTTCATAACCAAACCATTTTTTTCTGTATGCAATAATATACTTATTGTATTATTTTGAAAACTGACAAAGAATTAAAAAAAGAAGAGCTAGACATGTATTTTAAACCTACAGGCCAATGTAATAAGGTGTACTCAGTAGAACACAGTTCTACTGAGTACCTGCAGTTTTGTGCATATTTTTTGTGCACAAACTTTACTCTCAGTGCAGCAAGGAGTTTTGTGCACAATGTGTATACAGGTTACTTAACCTCCCATGCAAATGTAATGGCAATGAAGGCATTAACTATTAACCCCCACCACAGAGAGGTGTACTGGCTTAACTCGTGTTTTCCATTAATCGGTGCTGATTGAGCCACACACATGACTAATGTCATCCAATGGCTCTAAAGAAACCCATCTCTCTAGCTCTACTATTGAACATGTGCAGGAGTTCCCATGTGTGTGCTGTCTCATGAGCCCCTCAGTCTTTTTATTGTCCAAACTCTGCTTCGATGTGTGCCCTCTCTCTTTCTCTGTTTTTTTGGTATGTTGTACCTCCTCTTCAAACTTTTCTTCCAACTTACTGTGAGTTGCCTCACTGCTTTAGAAGCCCCTCAACAGCCCTTATTTTCTTTTTTTGGTATAACTGAAAATAAAATATGTCCAGCCCCAGCAAGGCCACTTCCAGTAGCTTCAAAGACACTGTATTTGGCTGCAAGATGTCCATCACCAATAGCCATAAAATTTGTTAGATGCCTGGGAACAGACCACAACTTCAACCTATTACTATAACTGTGGTTGGATGTCATAGAGGTCCCAGAGGAACAGGGCCTGGAAGATGTAGGAACTTCACAGGTCGTTGAAAAGTTGGAGTCATTCCTCCTTTTGGAGCAGGGCTTCATCAGGCTCCCTCCATGCTGAGTCAAGCAGGAGTTCATCACACATATCTCCCCAACTATGGTGTCAGGTCTCAGATCCACTGTACTTCAGGGGTCTGTGAGCTCTTTCACACATGCTGTGTGTAGCTCATTGGCACACAATAAAAAGAAGCACTATGTGTTCCAACCAGCGGTGCAGTTGTTGCCACCAAAGCATGCATCACACTGGGCTTTGGCTTTGAAATATACTGAGCTCTGTCCCCATCAATGCAACTGATGTCAGCCATGTACCAGCCCACAGAGTTGTTGACAAATGGGCCCTCAGCACCATCGACACATCTAGCCTCTGCTTCAGAGCTGTCAACATTCCATGCCCCACCATAATTGGCATCCCAGCCCCATTGGTGCATTCAATGCAAGAGCAGACTATGGGGGGGGCACTTCTCTCCTTCCATGTTGACATCCTTTCCTCCATTCCACTCCCTCAACCGTGGACTTTGCTTGGACACTCTGGATTTAATATATGGTTTTATTGTTCCTTATGTTCTATAGTTCTATGTAAAGCCCCCATCCGCTGTTGGGCAGTTCATCGTTTTATGTAAACCGGAGTGATTTGTAATTCCCACAAGAACTTCGGTATATAAAAATAAAAAATAAATAAATAAATAAATATTCTGTTCTGCCTCTGGTGTGTATGCAACTCTCATTGCAGTTAACTCAGGAGGGCACCGCCTCCTGGAGTCTAGTAGGAGCTTTGCAGGATGATAACCCTATACTGGTAGCAGAGAAGGATGTCTCTTCTCCAGCTCTGGGTCAGAGGACACAACAGTCTGTAGACCAGGTAGTTGAATTATTGAAGACTTTCTTTGCCTTGTTGACAGCAAGTGACAAGGAGGGCACCCTTCAACCTCTTTTGTCCAGAATGTCAAATTTATTCTCTCAAGGTGGAGGCCTTTATCTCCACACTTCAGGAGCTTCCATCAGCAATTCTAGTAGTGGGATCTAGCCCTCAACCATCTCTCTCTGCAGAGGAGTCTAGCCAGTACAAGAAGGGAGCACGGGACACCACTGGCTGGAGTGTGCCCTAGGCATATTTCCCTCTGAGATGATGAAAGCCCCCACACTGATCACCATCATTATTCGGGTCATAGATTAGTGTCACTTCAACTTTTGGTTCCAAAGAAAGGTCTATAGGGATTTCTTCAGACCCCTTAATTGATCTGCCAGAGAAATCATCTTAATCAAAAGACTTTTCATATTCTAAATGTTAGGGCAATTTGGAGAAAGTCCATAAGGACTTAGATCCCTGCATTGAGGTTTTTGGGATGCTTCAAATTCTGGAAACTCCTCCTGAGCTTGCAGTGATCACAATGCATTTAATTCTGTGGGATTTACCAAAAGAATGTAGGAGAATCTGACCTCCTGCTCCCCCAGTAGCCAGGAAATCTGACCTTAGATACTTAGTGCATCAGGTTCGTGGGTTTGGAGTAGTCTTAACTATCACACCAGTTAGGGTTAGTAGAGTCAGCACTGAAAAGGGCTTGATGCTCAACTCACGCATTGTGGTCCACTAGTTATACATGGTAAAATACATGGCAGAAGGAGCATCTCTCAGTGGGGAGCTGAAAGGCTATCAGCAGGCTCTTCTGGATGCAGAAGTGTGTGAATGCCATCTTCTCTGAGCAGTGTATGAATTGTTCATTACTGCAGCAAGATCTTCTGTGGCAACCATCTGAGCATGCTGGATTGGCTTGGTTGAGAGCCAGCAGCTTGTGTGAGGATATTCATGATAAGTTGGCCAATGTCCTGTGTTCAGGGGGACAAGGGTAGAGAAACAGTTGCCCAGATTAAGGAACAATATCCTTACATTCAATCCCTATCAACAACAACTGAGCAGCCATCTTACTCTAGGAGCCCTTGTTTCACTTTTAAATGCTCCTTCCAAAGATGCTCCTTCTGCCAATTTCAGTAGTATCATACACCACCTGAGCTGCCACAACAGCAGCTTCTGGGACATTGATGTCTGCGTGAAAAACAGCCAAAGATGCTGCAGTAGGCCCGGCCTAAACTGGAGCCTAATTTTTTATGAGTTTTTTTTATGAGTTTGGACCTTCAGACCTTCTAGAAGACTGGCAGAAGATCACCAAGGACTGTTGGGATCTCCAAAATTGTGGAATTTGGTTACTATTTCTTCTCTCCCATCCTCCAGCGCTGCATCAGTGTTTAGCCTTCGATCAATATCTGTCTCACTTAATCCAGCTCGGTCTCAAAGTGGAATTGCTTCTCACTTAGCGAATGATAGAACTTGTTCCTCCCAAACACCTTGGAAAATGGTTCTACTCCTGCTTGTAGACTTACGAAGACTGAACAAGAGCCTATATTGAGGGATGTTCAAAATGAACTCTCTCCATACCATCCTACTCCTCAATTAATTAATTTATTTAAAAAGATTTATTACTGCTGTATCCAACATTGAGTGGGAGACTGGATGTTCACCCTGGATCTGAAAGATATGTATACTCACATATCCATCCATCAGTCTCACTGGAAATACCTCTGATTCATGGAGGATTCCTCTCATTATCAATACAAGGTTCTTCACTTTAGGCTACAAGTGGCCCCGAGAATCTTCATGACATGCCTCGCAGTTGTGGCGGCATATCTTCATCACCAGGTGATTTGTGTCTCTCCCTACCTGAGCGACTGGCTAGTGATGGGACCTTCCCAAGCAGGGGTGTTGTAATCTCTGCTGATGGCCCAACTCCTTCAGTTGCTAGGGTTCATAACCAGCTTGTTCCTACCCAAAGAATCAGTTTGTGGCATGGATATATTCTCTGGAGGGGAAAGTATTTCTCCCATTAGATGAGGTATTCTGCTTTCAAACCTTAATCCAGAACTTACTACAGCAGGAGCAAGTCCTGGCCCAAAAAATCCTGGTTGTCCTTGGGCATATGGCAGCAGTGGTCTATGTTGTCCCCATGACCCACTTCAACATAAGAATCCTCCAATGGGACCTTCACACCCAATGGGATCAACTGCTTTAGCCCTAGTCGCACCCTGTGATGGTTACTATCAAGATGAAAACATTTCTCCTTTGGTAGCTAGATCCAAACGTCCTGGAGATATGTGCTCCTCTTTGGACTTCTGCCTCATCAGATAACGCTGGCAACAGACACATCCAGCGGGGTGGGTGCTGACACAGACTCCTTCCAAATGCAAAGAATGTGGTCTGCGACTGAACATCTGATTCAGATCAGTTTCCTGGAGCTATGGGCCATCTGACATGCGTAGTTTTCTCATATCTCCTTTAGGGAAAAATATTTATGATCCAGACAACAAAGTAGCAATGTTCTGCATGAACAAATAAGGAGCATAGGGTCATACACTCTCTGCTAGGAATCTCTAAGAATTTGAAAATGTGCTCATAGCCATACAGCTTTCTACAAGCAACCGACCTTCCCAGGATCTCCAATATGCTAGCAGATTGCCTCAGGAGAGTGTTTCACCCCACGACTGGCCTCTAGACCAAAGGTTAGCAAACAAGTTGTTCAACCTCTGGGGTCAACCATCAATCAACTTGTGTGTATCAGAAGACAACAGGAAAATCAGGAAATCCTCTTTTCCATATTTCCTCTTGCTGTTGAAGCATAGAGCAATGTTGGAGTCTCATTAACTGTGTGAATGTTTATTGAATAAGGGTATTAATCACCAGGTAGTAGCCGTCATTCCTGCAAGCCACCCCCATACCTCTTCTCTTCATTCCCATCCTCCAGGCTTTATGGATCCACAGTGTTTACCCCACGCCCCTTTGAAATCCTTCACAGTTTTGGTCTTCACCACTTCCTCCGGAAGGGCGTTTCAGGCATCCACCACCCTCTCCGTGAAGAAATACTTCCTGACATTGGTTCTGAGTCTTCCTCCCTGGAGTTTTAAATCATGATCCCTGGTTCTGCTGATTTTTTTTCCAATGGAAAAGGTTTGTCGTTGACTTTGGATCATTAAAACCTTTCAAGTATCTAAACATCTGTATCATATCACCCCTACTCCTCCTTTCCTCCAGGGTATACATATTTAGATTCTTCAGTCTCTCCTCATAAGTCATTTGATGAAGACCATCCACCTTTTTGGTCGCCCTTCTCTGGACCGCCTCCATCCTGTCTCTGTCCCTTTGGAGATACGGTCTCCAGAACTGAGCACAGTACTCCAGGTGAGGCCTCATCAAGGACCTGTACAAGTGGATAATTGCTTCCCTTTTCTTACTCGAAATTCCTCTCTCTATGCAGCCCAGCATTCTTCTGGCTTTAGCTATTGCCCTTGTCACACTGTTTTGTCAACTTCAGATCGTTAGACAGTATCACCCCCAGGTCTCTCTTCTGCTCCGTGCACATTAACCCTTCACCCCCCATCGAATACAATTCTTTCGGATTTCCACAGTCCATATGCATGACTCTGCACTTCTTGGCATTAATCTCAGCTACCATTACTTTGACCATTCTTCGAGCTTCCTTAAATCTCGTCTCATTCTCTCCACTCCTTCCGACGTGTCCACTCTGTTGCAGATCTTAGTATCATCTGTAAATAGACAAACCTTACCTTCTATCCCGTTCGTGATGTCGCTCACAAAGATATTGAACAGGACCGGTCCCAACAGTGACCCTTGCGGCACTCCACTCATCACCGCTCTCTCTTTAGAGTAAGTTCCATTTACCGTAACACATTGTCTTCTGTCCTTCAACCAGTTTGCTGTCCAGGCCACCACCTTGGCATTCATACCCTAGCTTCTCGTTTTATTCACAAGCCTCCTGTGCGGGACCGTTTCAAAAGCTTTCCTAAAATCCAAGTAGATGACATCAAGCGCTCTTCCTCAATCCAATTCCTTAATCACCCAGTCAAAAAAGTCAATCAGATTTTTCTGATAGGACCTTCCCTTGGTGAAACCATGCTGCCTCTGGTCCATCAATTCTGCTGCTTGTAGATAGTTCGCCATTCTTTCCTTCAGCAGCGACTCCAATACTTTTCCCACCACTGAGTTGAGGCTAACCAGCCTGTAGTTTCCAGCCTCCTCTCTGGTCCCGCCCTTCTCCAATCACTCTGCACCACTCCCGTTTCCAGGGAACTATTGAACAGGTCTCACAGCGGAGCCGCCAGCACATCTCTGAGCTCCCTCAGTATTCTGGGATGAACCTCATCAGGCCCCATGGCTTTGTCCACCTTCAGTTTTCCTAGCTCTTCCCATACATTCTGTTCCGTAAATGGAGTTTCATCCATTTCGCTCCCCTCCAGTTATTTAACTAGCATCGGTCCTTCTCAGGGATCTTCTTTAGTGAATACTGAACTGAAGTATTCGTTTAATATTTCTGCCATTTCTTCATTTGTCTCCACCCGTTAATCCTTTTCATCTTTCAGTTTCAGTATACCACTTTGGACTTTTCTCCTTTCACTGATGTATCTGAAAAATGTTTTGTCACCTCGCTTTACCTCTTTGGCAATCCTTTCTTCCACTTGAATTTTCACTTTCTTGATTGCTTTCTTCGTCTCCCTCAGTTCCACCAGATATTCTTCCTTGTGCTCCTCTCTTTGGGATTCTTTAAATTTCTTGAATGCTGTTCTTTTAGCTTTTATTTTGTCTGCCACCTCCTTTGAGAACCAGATATGAAACCATACCGTATGATGATCACTGGTGCTGAGGTGGGCACCTACCTGGACATTAGAGACATTATCTCCATTAGTGAGAACTAAATTGAGTATACCTCCCTTCCTCGTGGATTCCATTACCATTTGTTTGAACAGAGCCCCTTGCAAGGCATCCACTATCTCTCTGCTACTGTTAGATTCTGCAGAAGGGATTCTCCAGTCTACATCTGGAGATTAAAATCTCCAACAATCACCACTTCTCCTTTGTTTCCTATCTTTTGGATGTCTTCAACCAGATCTTTGTCAAGCTCTTCCATTTGATTTGGAGGCCTGTAAACAATAAAAATGGATGCCCCATCATCTTTTTTTAGGTCAGCCCATGGTGCTTCTTCTTTGCCCCATCTTCCTTGCAGCTCGGATGCTTGGATATTGTTTCTGACATTAAGAGCCACTTCTCCCCCCTTTCCTGTCCTCTCTGTCCTTCCTTAATAAGTTATAGCGTGGTATATCGTGGTGTTGCCATATCCCAATCATGAGATTTCGTGAACCATGTCTCTGTGACAGCAACAACATCCAAGTCCGTCTCCACCATTAGGGCTTGCAGATCTGGGATTTTATTGCCCAAACTATGAGCACTTGTGCTCATAGCTTTCCAGCTTTTCTCCTTCAGGTTACTGCTTTTCTTGGACTCCTTTTGTGACTTATTTAGTTGAGTTTTGTTGCCCACTTCACCCTTTTCCATTGCATTTCTATTTGGGGGGTGACATTCTGATTTCTTTCTGCTACTCCCGGTTTCTATTTAAACAGTTAATACTTGGCCAGGGCTGTTCACTGGACACTGTATCTGCTATTGATTTTTTTTACAGATCCTCCCCCAGATAGGCTAGCTAAGTTTAGCCTTTTCCTTAGCTCTCCCCAAGCTACAGTTGTGCTGTCTCCTTGAAGAGCAAAGCAGACTGAATACTTGATTGACCCCTGCAATGCACCGTGACTCACTTGCCCGGAGTTGAAGAGCCTCCTCCCCCCTTTTTTTTTTTTAGTTTTTTGTTTTGCTTAAACAAACCCACAACAGTTTAATACAGCAATATCAATATCTAGGACAATATAGATAATATAAGTCTAGCACTACATCAAACACAGATGGGTTTCCTGGTGGAATGCCACGTGGACTCCATATTTGCGCAAATCGTTAAGGAGCTTTTTCCTTTTAATCGGGGAGTGGAGTCCATCAATGTTAATGGAAGAAAATACAAGGTTAGACATGAAAATCAACAGTGGCATAAATCCAAGACAGAAAGCTGCAGAAGGAATGCTTGCACCAATCCCTCAGCATAGATCCATTCCCCCCTCATCTGAGCACACATCCACAGAAAAAGCAGCATTGCTGAACTCAAGTAGGCCAACACACACAAACAACCATGCACACCCAAGCACACAAAACCACTCCCTACACAGATTAGACTCCATCATGTTTAAAACCAAAAACTCTCACACCCCGACCTGAGGGGGGGTGCTCTCCTGTTGCACCAGTGAAGGAGTGGACACTTCTTCCCCCACTAGTAAAGGACACCCATGCACAGTAGAGGTCTGGATCTGGCAGGGTCCCCCGCTGTCCCTGCCCACCATTTCAATGGGCGTCCAAGAGTGCAAAAAGGAGGAGAAAAAGAAAACGGGAGGGAGGAGGAAAGCAAAATCATCAGAGGAAATCTCAAAGAGCTATCTCAAAAAGGTGCTGCAAAAACCATTTGCCAGTTCAGCCAGTCCAAAGTGATCCTGCATACATAAGTTGCACAAGTAGCCACGGAAGTCAGAATGTCCTAGCAGTCAGGTGAAAAGAGGGCTGAGTGACATGCGGGATCTGAAAATCTCTGAACCCACACAATCCAAGCGCTGATATAAAAGTGGTGAATATGCTCGAAAAAACCATGAGCATTACTGAAGTGCAATAGGATAGAGGCCAAAAACATGGCCTCAATTAGCCACATCACGCCTGGAGCTGGTCCATGAACTCTTTAGCTTTCTGGACTAAAGAGAGCAGCCTGAGTGCTCCATGGTGAAATACTTTTAAGCGTACAGGGTGTTGAAGGGAGAACTTAATCCCTCGCTGGAATAGAGTGCAGTATGGTGAAAATTCCCTCTGCGTTGCTTGAACCTTGCTGGTGAAGTTGGGAAATAGCAGGAGTTTCATCTTGTTGATCACCAGATCTTTACTTGCCCGGTAAGCCTGTAAGATCCTGGCTTTATCCAAATAGTTTAAATACCGGATGATCACTTGCCAGGGCCGTTTCTGGTCCAGGCCCTTAGCTCCAAGGCAATGTGCATGTTCAATGAATACGGGGTGAGTATGCATATCAAGATGCAGTTGTTCCGGGATGGTTTTCTCACAGAGTCTAGTCAGTTCTTCCCTGTGGACAGCCTCTAGGACCCCAACAATGTGCAGATTGTTCCTTCTGCTACGGTTTTCGAGGTACTCTAGCTTGTCCTCGATGGACCAGCAACATCGCCCCAGCTCGGCCACACCAGAGTCTAAGGCCGACATTCTCTCCTTGTGCTCATATATTTTATACTGCACCGCTGAGAGCGTGTCGCGTAGGTTTACATTTTATTTCAGATTTCATCGACAAAGGATTGAATTCTTTATAATTGATCAGTGAGGATGGCAGAGATGGCCCGAATATGTTCTTTAATCACAGTCTTTGAAAGGCCATCTGCGTTCGGGCCTTCCACCACCATTTTGTCATCTCCACCACCAAACTTCTCGGGTCCTGCGCACTTGGTACGGCTCGCCATCTCCTCCTGGAGAAATTAGGTAATGTAAGAGTGCTTTAGCACTCCTGAGAACCCAGTTGCGATAATTAATAGCGATCAATTAGGGGGTAAAACGGGAAAACCCTGCCGGGTCCAAGGGAGCACAAGAGAGAAGCATGTGCTCAAGTGGCAGGCATGGACACGCCCCCGGTGTTTGTGTTTCTTTTTAGTAAGTGCTCCACCATGTAGCCCTCAACTTGGGACTCACCATGTCTTATGGCTAATTCAACCCTGCTTGTCAACAGAGAAAGGAAGTTTGCTTACTATAAATGGGGGTTCTCTGTAGACAGCAAGATGAATTAGTTATGCTTAATACCTGCCTGATTCCATGGAGAGTTGACTACCTACTAATTCTAAGCTTTAGAATGGATTGAGGGGCTTATGAGGCAGCACACATGTGAGAACTCCTATGCATCCTCAGTAATAAAATTCTACTAAGATGTATGGTGCTGATGGATGATGTCACCCATATGTCATGGCTAATTCATCCTGCTGTATACGTAGAATCTTGTTTATGGTCAGCAATAAGAATCACCAGCAGTGACTCTTAAAAATGCAGGCGCTTCTGTCTGCGAACATGTGCAATTATGCATCCTCTTCCTAGCCACAACATGAACCTTGAAGAGTGGTAGCTAGTAGCATGCAAGGCAGGGATAGCCAGGCACTGCTTTATGCAGTAGTACACAATGCACACAAGACCTCCTGAGCTTCCTTGAAGCCTCTGTCCTATCCCCAGGCAGAGTAAGATGGGGAGAGCATGCACTTAGCATGCTTTGAGTATTGGGAGAAGTAACAGTGGAGGAGTTCTGTCATCCACATATGACAGCCAAATTAACTGAACCTGCTGCTGCATCACACACAGGCCTATCCAGTATCGAGCGGTAGGAAGAGCTGCGTTAGTGCCTACGGCACCCGCGGTTACCGCCCGCACAGTGCTCCCTATTCCTGCAGTTTGTATATAGAGGGAACTGGTCCATAATGACACATTCATATGTGTCTCCACTTTCTATCTTCCTTTGTTTTAAAATATGGACAAGAAACGGGGGTTTAAGTACTTCCCTAGCTCTTCTTTTGACCACATGAGTCTTCTCCATGGCCTCATTGCCTGCCCCATGGAGGTTGGATGACACACATTTTTGTTAATGTAGGTGTGCCTTGGGCTTGAAAAGGTTGGGAAACACTGTTCTAGAAAGGCTTCTACCAGAAGATCTTAAGGTTTGAAATACAAAAGATTTGCTCTATGGTGTGAGGGAAAGGTCCTAATTCTTTATCCTGTTCCACAGAAAAATCTAAGAACATAAGAACATGCCATACTGGGTCAGACCAAGGTTCCATCAAGCCCGCATCCAGTTTCCAACAGTGGCCAATCCAGGCCATAATAACCTGGCAAGTACCCAAAAGCTAAGTCTATTCCATGTTACCGTTGCTAGTAATAGCGGTGGTTATTATCTAAGTCAACTTAATTAATAGCAGGTAATGGACTTCTCCTTCAAGAACTTATCCAATCCTTTTTTAAACACAGCTATACTGACTGCACTAACCACATCTTCTGGCAACAAATTCCAGAGTTTAATTGTGCGTTGGTTGAAAAAGAACTTTCTCCGATTAGTTTTAAATGTGCCACATGCTAACTTCATGGAGTGCCCCCATAGTCTTTCTATTATCTGAAAGAGTAAAAAACCGATTCACATCTACCCGTTCTAGACCTGTCATGATTTTAAACATCTCTATCATATCCCCCCTCAGCCGTCTCTTCTCCAAGCTGAAAAGTCCTAACCTCTTTAGTCTTTCCTCATAGGGGAACTGTTCCATTCCCTTTATCATTTTGGTCGCCCTTCCCTGTACCTTCTCCATCGCAATTATATCTTTTTTGAGATGTGGCGACCAGAATTGTACACAGTATTCAAGGTGTGGTCTCACCATGGAGCGATATAGAAGCATTATGACATTTTCTGTTTTATTCACCATTCCCTTTCTAATAATTCCTAACATTCTGCACACTGAACCAACGATTTCAATGTGTTATCCACCTTGACGCCTAGATCTCTTTCTTGGGTAGTAGCACCTATTCTCACAGGACAAGCAGGATGGTAGTCCTCACATATGGGTGACATCATAGGATGGAGCCCAATCACGGAAAACTTTTATCAAAGTTTCCAGAACTTTGACTGGCCCCTACTGGGCATGCCCAGCATGGCACTAACCCTGCAGCCAGCAGGGGTCCCCCTTCAGTCTTCTTTTTTCCACGCTGCAGTAGCCTCGCGGTTTAGGAGCTCTGTGGAGATTCCTGACAGGAATTTTCCTCACAGAATTAACTAACGTTAAATTGCCCCACAGGGGTCCCTCCTCTAACTTCTCTCTAGCCGCGGTACTCCGGTAAGTTTTTTGACAGTTTTCGTCGATTACCGTCGAGTTTGGCCTTTGCAGCCTGCTGGCTGTCGTCCATCCCGCAGCTCAGTTTTTTCTATGGCCATGGCATCGGGGTTCCGCCGGTGCCCAGACTGTACTCGCACCATGTCTATCACAGAACCTCATGGCGTCTGTGTAATGTGTTTAGGCCGGGAACATGATGTCCTGACATGCACCAAATGTGCCCTCATGACACCCAAAGGTCACAAGGCAAGGATGGAGAAGATATGGGACTCCTCTTCCGTGCTCACACCCCGACGCCATCTATTGCATCGACGTCATTGGAACCGGCACCGTCTGTCGCACCAGCATCGACCACCGTCCGGTGACCGCCCGCCATCGACATCTTCTCGGCCATCGGCGCCCGTTACTTCACCTCAGGATTCGGACCGTCGAGGGAGCAAAATCATCTACCGAGCCACCGTCCGAGCCACCGTCGAAGAAGCCCTGTCCAGGAAAGGCACCAACCATTCCTGCAACCGGGTCATCGAGGCCACCCTCACCTGATCGGGATTTGGGAGCCGCGATTCCGCCTGTAAAGGTGGTCCCTCTGGCTATGCCTCTGCCTCCCTCTTTTGTTCCGGAGCCGGGGCTACTTGCTCCAGGTCTCCGAGAAGAACTGGACCGGCTGGTCCAGGAGGCCATCGACAAGGCGATGCAACGACTCCAGGTCCCTTCGGCACTGACACTGGCACCGGTCATTGACCCGATTCCATCAGCGCTGGCTCCACTGCTATCCTGGATGGATGTGCTCATAACTGCCCTTCCACCTGTGATTCCCGGGGCTCCGGTGCGCTCCCTGTTGACAGCCTCATCAGGAGGAGAAACACCGTTCCGTATCCCTCCTTCGGGAGTTTTGCCTCAGCCATCGATGCCAATTTGTCCCTCGCCACCGATGTCGGCGCCATCGATGCCTTCGATGCCGGCACCGATGCCCTCCAGACCATCCACGGTGCCCCCAGCGATTCCTTTGATTTTCTCAGAGCCTCAGCCGGGGCCTTCAGGTATCCCAACCCCCTTCTCGTCCTACAAGTCAGTCTGCTGATCCTTATGACACCTGGGGTAATGATACTTCTTCAGACACAGATGACTTACCTTCACCTCCCTCTCCTACTGAAAGTAAAAAAGCGTTCTCCTCCAGAGGACCTTTCTTTCATTAATTTTGTGAAGGAAATGTCTGAGTTGGTCCCTTTTCAGCTTCAGATGTAAATAAAAATCACCATCAAACATGAACTACTTCATGTTTGATGGTGATTTTTATTTACAGATTAGAGGAACAGCCATGGGAGCTGCCATGGCTCCGGACGTGGCCAACATTTTTGTGGCCAGATTTGAGGCCTTACACATAGAAAATTGTCGCTGGACACCCCATCTGAAGTGCTGGAAACGTTACATTGACGACGTTTTCGTTATATGGGAAGGCTCTTTATCTGTATTGAAGGAATTCCATCAATGGCTAAATAATCTGGAATCGTGTCTAAAATTCACCATGGAGTTTCATCGGGATCGTATAGCCTATTTAGACATATTGATCCAGAGAAAAGATACCACTTTAGCCACATCTATATACTGGAAACCAAATGATTGCAACAATTTGCTTCGATTTGATAGTTTCCACCCAACCAGCTTCAAAACTAACCTTCCCGTGGGCCAGTTCCTCAGATTAAGGAGACTATGCACAGATCGCGATGATTTCAAGACTCAAGCGAAGGAAATGGCTAATCGCTTTTTACAACGTGGTTATCCAACCCAGTGTGTTAAGAAGGCATATCGGCGAGCACTCTATTCTAATAGAGATTATTTGTTTTTGCCAAAAAATCCAGAGCCGGGATCGAACCCACAGACTGTGGTTTTAAAGCATACCTTGCTTTCGGCACCTATCAGTAGAGCCATGAGAATGCACTGGAGGATTATTCAGCAAATCCACCCTCTATTTAATCAACCCCTACGAATTGCATATTCCCGAGGCAAAAACATCCGAGATCATGTTGTACGTTCAAACTGCTCAAAACCTGTAATAACCGTTGAACCAACTCAAGTTTGCGTTAAATGCAAACTCTGTCCATTGAAATCATCCCAGACCCACATCACCACAGCATCAGGAAAGACAATTTTATTGCCTGAATCTTCTTGCCACTCGACTCATGCTGTTTATGCGATCTTCTGCCCATGTCCCTTAACTTATGTGGGCATGACTAAAAGGAAAATCAAGACCCGTCTTACCGAACATAAGTGTTGTATCAACACTAACCGGGTTGAGGAACCTTTGGTTTCTCATTTCAAGGAATGTAAACACGAGTTTGATGATATTAAATGGACAGTGCTTGAAATCATCAATCAACATTGGCGGGGCGGGAATCGCATTCAAACATTAAGACAATGTGAGCAAAAGTGGATCTTTCAATTGAAATCAGTCATTCCTGGTGGCCTGAATAAGGACATTGAATGGTTCCATTTTTGGTGATTGCCCGCCGAAATCAGGAATCACTTGACTGTCAGGTGGACGCAAAAAACCATTGCATTTAAAAATCAGACCGGCCCGAGCCGCCTCACTGCTGAATTTTTCTGAGCAGGGAGACGGCGTCGGTGTCCGGTGAGTCAGATTAATTTGTTCCTTTTTCCCACTTGCAAAAATACATCGTTAAATGTTGCTTTGCTAAAATTATATACCGCTAAAACTAAAAATTCTTAACTATAAGCTTTTTCATCTTAGAAAAATTTATGGACCCGCAGCATTCTGCATGAAATAAATGCTGTTTAGATACCCCGCTAAGCAAGGGGAAGTGCTGGATCTGGAGAGCTTGAATCGGATGTCTCTGAAGCAGCCTTGGCGAAACGCGCGCGTCGGACAAGTGCCTCCGACAGCCCCGGGATAAGCAACCCCGATAACCTGGAAATAAGGAAAGTTGCCTTTTTATTATACAGTAAAAAATGAAAAAAATTGAACATTGATGTCATTTGGACCAATTGATTAAACATGACCCTGTGAAAGTGCAGAAAGTGCAAGTATAACTTGTGAGCACTGGGGGGTGGTATGATGGTCCTTAAATATACATTGTAAAAATTGATAAAAAGATTTACATAGCGTTGTGATTGTTCAAAATTATCAAATACCACGTCTTTATATATAAATCCTATTTAACCCCATTTCAAAACTTGTCGTTCATTGGGGCAGACTTGGACACTTTACGGGCAAAAGCCTTTCTACCTCGACAACGAGCGCTAACACTCGTGGCTCTCGCTCACCAGTTGCAGTCTCAACATACAGCAACAGCTCGCCAATTCCTCGTCCTGCTAGGACACATGGCATCCTCTGTCCATGTTACACCAATGGCCCGCCTGGCCATGAGACTCATGCCTTGGACTCTGAGGTCACAATGGATTCAAGCTGTTCAGCCTCTGTCGACCATTGTCCACATCGCCAACTCACTCCGTCTGTCTCTCACCTGGTGGAAAGATCAGACCAATCTCCTCCAGGGACTGCCTTTTCAAGTGCCAGATCCTCAACTCATTCTCACCACTGATGCTTCCAACCTTGGGTGGGGAGCCCACATGGACAATCTACAGACACAAGGATCTTGGTCTCCACAGGAAGCCAAACATCAAATAAACTTCCTAGAACTTCGAGCAATGCGATATGCTCTCAGGGTTTTTCAGGAACGCCTATCAAATCACGTCATCCTGATTCAGCAGACAACCAGGTGGCCATGTGGTACATCAACAAGTAGGGAGGCATAGGCTCCTTCCTCCTGTGTCAGGAAGCTGAGCAGATTTGGGTGGAAGCGAGCTCCCACTCGATGTACCTCAGGGCCACCTACTTGCTGGGAGTGGACAATGTCTTGGCAGACAAACTGAGTCGCGTCTTCCAGCCTCACGAGTGGTCTCTCAACCCCTCGGTAGCGATCTCAATCTTTCGCCAATGGGGATACCCCCAGACAGACCTCTTGCGTCCCCTCAGAACCACAAAGTGGACAATTACTGCTCCCTCATTCGGAGCGAGCACTCTCAGCCCAGAGATGCATTCTCCCTCTCGTGGGCAACCGGTCTGCTCTATGCATTCCCTCCACTTCCTCTTCTTTCCAAGACTCTTGTGAAGCTATGTCAGGACAAAGGAACCATGATCCTGATAGCACCTCACTGGCCACGCCAAGTGTGGTTTCCCATACTCCAGGATCTCTCCATCCGCAGGCACATTCCCTTGGGAACGGACCCGCATCTGATCACTCAAAACAACGGATGCCTACGCCATCCCAATCTTCAGGCCTTGTCCCTGACGGCATGGATGTTGAAAGGTTAATCCTTCAACCACTTAACCTCTCAGATTCGGTTTCTCATGTCCTGATTGCTTCCCAAAAGTCTTCCACAAGAAAATCTTATTCCTATAAATGGAAAAGGTACACATCATGGTGCACTTCGCAGTCCCTTGATCCCTTTTCCTGTCCAATCCCAAGGTTTTTGGACTATCTCTGGCATTTGTCAGTCAGGTCTAAAAACCTCTTCCATCAGAATGCATGTCAGTGCGGTAGCCGCCTTCCATAAAGGTGTCGGCGATGTCCCTATATCAGTACAACCCCTCGTAACAAGATTTTTAAAGGGCTTGCTCCATATCAAGCCACCTTTACGTCCTCCGGCCCCTTCTTGGGACCTTAACCTGGTTCTTGGTTGGCTCATGAAAGCACCATTCGAGCCTCTTCACTCCTGTGACCTAAAATATCTCACATGGAAAGTGATTTTCCTTTTAGCTATCACTTCAGCTTGCAGGGTTAGTGAGTTACAGTCCCTAGTTACCTATCCACCTTACACTAAACTCCTGCAGGACCTGGCGGTACTCCGCACTCACCCTAAGTTTTTACCCAAGGTAGTTTCGGAGTTTCATATTAATCAATCCATCATACTACCCACCTTTTTTCCCAGGCCCCATTCCAATCCAGGGGAACAAGCTCTGCATACCCTTGACTATAAACGAGCTCTAGCTTTCTATCTAGACCGTACACTTGCCCACAGGAAGAGCACTCAGTTATTCATCTCTTTCCATCCCAACAAATTAGGGCAACCTGTGGGTAAGCAGACTCTCTCCTCCTGGTTGGTGGACTGCATATCTTTTTGCTACCAGCAAGCAGGCATTCCTTTTCAAGACCGTGTTAAAGCACACTCTGTGAGGGCTATGGCGACTTCAGTAGCCACACCTAAGATCGGTGCCGCTTCCTGACATTTGCAGGGCTGCCACCTGGAGCTCTCTCCATACCTTCGCAGCCCACTATTGCTTGGACAAAGCCGGAAGACAAGATTCCATCTTCGGCCAATCTGTCCTGCATAACCTATTTCCAATATGACGTACCAACACCCTTCCGCCTGCCCAGTGGGGTTCAGGATGCCCTCTACCAAATTCCACCCTAGTTGTTATGCCTGTTGCACATCGTTGGGTACATTTGGTGCATGTTCGGACATCCTCAGCTCTGTACTCACCCATATGTGAGGACTATCATCCTGCTTGTGCTTACCTGTAACAGGTGTTCTCACAGGACAGCAGGATGGTAGTCCTCACGAAACCCGCCCACCGCCCCGCAGTGTTGGGTTCATAACGTTTTGTTGTTTTATTTTTTCGGCACTGCCTGTAGCTATCAAATAAGACTGAAGGGGGACCCCTGCTGGCTGCAGGGTTAGTGCCATGCTGGGCATGCCCAGTAGGAGCCAGTCAAAGTTCTGGAAACTTTGATAGAAGTTTTCCGTGATTGGGCTCCATCCTATGATGTCACCCATATGTGAGGACTAACATCCTGCTGTCCTGTGAGAACACCTGTTACAGGTAAGCAACATTTGCTATATGGAACCTAACATTGTGTAACTTTAGCATGGTTTATTTTTCCCTATATGCATCACCTTCCACTTATCCACATTAAATTGCATCTGCCATTTTGATGCCAAATTTTCCAGCCTCACAAGGTCTTCCTGCAATTTATCACAATCTGCTTGTGATTTAACTACTCTGAACAATTTTGTATCATCTGCAAATTTGATTATCTCACTTGTTGTATTTCTTTCCAGATCATTTATAAATATATTGAAAAGTAAGGGTCCAAATACAGATCCCTGAGGCACTCCACTGTCCACTCCCTTTCTCTGAGAAAATTGTCCACTTAATCCTACTCTCTTTCCTGTCTTTTAGCCACGAAAGGACATTGCCTTGGGTAAAACCTTGGGTAAAGCCATGCTGACTTTGTTCTATTAAACCATGTCTTTCTATATGTTCTGTGATTTTGATGTTTAGAACACTTTCCACTATTTTTCCTGGTACTGAAGTCAGGCTAACCGGGCTGTAGTTTCCCGGATCTGCTTTATTACTTTCTAGTCTAATCTCAAAACTAATTATGTTGGGGTTTGCCTTAGTGCAACTGGCGCTCACATCAACATGTAGAAAATAAACCCATCTCTGTAGTTCAGTTTGTGCAGGGCCTGTTTCTGTTGAAACCTCCTGCTATGTCATGGGACTTCAACATGGTACAGACCCAGCTGATAAAAGCTGCCTTTGAGCTGGTAGATGCCTGTGAGTTGAAGTACCTAACTGGGAAGCTTTTATCTTTGTTGGTCACTTGGGCATGCAGAGTCAGTGAGATCAAGGCCCTAGTGACTTATCTGCCATACTCAAAATGTTTCCACAATATAGTGACATTACCCCAAGTCAGTGCCACACATGTTTGTGTGTGTAATTTTTTTTGGGGGGGGGGAGTTGTTCCTGATCTTACTGCACAGAGCACTTTAGAGACATCCAGCTTGTTCCTGCTGCACAAGACACTGTGTTTATCTTTTGCTATGGCAGCTGATGTCTTCTGGGGGCTGTGAAGTTTGTCCCCTGTTGGGTGTTTTCCCCTGCTATCAAGATGTTGATGCTGACCTGGGGCTCCAGCCCCTCCACAGATGGCCCCCAAGCCTGTGCCGCCTTTACTTGGGATTGTGCAGGCAGTCCTCTGCCAGCATGCCTGCATCTAAGTGTGTGCCAAAGGGCATGACCCTGTAATCACTCCTTCAAGAGTTCTCTGAAAGGTTTACAATTGATTTAGGGATAGTTTTGTCTTGATTAATGTGTTTTAATAAACTAGTGAGTAATGAGGCAGTGGGTCTATTTCAACTGTGAACGGTCATGGCTGATATGAGTAGCAAACCTTAAGAGAACCTTTTGGTCGAAAGGGGAGTTAAGCATACAAGTGAAGGTGAACTCTCTTTTTTGACACCAAAAATGGAACAAATTGTAGGAAATCTAACTTTGCTTATATAAATGCTCGCTCAGTGTGAAACAATGTTGTAGCAATTTTTGATGATCTCAGTGAAAATGATACTGATATTCTCTCTATCTGAGAATCCTGGGTCCAAGGTACAGATAAGGTAATTTTAAATTGTGTCCCCATAATTTATCTGTTCATCACCAACTTTATGTAGATAGAACAAGTGATGGTGCTTTAGTTATTTTTAAGTCCTTTTTTTGGTCCCTACCTGAGTAATTGCCCTGACAATTAATGGCATTGAATTTTTGGTGTTAAAATTTGATCATTGGAATCCAACTTTTTTTTTTTTTTGGTCTCCCTAGTTCTTTAGAAAAGGACTCAAGTGAATTGTTAACATATTATTCAACTTTAACATTAGGGCAGCATGAACTTATTTTATTGATTGATTTTAACTTAGATGCTGATAATTTCAAAGCTCACTTAATGAGGACTCTGTTAGTGCAGCCTCCATCTTAGGTTTAAAATAGCTTATTACTGTTCCTACTAATGATGGAGGGCACATTTTAGTTTTGTTCTGCCAAGACACTTATTTTTCTTGTAAGTCTCTCTGATTTCATATGAGTTTGGTGCCATGATCAGTTCACCCACTGATCACTTATAACTATTTTTCTGCTTCATCTGCTTACACTAGTGTATTTCTTCCTTTAAAGTATTGTTATGGTCAAATTGAGATTGAAAGTTTGAGGACTGGTGGCTTCAAGCTTTTCAAGCTTTAAAATTTGATAATGTCTCGGTTCTCAAGTCTTTTATTAACTATTTTGCTTCAACTTGAGACCAGGTTGCCTCTTTGAAACCACTACCTAAAAACATAAGAACATACATTTATTTATTTATTATTTGGCACTTTTATATACCGATATTCTTGTAACAAGTTACAAATCACCTCGGTTTACATTCAAACAATAATCTTTGCACAAGGATGCATTACATTGAACAGGGAGATCAAGACTTGGAGCCAACAATTGACTGTTTCCAGCAGTAGCCAACAAGTTTCAAGTGCTCAACAGTAAATAAATCCCATGCTATTAATGCCAGTAATTAGTAGCTATTCCCTATGTCCACTTGATTAAGAACAATTTATGGACTTCTTCAGAGACTTCACTAAACCTTTTAAAATCCAATTATGCTAACTGCCTTAACCACATCCTCTGGCAGTGACTTCCAGAACTTAATTGAGCATTGAATGAAAAATAAATGCCTCTGATTTGTTTTATATGTGCTACTTGCTAACTTCATGGAGTGCTCCCTAGTCCTTGTATTATCTAAAGTGTAAATAATCCACATTTATCCATTTTAGTTCTCTCATGATTTTATAGAATTCTATCATATCCTCAAATCGGCTATCTCTTCTCCAAGCTGAACAGCCCTAACCGCTTTAGCTTTTACTTACAGGGGAATTTATTTTCATTTTGCTTGCTCTTCTCTGTACCTTTTCCAATGCAACTATATCTTTTTTGAGATGTGGTGACCAGAATTGCATACAGTATTCAAGGCTTGTTCTCACCATGGAGCAATACATAGGTATTATGACATTCTCCATTTTATTCACCATTCCTTTCCTAATAATTCCTAACATTGTTTGCTTTTTGACTACTGCAGTACATTAAGCCGATGATTTCAATGTATTGTCTACTATGATGCCTAGATCTTTTTCCTGGGTAGTAACTCCTAATGTGGAACCAAACATCATGTAACTACAGCGTGGTTTATTTTTCCCTATGTGCATAACTTTGCACTTGATCACATTAAATTTCATCTGCCATTTGGATGCCTAATCTTACAGGGATAGATTTTATAAATTTGCGCACATGCGTACTTTTGTTCACACACCAGGCGCGAACAAGATTTCAATAGATACGCACGTAGCCATTAAAATCCAGGGTCAGCGCGCACAAGGCTGCCCAAAATTGGCAGCCTGCGCGTGCCGAGCCTGCACCTGCCTCCGTTCCCTCCGAGGCCGCTCCGAAATCGGAGCGGCCTCGGAGGGAACTTTCCTTCGGCCTCCCTCCACCTTCCCCTCCCTTCCCCTACCTAACCCACCCCCCCGGCCCCGGCGGCGCGCATTGGGCGGTTGCCGGCACATCAGATTCCAGTCTGGGGGCTGGTCCGTGGCCGCGGCCACGCCCCCGGAATGCCCTCGATGACGAGCCGGCTGCGACACGCCCCCCCCCCGACACGCTCCCCGGAATGCCCCCCCCCCCCAGGAAAGCCCCAGGACTTACGTGCGTCCCGGGGCTTGCACGCGCCACCAAGCCTACTCAACATAGGCTTGGCGCGCACACAAGGGGAGTTTGGGCAGGTTTTCGGGGGGTACGCGCGTACCCCTTTGAAAATCTGGCCCTCAGTCTCACAAGATCTTACTGCAATTTATCAGAATCTGCTTGTGATATAACTACTTTGAATAATTTTGTCATCTACAAATTTGATCACCTTACCCCTATCCAGATCATTTATAAATATTAAAAAGCACCGGTCCCAGTGCAGATTCCTGAGGCACGCCCCTGTTTATCTTTTTCCACTGAGAAAACTGACCATTTAATCCTACTCTGTTTCCTATCTTTAACCAATTGCTATTCACAAAAGGATATTGACTCCCATCCCATGACATTTTAGTTATCTTAGGATTCTCTCATGTGGGACTTCTTCAAATGCCTTCTGAAAATCTAAATATACTAAATCTACTGGCTCACTTTATCCACATATTTATTAACCCCTTCAAAAAAAATGTAGATTTATGAGGCAAGACTTCCCTTGGGTAAATCAATGCTAACTGTGTCCCATTAATTGATGTCTAACTATATATTCTATGATTTTGTTCTTTAGAATAGTTTCCATGATTTTTCTCAGCATTGAAATCAGGCTCACCAGTCTATAGTTTACCAGATTACCCCTGGAGTCCTTTTCAAATATCAGGGTTAAATTGGCCACCCTTCTTCAGTCTTCAGGTACAATGGACAATTATAGTGATAGGTTATACCCTTTCATAACCCTGAGGTGTATACCATTTGGTCCAGATGATTTGCTACTCTTCAGTTTGTCAATCTGCCCTACTACATCTTCCAGGTTCTTTGTGATTTGGTTCAGTTCATCTGAATCATCAGCCTTGAAAACTGTTTCAGGAATGGATAGATTCCCAATATCCTTTTCAAAATTAATTTTGTCTTTCTGCAATGGCCTTATCTTCCCTAATTGCCTCGTTAACTCCTCAATCATCCAATGGTCCAACCAACTCCCTTACAAAGCTATCATTTAAGTTTTTATTATGAGTTTTTGCCTCTCTGGCCAGCTTCTTTTCAAATGTTTTATATTTAAATGGCCAATGCTTATGATTTTTCCTATTTTCTTCAGATGGATCCTTCCAATTTTTGCAGGAAGTTCTTTTGGCTAAAATAGCCTCTCTCATCTCACCTTTTGTTGCGCTGGAGGTGGACCCTTGGCCCGATGCAGGATTGGTACGGCCCTCTGGTCAGTACCAAGAATCAGTCCGAAGGGTACTACCAGGGAATGAGGAGCAGGAACAGGACAGACACTGGAAGACACGGAGGACCACAGGAACACTGAAACACAGAGATGCTGGAACAAGGAGACACTGGAACACAGGATCAGGCACAGGAGCAATGGACAGGCAAACTAGAAACACAGAGATGTCGATCTGATTGCCAAGGCTAGGTTCTGGGGACAGAGCTTCGACTTATATACTGGGGCTGTGTGATGTCATTGGAGTGCACCCGAGCCAGGTTTCCCGTGCTTGGCCCTTTAAAAGCAGAAACGTCGGCCACAAGCGTGCCTAGGGGCGGAGCCGAGGTGAGCTCCGCTGAGAGGCCTGCAGCATGGAAGAGGTCGAGGACACCTGGGGAGAGCGGCAGGGACATTGGGAGCTGGCAGCTGCGGCAAGGCCGGAACTGGTGGAGGGCAGCGCGAGGTGAGCAGGCCCGACTGTGGCACCAACGCGGCCAGATGCGCAACACCTTTTCGCCGCCTTTCCACCTTTTTTAATGCATGGAATACATCTGGACTGGGCTTGTAAAATGGTATTTATAAACCATGTCCACACCAGTTGTGCACTCTTAAGCTTTGTAGCTGCACCGTTCAGGTTTTTTTCTATTATCCTCATTTTAACAGTCTCCCTTTTAAAAGTTTAGTGCTAGAGTTGTAGATTTACTTAAGGTCCCTCTTCTAGTCATTAAGTCAAATTTGATCATTATGATCACTATTGCCGAGTGACCTGGAGATCCTGCGTTCCACTCTAACTCTCCATTTCTTAGCGTGTAGACAGATGGACTCAGGAACAGTGGATTTATGCTCCCCTGCCAGCAGATGGAGATGGAGCAAGCTGATGTCACAGTATATATATAACCCTGAAGTGACCCCGCCTGCCAGTAATCTGTCTCCAGCAGATGGTGGACGTGAATCTCCCTATGGAGATTGCTTCGAGCTTTTTGGAAGGAGAAATTTGAAATTCTAAATTCATAAGAACATAAAAAAATGCCATACTGGGTCAGACCAAGGGTCCATCAAGCCCAGCATCCTGTTTCCAACAGTGGCCAATCCAGGCCATAAGAACCTGGCAAGTACCCAAAAACTAAGTCTATTCCATGTAACCATTGCTAATGGCAGTGGCTATTCTCTAAGTGAACTTAATAGCAGGTAATGGACTTCTCCTCCAAGAACTTATCCAATCCTTTTTTAAACACAGCTATACTAACTGCACGAACCACATTCTCTGGCAACAAATTCCAGAGTTTAATTGTGCGTTGAGTAAAAAAGAACTTTCTCCGATTAGTTTTAAATGTGCCCCATGCTAACTTCATGGAGTGCCTCCTAGTCTTTCTATTATCCGAAAGAGTAAATAACCGATTCACATCTACCCGTTCTAGACCTCTCATAATTTTAAACATCTCTATCATATCCCCCCTCAGTCGTCTCTTCTCCAAGCTGAAAAGTCCTAACCTCTTTAGTCTTTCCTCATAGGGGAGTTGTTCCATTCCCCTTATCATTTTGGTAGCCCTTCTCTGTACCTTCTTTGTATCTGTACCTCTGTACCTTCTCTGTATCTTCTTTTCAGGAAAAGAAAGCCCTGCGGTGATACCTAATGGTCCCTCCCCTAGTTGAGAATTCCTGAGTTGATTTCTGTGGGTCCTCAGAGTTGTGCCTTGGTCCAGTAGCTGGTTCTCGGCATGGACTTAGATGCTTGTACAGCTGGAAGGCAGCGGGTGCAGAAGGCCAAGCGCAGCGGTGACGGAAGATGCCCTTTCCCCCCGCAGCTGAAGACTGTCTCTGTGCTCATCCTGTAAGCGCTTCGCTCCAGTAAGTTTTCAAAAAAAAAAAAGACGAAGAAGAAAAAGAACTTTTCGTACAGAGACAGGGAGATTTTAGGCCTTCCTTCGGTCTCCATTCTCAGCGCACCGTCCCAACGTCGTTCCCACTCCCGTTGGGGTTAGGGGAATTGGGTAGCCTGGCAGGTTAAGTGGCCCAGGTGGGCTAGGCCCCTCGGTAGGCTTTTCTCGGCACGCTGCATGGTAGGCCACGGCGGCGTTTTTGTGCATTTGTGCGTGCTTTCTGCCCTCTACAGGACGTTGGTGTGCGCGCTGCGCTAGGCGCAACTTTTGTGCTCATAACCTTTTTGTGTGTGGTGATAAGCTCCAGCAGGGCACACTAGTGGTGCGTGTACTTTGCCGCGCTTATTGCTGGGGACCTATAATTTGTGTGCGCAAATATTGTGAGCGTGAGCCATTTGCATGCGTAGTTACTGCTGCTCATGGTGCCGATAAACAATAAGCCTAAGCGCCTTTCTCCTTGTGTTGCCTATCATATTAGGGCTTCTAACCTGTGTCAGCACTGTTCAAATGCTCAGGGAGAGTTGTCTTCTTTGGATTTTGCTAAACCTGGATCCTCTCATTCTGATGATGGTCTGGTTACGGTTTTGGCTGGAAGTGCACCAGATCTTGGTTCTCCCTTGACTGGCTCCTCCGCTGGCGAGGGCAGTTCTGTAGGACCAAGTCCAGTTCCTTCTGGGCTTGGTCTGGACCCGGCTGTTTTTTCTTGGGTGGAATTTTTTCAAGGCTTACAAGCCATTTTTCAGGCACAGTCCTCCATTTCCCCTATTTCTGTCTGGTTGGACCCTCAGCCAGTGGCTCCTCCATCTTCTAGTCCTATGCTTAAGCACCAGGGCTCGCCTCAGCTCCCTGCAGGTGTTCCCGACAGGAATCCGGATGGCACTGATGATGAGGTTGATCCTGATTCCCTGGGAGGAAAGAGAGCATAAATTGAAGAAACTTAAAAATATTGAAAATGAGGCATTTTGCTTATTGAAGAAATATTGAAATTCTATTGATCTAGCGAAAAAATTTTTTCACCAGTAGGATCAGCGCTTCTCTAAATCGGCCACAAAGCTGGTTACCATTGTTAATAAATTGGACCAAGTTTCTGATAAAAGGATAAACTGTTCACCACTTAGTTGTGAAGAATTAGCTGATTATTTTGAGGCAAAGATAAGTGCTGTTTGTCAAGAGTTTGATGAGTGTCATGAATAATTGTGATGATTCATCAGTTTCTAATTCAATCACATAGGATTCTTTACTGTCTCATCAAGACAGATTTCTGAGTACTTATCCATGAAAGGTTCATTAGATCCTTGTTCATCTACAATATATAAGAATATGAAATCTATTCTGATTGAAACATTTATGACACTAGTAAATCAATCTCTTCAGGAAAGATGTATGCTTGTTCATTTTGAAAGAGCTGTGCTATGCCCCCTAATGAAGAAACTTGCCCTTGATGCTAATGATCCTTGTAATTACCGACCTAGTTCCAATATCCCATTTTTAGGCAAATTGATTGATTATGCTATTCTTCAGCAGCTCCAAAATTTTTGAATAATAGATTTTACATTTGTTTTGATCAGGTTTTTGTAAGACTCAGAGTACAGAGATCTTGTTAGTTTCTCTTCTTGACTCCTAATTGGTGAATTTAGATCATGAGAAATCTGTTAATTCTTTTGGACGTGTTTTGGTTTCATTTTGTTTTATTATGTACATTTGATATGCACCCTGCTGAGAACCTTGCATCTGCGTGGGTTATAAATTGTTTTAAATAAATCTCTGCTGCAGTTGACACAATTAACCATGTACTTTTGTTACAATGTCACAGTAGTGAGTCCGTGTGCTGTGGCGTAGTTGACGCTTCTAGTAGGTGAACCTACTAGGCTCACACAGACAGCTGATGGGCACGCCCTTACTAGAACTGAATAGGAGCTTCACCTGTACCACCCCCATTCCCCACAGATTGAGCCCTTGCGTTCCAGAGGCTGGCAGGACTTAGGCAAGTGTTCCCGAGGAGCAGGAGAGAGAGAGTCCAGACATGATCAGACGTCAGGGCAGGTAGTGATCAGACAGTAATTGAGTCCAAGCTGAGGGTCAAGGCAGGCAGCGAGCAGAGTGGTCAGGGTCCGAAGCAAGCATTAGTACCAGGCAGCAGGCAAGAGCATAGTCCAGGTCTGTAGCAGAGGTCAGTGCCATGAGTCGGGTCAGGACAAGGCAAGACAAACACTGGAGACTAATATGGACAGGGCAAGGCAAGGACTAGGAAGGGTCAAGCAAGGCAAGAATAACAACAAGCAAAGCAGGAAGCAAGGAGAAGCAGAGGAAGGCAAAGCAGGGCACAGCAAGCTAGAGGGGCATAAGGAAAGCAACATACACTGCAAAACAAGGTAGGGGACCTGTTGCTGAGGTGCTGAGATACAGGACAGCTGGATTTAAATGGGCAGCCTCCGATGATGTCATCAGGCAGCTTTTCCAGAAGTTTCCTACTGCAGGGTCTTTTAATGTGGAGAGAGTGTGTGTGGAAACAGTATTCCAGTCGCGAAGGAGGAAACCTCTGTATCGGGCAGGTTGGCAGCTCTCGCGACCAGCCAAACATTAGACTATGCAGGGCTTAGGAATATGCCATTTTATTATTTTGTTCAGTGGTTTTGGATCTCTTTGAACTGGTAAGATGCAGTAGATACGAGTTTAGGCTCTCGCTTCTTTTCACCTAAAAGAAAGGAACCCTTTCAGCTGTACTTTTAAATATTTTTTTTGCATCCAGTTTGTCATCTTTTAACATCCCTTGAAGAGAATTTACACTGAATTTATTTAATCCATTCTCATCTGCTGATGATACAATGCTTTCAAAGGAGGTTCTTTGTCTATGTACGTCTCAAGAGTGGCTCAAAGCAAACCACCTTCAACTAAATTTTGCCAAGACTGAGGCAGTGATGATTGGTTGTTCCTCAGATAATCTATTTAGAGACCAGCTTAATCTTAGTAATGTTGTTCTCCCATTATGTACTGAAATGTGAAATTTTGGGATGATGATTGATCAAAAGCTCATCATGAGATCACAAGTCCATGCTACCACCTGTTCTACTTTTTTTATGTTAAAATCTGTGGTAAGATTACGACCATTATTTCCCCCATAAGGTTTCAATCTGCTATGTAGGTTCTAGTTCTTGTAGGCATAGATTCTGTAATGGAGTTTATGGTGGCATTCCTGGTACTTTGCTGCATGTTTTGCAGACTATTCCAAATGCAGCTCCTAGAATAATTTCCCAAATTCCCTATCGGGCACATATTACCCCAGTGTTTTATAGCTTGCATTGGTTACCTATTACCTGGTAGAAATAGTTTCAATTCACAATGTTGTTTTTGGGAGCAATTCATAATCTAGGCCCTGTATATTTGAGAGACCTATTTCAGATATATGTTCCTTCTAGAAGCCTCTTTTCTGAGGGAAAGATACAATTTTGTGTTCCATCAATTACCTGTGCTCATTTAAATTTTACCATGTCCTGTGCATTTTCTGTTGTGGGTCCTATTCTTTGGAACACACTTCCTCTAGATCTGAGATTAGAAGAAGATTTTTTATTTAGGGAAAAAAAAGTTAAAGTTTCTCTTCCACCTAGCTTTGTTGATTTTTAAAAGGGAGTTCATAAACTAGCTGTTAAAGGGGGTGACTGCTGTAGCATTTTAGCTTTAGGGGTTTTTTTTAGTCTTTTTATTCTTTTATTATGTTCTGACTTGCCTTATTTTAATATTTTATATTATATATATTACATATATGTTGTATCTCACAGGGAGCAAGCTTATGGACCTGCAGGTTAAAAATGAGCTTAAATAAAGACAACTACAATTTAATCAAAAAAATTACAAAATTGTGCATTTAGGATGCAGAAATCCAAGAGCCAAATACCATTTTGCAGGTGAAGAAATAGCAATCACCAAACAGGAGAGAGACATGGAGATCACCAGCTCTGATGACTTTGACATCATCAGACATGGCAAAGTTATTGTGAAAGTTAATAGTATGCTTAGTTATATTAAGACAAACAGGGAAGTAATATTACTTCTCTACAGGTCTCTGAGACCTCAACTTGGGAACTGTTCAGTTCTGGAAACCAAATCTATAAAAGAACACTGACGCCAAGTTGAGGTCGTCAGAAATTGTGATCTCCAGGTGTCTTTCCTGTTTGATGACTCCTTTTTGACAAGATAGAGGCAATTCAAAGAAGACCACCAAAATAATAAATGGACTGCACTAAAAGCCAATCATGGAGAGACAGAGAACTAAGTATATACTCCCTAGAAAAAAAGGAAATTGAGGATATACAATTAGATATCTAGCAGCTATCAGAAGGAAGCATATTTATTTAAACATTTGTATCCCTCTCGGTCGTAAATTCTCAGTGGCTAACAGGAAACATATATAAAATAGAGATCAAAATTAAACAATCAGTATTAAAATGCTCATAGAGATAAACACAAATAGGGCAGACCATATGACATATAAACTTGAGCAAAAGGCAATGATGGAAATTAGAGTAATACCCCAAAAGCTGAGTTACTCATTGATTTTGGAATAATAATGTAAAGGCTGCTACAGTATTTCCATTACCAGTTCCAGACAACCAATCGAGCAAACTATGCAAGTTTGAATAATGAAGCTAGTCCTAGAAAGCAAGCCTAAATAAATAAGCCTTGTTCCATAGAATACAAAGGACAATGATTTGTCATGTTAAGCTGAAGGCAGAGAAGTTCAAAGGGACTGTGTGAAAATGTTTTTTTCACCAACAGGGTGGGTGGTGGACACATTTCCAGCAAAGGTTATAGGAGCCAATACGATGGCAGATTCAAGCAAGCATGAGAATGACATGGGACTTTAGTGGTGAAGGGAGTGAGAAGACCACAGATCAAGTAACACCTACAACAGTGCAGTAGGTGAGTACAAATGGGCAGAATAGTTGGACCAAGTGGTCCTTTTCTGCCAGCCGTTACTGTGTTTCGATCTATATGCAAACAAAAAAGGCTTTGTAACACCCAATTTTCCTTGGTAGATCAGATCCAAAATATTTTATAGGATATGTTTAGAATAGTAGTGGAGTTCCTAGCATTTTCTACCGTATTATTCAAAATAGCTATATTTATTTTCTAAAGTGCTGATCGATATTTCTGTTCATCACAAAAGATTAAAGTACCTAGAACAGTCTCCGGCAATTAGGCAGAATATAAATTATTGTAAATAAATAAGTTTGACTTAATTGTTTTATGCTTGACTGTCACACAGTTCTTACAGAATGAGAACCATTAAGTATTTTAAAATAGTTTGATAATTAAAAAACATCAATGAAAAACCAGGCATTTAAACATAGTATATGTGCTGGAAGGCAGTTTTGGATAGGGCTTTTTATTTTGTACTAACTTCTCGATTCATATGTTTTATTCCATGGGATGACTTCCAGAAAACTGTGAATGTTTTAGCTTGATTGTAAGTGATTGACAACTTCCTTGTGGTTCAAAAACCTGCCATTCCCAGCAAAGTGTTTTCCTCCTTTGTAATTTTATTACCAAGTTTTTGTCATAGAATTCAGTTAAATTAAACTTTTAAAGAGTATGAGAGTGCAGATGGCTACTTCAGGAAGTGTCTCCATGGAGAGACTGTCCATAAACAAAAAATGCAAGCTTGAGAACACTATAAAACCTTATACCATACAGTATGAAATAGGTATGTGCCAAACGAAGATATTAGAACAATTATTATGTCCAGTGAAAATGTCCTTTTAAAAAATGTTTTGCACAAAATATTCTTGTATTTTTAACCTTTTAAATTTGTTATACCTGGGGAGGTAATCATGAAAGCCATTTCTGCAAGTAAAAGAGCATTCTATTCCTGAAAATTGGGGATTTGATTATTGCCCAACCTGACTGAGGGAAGAAAATAAAATATATGTATTGTTGAGCAATGTGCATACTTTTACTCACAGACTGAAGAAGTGGTCCCAGGGATAGAGATCAATCTAATATACGTAGTTTTGATTATGCGAAAATATGTGCACTGTTTCTGATGGAAAAATTACCTGCAGAGAAAGCAGGAGCAAATCTCTCTGGGTAATTTTTCATTAGGCAATTATGTATGTAAAACTACCAGCATAGTTTGCCTTTCATTATTGCAGCAAACCCTGCGGGTTAAAATTACTCGCAAGATTTGCCAAGCGCCACATACTGAACATTCATCCTATGATGTACTATATCTTAAAACAATATTGCTTTTTAAAAAATGTGATTATAGTTTTAAAGATTTCTTGCATTCTGATGTGAGCTGTTAAGTATGAACAATTTGTTACATTTAATCTACAAATTCCCACATTTTCAATAAGGATTAAATTCTCTTATAAATGGAAGTAAAGAACATTTTTCTTGGCAACTGTTCAACAGATGTCATTCAGTAAACATAAAATATGGTGACTTCAACTACTATTCATTTGTGCAGTCCAGTTTTATGTTGTGTGAAACAAATTTTTCAAAACTGATTTTGAAATTATTTGGGAAATTATTTGGCACCTCAATTTATGCATACCCCATCTTTTCCACTCCAATCCATATATCTGATGGACTCTTGTCCTTAATGCTTATGCCTCAATAAATCTGTTAAGGTGCAACCAACCACTGTTTAATTTTTGCTACAACCAATGGACATGTTGAAAGTTTTATCTGATATCTTGGAATCCAAAACATGCTAAACAAGTGTAATTAACTTAACCTTATTTTGCTTTATATTTTGTAGTTTGGGCCAGAAATAAATCATATAATTATGTATGGAATAAAGATCAATGTCCTGCACAGCATTGTCTTAAATGTTGTTTATGCGCGCACACAAAAAACAAAGAATGGAGAATCTACACATTCTACTTTGTCTGCCTACAGTTTTACTATCATAGGGCCTCATTTTCCAATATCGCATTGGTATCGCATGCGATACCAAAAAGGGGTGTACCTTATGCTAATAAGCATGTGTATCACAAATTGCGATATCAGCTATGCGAAAAGCTCTTATCGCAAGTTGCACTATTAGCCCAATTTGGGCTACATTGCCAGTATATATCGCGGTTCACAATGTTCCAGACAGGCCTGTTTCAGAGAGAGAGAGAGACGTACGAACAGAACAGTGGTCTCGTGTGAAGATTTGCTGGCGTTCGGAGTGAGGAAACTCACTCCAAGATGAGATAACAAGCTAGGTGGAGAGAACATTGCACAAATCTCATCTTGGAGTGAGTTTCCTCACTCCGAACGCCAGCAAATCTTCACAAGAGACCACTGTTCTGTTCGTACGTCTCACGTTGAATGTGATAGTGGCCCCCAACCCCCTACACTCATACCTAAACCCCACCTCGAGTTACTAGGTGGGCCTCCCATAGGGATACAAATACCTGTCTAGGGAGGAGACACTATAGCAAGTCTCTCTCTCTCTCTCTCTCTCTCTCTCTCTCTCTCTCTCTCTCTCTCTCTCTCTCTCTCTCTCTCTCTCTCTCTCTCTCTCTCTCTCTCTCTCATGAACCACAATAAACCTTTACCGGCCTCTAGAGCACAACGTAACGCAAATGAAAGAGGTGTAGTTATTGGCCGCGCTAACATTGCAGCTGTTTCGCAGCACACGATAAATCCTCCCTACTTTACATTTGCTCCGCCCCTGAATACAAAATTAAAAATTTGCATTCGCAAATCGCGTTAACGGCTGTTAGCGCGATTTGCGGCATTATCACCCGCGGTAACTCCTTGGAAAATGATCCCAATAGTGGTATATTGCTTGACATTCTGCCTGCATGTAAACAAAACTGCGTCAGAAAGAAAACAAAAGTTAATTACATCCTGTCAAATCGAAGAAGTACCTGGAAATAGTTTTTAAACCAAGTAAATTACATTATGTGCTAGACTTCCAGGGTCACTACTCATAAATTAAGGAGCATATTTGTTTGCAGTGGCAAATAACAAACTATATTGTCCCGAGAGCCAAGATGCAGATAGACAGTTGGTGTTGCCTGAATAGGAAAAACATACATACATAGAGGAAATTGTCTATTGTTTTTGGTTTTTTGTTTTTTTTTTTAAAGCATTGAGAACAGACATAGAATCAGTAAATAGTTCATAAGTCTGCTCTTCATAAATAGACTGACAAACTTAAATTCACCCTTTTGATTTACTGAGATCTACTAACTTCTTTCTTTCTCCTCCTGCCTCATCTACATATTTCCATGATTAATAATTATGAAAAGAAAACTGGACAAGTTGTGGAAAGAACATTTTGGAATTTTTTTTTCTTTAATGAATGTGCTAATCATTGCAATTTGGCCAAATTCTAAACAATTTTGAGACTCCAGTGGGGTCAGATGGCAGGGCGTTAACCCTTTCCTCTCCTCCTCCCCCATATTTGTACAGGTTCTCAATCTCAATCAAAAGACCATTCTCAGCTCATGACTTTGTGATGTTGGCAAAAGGGCCAAAATTTTTATATAAACATTAATTGATAACAGTTCAAGCTAAGCACAATTTGCTACAGTATTTGTCAACTGGAATTTTTGTTAGTTGTAATTCTTTCAAGACCTTATAGGCTTCTTCAGAACTTGGTAACAAATGGCTCACTCATGATCCTTTTTCCTATTTTGTGCCTGCAAATCTTTAAAAGATACTGTCCTCCATAATGTAAATACATGAAAGAATCTTCAAGGTTTTAGCTCAGAAGTTGTTTAAGCAACATTCATTTGAATGAACCAGGGACAGAAACTTAAATATGTTAAGGATGAATTGAAATCAAAGTAGAGGCATTCCTCACAGTTAGGAGAGAAAATCTCTGGAGTAGTCTGCTTTCCAACTTCCATGGAGGTTTCATAGAATAAAATGGACACTTTTTCGTGCCTGCTGGAACCATTAAGGCATACAGTGATGTGTAGGGCTGCAGAATCCAAAGAATGATTAACACATGTGGAAGAAGGCTGGACATGATGGACATTGGTCCTTTTTCATTCTGATCTCCCAGGGAAAAAGGGAGCAATTCAAACTTGCAGTGCAAATAAGGTTCAGTAGCGGTATTCACCAAAGTAGCCATGTAAGTGCCACATGCACAATAAATTTTCTCAATGTAGCTTTAACTATCTGATCTGGATAGGAGGGGTATCATCATTACAAGTACATACTGCTCTCCTTGCTTTTAATGGAATGAGATTCTGAAAATAGTCAAACATTTCTTGCAATAAATTTCTGATTTTAATAAGCAGGATCTTGAACTGGTGTTTAGAGTCCAGAAATGGAGTGAATAATCTCTGCCTGTGAAGATTAACTATTAACCAAAATTGATATTATTTTGTTTTGGTCTCATCTAGCAATACAGAGATCCCTGCAAGATGCTTGTAGAGTCAACTACTATATTCTTAGATTGTAATAAAGCGCTCTATAGCCTGGACAATCGTTCGGCATATAAACCCTTACATTCTTTTTTTATTAAAGTTTATTTTCACTCTCACACATATACACTATGGGCCAGATTTTCAAAGGGGTACGCGTGTACCCCCCTGAAAACCTGGCCCAAACACCCCCTGAGTGCGCCGAGCCTATGTTCCATAGGCTTCCGGTGCACGCAAAGCCCTAGGGCGTGACACGTTCAGCACATCATCCGGGGGCGGCGCCACGGGCGTGGTTTCGGCCCGGGGGCGTTCCAGGGGCGTGGCCGCGGCCTCCGGACCAGCCCCCGGACCGGAACATGGACTGCGGCAGCCGGCCCGGCACGCGCAAAGTTACACCTGCTTCGAGCAGGCGTAACTTTCGTGATAGAGGTGGGGGGGTTTTGATAGGGCCGGGAGGGTGGGTTAGGTAGGGGAAGGGAGGAGAAGGTGGGGGGAGGGCAAAGGAAAGTTCCCTCCGAGGCCGGCTGCTCGGCGTGTGCAGGCTGCCGATTTTTGGCAGCCTTGCACGCGCTAACCCCGAATTTTAATGGATACGCGCGGCTACGCACGTATCTATTGAAATCCTGCGTACACTTGTTTGCGCGTGCGCAGATTTATAAAATCTGCACCAGTTTATATTATTTGTTTACACACACACACAAAATATATACATAATATGGGCCGGATTTTAAAAGCTCTATACGCGTAAATCAGGTTACAAGCACCGGGCTTCTTTTATAAAGGCCCGGCGACGCACATAAAGCCCCGGGACGCGTCTAAGTCCCGGGGCTTTAAAAAGGGGGCGGTCTGGGGCGGGGCAGAGTGGATCCAGAGGCCTCTGGCACAATGGCCATTTGCCGCAGGGCCAGAGGCCTCCAGCACATCAGCCATTTGCCGCTGTGCCGGGGGAGCGCGTGCTGGCAGGCTGCTAGCGGGGGTTTAGTATAGGCTTGGGGGGGAGGTTAGATTAGGGGGAAGGGAAGTTCCCTCACAGACCGCTCTGAAATCGGAGCGGCCTGGGAGGGAACGGGTGAAGGATGGGGGCATCGGCACGCGCAGGGTGCACAATTGTGCACATCCTTGCGCGCATCTACCCCCGATTTTATAACATGCGTGCACCTGCGGGGTCATGTTATAAAATCAGGCGTCCATGTTGCGCACCGGGTAGCGCGCGCACACGTACGCCCGCACGCTTCTTTGAAAATCTACCCATTTATATATATATATTTGGCTTTGCCTGCTCATTTGTAGCATATTATCAATGATTTTATCCAAGTCTTATATTTAGTTCTTGTCAACAAATAGTCTTGTTCAGTCCACTTTGGCCATTCCTGTTCCACTCCCAAAATGCATTATAATCATGTTTCTACTGACCGTTTTCAGCCATTTCTGTGCACATTTAGCAGGGGATCTAGAACTCTCTTTAAGATGTGAGTTATACAAAATGCGTAAACTTATTTATCTATATCATATTTTGTCACTCATCCAGTGAGATCAACTGAGGTACAGAAAGAACACAATATTAAAATATCAAACTTTGCATAGTAAACAAAATATACAATTTAAGCAGAGAAAAATATAATATCTGTATGACAATCATAAATCTGCAAAATGAGAGCAATAACTAGAATGGTTCAAGTGGAAAAGTCGGCAAAAAATAGCCCACACCTTACAGCATATTTGAAATAGCAGATAGTTTGGCGTTGCGTTTCAGACAGTTGGGCCTTATAAAGTAGATAGTAAAAGTTGGATTCAATATTATTTCCAAAATACGGTTTTATAAACAGTACAAGTACTAGGTTTAAACTAGGATGAAATAAATATTTGAATGACTGAGATTTTGTGAAATGTGTATTCATTAACCAGCTATGTTTAGAACACCATTTGTGTTGGGGAAGATGTGATGTGCCTAAGGGATGTAGCAATATGGGGTATTTCTTGGGGGTGTTGCTTGTGTGTGTGTGTGACTTTGCAAATGTTGACAGTGCCTTTTGGTTCCATCTTTCTTCAGTGGCTTCATTTATTTTCCCTGTCTTTGGGGAGTGTAAGTGTGGTTGCAAGTGTGCTGGGCCAGGCATGTATGTGGGAATGTGTGGTTTGAAGATACTTTTTGTGCCATCCTTCACTAGTCGCTTCCAGGGGTGGCTCAAGGCAATCTGCTGCTTGAGGAGAGTGATGAAACGGTGCCCCCTCACCAAGGTACGGCACAAATGCATTCAAGAGGGCCGGGGTAGGAAGGTGTCCCCTTGGAGTCTGGCCCTTTTGTTGATTTGTAATGCCGGAGAAGGGCAGGGGGATCATGGCAGCTATATTTTCACTGACCTACTTTCTAGGAAGCTGGCAACCCTGCCACACTCCTGGGAACCCCATCACCTACCTCACACCCTTCCTCCGCATCTGCCCCCTGGGGATGTGGGAGATTGGTGAATGGTGGGAGTCTGTGTATGGCGCACTATTTTAGGGCTAAGGCATGGGTATTAGATACTCTAGACAAACCTTACAGCCTTTTGTCCCCCCTTCCTTCCTTCGTCTCCTCAAAGTTATGCATTTTTTTCCCCATTTTCAACTATTTTATTAACCATTTCTCCAAACTAAAAAAGGGAGATTGTATATGGAAAAGGGAAATTCAAAGTGCAGTCTTCTGAGGTAAAAATATCACTTACAATGTATATTTTGTTAACATTCACTGCAAAAAAAAGACCTTTGGCTCCCATATGGTATTAGGCCTATCGTAAAGTGCATTGGGTGTGGATTTGGCCCACAGAAAGCCACGAATAAACTGAACTACAATTACAATGTAATAAAACCTTCCACATAACTGCCAGCACTCAAACAGTAATAGGGCGAAGAGGGGGAATTGAATTGTATTGCGATAAATGCCAGATCTGTGCAGAAAAACTGATTAAGTATTTATAACCTCATTATTAAAAGAAATTTAGATTTGGTTTTTGTTACTGAAACTTGATGGGTTGTGACGACACAAATTTGCCCCAAGGAGTATGAATTAACTTAATGTGATAGGTTAGGAAGATAAGGAGGAGAGGTGGCTGTTATTTTCAGGAAATCTCTTCCCCTAAAATGTATTTTCCTAGAAGCCATTCAGGATTGTGAATGTATGTTGATAACATTAGAATTCAAGACTCCAATTGTTTTATCTTTGTTTTATTGTCCACCATAACTTGCAATTTGCTAGACAGAGGACATTTTGGCAATTTTATTGGTTTTAGCCTCTATATTCTCATCATATCATTCTAGGTGATTTAAATTTGTCTTTAGAGGGAGGAACTGGTTTCAAGGGGCAAGAATTTTTAAATATTTTGGGAACAACTGATTTCACTCATTGTATAAGAACCAACGCATGAGAGAGGAAATATGTTGGATTTAGTATTTGGCTCCTCGTTTGCATGTGATAAAGGTAATTTGAGACTCTGTGGAACTTGGTTAAATTGAGTTTTAGGTTCCTAGATGATAAGGTGAGAAGATTGAAAGACTCTATGTAGCAAAAACTGATTCAGAAAAATTTGGGGAACGATTAGAAAATTTATTAGATCAACATTGGTCAGAGGTATATGTGGAAGATATATAAAGTATGAGTCAAGGATGAGATGGGTTCTTGAGAGATGTTATGAATTCAGAAGGGGTGGAAAGAAAGAAGGTTACTGGGAAAGGTGTGATGTTTCCCTGGTTTTGTTCAGAATTAGCAGATCTGATGAAGAAATCTAGGAGATTGGAAAGACAATGGTTGCATACAGGTCAGGTTGAGGATAAAAGTTTATAGTGTAAGACTAATACCGAATATTTCAAACAGTTAATGTCAGAAAAAAGAAGATATTATTTGGGAAGAGTTAATTCTGCTAACAATAACCCTAGGATTGTGTTTGGCATTGTAAAATCTTTGTTGGAGGATAATAGGAGTAGGTCTCTGATTTATGAAGATATCCCAGACTCTGAAGCTTTGTCCTTAATTTTAAGGCAAAGTGAACCTGTTAGTGGAAGATTTGAATAAGAACATTGATTCAGTAATTGAGGGGGAAAATCTGTTGGAAGAGAGAGATAAGGAGTTATATAGAGTTGAGAATTATGAGGACTTTGTGGAGAAGTTTGATTTACCTTCATTGCTGGAATTGAAGGAATTTGTGGCTCTAGTTAAGCCCTCATGCTATTTTTTTAGATCCCTGTCCTTGGTTTATTCCTGGATGTTCTGATAGGGTGTTAAGCTGTTTGCTAAGTCTGATTAACATTTCTTTGGAAACTGGAAAAGTACCAGAAAGATGTTAGATTTGGATTGTCACTCTTCATTTGAAGATTGATAGGTTAGACCCAAGGATATATAGTAACCATTGTCCAATTTCCAATTTGCCTTTTGTGCACAAAATGTTTGGAGAAAATGGATACTAAACAAATATCTACTCTTATTTATTTATTTATTTATTTATTTTAAGAAGATCCAGAAGCCCTAAACCCTGCACAAGCTAGATTTAAGAGAGACTGTAGTACAGAGACCTTAATGGTCTCATTATTTGATGATATTCTTCCAAAGCTAGATAAGGGGGAAATTGCTCTTTTTATTTTACTTGATCTATCCAATTCTTTTGATCTGGGGGATTATGGACTTTAACTAGAGCACTGTAAACTCTTGGAGGTACATTTTAAGAACTGCGCATGTTTGCCGCAGCAAGCACATGGATGCAGCAATTTTAAAACATAGACGTGTGTTTTAAAATCTGCTATTCATACCACCTTGCTCACATAAAAGGGGGAGATTTTAACAAATCACGTGCGCCAACGCTAGAACCCATTTTCCCAGTTTGCTCAGTTAACTAATCGACCTTCCTAACCCCCTCCCCCCCATTACTTGACCTACCTTTTTTTTTTTTTTTTTAATTTTATGACTTACATGCCATCCATAGCAGAAGTAAAGTGACATGGCAGGGGACCCTGGGGCACACTTGTGTGAGTAAATAGGTATGCACAGAAATCATGCCTCAGCCCCTTTTGGCAAAAAATAAATTTGTGCACATGCCAGGAGATAAGCTTGTAACCGTGAGTGTTTTAAAATCCACACATCATGCAACACGCTGAGTCACACACACACACATCTCCCAGCTTTGGCGCGTATATGGCTTTTAAAATCGACCAGTTAGGATGAGAGGTACAGTTTTAAATTGGTTGGAAAATTTCCTGCAGGATAGAAAACAGATGGTACTGTTTCAAGGAAAAATCTCTAGTAAGGAAGAGGTAAAATTGGGAGACCCTCAGGCATCCTCTTTCTGTGCTACTTTTTAATATTTTTATGGCAAGGTGGGGAATATAGTCAATGAATTTGGTTTTACTGTATACATTTATGTTGTTGATTTGCAGATTTTGGTGCCATTATGATGTCTACAAAAGGTAGTAGAGTGAGCAAAGAGAAACAAACTGGTTTTAAACATAAACAGAAGTGTTTAGGGGTTGACAATTTCCAAAAATATTTAATCTTAAATGGGACAGAACTACAATTAGATGAAGTGAAATCATTGGGGATCATGTTGGCTTCACAACTGAGTTGGAGAGTCAAATTATTCAGGTGGCACATATGTAAATAAAGATAAAAATGGTAAGGCAATGGGGTCATTCCTAGACTGTGTCAGATGAAACACAGAAACAGAGAAATGACAGCAGAAAAGGACCAAATGATCCACCCAGTCTGCCCAGCAAGCTTATACCAGTATCTGCTGCATTGTGCAGGTTACCCCCTTGCTTATCAGTTAACCAGACCATAAAAGTCAGGGCCCTTGGATGATGTTGGAATCCAATTTCCCTTAACTGTTGCCATGAAATCAGAGCAATGTTGCACTTGCATCAAAAGTATCAGGCTTAGTGATTAACAGTAGTGTGCGCCTCAACAGCTAGTTACCCCCATGTTTATTTGTTCCCCAAACCGTAAGAGTTGGGGCTCTTATTGATTGCTGTCTGAATCCAATTCCCCTTTTCTCACTCACTACCGTTGAAGCAGAGAGTAATGATGGAATTGCATTAAGCCTTTTTACTGTTATTTTTTTAAGGGTAGCAACTGCCATACCAGCAAGTTACCTCCATGTACTCTCTTCTTTATTTCTAACCTCTAGCCTTTAGAGATCCACAGTGTTTATCCCATGCCCCTTTGAATTTCTAGACTGTTTTCATCTTCACCACCTCTTCCAGAAGGGCACTCCAGACATTCACCACCCTTGCCATGCAGAAATATTTCTTGATGCTGGTTCTGAGTTGTCCTCCCTGGAGTTTCATTTCATGACCCCTAGTTCTATTGATTTCTTTCCAAAAGAAAAGGTTTGACAATTGTGCATCATTAAAACCTTTCAGATATCTGAAGGTATGTATTATATCTCCCCTGCACCTTCTTTCTTCCAGTGTATACATATTCAGATCCTTAGCCTTTCCTCATAATTCTTCCAATATTGACCCCTCAACATTTTGGTTGCTCTTCTTTGGACTGCCTCTATCCTGACTTTATTCCTTTTTTGAGATACAGGCACCAGTATTAAACGTAGTATTCCAGGTGAGTCCTCACTAAGGACCTGTGCAAGGGCATTATCACCTCTTTTTTTTTTCTTTCTGGTTATTTCTCTCTCTATGCAGCCCAGTATTCTTCTGGCTTTAGCTATCGCCTTGTTACATTGCTTCACCATCTTCATATCATCAGACACTATCACACCAAGGTCCCTCTCCTAGTCCGTGCGTATTAGTCTTTCACTGCCCATCACATAAAGCTCTTTTAGATTGTTGCACCCCAGATGCATGACTCTGCACTTATTGGCATTGAATCCCAGCTGCTAAATTTTCAACCACTCTTCAAGTTTTCTTAAATCACTTTTCATTCTCTCTGCTCCTTCAGATGTGTCCACTCTGTTACAGATCTTAGTATTATCCATAAATAGACAAACTTTACCTTCTATTCCTTCTGCCAGGTCGCTGATAAAGATATTGAACAAAACAGATCCTTTAGACACTCCGCTTAACACCATTCTTTTATTTATTTTATTTTAATGTATTTATATTCCACTTTTCACACTTTTTTCATCACTTCAAAGTGTAGGTTCCATTTACCATTACACGCTGTCTCCTGTCAGTTAACCAGTTTTCAATCCACACTACTACTGTTACATACGGGTTTTTCATGTGCCCTTGGGCCTCGGTCCAATCCCAGACGGATCCAGGACCGAACCAAGGGTTGGCGACGTGTTCCAGCATGGCGGAGACACGGTCTTACCCTCCGCCAGGCCTGCAAGCTCCCAGAGCCAACAAGATGATGTTGGAAGGTGAACAGTCCTCTGACCGTTCCAAGTCCTTTCGGACCTGCCGCTTAGGATCGGCATGGAGCAGCAGGCTGGCCTGAGGATGAGGGCAGACGGAGGCTTTGACATGAAGACTTGAGACTATGACTGATGCGACGGCATCACAGACGAAGGACTGATGCGAAGGCATCACAGGCAAGACAAGAAGCTGGGAAGGTAGACATTGGCACTGTCTCTCAGGGTGCCCTACTCAGCCCACCTTTATGGGCGGATCCAATGGGCTGGTCGCGGACCACCCTGTCCCACTGTGTACCCTACACAGCCCGAGGAGGCTGGTCATGGACTACGAGAAGAACAGGACAAGCGCAGGAAGGAATCCAGCCGAGGCGGGACTTCGACGATGAACCGGTGTCATCTGGAGCACCACAAAGGCTGGCAGGACAGGACGGCTCAGGAGCACAGGACATAAGTCCACTGCAGGCAACTCCAATGACGAAGATGCATCACTCTGGAGAACCAACCGCCTGCAGAACAGAAGGCTCAAGAGCACAGGTGAAGGACACCAAGGAACCTGGAACATCAGGAAGTGGGACATCAGACGACGAGACATCAGGAGACCTGGACGAGGACCTCAGGTGATGAAGACATGGCAAAAGAAGCAGACAACACTTGGAGCTCCAACAAGGAAACACAAAGGACCTGAAGGAGCGCTGGAAGGCAGGAGCTTCCAGAGGCGAAGTAACTCCGATGCAAGGTGAAGACAAAATGCAGGAAAAGCCCTTTTATAGGGCTGGCACAGAAAACAGCCTGAAGGTGGGGCCCAGGGCATATCCAGCTGTGGGCCCTTTAAATCATGAAGAGGGGCGCAGCCGCGCGCCTAAAGAGGAAGCAGGAAGCTGTGCAGGACCGTGGACAGCAGCCCTGCACCAACGTCAGCGTAACTAAGGCAGGGCTGGGCCGAGGAGCAAGCCCCGACGTCAGCAGCGGCTCCTGCCGCTGCCGGAGGATCCAGGGGTGGCTCCGGCCGCCAGGCAAGACCGAGGACTGCGGCCTTCAGCCCCGGAGATGAGTGGGACGGCGGCGGCGGCTCCGTGCCGCATTGAAGGCGGAGACGTCTGCGGCTCCGGCCGCGGTGAAGAGACATGATGGGCGGCTTCTGGGTCGCAAGAGGAAACAGAGTCCGCGGCTCCGGCCGCATAGAAGGCCCGACTTCGGCGGCATCCGACCGTGTCAGGAACGGCAACAGCATAGTAGCAGAGGTAAGGTGCCTGCTCACGGGAACCGCGGGCAGGAGTCATAACAACTACCTTAGCTCCCACTCCCAAGCTTCTCATTTTGTTCATGAGTCTTCTATGTGCGACCATATTAAAAGCTTTACTAAAATCCAAGTAAATCACATTGACCGCTCTTCCCTGGTCCAATTCTCTAGTCACTCAATCAAAAAAATCAAGCAGATTTGTCTGACAGGACCCTTCCCTGGTGAATCCATGCTGCCTCGGATCAGGCAACCAACCGGATTATAGATAGTTCACTATTCTTTCCTTCAGCAGAGTCTCCATTAAATTTTCCCACTACCGACGTGAGGCTACCCAGCCTGCTCCCACTTGTGAAGCGGGACCACCACTGCTCTTCTCCAGTCTTGCAGTACCACTTCCATTTCCATGGATCTATTAAACAGGTCCTTCAGCAGACCCGCCAGCACATCTCTGAGCGTCCTCAGTATCCTGGGATGTACCTCATCCGGCCCCATGGCCTTGTCCACTTTCAGTTTTCCTAACTATTCCCATACATTCTCTTCTGTAAACAGAGTTTCGTCTACTTCACCCTCATCCACAGTCTTGTTAACTAGCATCAGTCCTTCTCCAGGGTCTTCTTTAGAGAACACCAAACTGAAGTATTTGTTTAATATTTCAGCCATTTCTTCAACTCTCTCTCCACACATTGATCTTTGTCACCTTTCAGTTTCACTATACCACTTCAGACCTTTCTCCTTTCTCTGATATATGTGAAAAATGTTTTGTCACCAATCTTCACCTTTTTGGCAATTCTTTCTTCCACCTGACTTTTAGCTTTCTTGATTTTTCTTCATCTCCCTCAGTTTCACCAGATATTCTTCCCTGTGTACCTGATTTTGGGATCCTTTATATTTCTTGAACGCTGTACTTTTTGCTTTTATCAGCCATCTCATTTGAGAACCATATTGGTTTCTTATCTCTTACTTTTGTATACTTTTCTAACATATAGATTTGTTGCCTTTGTAATTGTTTCTTTTAGTTTGGCCCACTGTTGTTCCACCTCTTTCATTTTCTCCCAGTCTTCTAGTTCTGCCTCCAGGTATGTCCCGATTTCGACAAAGTCCGTACTTTTGAAATTCAAAACTCAGGTCTTCGTGTGACTTCTCTGTATCCTATTTGCGATATCAAACCATACCATTTGATAATCACTGGTGCTGAGGTAGGCACCCACCCGGACATTAGAGACATCCCCATTAGTGAGCACTAAGTTAAGTATCACATCCTCCCTCATGGGTTCAATTATTTTATTTATTTATTTATTTAAATCTTTTATATACCGACCTTCATGACATGGTTCATATCAGATCGGTTTATAAGGAACCTAGGGGTTAACCATTACCATTTGTTTGAACAGAGCCTCTTGCAAGCTATCCACTATCTCTCTACTTCTGGTAGTTTCCACAGAAGGGATTCTTCAATCTACATCTGATAGAATAAAATCTCCAACAATCAGCACTTCTCCCTTCTTTCCCACCTTTTTTATATCTTCGACCTGATCTCTGTCTAGTTCTTCCGTTTGAATCACTCCAGTAAAAATGGATGCACCATCATCTTTTTTTAGGATGACCCATAATGTTTCTTCTTTGCCCCATCCTCCTTGCAGTTCAGTTGCTTGGATATTGTTTTTGACATAAAGAGCTACTCCTCTCCCTTTTCTGACCTCTCTGTCTTTCCTTAACAAGTTATAGCCCAATATGCACTTGTATGGTCGCATACAGACTACTGCAATGCCCTGTTTTTGAGATTAACATGACAATCGATATGTAAATTACAAAGTGGTTCAGAATAGTACTGCACACGTTATTACTGGCAGTTCCAGAAGAATGTCAGCGACTTCTTTGTTATTGGCATTAAATTGGCTTCCAGTGGCTGCTCTTTGCAAATTCAAGGCACTCTTACTTGGGTTCAAAATATTACGTGATCTTTGCCCCCCTCGTTTAAAAGGGAGGCTAAAATGGTATCAAGCAAATAGAAATCTGTGATCTGTGCAGAAGCATCTTTCACAATTTTTGGGATGAAAAGTTTTAGCAACAGAGGCTATTAAATAGGTTGTTTTCAGCTGTAGTGCTAAGTATGGGGAATGATCTACCTCAAGAGTTGCAAGAGCAAAAGGATCTTTTGAAATTCTGAAAGAAGTTAAAAAGAAAAAACAAACCTGGCTCATGGCCACAGTGTTTAATAGCTAGAAGGTTAAGTGGGGAGGGTGATCGCTTAGGGAGATTTTATCAGGAAAATGATGGATAAATACTTTTTAAATAAAAAGAAAATAAATATTACACCAGGCCCTATACACCAATATACCTCCCAATAGGAAAACAGAACAAACTAGATGTTGCAAATCCCTACACAGAAAATATACATTAGTAGAATACCTAACCTCAGTTACATATGCAGAACACAGATGGACTCTCTCCAAATACAGAATAAAGAGGCCATAAAATATAAAGAGAAATCTACAGACAAAAAGTGAACTGAAAATCACAAGAAGTCAGTCTCTATATGCAGTGCAAAAATCAAGAACTATAAAACATTATACTAATAAGAATGTAAAATCATCTGATGAATAGAACATCCAATAATTAAAACACATACAAAAATGTAAAAATGTAAAAAAAGTACTAAACAGCAGATATATCACGTTCAATAATTAAAATTAATAAAGATTTAAAAAAAAAAAATATCCCCTGCTGTCCATTCCTGGGAGCTTTAGATTTCTAGTCACCCTGAGATTGCCATAGTATGGAGGAGGTTACATAAACTTTAACCTCTCTCACATGCATACACATAGACAGGCGCACTCACACACACTCTGGATTTCTCCCTCTTCTTCGGTCATTGGCTGTAAAGGAAATGCCGGCAGCCCAGCAGAGCCTTGTTTTTGGCTACTGGCTACAGGGGAAATGCCAGCAGCCCTACGGGATCTCTTCTTCTACATGGAGCCTTTCTATTGCTGGTGGAGAGTGGGAACCCTGCCAGGATGTCACTGTTCTGCACCACCACCGCACCTTTCTGTTACGGGGGAGAGTGGGAACACCACCAGTAGCTTATTCTGTGGTGCTGTGAGATTTCCTGCCAGTAGAGTATGGGAACCTTGGTGGCATTAGAATTTAAAAGGCAAAGTAATGAGGCAGCTAATACAGGGGTTTTTGAGGGGAATACTTGCTGCCACTCCCAAACTTTTGCCACCTGAGGCGGCTACCTCAACCTGTCTCATTAATGAGCCATCCCTGGCTGCTTCAGTTATTTTTCTTTATTTCTACCTGCCTATGTTGCTCTGTGCTGGAAGGGTGTATGGGATTGGGGGTGGGGGTGGGGGAAAAAGGGCTTGGAATGGACCACTGGTCAAAATTATGCAGCCTTTGCTTGCCATAGAAAGCAATGGTGCTTTTTTGGAAGCTTGGTTCTCTGAAAATAATGACCTGAAGTTTCTCAGAAGAGTTGGAAAACTAGAAACAATTTTTTATAGAGATTGTTTCTAGGGCAGAGATTTTCCTGCTGATTCACCTAATTAGGTAAAGTGGTCCCTGCCTTCAATTAGACTCCACCCACCGTCCTAGCTCTGAGACTTACATCTTCTCCCTAGTACTCAGTTTTATCTCACCTTCCTTAAAGATTATCAGTCATGTCCTTGCTGTCTTACCCAAGGCATCCTATTTGTTTTTCAGTGTGTGTTCTGTCAGTCTGTCTTGACTAGATTGTAAGCCACCAGATGGCACTATGTCCCTGCATAATTAGAAATATTAACAGTTTAGTTTTGCGATCACAATGCTGATGATCCCTCCTCCAAGGCTGGTTGCAGTTGTTTATTTATTTATTTCGTTGTTGTCTCAGGTTACTTAATGGGGCTAGGATAGGATCAGGTGTGGCATTTTGGTTACAGATTTGGAGGAGTAAGAAGCACCTTGGAGTTTTTCCTTTAGACTGGGGCCTAATCCCTTTTTCTTAGGAGGCTAACCCTGATGGGCACTTCCTGCCAGTGGGTTTAGCCTTCGTTCTTTACAGACTTCCCTTTAGAATGGAGTTGATGCCTAGCTTTTAGTGAAGGTGCTTTACCATGAATCTGTGGCAATCTGCCTATGGGGCAAGACGGAGCTGTAGTGAAGGTGATTTCTGTTCTTTCCCTGCCGCTTTCAATTTCGTTAACTAAAGAATCATGATTTTGGAAGTGAGAGAGGCTTATGTCCACCCCAATCTGAGATGCAGGGCTGCAGGAGCCAGATTTTTGTCATGGGACCATCCCTTCCAGGAGGTCACACCAAACAAAAGGAGCAAGGAGAGCGAGAGCAGGAATTTCCCAAGGACCTCCATCAGGATCTTCACCCTAAAGGATAAGAACACAGGTTGGGTTCAAGAGCTGGAGATATTGGACTAAGGCAGGATTTTTCATTAGCATAGGCTTTCCCTGAACTTCTGGAACAGTTTATTCATTAAGGGAAGAAGTGGTAAACTACATCCCAGGGATTTGAGAGATGGGACACATACCCAAAGAAAGAGAGAAATCTGTAAGCAACACAGCTGTAATCTCACCATTTGGATTGATTGAACAATGATTTAACTTTAAGAGAATCGTCAAATTTTATTTTGAACACCCAGCAAGTTGTCCAGCCTGTTTTGTCCCAGCCTAACACCCCTTGAGAGCAGCCATTAACTACATACACAGGAGAAAAACACTTCATCACTGGGCCACAAAGGACTACCTTCACCCCCACCGAAAGAATCTACCCCATGGGCATTAGAGAAAAGGGGAGAAAATTATTGTGGAGACAGCCCTAGTACATAAATACTTTTATGGCCCTTAGGGAACATCTGAACCCTGGACAAAGGGTTACATAAGCTTCAAGGAGAAGAGACTGTCAATTATGTGTATCTAGAGCGAAGCGTACCTCTGGTATGTGCTATACAAATCATGCTAATATTTACATTTCCTTCCTGCTTCCCAAATTGTATCCCTCTTTTAGGAGAATTATCATGCCTACAGCTAGGTATTGATCCCTTTGACATAATTCTTTGCAACATTTTGAATGTTGAAAAGCATAAAAAAGACATCAATGTACCGAAGGAAGTTTAAAGGAGAGCCACCAAAATGGGCAATGACCTGCCCTATAAGCAATACATAGAGACACAGAAGAACCGAAAGATAGCCTCTCTAGAAGGAAAAAGGGAGATATGAGACAACCATTCAGCTATTTAGCAGGCTTCAATAAAATATCAAAAGGAAGCATTTTCCATAGAATTAAAAGCTGAAGGACAAGGGGTCATCATATGAAGCTGAAGGAAAGGAATGTGAGAAAAAGACCTTTTCGCTGAGAGGTTGGTGGACACCTGGAAGAGAATGCCAGCAGAGGTTATAGTATCCAAAACAGTAACAATTCAAGCATGCATGGGATGGACACCAAGGGACCTTTGTGGAAGACAGAGGGAAAAGACCGCAAACTGAAAAAGACCTGTGACTGCATAGTAGACAAGCACAAAGGGGCAGACTGGATGGACCAAGTTATCTCTTTCTACTGCCATTTTCTATGTTTCTATACTACCTGGTATATGAATTTTTGAAAGTACAGTAAAGAGAAGGCAGTTATCTTGTATGTACTAACATGGTGGGTGTTAATAGATTACACATTATACCCCTACCAGCTTCACAAGATAGCAATGTGTAACCCTTAGTGGGGTGTTTTAAGTCCCAGGGCACACAAACATAATGTATTTCTTCAGGGCTTCTCCAGCTAGCATGCCTCGATGGCCTGAGCTCTTGATCTCAGAGGTGGATTCTTTTGATGGGGGGAGACTCTCATCTATGGCCCAGAACATGGTATGCAAATCCCTATGTGTGTTAAGTGTGGCATGCCCTGGAGGGAGTTGCTGTAACAAAATAGGAAGCTCCAGGTACTGGGTATTAAATAATTTTACTGATTATTAAAAGTCAATTTAAAGTCCATCTTTCAATATGGGTGCAGGTAAAGTTGAATTTGGTACAGGTAGGCTGTCTCATCTTGGGTGGGTGTCCTTTACTCCAGCATCATAGCAGAGCTTTCCAGGGTGGTGGAATATGTGCACAAAAGCTCTCCCAGCAGCCTACTGGGATTCCTATGCGAGGGGGTCCCCTTCTAAGCACGAATGAAACAGCCCTACCTGAGGCTCCAGATTCTCACCGATCACCCTAGGCCCAAAAAGGTGGAGATCAGGATGGGGTCTCCTTGATCTTACTTGACTCCTTTAGTTGTTCTGAATGATGACTCCTTGGGTGGAAAAGCCTGTGGTCTCAGGAACCTGCTCTTCCAGCTGGGCTCCCAGTAAGGAGGGGTGATTAAAAACCTCCTCACAACAAAAAAAAAAAAAGAAAATACTTTTTAGTCAAAAATCTTCCTAGACCGGTGTTCTGCTGTCATGGGTCCAGGCTCATTGATTTTTAGCCCTTGTTCTCTGCCCAGTGGCAGGCACAAAAGGTAACATAAAAGTTTTGGGGGGGTGTTAGAGTAGGGCTAGGGGGAGGAAAGGTTGGGGAAGGGGTGGGAAGGTTAGGGGGAAGGGAAGTTCCCTTCCAGGTCGCAAGGTGTACAATTGTGCACCCCCTTTTGCGCACCGGGTAGCATGCACACATGTACGCCCGCAAGCAACCTTTTAAAATCTATCCCATAGTGAATATACTAATACATTTAAAGGACACTAATTAGGCACATTCCTACTCCCATAGCAACCTAAAACTTAACTAGGAACTGAAGAAATTTGAGATGAAGGCAGCAGTCCAACAGCAAGAGGGGGGTCTCCTAGTCTTTTGCATCGAGTGTCACATGTATGATTTTGTTTACCCACCGGTGAGAAGTTGTATGTGTGCATATGATGCAAAGAGCTCCTGTCTGTCAGAGAAAGAGTCCGACCTCTGGAGGCTAGAGTGGCAGACCTGGAGGAGCTGAGGCAGACAGAGAGGTATATAGATGAGACCTTCAGGGACATAGTAGTCAAGTCCCAACTTCAGACTGGCAGCCCTGGTGCTGCTTTGGAGGAAGGTCTCATGATCGGAGAGCATCAACCTGCTGCAGCAGGAAAGGATCCTGTAGCAAGGACCTGCTGTCCAGGTGGTGCATTGTCCTCTCGCACCGAGGATGAGTCTCCCAGGGCTATTGTCCAGGAGGGAAGGGTTAGGTCAGCCGTCATAATTGGTGAATCAATTATTAGATCTAATTCTCAGTGGAGCACAGGACTTGGTGAGAGAGGTAACGGTGGTGGGCTGCTTGGCAATAGTGATCATAATATGATCAAATTTGATTTAATGACTGGAAGAGGAACAGTGTGCAAATCCAAGGCTCTCGTGCTAAACTTTCAAAAGGGAAACTTTGATAAAATGAGAAAAATTGTTAGAAAAAAACTGAAAGGAGCAGCTACAAAAGAAAAAATGTCCAAGAGGCGTGGTCATTGTTAAAAAATACCATTCTAGAAGCACAGTCCAGATGTATTCCACACATTAAGAAAGGTGGAAAGAAGGCAAAACGATTACCGCCATGGTTAAAAGGGGAGGTGAGAGAAGCTATTTTAGCCAAAAGATCTTCATTCAAAAATTGGAAGAAGGATCCAACAGAAGAAAATAGGATAAAGCATAAACGTTGGCAAGTTAAATGTAAGACATTGATAAGACAGCCTAAGAGAGAATTTGAAAAGAAGTTGGCTGTAGAGGCAAAAACTCACAATAAAAACTTTTTAAAATATATCCGAAGCAGAAAGCCTGTGAGGGAGTCAGTTGGACCGTTAGATGATCGAGGGGTTAAAGGGGCACTTAGAGAAGATAAGGCCATCGTGGAAAGATTGAATGATTTCTTTGCTTCGGTGTTTACTGAAGAGGATGTTGGGGAGGTACCCGTAATGGAGAAGGTTTTCATGGGTAATGATTCAGGTGGACTGAATCAAATCACGGTGAACCTAGAAGATGTGGTAGGCCTGATTGACAAACTGAAGAGTAGTAAATCACCTGGACAGGATGGTATACACCCCAGAGTTCTGAAGGAACTAAAAATTGAAATTTCAGACCTATTAGTAAAAATTTGTAACCTATCATTAAAATCATCTATTGTACCTGAAGACTGGAGGATAGCTAATATAACCCCAATATTTAAAAAGGGCTCCAGGGGCGATCTGGGAAACTACAGACCGGTTAGCTTGACTTCAGTGCCAGGAAAAATAGTGGAAAGTGTTCTAAACATCAAAATCACAGAACATATAGAAAGACATGGTTTAATGGAACAAAGTCAGCATGGCTTTACCCAGGGCAAGTCTTGCCTCACAAATCTGCTTCACTTTTTTGAAGGAGTTAATAAACATGTGGATAAAAGTGAACTGGTAGATATAGTATACTTGGATTTTCAGAAGGCGTTTGACAAAGTTCCTCATGAGAGGCTTCTAGGAAAAGTAAAAAGTCATGGGATAGGTGGCGATGTCCTTTCGTGGATTGCAAACTGGCTAAAAGACAGGAAACAGAGAGAAGGATTAAATGGACAATTTTCTCAGTGGAAGGGAGTGGACAGTGAAGTGCCTCAGGGATCTGTATTGGGATCCTTACTTTTCAATATATTTATAAATGATCTGGAAAGAAATATGACAAGTGAGATAATCAAATTTGCAGATGACACAAAATTGTTCAGAGTAGTTAAATCACAAGCAGATTGTGATAAATTGCAGGAAGACCTTGTGAGACTGGAAAATTGGGCATCCAAATGGCAGATGAAATTTAATGTGGATAAGTGCAAGGTGATGCATATAGGGAAAAATAACCCATGCTATAATTACACAATGTTGGGTTCTATATTAGGTGCTACAACGCAAGAAAGAGATCTAGGTGTCATAGTAGATAACACATTGAAATCGTCGGTTCAGTGTGCTGCGGCAGTCCAAAAAGCAAACAGAATGTTGGGAATTATTAGAAAGGGAATGGTGAATAAAACGGAAAATGTCATAATGCCTCTGTATCGCTCCATGGTGAGACCGCACCTTGAATACTGTGTACAATTCTGGTAGCCGCATCTCAAAAAAGATTTAATTGCGATGGAGAAGGTACAGAGAAGGGCTACCAAAATGATAAGGGGAATGGAACAGCTCCCCTATGAGGAAAGACTAAAGAGGTTAGGACTTTTCAGCTTGGAGAAGAGACGACTAGGGGGGATATGATAGAGATGTTTAAAATCATGAGAGGTCTAGAACGGGTAGATGTGAATTGGTTATTTACTCTTTTGGATAGTAGAAAGACTAGGGGGCACTCCATGAAGTTAGCATGGGGCACATTTAAAACTAATCGGAGAAAGTTCTTTTTTACTCAACGCACAATTAAACTCTGGAATTTGTTGCCAGAGGATGTGGTTAGTGCAGTTAGTATAGCTGTGTTTAAAAAAGGATTGGATAAGTTCTTGGAGGAGAAGTCCATTACCTGCTATTAAGTTCACTTAGGGGTAGATTTTAAAAATTTGCGCGATCGCGTACTTTTGTTCACGCACCAGGCGCGAACAAAAGTACGCTGGATTTTATAAGATACGTGCGTAGCCGCTCGTATCTTATAAAATCCGGGGTCGGCGCGCGCAAGGGGGTGCACATTTGTGCAACCTGCGCACGCCGAGCCCAGCGCGCGCTGCCTGTTCCCTCCGAGGCTGCTCTGATTTCGGAGCGGCCTCGGAGGGAGCTTTCCTTCGCCCTCCCCCCATCTTCCCCTATCTAACCCACCCCCCCGGCCCTATCTAAACCCCCCTTACCTTTGTTGGCAGATTTACGCCTGCTAAAAGCAGATGTAAATCTGTGCGCGCCAGCGGGCTGCTGGCGCGCCGTCACCCGACTCGGGGGCTGGTCCGGAGGCCTCAACCACGCCCCTGGGCCCACCCCCGAAATGCCGGGGCCCACCCCCAAAATGCTGCGTCGTTTTGGGAATGCCCCCAACACGCCCCTTCCCCCTCCCCGCCACTTTTCCAAAGCCCCGGGACTTACGCGCATCCCGGGGCTCTGTGCGCGCCGGCGGCCTATGCAAAATAGGCACGCGCAGGGCATTTAAAATCCGCCCCTTAGACTAGAGAATAGCCACTGCCATTAGCAATGGTAACATGGAACAGACTTAGTCTTTGGGTACTTGCCAGGTTCTTATGGCCTGGATTGGCCACTGTTGGAAACAGGATGCTGGGCTTGATGGACCCTTGGTCTGACCCAGTATGGCATTTTCTTATGTTCTTAGGAATGTAGACAGCTGCGTGGCTGTTGGGCATGAGGATCGCCTGGTAACATGCCTACGTGGTGCAAAGGTGGCGGACCTCATGCGTCACCTAGATAGGATTTTAGACCGTGCTGGGGAGGAGCCCGCTGTTGTGGTACATGTGGGCACCAACGACATAGGAAAATGTGGGAGGAAGGTTCTGGAAGCCAAATTTAGGCTCTTAGGTAAAAAGCTGAAATCCAGAACCTCCAGGGTTACATTCTCTGAAATGCTCCCTGTTCCATGCGCATGTCTCCAGAGGCAGGCAGAGCGTGGATGAGGCTATGGTGCAAGGAAGAGGGATTCAGTTTTGTAAAGAACTGGGGAACCTTTTGGGGAAGGGGGAGTCTTTTCTGAAGGGATGGGCTCCACCTTAACCAGGGTGGAACCAAGCTGCTGGTGCTAACCTTTAAAACCTTTAAAAAGGAGATAGAGCAGCTTTTAAAGTAGAACAAAAGGGAAAGCCAACAGATGCTCAGCAGTGTATGGTTCGGAGGGAGGTATCTTCAAAGGATAATAATGACGCATTCGAATTAGAGCATCCCAACAGTGAGGGTCCAACAATAAGAAAAGTAGTTCAAGTGCCTTTAATTAAAAACTTACCTGAGCTAAAAGATTCCAATTTATCCCTATCAATTAAAAAGCAGAATGAAAATACAAACAAAAAACACACTTTGAAATGTTTGTATGCTAATGCCAGAAGTCTAAGACGTACGATGGGAGAATTAGAATGTGGAGATCGATCCGTGCTTGCGACTGCAAGATTCATTACTTTCATTGATCATATAATGGTATATATGATCCTTCATATATGATTTGTTTTATTTGTGTACTGAAGAGAATATACACAAGCCCCTGAGGCAGCCGTCTTGATACGGCGAAACTCGGCCTGAGTCGGGCTACTTTGTGTCTCCACTTCAATAAAGTTTTTTTCAAGACTATTGGCATCTATTCCTTTGTTCAACCTGACGGCTTTCATAGATCGCCTTCCTTCGTGTTTTTTGGGTCCTAGCAGTAAATGATGACATAGACTTAATTGGCATGTCAGAGCCATGGTGGATGGAGGTTACCCAATGGGACAGTGCTATACCGGCATACAAATTATATCGCAATGACAGAGAGGAGCATCTGGGAGGCGGTGTGGCGCTTTATGTCCGAGATGGCATAGATTCCAACAGGATGCATGAGACTAAATGCTCAATCAAATATTAATGGGTAGAAATCCCTTGTGTGTTGAGGAAAAGATTAGTGACAAGAGTATACCTCTGTCCACCTGGCCAAGATGTTGAGACAGACAGTGAAATGCTAAGAGAAATTAGGGAAGCTAACCAAATTGGTAGTGCAGTAATAGTGGAAGATTTCAATTACCCCAATATTGACTGGGTAAATGTAACATCAGGACATGCTAGAGAGATAAAGTTCCTGGATGGAATAAATGACAGTTTTATGGAGCAATTGGTTCAGGAACCGACGAGAGAGGGAGCAATTATAGATCTAATTCTTAGTGGAGCACAAGATTTGGTGAAACAGGTAATGGTGGGGCTGCTTGGCAATAGTGATCATAATATGATCAAATTTTAATTAATGACAGGAAGGAGGACAGTAAGTAAATCCATGGCTCTAGCTCTACACTTTCAAAGCAGAAACTTTGCTAAAATGAGAAAAATAGTTCAGAAATAACTGAAAGGAGCAGCTACAAAGGTAAAAAGTGTGCAAGAGGCGAGGACATTGTCAAAAAATACCATTCTAGAAGCACAGTCCAGATGTATTCCACACATTAAGAAACGTGGAAGGAAGGCAAAATGATTACCAGCATGGTTAAAAGGTGAGGTGAAAGAGGCTATTTTAGCCAAAAGATCTTCATTCAAAAATTGAAAGAAGGATCCAACAGAAGAAAATAGGATAAAGCATAAGCGTTTGAAAGTTAAATGTAAGACATTGATAAGACAGGCTAAGAGAGAATTTGAAAAGAAGTTGACTGTAGAGGCAAAAACGCACAGTAAAACCTTTAAGTATATAGGAAGCAGAATGCCTGTAAGGGAGACAGTTGGACCGTTAGATGATCGAGGGGTAAAGAGGCCATTATGGAAAGATTAAATGATTTCTTTGCTTCAGTGCTTAAGAAGAACATAAGAACATGCCATACTGGGTCAGACCAAGGGTCCATCAAGCCCAGCATCCTGTTTCCAACAGTGGCCAATCCAGGCCATAAGAACCTGGCTTACTGAAGGGCATGTTGGGGAGATACCCATTCCAAAGAAGGTTTCATGGGTAATGATTAAGATGAACTGAACCAAATCACAGTGAACCTAGAAGATATGGTAGGCCTGATTGACAAACTGAAGAATAGTAAATCATCTGGACCAGATGGTATACACCCCAGGGTTCTGAAGGAACTCAAAAATTAAATTTCAGATCTATTAGTTAAAATTTGTAATTTTCATTAAAAACATCCATTGTACCTGAAGACTGAAGTATGGCTAATGTAACCCCAATATTGAAAAGAGCTCCAGGGGCGATCCGGGAAACTACAGGCCAGTTAGCCTGACTTCAGTGCCAGGAAAAACAGTGGAAAGTGTTCTAAAGATCAAAATCACAGAACATATAGAAAGACATGGTTTAATGGAACAAAGTAAGCATGGTTTTACCCAAGGCAAGTCTTGCCTCACAAATCTGCTTCATTTTTTTGAAGGGGTTAATAAACATGTAGATATAGGAGAACTGGTGGATGTAGTGTATTTGGATTTTCCGAAGGCATTTGACAAATTTCCTCATGAGAGGCTTCTAAGAAAAGTAAAAAGTCATGGGAATCACAATTATGGGATCAATCTATACCCTTGCATCCCAATATTTGGTTATTCGAGTTAATTGATGACAATACGTTGGTGATAAATGAGGCACAACTGCGCTTGTTGGATAAAATTACGCTTACAGCTAAATCTGCTATTTTATCTCAATGGACAGTCCCAACTCCTCTTCTCATGGTAGCTTGAAAGCAACAGTTCCACAAGCTGTTACATATGGAACATCTTACAGCGAAAAAAGGGTCGGACAAGCAATCCCAGAAGATGCAGCTAGTCTTGGGGCACTACATGAACTCTTTACCAGAGGACACACTATTTCTTACATATTTGAAGTCTTTACAGAGACCACTGGCAAGGACTAATTTTGGAAAATGCGATAGGCCTTGGTCCAGGTCGTTCCCTCGCAGCCAATTGCTCCCTTGCAACTTGGAAGGAGCTCGTGATCCTCAGAAGGATAAAGCCCAATACGAAACAGGGAGCCCTCGAGGATTTCTCTGTAGGTTTCAATCTCTGAACCTTTACCCACCAGCCTTTGCATGTCAAAATGTAATTGTTTCAGCGCTTGCCTATGTATCTGCCATGCGTAATGTTTCTATTCTGATTAAAGTTGTGTTATCTGACCTCATGGTGAGTGAACAGCTGGCGCAAGACAAGATCATAAGTCCCAAAATTCAGGAACTTTGTAAGTGCCTCAGAGAATAAAGGGATGGGTGGGAGGGAAGAAAAAAGGAAAAACCTTAGTCAACGTATCAGTCCACATTTAAGACAACGTTCAAACTAAAAATTGAAAAAAAAATAATTTACCAGTGTAACTGTAACTAATTGACAGATGCCCGTTTTTATGTATGTTTATCTCTTTACACTTGGATGCATAGACTGGTACATTATGTTCTAAATGTTGTATTTCCTTAAGAGACTATTGTTTCAACTAGGTCTATGAGTTTGTGTTATTCACCTTGCAAACTGTTAATAAAATCATTTACACACAAAAGTCATAGGATAGGAGGCGATGTCCTTTTGTGGATTACAAACTGGTTAAAAGAAAGGAAACAGAGTAGGATTAAATGGACAATTTTCTTAGTGGAAAAGAGTATACAGTGGAGTGCTTTAAGGATCTGTACTTGGACTGGTGCTTTTCAATATATTTATAAATGATCTGGAAAGGGGTACAATGAGTGAGGTTACCATATTTCTGAATGATACAAAATTATGCAGAGTAGTTAAATCTCAAGTGGATTGTGATGAATTGCAGGAGGACCTTGGAGACTGGAAAACTGGCAGATGAAATTTAATGTGGACAAGTTCAAAGTGATGCTTATACGGAAAAATAATCCTTGCTGTAGTTACACGATGTTAGGTTCCATATCAGAAGCTACCACATAGGAAAAAGATCTAGATATCATAGTGGATAATACATTGAAATTGTCAGCTCGGTGTGCTGTGGCGGTCAAAAAAGCAAACATAATGTTAGGAATTATTAGGAAGGTGTATTGGCAAATAAAACGGTGGATGTCATAATGCCTCTATATCACTCCATGGTGAGACCGCACCTTGAATACTGTGTACAATTCTGGTTGCAACATCTCAAAAAAAATATATAGTTGCGATGGAGAAAGTACAGAGAAGGGCAATCAATACGATAGAACAGCTCCCCTATGAGGAAAGGCTAAAGAAGTTAGGGCTGTTCAATTTGGAGAAGAGATTATTGATGGGGGGATATAATAGAGGTCTCCAAAATCATGAAAGAACTTAAACAAGCTAATGTAAATCTGTTATTTCCTCTTTCAAATAATAGAAGTACTAGGGAGCACTCCTTGAAGTTAGCAAGTAGCTCATTTAAAACAAATTAAAGAAAATTATTTTTCACTCAGCGCATAGTTAAGCTCTGGAATTCATTGCCAGAGGATGTGGTTATGACAGGTTTGGATAAGTTCCTAGAGGAAAAATCCACAAATTGCTATTGATCAATAAAGAATAGTCGCTTGAGATCTATTTAATGTTTGGGAACTTGCCAGGAGCTTGTGACTTGGATTGGCCACTGTTGGAAACCGGATACTGGGCTTGATGGACCCTTAGCCTGACCCAGTATGGTATATTTTATGTTCTTATGTCCTGTAATAGACAATGAAGTTTGAGTATGTATGTATCATACATCTGTCAGTATAGGCAATTTGATGAAGGTAACACACATGTAAGCCTGGAATCCTCCATGTTATAGCTCTTAGAAAAAAACCACTCTTGATGGCAGTGCTTAGCATGTAAACAGGCCTTCCGAACATAAGCTGGAGGATATCCTCAAGCCAAAAACTGAGCTGACATGATTTTTGCTTGAATCTGAAGTAGTTGAACAAATTTGATGAAATCTTAAAAAAAAAAAGCTTGCTAGTGGGCAAACTTTCTTTAAGGGCACATGGATGTGCACTATGAAAACAAAATCAACTATGGCTTTGTCAATTTCTGAAGGAAAGAAGTTGGATGCCCTCACCTATTTTCTCAATCAAAAGATCTAAAAATGCAGTATGATGCTCATGAGTAACTGCTGAAAATTTCAAATGTGGATCAATGCCATTTAACCATTGTAAAAAGAAAAACCCCAAAACTATGAACAGAAGCCCCTCCAAAGTATGAATACTTCATCAATATAATGTTTCCATATGAATAATTAGTGTTTGTAAAGTGATTGAGCCTCCAAGACCTCTGAAAGGCTTTTATATATAAATAAGCCAAATTGGGAGCTATGGTGGCCCCCATAGCTGTCCCACAGACTTGCTGATGGAATTGCTGATTAAATACAAAGAAATTCCTTGTTAAAACAATTTCTATCAATCGTGTCAAAAAAGAGGTAGGTACCCGATAAGGATGTGGCCCATTGATCTAAATATTGTATAGTTACTTAAAAGTCACCAGCAGAATCTCTGTGTCAAAATGTAGCTGTCCTAACTGGGCAATCATATCCTGCAAGTCCCTCACATATGAAGGCCAAACAAGCATGAAAGGAGCCACAGCTCGGAAGGAGTTTCTAAAAGAGAATCACGTCCAGAACCAATCGGTCAGCCAGGTGAGTTTACCAACCTTTTATGCTTCTTAGGCAGTATGTTGCAAACAGGAACCTTGGGATGCGATTTCTTTAAAAATGCATCTTCTTTGAGAGTAATGAAGCCACAAGCGAGAGTGGAACCAATTTCAGCATGAAGAGTGCACAGTAGGGAAGAAGTAGGATCATGCAGCAAAGGTGGGTAATATTTAGTGTCCACAAGTTGTCGATTAGCTTCTGCTTCATATGCCTGACAATCCATCACAGCCATCTTACTGCTTTCATCCACAGGTTTGATGAGGAGATTGTTGTAGTTTGCACAAAGCACAAAATTCCTCCCGCTTGAGATTGCAAAAGGTTGTTGAGGGAGAAGAGGCAATCTGTTGGATATCCTGAGAGACTAAGAGCTGAAAGGTTTTTATAGCTGGCTCTTCCACACCAAGAATAATCCGTTTCAAAGGGTTTCTGGACACTTAAGAGATGTTCCAGGGAAAAAAAAATGCCTTATAAACCAAAACAAGTACACTTGTAATTTACAGTTTGTCACACGTTATTACGTACTATGCTGTCTTGACTTTTTGCTTTTTATATTTATATTGAGAAAATAATGTGGTTTGAAAAATGCTGACTTTTAAAACTATTCTTTTGTTGTTTTTTTTTTCGTATAGTATTTAACCTGTTCCTAACACTTAGAAGAAAATGTACTATTATGCATATTGAATAATGGGCACTATTTGATTGCTTGCTGTTCTAATGCTCTTTTTATTGTCTTGCTTATATTTAAAAGAAGTGTGCCTCCTGAATTCAAAACTTATGATTTTTAACTGCTAATGGAATAAACTAAAAATGGTTTCCTTGTAGTATGTATTTGAGGCTTTATGCTACTTACGTTCCTTCTTAAACATTGTATCTTGCAGAGGGAAAATGGCCACCTGGGAGTTTTCCATTTTTCTCTATTATGGTAATGCTGTTAGCCTTTGTTTCAAATTTAGAGGTGGCCCCTCTGTCCAACCTCTTGCCATCCAAGAGGTTCCTGTCCCACCTCTTGCAGTGGTTACAGCTTCATCCCAATTGAAAGACAGTTTATAATAGTGATGCTTTGAAAAACATATATATATTTTACAGTTTCCTTGCTGCCTCTCTAATTCTTTGAAGCCTGTACAGTCTGACTTACTACCAGCTGCCAGTTTTAAATTTGCCCTGAAATGATCAGCTGCTACCATGCAATGCTCTTCCAAATCAACAGTATATTAATTGCAGAGACATTCAACAGAAGTTTCAGTCTGTCCTGTATGGTGTGTGTCTCCCTAAAGCAGTGAATGATCTTCCTTAATCTCATGCATGCACACTTTATTGCTGGATAATGAACAATGCATGTCTAGCATTTACAAAGGGGAGTTTTCAAACCCGTTCTCCTTGGCAAATTGGTTGTCTAAAAATTGCTTCCACAGTGCATGTAATATTAGTCGGACTAGCAGGTGGTATTCCCAGAGGCTTGTTAGCTTGCAAGCGTGCACACTATTTTACCCCTCTTGGCAAGCTACAGAGAAGAGCAGATGTAAAGCACGTGACCACTTTTAATGCGCACACTTTACTCTAATTTTCAGAGAGAAACTATCTGCATTGCATGCGCACTTTACAACTATGCGGGCCATTTGAAAATTCCACACACCCCCCCATAGCTCATAGCACAATGGACTATTCCTGCATTTCTCCCCCAGCTTTACTGTTGACAAATGCCTGTTCGCCTATGCTGACACCATGGTTTATGGAGCAGAATCATGACGACATTTACGAAAAAAAAATCAGATTATGAAATCTGCACCAGTACTTCTTCCACAAGTGAACACAGGGTCAAAGGTATGTTGAAGATAGGTTTAATTATTATCATGTTATTGATTGGCATCAGAGCCCATTACCATCAGTGTGTATGGTTTAGCTTTGCACCTTGATGTGTATGTTTAGAAGATATTGACTTGAGATTTCAGTCAACATTTACAATTATTGACTTGAGAGGCCATTATCAACTCAAGTGGAAAGGGTTGTCAATGAAAGAGATAAATTTTCCAGCAGGAAACACAAATTCTAAGTAGGAGAAGAATATAAAAACTGATTTATATTGAACGGAAACAAAAAAATGCAAGAAAATTGTGTGTTCTTCTTTATGTACTATAAAAGTGATTTGTGTTTCTTTATGTTTAACAGATTTATTGTCAGTAGTGTACGGATATGATGAAAAGCCTAGGAAATACCTCAAAAGGTGAAACTGAGGTCAGCAACTCAAGGATCAATAAATCTTATGTTGCATCCTTGAACTTTAGAATGTGTGGCTGCTGGCCTTGACTGGTAAAGGTATCGCATTAAGAAAACATTTAACATCAGTGTAAATTAAATATTTTCATATCCCCACATCAGTTATCACAAGGCAAAAGTAACTGAATCGCAAACACTCAGCTAATGGTTCTCTACAAGAAAGTATGCCTGCCTTTATCATGCAACAATGTATACATATCATGTCTTAAAAGCCGATGTAATGTTGATGCTTAATGCTCTTATTGAAGAAACTTGGAAAACCTCATAACATTCAGTATTAACTCACTTTAAACCAGCCGTAACACCACTCTTTTCAGCGTTGCCTCTTTCACGCTTATTTTTTTCTTTTTTGTGTGTGTGTTTTGGCTTGTTTTTTGAGCGTTAACTTACAGCCTATTTGTTGGCAACAGGCTGTGAAATTGTAATCATTGGTTTCCAAGCTAAATCGATATAAACTTGAGCATTTTAAGTGGCTTTTAGTAATTTTAGCTTTAAAAAATTTTAAAGACCCTGGCACTTACATCAACATTACATTTTAAGATATGATGTTTATACATTGTTACATTTAGAATTACACATCGTACTGTTGCAGTTCATAATTACTTTGCCTTTATCATGCTGCATTCATTGTGGCTTATGAATCCGCGCTGATTTTTCTGGGTGGATTTATTTGGTGCGCATGGCAAAAAACAGCAGAAGCGTGGGAGGTAATAGCTGTGTATGCAAATTAGGTGCATAAAATCCACATAACATACACGCCATAGTGTGCACAGTAATGCACACCCAAGGCCCTGTGTAGTAAATTGCGCAGACATCCTTGCAGAAACCCACACGGACACCCTTTGGCGTGTGAACACCTGCGATTGATTTGTGGGGCGAAAGCCTTTCTTTAAAAAAAAAAAAAAAATTTGTGGTCCAGAAGTTGATGTGAAGATGGGTAGAGCAATATCTAACCCCTTCATGAATAGACTCTGACAGCCGGCAATTGGCAGATTGGCGATTCTGCCTCATTGAGAAGCTGCCTTCTCTCTACCAGTTTTGTCTGCTGCTTGGCTGACCTGCAAAAGCAACAAAAAAATGGGTCTCCACACCAGTGCTTTCACTTAACCCCTGCTCTGACACAGGCACTGAAAACCAGCATTAAAAATCCCACACTAACCTGCTATCCAGGCTTGCGCGGCTCCCTTCGTTACCCGTGATTGGATAATCACATCCTTTGCATGCCGTTTAGCATGCACTCACACAGAGCAGTCTGCAGGTTGGTAAGCAGGTTTATATGCACATTCTTTCCCATGCACAAAGCCTTAAAGGCGAACTTTAAAAGCCTGCAAGTGCCACAGCCAGGAGCTACGTACACAAGTTGAGCCAGTGCGGGCTGAGTGGATTTTAAAAGCTGCTCGTGGACGAGCGTTTCTCCCGACGCGCACATGTGAAAAGTTTCTAAAAGGGGCGGGGCATGGTCTGGACGGGAGCACGTTGAGGCCTGGCCAAGAATGCGCGCATAAATATTTACGTATCCTTGCACGCGCTTGGGGTCCCCTGCCGCATAAATTTACTTCTGCTGTGTATGGCATGAAAGTATTAAAACAAAAAAAAATCTAGGCCAGTCAGCGGGGTTTTAAGGGTTGGGGTTAACGGGGGGAAGGGAAGCTATTAAAACTATAAGGGTTCAGAAATCTTATCCCTTAACTGGGCGAACTGGGAATGAACTGGGAAAAGTAGCTATGGCATTGGCGTGCATCCCTTGTAACATTTCACCACTTGCGCTGTAGACACAGCATTTGCACGCACATGCACGCATCCACTTAAAATTGCACGCATATGTTCATGTGACCAGCCTATTTTATGACATGCGCACATATACACACATATTTTATAAAATGAACACAACTGTTGGCACGGGTTGACGAATGTGTGCACATGTACGCTCGCATGCATGTTTGAAAGTTACCATCTTATTACATACCCGTCCAGGGTCCGTGCAGTAAACTGCGTATAGAAAAGCGTGCATAGTAAGCACTGAAACCTGCAGGAGCAATTACTACTGCTTATTACATTGGCCCCATTGATAGCTAATTATTTTGGGGATACTCAGAAATAGTATTGAACGTAGATATCGATACTTGTTTAATGATCTCAGCACTGCACTTATTCACAATAAGCCCAGAACGGTAAACTGGTAAATCAAAGCTCTGATACCTCCTATACCGGTGCCTGAAAACAAGGCAGTCTCCCAAATCGGTATGAAAACCTTTAAACATTGGTGGTCAGATCCCCAAATATGTACATATTAAGAAGGAAGATTCAAACTGAACATGTGCAAAACACATGCAGAAGTGTAACAGAAAATATTAGTATTTATTCCTGATGAACAACCTCCAAAAGGATTTTGCCACTGAGAAATTATCATCTTTTCTCACTTGTGGAACAACTACTGACCTAAATTTGCACCTGCACGGCAGCAGGAACTAACGTAAGCTATATTTATGCTGCAAGCAGTGAGCTATCTGGTGCACATTTACAGATTACAAAACCTTGTCAGGCAGTTTGGGAGGCTTGCTAAGCCGTGTGATATTTAATAACTTCAGTGTGGAGACATCACGGCTAATAATGGTTTCTAGCTAATCAGTCAGTCTCTTCCAGTTTTCACAGATCTGTTGGGTGCCAGATTTAATTAGTGACCTCCTGCAAACTTCACAAAGTCAGAATAAGAAAAGGAAAAACATGCCCAAAAGTGAAAAATGTGACTATGTAATTAACAGCATAAAGAAACTGTGAAAGAAATCTCCATCGCAAAATCGCAGTAATAGCTATGGAGAACTGAGATAAGCAGAGCGAGTTTTATTCAGAATTTACTTATTTGTTGGTCAGCCAAGGAATCCAGGCAATAATTTGCAAGTTTCTCTTGCAGATGTCCTTAGTGAGGTTCAGTTCAGTCAAAGAACTTTCTTCTACATCAATCATCCTAAATTGTATTCCCTCAACCCCTTTTCTGTCACTTCATATTTACTGACATTCATTCATCACTCGTGTGGCCATGAAAGCCGAACAGGTAGCTCGCTTTGAAAGATCCATTTTTGTAGGATGTACTATGATTGGAAAAACAGCCTTGGCTGCGTCTAGAATGTACAAAGATTTGACCTCTGGTCTCGGGTGGAAATCACAAGCTGCCTAGGCAGCTTTTCTTTCCAGCAGCAAAATCTAGAATATCCCAAATTACAAACTAGAGCATTGTGTATAACCAGGGATGCAAGCCAGGTGGGATTATTTTATAGTAGAAATTTGCTTATTTAAGCAAATGTTTGAACCAACAAGACCTGCTGCATTATTAGCAGAAGAAGGATGGAAGACTTCTTTCTCGTATGACGCAAAGAGACTTCTGGAGCAACAAAAAGCAGCAGCTACCCACAACTTGACTGGCAGTGTCAAAGTGGGAGACAACATGCGTCCCTCTGGCCTTCTGGAAGCTGATATCTTTCTTACGGAAGTTCTGGCAAACATTTCAAGAGGGTTACTTGAGTAAGTCTTATTAGTGATAGCCTGGGTCAAGGCCATCCCTCTACTAATGCTATCAGACAACAGACTGGAAGAGCAGAGGGGCTAAGTTCTAATATCCAACCTATCTATACATTCTAATGTCTTAAAACAGGAACTGAGGATCTCCACCATGTTCGGATTAGAATATTACCTTGCCAACAACGTTTGGCAGAGTTTGATTTTTGCTTGTTGGCTTCACCAGAGGCAGGGGAGTCCACAAAAAATACAAATTGTGCACAACAAAAAGCAACTGCTAGGATCACACCACCATAGCACGCCTCGGCCCATAATACAGAAAATTAGATTGAGGAATTGTGAAATGAATCATATGGGGTAGAAGGACTAAAGTGTGCTAATTGTGCAAGGTAAAAGCAGATGACTTAGCAATTGAATTGTGTTAAAAAAACAAAACAACAAACTGGTATCACACTATGACGGTAACCTTCAAACTGGCACACGTGCGCACATGCATCAGCCCACGCCCAGGTACGCGGTCGTTATATGGCATATACACACATATGCACGCATGTTATAAAATAGCCTGGCCACACGCGCTTGGGCATGCTCATCCGCGCGCAAATCCTGCTTCATCCGTGTAAAACGGGGGATTTTAAAAGAGGCGTACACCAACACCATTCCCAGTTTTACCAGTTTATCCCCAGTTCACCCAGTTATGAAACAATCACTCCAACCCTTCTGGTTTGATAGCCTTCATTCCCCCCCCCCCCCAGTTAGCCCCGATCCTTAATACCCCGCAGTTCTGCATAGTTTTCTTTAAATTTTAACTTACATTGCATCCACAGCAGAAGTAAAGCTACAAGGTAGGGGTTAAGAACATAAAATAAGAAATGCCATTCTGGGTCAGACCAAGGGTCCATCAAGTCCAGTATCCTGTTTCCAACAGTGGCCAATCCAAGTCACAAGTACCTGGCAAATACCCAAACATTTCATAGGTCATAAACTACTATTGCTTATTAATTATCATAATAGCAGTTTATGGATTTATCCTCAAGGAACTTATCCAAACCTTTTTTAAACCCAGTTACACTAACTGCTGTAACCATATCCTCTGGCAATGAATTCCAGAGCTTAACTATGCGCTGAGTGAAAAATAATTTTCTTTGATTTGTTATAAATGAGCTACTTGCTAACTTCATGGGGTGCCCCCTGGTCCTTTCTATTATCTGAGAGAGTAAATAACCGATTTGATTAACATGTTGAAGTCCTTTCATGATTTTGTAGACTTCTATCATATCCCCCCTCAGTCAACTCTTCTCCAAACTGAACAGCCCTAACTTCTTTAGCCTTTCCTCATAGAGCAGGCGTTCCATGTCCCTTATCATTTTAGTCGCCCTTCGGTGAAATTACAACCTGGGAATCCTTGGGGTGTGAAAGGAGACAGAAATGGAAGATCTGGTCCTCTCCGCAGAGTCTGCTATGTGTCCCTATGTCAGCATTGCATCTCATCTTACACACACTGCATTACCCAGAGCATTTCACAGCTGCTATGTTTTCACAATTATCTGTTTATTTATGGGTACCTAAATTGGAACAGAAATGTATTGATTTTGTTAAGAACTGTATACATTGCGATGTCTCTACCCCAAAAAGAGGTCCTAGAGTGCCTCAAGATCACTTGCCTGTACCGCAGGGTACCTTTTTGGAATGGTATGCAGATTTCACTGATATGGGAAACACTGAATTGGGATACTGGTCTGCTTTTTCTCTCACTGGATGGAAGCGCTTCCATGCCAGAATGAAACAGCAGAAGTTATGGCCAAGTTACCGCTGACACAAATAATACCCCGAATTGGTCTTCCTGTCCAAATATGTACTGATAATGGTTCACATTTTCGCAATGATCTGCTTTCATTATTAACCCAAGATCTCCACATTAAATGCAGATTTGTATCTGTGTACCATCCTTCTTTGAATGGTTTAATATAAGGTTTAATGGATTATTGAAAACTCAAATGAGGAAAATTCTCAATGCCTTACCAGGCACTTGGCTGCAGGCTCTGCTTGCAGCATTATTGGCTTTCAGAAATTCGCCCATGAAGTGAACAGGGCTTACGCCATTCCAATTTTGTACTGGTCACCCTATGCAATTGCTGGATCACCTATATGACCTGATGCAACTCTGTATCTTGAAACTCTGTCTACCTATATATCTTGTTTACATAAAGTCCTGTCTGAGTTGAAGACACATCACCTGCAGACTGATTAGGCACCAGCTCTAGATTGCACCATCTATGCTCCAGGAGATCCAGTTTACTGAAAGAATTACACCCACGAGACATGGAAGGAGCTGGTCTACTTGGGACCATACAAACTGACCACGATCCCTGACAGCAGTTCAGCTGGAAGATTTTGGTTCTTTCTATCACCTTGCAGACCTTCGCCCTTGTCCATTTATCCAGACAGAATGAGAGGTGTTGTGTCCCTCTTGTTAGCGTTTGAAGCTGTGGCTACAGTCACTGTTTTTTCTTTTTCTGATTTTTAACTATGTGTGCATGGGTTTAGAGATGTTTAGTAATATTACATGCTATGATGACCAGAGTTGGATTTCCCTTAAGGATTTCACTTCCAGCAGATGCCATAAGTCTTCTGCTACCTTGCACAGTTTAGAGTATATAAACTCCAATGTGCAGCTGATCACCACAGCTGCCGAACAGCTTAATATCACTGACTGTTTGTTCTGTTCCCCGTTGTCTTACTCTGTTGATAACACCCTGATATCCTTGTTTAATCACCCTGCTCCATTGCTAGCCACTCTACATTGTGATATGCCTTGGTATGGAGCCTGTACCCCTAGAACTCAAATTAGTTATGCTTATGTTCTACCTTACCCTATAATGACCTCTTTAAATTTCCCAACTCAGTAGACTTGGCTTTACGCCAATTGCTAGTAACTCTTCCATGCACCTTTGATTTAACTTTTAATACTACAGAATCTCTTTTCTTCCCCATTACTCCCTTTACTACATTTTGGGTTAGTGAGACTATCATTACTGACCCTCTTTGCTGAAACGCCACTCCCTGGAAGACTTTCTGGTGGCCCCTTTTACTTCAGTGCCTCCAGCGAGGTCACTCAGATTATCGTCCTACCAATAATCCCTGTGGTATGATATATAAAGATAGCCACATTTCTAGACCTTGTGATAGATGTGCCAATTTTATATCCTGTGCATGCCGGTGCTCACATGTTATAAAATCCAATGGCCGCGTGCACATATGTGCCGGATTTTAAAATCCATGCACGCATGTGCGGGCGGCCTGCGACTCGCTCACGCAGTGGGGGAAATTTTAAAAGGCCAATTAAGGAGCGGACAAGGAGGGAACTTCCCTATACCCCTACCTAACCTTCCTACCATTTCCCCTCTCCTCTCTTCTCCTCTCCTCCCCGACCCCTAACCCCTTCCTAGCTACTTTTTTTTTTTTTGTTCAATTACTTACTGCTCCTTGGGAACAAACGTAATTTCCATGCGCTAGCTGGCTGCTGGTACGCATTGCCCTGGGATAGCGTCAAATGACACTGTCCCAGCTGCTCCTCTGCCAAGCGCCTCCCTGCCCAGACCAGGGCCTTGGCCCACCCCTTTGGAGAGGCCCAGCACTTTGCTGCATAACAGGGTTTACGCGCATGGTCAGGCCCTTCTGAAAATCTGTGCAGCACGCACAAGGCCCAGCCACACGCATAAACCCCATTTTTATGCGCTTGGCTCTTTTAACAATGGGCCAAAAGTAGGAAATTTGTATACTCAGAAGAGGAGGACAATGGAAATAGTCCAGGATATGTTCTTATAAGGAGATATATCTAGCATGTGCTCTATAGCTGGCAGCTGAGATGTATTCTTGGCAATGTGGACAGGAATAACTGGCCAGACTGGATGGTGCATTTGGTATTTTTCTGTTGTCTTTCACCATGTTACTATATTACTGTGGCTAAAATTATCCATCATGGTGTGAGGGTAGTGAGCCCTTGAGCCACTGTTAAGTTTATATAGTCTATCTTTTGCAAGCACAAGATAGGCCTTAAAAGATGGCAGCTGACACACCACGGCACTAGGTTTTCTACTTAGCCAACCACCTCTTCTTTGGGTTGTGCCCACAAGTTCTGGTGGCTGGTAGGACTTTCCTGGCCAGGTACAAAGGTGATGGCAATAGGCTAGGTTGGTGGCCTAGCTGAGGCTGAGGCTAGTGGCAAGCAGAGCAAAATCAAGGTCCCGTCCAAAGTCAGAACAGGCTGAGAGCAAAGCGAAGCCGAGGTCCAATCTGAGGTCAAGGCATGCTAAAAGCAAGGCAAAGACCAAGCCCAGTTCAAGGTCAGGGCAGGCCGAAGCAAAGTGAAGTCTGGATCCCATCTATGGTCAGGGCAGACTGGAGGCACGTGAAGTCCAGGTCCAATCCAAGATCAAGGCAAAGAGGAATCAAACCAGATGGACAACACAGCGACACAGACTAGGAAGGGGAACTGGAATGAGGCAGGGAAAGGGAGACAGAAAGGATCAAGAGCAAAACAACACAGACAGGGACCAAGCAGAGCCAAGAAAGGATGGACAGGCATGAACACATAGGAGCAGGAGCAAACAGGAACACTGAAGCAACTAGCACTGCAGGAAGCAGGAGACCTTTTGTGAAGGCGTCTGTGAGGTGAGCGGCTGGCATTAAAATAACCAGTTGGGGTGATGTTATCAAACGGCACTGCGGTGAGGTTTTCCGCTGAAGAACTGTAACCTGCTGCAGTGCATGTGCGTCTAGGGAGGCCATGGATGTGGCTTTGGGTTAGCATCGGGAGGGTGTGTGAGGCTGGTCTTGGAGTGGCTGCCACAGCTGGCCCAACATTACCGTATCTGAATTGTGAAAGCAAGTGCATAGTTTTAGCGAGCTGCCCTCCAAAGCTCATGCCTCAATAAATCAGTTAAGTCTATAAGGTGCCACCCGCCACATTCAGTCTTTCTACCAGGGTAATCCCTGTTTTAATCCATGTAGTTTTCAAATAAACCTTTCAAAATTGACTTCATTAGCAGCAGCTCCTCCCCCTTATTCCTCTTTCTTACCCCACACTCCCACCATGTATATGTTAAAGGTATTTATTCTGTCAACAGTCTTCCAAAATTAATGTCTGAACTGAAACAAAATCTGCAGTGCAAACTTGCAGTAGCCTAATTGGTCCTGGAGAAATCTGGATTCTAATACCTTTTATTAAATGAACACTAGAAACCTGCTATATGTTGTGGAAGAGGGATCTTTTTAAAAAATTTGGCTTATTGCTTGTTGTCTCCTGTTAGGATCCAAGGATGAGGTCACCCAACCCAGGCATTTGCACTGGGCTGCAGGAAGGGGCTCCACCGATCCTTGTCCACCAACTTCAGGCTCACTCTGCTTCCCTGCTGTGGCTCCAGGCCAGGGGCTCCCCAGAGAGGAGACCAGGGGATTCCTCGGTGCAGCTCATATTCCTATGCTCCCCACGTCTCCCCACCCAGGTTCCTCTCTTAGTCTTTACCCCATTTCCCATTCAGTTTTAATTCCCTACTCCCACCCTCTTCCTTCTCCCCCTGTGTGGCCTAATTCCCCCTTCCTTTCCCTTCTGAAATCCAATCTGTCATCTGTCTGCTGATTCCTTGGTACCAGCGGTCAGCTCAAACGCCAACATCCCTGCGGGAAAGCACATCTTCCAACCAAAATACTCAGTCTTCAATTTATCAATGGCAGGCCTCAAGGACAATTTTAAAATCACTCAGGAAAGAAGACATGAGACCTGAAATATATTCAGCCGAGAGACCAAACAAATAATGAACAACAAAAGACATTGGATTCTTAACTCATTATGATAGTCCTTAACACCTTCTGTTCTCAGTCTCAGTAAGGTGCTATCTTAACACCCTGGCTGTTCACATTAATTAAAACTCCTCTAGCAACTAAGCTTCTGCCAATTGATACTAACTAATGCTAATCCATTTTTCACTGAACACATCCTGATGACCTCGATTATGGGAAATTCCTGCCCCACAACCATAGGATTTTTTTTTTTTTTTACCAGAAAGAGTGAACCAAAATCATGGGGGCGGTACAGAGAGATTACTGAGTAGACGTTGGGGTTTGGGTTCCCCCCATGTGAGAGAAGGAGATGGTGTGTGTCTGAGTCTTTACAAACCTCTGCCACCACCTTATAGTGTGGATTCTTAGTTCAGTTTTCTTGAGTTGCCCCTGCTGTGGGACAACCTTGGCTATGCTGTCCCCATTTTTTATGTTTCTGGGAAAAGGGCTCTGAGGGTTTTCTTCACGTAGACCTGGGTAAAGAGTGTTGGAACAGAGTGCCTGAACCCTATTTTTGATCCAGAGTTTTGGAGACCCTTTCGTTACTGGAGAGGAAAGTTTTGACCACCTTTCCTTTCTCTCATATGGTTGCCCTTTTGAGTTAGATTTTTCTGTCTTTTACCCACTGAGAGAACCCTAAGGCCCAGGCGCTCAGATTCTTGGTTATTCAGAAGAAGAGGTGTCTTACCTAGAAAGACCTGAGCAGAAGCTGTGTTAACGCAAAGGAATGGATTCACCTCCATTACCAGAGAGGAGGAGTTAAGAAGGTAACATGCAAATTATTTTTTCTAGTGACCCATGGGTGCTGCACTTGTGAAGCGAGAGCCAAGTTGGTGCTGCCAGGAAGCCTACAGGAGAAGTATGAGAATTTGGACTTTTCATTCTGTTGCGTATTTGGGACGGAAATGTTAACCATTTCCACAATGGGAATGTAACCCCACCCCGGTGTGCATGTCCTTATGGCTGGGGCCATAAAAGTATTTGTAAGTTCTTGGGGGCAGGAACCCTGACTAGATCTTTTTTTGTGCCCCCTTTCCTCAGGTTGTGGATCCTTTGGCTTGGAGGGGGGAAGGTTTCCTTTTGGGTCGGAGTGCAGGGGTGGCTGATATCTTTTGGTATTCCCCAGGGGAGGGGTCACCTCTCTTCTTAAATGCTGTGAGCCAAATGAATACACTGAATGCCCTGGATTAGTGTCCAAACTTAAGTTTACTGAATGAAATAATTGCAGATGGTACAATAAATATGATTCCAGCACCACAGTCTTTCTGGTTCTTTTTTTACAATCCTTTTCCTCTAGCTGTGCAGGAGTCTTTCAACAGGCAGGAAATTCTACCACCCTCCTGGATTAGGTGAGGAGGGGCTCCTGGCGGGCAGGGTAACCTTTAAACTGGTCAGGAAAACCCTTTCTACGGTGGCCAAAAATTCAGTCTTTACACAGAGAGTAAACTTCTCTCTCTCTCCCCAGGGGCTGATGACTCCGGATGGGTGTCCTCTAGAATCGTTACAGTTCTTTTGCTCACAGTTAGCAGGTTCTCTCACTTCCTTAGATTTATTTCAGTCTCTTACTCTCCTCGGGGACCCCAGTGGGGGAATCCCCGGGAACAGGTTTTCTTAACCTGCGATGTCTTTCCCTTAACCAAGGATAACACTGGAGTTGTCCCTTGCAGCGATTCACCACCTAGGATGGGCAGGGCTTCCCTATCCATGGGTATCCCAAACACAGGTGTTGCAACCCCCCCCCCCCCCTGGTTTGGCCACCAGATGTCACTGTCCCTGTTTAGAACTCACTATTAAGGAGTCATCCATCCTTAATAGTGTGTTCTATGGTTGGATGTCTCAATATTATTCTGCCCAGCCATTTTAGGACACTTTGGGATCAGTTTGAGGAAGCATTGGAGGAGTAAGGGATGTCTACGTTTCTCACTGATGAGACCTCCCAGCTTCACCCAGACAGAGTTTCATTTAGAAATGATACCTCATAGTGCACTCCCTGCCAGAGAGTCGTACTACTAATTTACAGAGAAAGATTTTTATGCCTGATACCCTTTTGTAGCGAAAAGGCTCTCACCAGAAGACCAAAGACTTGTGAGCCCACTCTAAACCCTAGGTGAGCAAGCACCAGTGATGGATCCTGCTGCAACAGACAGTGAGGGCAGAAAAATGTATCCAGTTTGAAATTTAGAAGTATTTTTGGACCTCAACAGCGTGGGGAGGTTTTGGATGCCCCTCCCCACTGGCATGCAGTGCTTGGGGTAGTCTGATCCCCTTTGACCTTTCCCCATGAGAAGTCCCCCCAGAAAAATCTCCGAAGGATGAAAGACCAAGATCGGGAGACCCCAACCAGATCTCCACCTATGGGAAAAGGAGGGGCTGGGTGTTCGAGGAGAAATGACCTAAGGTAGGACTTTACATTGTGAAGTTAGAGACCCCTCCACTAGGATTTCCGGACAGCTGCTGGGTGAGCTTTGAGCATTAAATATCACCATGGGGCTCTGCCCAGATACCTGAATAAAAGGACACCTACCTACAGAGAGATACACTTGTACCAACAGTCAGATGTAACTTCACTTTTATGGACAAATGGACTTAATTTAATGATTACCAATCAATAATCTTTATTTTAACTCTCAGACCTTGGTCCTGTCTGATTTATCACAGCCTCTCATCTCATGGGATGCATCTACATTAATTAAACACACTGTGAAGCAAGACACCATGGTCCGGGCAACAAGCAAGAACTCCCCCCCCCCCCCCCCCAATAAAACAAATCCCCTCCCTGGATGAAGAGTTAAAGATGGGAGTAAATTTGCTAGCCGGAGCAGCCCTTGAAGAAAATAAATATATTTGTGTGCCCTTGGGGTTAAAATCCCAGCTAAGAGTTACACAGGGCTCTCCATTCCTTGAATCCAGGAAAGGCCTAAGTGTCCAGCAAGACTCCTACCACGAAAAGGTCAAAATTCTGAAAGCAATCCAGAGGAAGCAGAATGGAAGAACCACCCTCCCGACCCTGGTCAGGACTCCTAGGCTGGGTTAGCCTCTTCCTTCCGACTGGGCCTAAAAGGTTTAACAAAAGGTAAGCGCCTACCACCTCCTAACTCTCCAAAAATAATGCAGACCTCTTGGCAGAGCACTACTATAAACCCTCTGAAGTGGGGAGTCTATTCCAGTATCCTCAAAGGAAGGGGGCTGCGCATGAATGAGTCCTCCCCTTATTATTCCCTCGCTAACTGCATTACCATGACATGTCCCAGGGCTTACTGGTAACCTGCCAGGATGGGCGGGTTAGAGGAATAATCTGCAAGTAAATTTGGAAATTTGCGAGAAGGTTTACACTTTCTCAATCTGATTAACTGGAAAGAAGTGAGGAGTTGAAGTATTAAGTAGGGATGTGAATCGTTTTCCATATCGTCTTAACGATAGAAATCGTGTGGCAGGGCAAGAAAATCGTCTTAGGCACGATTTTTTAGTTAAAAAATCGTTAAAAATCGTTTTTTTCCGATTAGTGCGCACTAACTCGAGTTAGTGCGCAATAACGGGAGTTAGTGCGCACTAACTGGGAGTTAGTGCGCACTAACTGAAAATGATACAATTTGACACTTTTCAGGTCAGTTAAGGTCAGTTTAGGAATGAATATGTATTCCTATTGGCTGCCCTCTTATTTATTCATGTTACCAAGTTTCCTACTGACAGTATATGGGGGATGGGAAATGGAAACAGTTGGTAGCTTGACAAAACAAGTAATGTGATCAGTCAATGTGACTAGAACTTGTGCCCTAACCCTGATACCAGGGGTATTGTGATCTTCCTGCACACAGTGCCCTATCCCTATTAATACCAGGAGTGTTGTGATCTTCCTGCACACAGTGCCCTATCCCTAATACCAGGGGTGTTGTGATCTTCCTGCACACAGTGCCCTATTCCTGATACTGGGGGTGTTGTGATCTTCCTGCACGCAGTGCCCTATTCCTGATACCGGGGGTGTTGTGATCTTCTTGCACACATCCCGGTATCAGAGATAGGGCACTGCATGCAGGAAGATCACAACACTCCTGGTATTAATAGGGATAGGGCACTGCATGCAGGAAGATCACAACACCCCTGGTATCAGGGATAGGGCACTGTGTGCAGGAAGATCACAATACCCCGGAGGAGTGAGGGTCAGGCAGCTCCCCCCTGTCTGTGAAGCCAGCCTCTCACTAGTAATGCAGGGAGGGAGCTGTCTCAGACTTCACCATCCTCCCCCCCCCCCTTACCCACACACCATTCACTAGCTGGAACATGGGGGAAGTCAGGAGTGAGGGTCAGGCAGCTCCCCCCTGTCTGTGAAGCCAGCCTCTCACTAGTAATGCAGGGAGGGAGCTGTCTCAGACTTCACCATCCACCCCCCCCCCTCACCCACACACCATTCACTAGCTGGGACATGGGGGAAGTCAGGAGTGAGGGTCAGGCAGCTCCCCCCTGTCTGTGAAGCCAGCCTCTCACTAGTAATGCAGGGAGGGAGCTGTCTCAGACTTCACCATCCTCCCCCCCCCCCCCCACACCCACACACCATTCACTAGCTGGGACATGGGGGAAGTCAGGAGTGAGGGTCAGGCAGCTCCCCCCTGTCTGTGAAGCCAGCCTCTCACTAGTAATGCAGGGAGGGAGCTGTCTCAGACTTCACCATCCTCCCCCCCCCCCCCCCCCACACCCACACACCATTCACTAGCTGGGACATGGGGGAAGTCAGGAGTGAGGGTCAGGCAGCTCCCCCCTGTCTGTGAAGCCAGCCTCTCACTAGTAATGCAGGGAGGGAGCTGTCTCAGACTTCACCATCCTCCCCCCCCCCCTCACCCACACACCATTCACTAGCTGGGACATGGGGGAAGTCAGGAGTGAGGGTCAGGCAGCTCCCCCGTGTCTGTGAAGCCAGCCTCTCACTAGTAATGCAGGGAGGGAGCTGTCTCAGACTTCACCATCCTCCCCCCCCCCCCTCACCCACACACCATTCACTAGCTGGGACATGGGGGAAGTCAGGAGGGAGGGTCAGGCAGCTCCCCCCTGTCTGTGAAGCCAGCCTCTCACTAGTAATGCAGGGAGGGAGCTGTCTCAGACTTCACCATCCTCCCCCCCCCCCTCACCCACACACCATTCACTAGCTGGGACATGGGGGAAGTCAGGAGTGAGGGTCAGGCAGCTCCCCCCTGTCTGTGAAGCCAGCCTCTCACTAGTAATGCAGGGAGGGAGCTGTCTCAGACCTCACCATCCTCCTCCCCCCCCCCCCCCACCCACACACCATTCACTAGCTGGGACATGGGGGAAGTCAGGAGTGAGGGTCAGGCAGCTCCCCCCTGTCTGTGAAGCCAGCCTCTCACTAGTAATGCAGGGAGGGAGCTGTCTCAGACTTCACCATCCTCCCCCCCCCCCCCCCCACCCACACACCATTCACTAGCTGGGACATGGGGGAAGTCAGGAGTGAGGGTCAGGCAGCTCCCCCCTGTCTGCGAAGCCAGCCTCTCACTAGTAATGCAGGGAGGGAGCTGTCTCAGACTTCACCATCCTCCCCCCCCCCTCACCCACACACCATTCACTAGCTGGGACATGGGGGAAGTCAGGAGTGAGGGTCAGGCAGCTCCCCCCTGTCTGTGAAGCCAGCCTCTCACTAGTAATGCAGGGAGGGAGCTGTCTCAGACTGGTATCAGGGTTAGGGCACTGTGTGCAGGAAGATCACAACACTCCTGGTATTAATAGGGATAGGGCACTGTAAGAGATGACTGTAGTAGATTGAATAAAGATCTGATGTTTCTGCTCTCCTCACACCAAACAAAAACAACACACAAGCAGAGAAGCCCTACTTACAAAGCTGAGCTAGTGAGTTAAGTAGGAGGAAAAGTAAACATACTTGTGCCAATGTGGCTACTTAAAAAATACACTTACCAACAATCAATTACATATATTTGAACTGTGTACAGTTCCAGCCAGGACCACCTTTCTAAAATGCACAGTGATTGGGAAATTCAACATGCACTAGCATTTCAGGTGCCTGCTAACAAAAATAATAAACAAACAAGTTCTAGTCACGTGAGTGCTGATCATTACATTACTTTTTTTGTCAAGCTTCCAACTGTTTCCATTTCACATCCCCCCAACCATTACCTCAGTGTTAGCCTTGGTAACATCAATAGATAAGAGCACAGCCAGCCAATAGGAATACATATTCATTCCTAAGTGACCTTTACTGACCTGGGAAGTGTGAACACTTTGTTTCATTTTCTGTTGGTGTTGGTTAGTTTCCAGTTCCATTTCCCATCCCCCCAACCATCACCTCAGTGGTAACCTTGGTAACATCAATAGATAAGAGGGCAGCCAGCCAATAGGAACACATATTCATTCCTAACTGACCTTCAGTGACCTGGAAAGTGTTTATTTGTATCATTTTCAGTTAGTGCGCACTAACTCGAGTTAGTGCGCACTAACACGATTTAACGATTTTTAACGATAAATCGTTAGAATTTCTATTGTATCGTGTTCTATAACGATTTAAGACGATATAAACATTATCGGATGATAATTTTAATCGTTGAAAAACGATTCACATCCCTAGTATTAAGGAATTGACTTTTTTTTCAAAATACTAAAGAGTAAGGTCATAAATTTATTCGTATTTCTATAATGTAAATCAAGTGGATTTAACATTAAAGAGCTGTAAAGAATTTTTTATTCATGTTATCAACTATCGGTGAAAAGATGTTGGAAATCACTCAGCTTCCAGTGTGATTATTGCTGCTGTAGACTTTGGAGATCATCAGTGCTGTTCACAAAGGGTCTGACGGGGCTGTGTAATTGCAACCAATGCAAAAGGGCCTTGAAGTTAAGCTTCTCCCCACAGGGAGACCTGGATACTCAGAGCTGAATTTACAACTTGAGAGAACCTTGCGGGTAGGGTCTGAACTTAGATTGTGAGTCTTTGGATCCATTCTCTAGGTTTTCCCACCCAGGTGTTACAATATTTATTTATTTATTTAGTGATTTTTTATATACCGCGGCACGTTAAAAACATCACCTCGGTTTACAATAAACAATAACACAGCAATAAGCTTTACATTCAACAGGAAATACAGTGTACAAAATGGTTCAATTATTAACAAGAATTTAAAACAAGTACAATAAACCAATGAACGAATGCAAAGAACAGTTCAATGTTAAATAGTAAGTCGAGTGTTAACCATGTGATCAGAGACAGTAAAGTCAATTTATAGCAGCGAGGAACATCTATACGGGTCAGCAGTGGAGGATCGTAGGAGAAGGGTTATACAGGATAAATAAATTGGAAAGTCAGGAGTAGACATGGTCAGTGAGTGTATAAATAGGTATAAATGCAGCCGTGTAGCAAGAATGGGGTGAGCGGAGCTGGTCCAGACACAGAGATCCCTTAAAATGGAAAGGTGATGTTACCCAAACCGGATATAGATTCTACTTTGTGCAGTTGTTTTAGGCCAATTATCTCTGCTAAATTTGGATTTAAAAATATTGGCCAAAACCTTAACTTCTAGATGATCTAGGGTACTACCGGTTTTGGTGCTTTCAAACTGGGCCAGCTTTATAACCAGAAGACAGGCAGCAGATAATATTCAGAAAACCATAAACTTGATTTGGCTAGGTAGGAGGGAAAAGACACCTGTAGTACTATTAGCGACTAATGCTGAAAAAGCTTTTGATCGCGTGCAAAGGGAATATATGGTTTGTGTGCTGAGTAAAATGCGACGGGATGGATACAAGTCCTAGACTCATCACTTGCAGCGTGTATTAAAGTGAGTGGGAGGTACTCTGGGATGTTTGATCTGGGCAGAGGCAGGAGATAGGGCTGTCCTCTTTCCCCACTGATATTCGTGCTAGCTATGGATCCTTTTACGGAGTGAATATGACTGGGGGGGTATTCAGGTGGTGCAGACAATGCTTAAAATCTTTTTGCCAGTAATATTCTTTTCACACTCACAAAGCCCTTCTTTTCGCTCCCAGTTTTACTTAAGGAATTGGATCTGTTTCAAAGTGTACTGTATCTGGATTTTAAAGTAAATTTGGGGAAATTGGACCTACTTAATTTAAATCTAGATCAGGTTCAAGTACAGCAGATACAAGCTAAATTTCCCTCTAAGTAGTCGCAGGCAAGTATAAGATATCATGGGGTGGTGGTATTTGTTCCAATTAAATTATGGGCCCTTCTTGAGCAGTTCAGCTTGGGAGCTAGAGATTTGGTCTCATTATAACTTCTCATGGCTGGGACGTATAGCTTCCGTGCAAATGTCTATTATGCCGAGATGGAATTACTTTTTCAGGCGCTACCTATAGAGATTCCGAACAAGTTTACGCAATTATTACAAAAAACGAATTTTCAGTTACTCCTGGAGGAGGAGGCCGCCTCGCATAGCAGGAAAGTGCTCTTTCTTAAAAAGGAGGGGTGGGGGTGGGGGAATCTGGCGGTGCCCAATTTCTGGCAGTCCAATGCGGCAGCTCAGCTTCGAGTTCTTTGTCATTGGATGCCAGTGACCTCGCTCAAACAGTGGTGGTTCTCGGAGCAAGGGAATCTGCCTAATTAATCATCATTTGCAGCTGTCTGAAGTCATCATCCAGTTAAGGGGAACCAAAAAACTGGAGAATCCCTTCACAGCTTTGACTATAAAGCTTTGGGAGAAGTTAGATCTCTGCTAACAGGGCACGCTTTACATTCACCGTTAATGCCATTAGATGTGCATGAGAGATCCTATGAAATGGAGGAGGTCACTGTATATTTTCATAAGCGGAGGAGTTCGGCCTACGGTGCGGGGGGGGGGGGGGGAGGGCAACTATTTTCAGATGGGAAAATGTTGGGGTTTGAAGCAATGAAGGAGAACTTCGGGGTTCTGGAGGGGGAGAAATTCAGGTGTATTCAAGTAAAGACGATTGTTTAGAGCCCCTATTAGCAATCAGGTGGCCCAACGTTTTTCTCCTTTTGAGGCTCTTTGTTGCAAACACTTAGCAAATAAAGGTCTGTTGTCTAAAATATATGTAAATCTTTATCCTACTCAAAAGGATAAATTAAGGCATGTAAAACAATGGGAATGAGATATTGGGGAAATTATCGATGAAGATATCAATTGAATTTTTTTGTTTTTGTTTTACTATAGCTAAGTGTTCAATGTCTGCTACTATTGTAGAAACAAATTATAAGCCACTGTATAGATGGTATCTCACTCCCTATAGGGTACATAAGATTTATTTTTCAGCCTCTGAGAATTGTTGGAGACAGTGGGGGACCTTGATATGTTCTATCATGTGTGGTGGGCCTGCATGAAAATTGAGAGATTCGGGAATATGGTCTCAGGCTTGATTGAGGACATTCTTCATGTAATAGTACCATGGAACTCTAAAATCTTTTTGCTTTCCATATTTCTGAATGCAGTATAAGGCCATTTAAAGCAAAAAAAAAATAAAATGATAATGCATATAATGAATGCGACAAGAGGTATCAGTGTTTTGGAAAGCGATTAATCCCCCCTCTCAATTGACCTTATTGCATACATTATTTGAGCTATCTTACGGCAGTCCGAAGAAATAGGGTGTCCTTTTGCGTCCATGGGAAACCATACTTGTAATGGCGGAGACACTTCAGCTCGCTTTCCCACTGAAAATTGAAAGGGGAGGAAGGGGAGGGGAGACGGGTAGGATAAATTGGAAAATCTATGTGTCGAGCTAAGTTCACATGTATACTTCTTGTGCGCAGTATACTTTTGTATTCTAATTCTTGGTTCAATAAAAAAATAAATTACAACCCCCCCCCCCCCAAAAAAACCCAACAACAACAAACAGTGGGAAGGTGGGTCCTGAGAGTGCCCAAGTCCTGCATTCCCTGACTGCAGCCAAGCCCAGGATTGGCCCCTAACTGTTTCTCCTAAAGTGAGAGGTCCGTGGAAGAAGGGCGGCGGGCAGGCAAGTGGAGCCCCAGGCGGAGCTATATCTCGTTGCACCATTGTATAAACGCTTCCTTCTTTCAGCACTGCAGTCACTTCCGATGAAAGGTCCCTTGCGGTCTTGAAAGTTCATGTACTGCATCATCGCGGCTCTTATGCCGGTCCAATGAAAGGCATCACGACTAACAAAGAAAGACTCCACTTACTCCGGGACCAACCTGGCCACCAGGTTAGTGTCTGCCCGACATTTTATTTTGTGAGCAGCTTTAGCTGCGTGTAGCCCCGGTAAAATGATTAGCCGGACAGGCTTCGTGAAAGGCAGAGGACCATTCTGGCTATCAGTGTTGACATTTTAAAACAGACATTCTTCCTGGCTTTCACAAGGTCTTTTTAAGGATTCTGAAGATTATTCTGATCTCTGGCTGGTAAGGGTCAGTTCCAAGCACTGCTTCTGCTGTCAGGTTCTTATCCCAAAGGAGGCTTTTTCAAAAGTTAAAAATTCAGAGCAGTTACTGCGCTGAGGTTTGCATTGACTCAAAGTGGTAATTTTTTCCTGTGTAGTGGTAATGGCCCAGATGCCAGATGGCTTAAGGACCATAAAGGGACCATGAATGTATTATTAGTATAAGATTAAAGAAAATTTCCAGTGAGACATATGCTGAAATATATGTTGCCATGATGATTTAAAATAAAAGGAATTTTCCTTCACAGAGGTATATTCACTTCTCTTAAATTGTTACTTCTCTGGTGGTGGGTGCTGTTGCATAATACAATTAATACATTTCACTGTTAATCTTTTATAAATGCAGCATTTCATCTCTGGAGATCTGTGTTGATTCTTCATTACAAAAATTTCCCAGATTTGAGGCTGACCTAGTTTTCACTTCCAGTGCTTATGCCGCATAAAATCATTTAGCGACCCGAGCTTTCTTTTTGGTTTTGAACAGTACCTTGCAGTCCTGTAGCATGGATGGGAAGCATCACCTAAGCAATGTGCTGTGCTCTGTAGGAGAGATGGTGACTCCTGATGTGCTTTTTAATAAGCCAGACTGACCGACAGAGGAGCTGCAATGTCTGGTTTTAGAAGGGAAGCATACACATCGCATTGGCATGGAACTGCAGAGGCATTAGGATACTGTTTTTGGGCCACGAAATGATGGTCATCTCTTGTCAAGTAGGAAAAATCATTTGATAATAAAGAGCCCACGACTCCATTGGAGGGAGTAGGACACAATGGGGGTGGGGAAGGCAAGGCAGGGTGGGGGGGGGGGGGCGGGGAGCGTGGGCTTGGCCTGGCGGGCGTTCCCTGGTTGTAAAGGGGACGTGTGGCTCGAGCGGCCCCCTTTTCGTCCAGGCAACGCCAGCGCAGTTTCTTGAAAAAGAATGGTACAGTAAGAATAGCTTTCATGAAAATCCTAGATTTTTCTACAGTATACCATTTCTTAAATTTATTCCCATGAATGGTGCTATATACTAGCCCAGAGGTAGGCAACTCCGGTCCAGGAGTGCCATAAACAGGTCTGGTCTTCACGGCATGCACACTAAATATCCTTGAGATTATATCTGCATTCAGTGGAGGCAGTGCATGCAAATCTACCTCCTGTATATCCGTTGTGGACGTCCTGAAAACCAGACCGGTTTGTGGCACTTCAGGACCAGAGCTGCCTACTCCTGTACTGGTCCATAGTGTTTGGACCATACCACTTGCCTTTCATGCACACTAAATATCCTTGACATATATCTGCATTCAGTGGAGGCAGTGCATGCAAATCTACCTCCTGTATATCTGTTGTGGACGTCCTGAAAACCAGACCGGTTTGTGGCACTTCAGGACCAGAGCTGCCTACTCCTGTACTGGTCCATAGTGTTTGGACCATACCACTTGCCTTTCAAAACGTGAATTTCCTTTTCTTTTTGTCAGAGCAAAGCAGAACGCCAGGGGGGAGGAGCCCAAGCCTCTGCCAGGCTTGGGAACAAGTTTCACAGGTACCGCGCTAGACTGGAGGGAGGGGGGTCAGAGTCAGAAGGGAAATGGGACGCTTGTGAGGTATTGTCGAGCAGGAAGGGGGATGGAGGGTGGGGAATTCGGGTTGCAGCCATTTCAATTTTTATTTATTGATTTATTTATTACAATTGAAGGGGATGGGGGGGGGGAAGGGCAGCACAGCACACGACGACTTTTCCACGTGCACTGGGAGGTGAGGGCAGGGGGTGCCAGCAGGAAACTTTGTAATTTTTTTGCAAGCAGAGCAGGAGGAAAGGGGCAGTTGTTGTTTTTTTGTGGGGGGGGGGGGGGGCAACCAGTGAACAGCTTCTCTTTTTTGGGGGGGGGTTCATGCAGGAAAGGGGAGGAGGAGAGGGATAGGAGTGTCAGCTTTTGTGCTGTAGGGTTTATACCTTAGCCTGTTAGCAAAACCTTTCAGTGCCAATCTGCTAAATTTAGCTGAGTGGGAGAGATTCATTAAAGCTATCCAGGTAACTTTAGCCAATAATATTCAGTGGGAGATTCGTCCCGCTGAATATTCGGCTGAAGTTATCCAGATAACTCTATCCAGATGACTTTGCCGCTCACTGACTTTCTGAACATAGACCATAGTTAGGATAGTATCTGTGGATCAAGCACGAGGCCTTAGAGTACTCAGTAGATTCAGCGCCAGGAAATCTCCCTGAATTGTTACTTGCTGGATCTTAGTGTTAGGAATGACACATTGTCCGTCTTCATAATTCAGATGGAGTGTAGCCTTCCACATTTTCATAATAAACTTGACGTACTCAATCCAGGGTTCACGTAGTACATTTCAAGACAGTTCATTATCCATGAATGTGGAATGCTATCAAAAGCTTTTGTGTAGTCATAGAAACATAGAAATGACGGCAGAAGAAGACCGAATGGCCCATCCAGTCTGCCCAGCAAGCCTCACACATTTTTTCTCTCATTCTTATCTGTTTCTCTTAGCTCCTTGTTCTATTCCCCTTCCACCCCCACCATTAATGTAGAGAGCAGTGATGGAGCTGCATCCAAGTGAAATATCTAGCTTGATTAGTTAGGGGTAGTAGGGGCAGTAACTGCTGCGATAAGCAAGCTACACCCATGCTTATTTGTTTTACCTAGACTATGTTGTACAGCCCTTGTTGGTTTTTTTTTTCTTCTCCCCTGCCGTTGAAGCAGAGAGCCATGCTGGATATGCATTGAAAGTGAAGTATCAGGCACATTTGGTTTGGGGTAGTAACCGCCGTAACAAGCCAGCTACTCCTCGCTTTGTGACTGCGAATCCTTTTTTTCTTCACCCCTGTCGTTGAAGCTATACAGGATATACGTGAAGCATCAGTTTTTTGGGTTTTTTTTTGTTTTTTTTTCCCCTGCCGTTGAATCAGAGAGCTATGCTGGAAATGCGTGATGTATCAGTCTTTCTCCCATGCCGATGAAGCAGAGAACCATGCTGGATATGCATGGAAAGTGAAGTATCAGGCACATTTGGTTTGGGGTAGTAACCGCCGTAACAAGCCAGCTACTCCCCGCTTTTTGAGTGCGAACCCTTTTTCTTCTCCCTTGCCGTTGTAGCAGAGAGCTCTGCTGGATGTGTGAAGTATCAGTTATTCTTCTCCCCTGTCAGTTATTCTTCTCCCCTGTCATTGAAGCAGAGAGATATGCTGTATATGCATTGAAAGTGAAGTATCAGGCATATTTGGTTTGGGGTAGTAACCGCCGTAACAAGCCAGCTACTCCCCTCTTTGTGAGTGCAAATCCTTTTTTCCATTACCTCTTGTTGTTGAAGCTTAGAGCGATGTAGGAGTCACAGTAAGCATGTGTATGTTTATTTAATAAGGGTATTGTGTCAATAGCCATCATTCTGGCGAGTCACCCACTCTTCATTGGCGGCCTCTTGACTTTATGGATCCGCAGTGTTTATCCCACGCCCCTTTGAAGTCTTTCACAGTTCTGGTCTTCACCACTTCCTCCGGAAGGGCATTCCAGGCATCCACCACCCTCTCCGTGAAGAAATACTTCCTGACATTGGTTCTGAATCTTCCTCCCTGGAGCCTCAAATCGTGACCCCTGGTTCTGCTGATTATTTTCCTACGGAAGAGGTTTGTCGTTGTTTTTGGATCATTAAAACCTTTCAAGTATCTGAAAGTCTGCATCATATCACCTCTGCTCCTCCTTTCCTCCAGGGTGTACATATTTAGATTCTTCAATCTCTCCTCGTACGTCATCCGATGAAGATCCTCCACCTTCCTGGTCGCCCTTCTCTGTACCGCTTCCATCTTGTCTTTGTCTTTTTGTAGATACGGTCTCCAGAACTGAACACAGTACTCCAGGTGAGGCCTCACCAAGGACCTGTACAAGGGAATAATCACTTCCCTTTTCTTACTCGATATTCCTCTCTCTATGCAGCCCAGCATTCTTCTGGCTTTTGCTATCGCCTTGTCGCATTGTTTCGCTGTCTTCACATCATTTGACACTATCACCCCAAGGTCCCTCTCCTGCTCCGTGCACATCAGCCTTTCCCCCCCCATCGAGTACAGTTCATTTGGATTTTCAATCCCATATGCATGACTTTGCACTTCTTGGCATTGAATCTCAGCTGCCATATCTTCGACCACTCTTCCAGTTTCCTTAGATCCCGTCTCATTCTCTCCACTCCTTCCGGCGTGTCCACTCTGTTGCAGATCTTAGTGTCATCCGCAAAAAGACAAACCTTACCTTCTATCCCGTCCGCAATGTCGCTCACAAAGATATTGAACAGGACCGGTCCCAACACCGATCCTTGCGGTACACCACTTAAAACCGCTCTCTCTTCAGAGAAGGCTCCATTTACCATCACACATTGTTTTCTGTCTGTCAACCAATTTGCAATCCAGGACACCACCTCGGCACTCACTCCCAAGCTTCTCGTTTTATTCACCAGTCTCCTGTGCGGAACCGTATCAAAAGCTTTGCTGAAATCCAAGTAGATGACATCTAGTGCTCTTTCTTGATCCAATTCCTTGGTTACCCAGTCAAAAAAGTCAATCAAATTTGTCTAACAGGATCTTCCCCTGGTGAATCCATGCTGCCTCTGGTCCATCAATTCTCCAGACTGTAGATAGTTCACTATTCTCTCTTTCAGCAGTGACTCCATTACTTTTCCCACCACCGAAGTGAGGCTAACCGGTCTGTAGTTGCCTGCCTCTTCCCTGTTCCCACTCTTGTGAAGCGGGACCACCACCGCTCTTCTCCAATCACTCGGCACCACTCCCGTTTCTAGGGATCTATTGAACAGGTCACACAGCGGACCCCCCAGAACATCTCTGAGCTCCCTCAATATCCTTGCATGAATCCCATCAGGCCCCATGGCTTTGTCCACTTTCAGGTTCTTTAGTTCTTCCCACACATTTTCTACTGTAAAAGGATTTTCATCTATTCCCCTTCCCTCCAGTTTCTTGTTGTTTAGAGATGGTCCTTCTCCAGGGTCTTCTTTAGTGAACACAGAGCTGAAGTATTCGTTTAATATTTCTGCCATTTCTTCGTCTCTCTCTACACATTGATCATTACCACCTTTCAATTTCACTATACCACTTTGGACCTTTCTCTTTTCGCTGATGTATCTGAAAAATGTTTTGTCACCATTTTTTATCTCCTTGGCAATCCTCTCTTTTGCTTGACTCTTTGCCAACTTGATTAATTTCTTTGTCTCCCTCAGTTGATACAAATATTCTTCTTTGTGCTCCTCCCTTTGGGATCCTTTATATTTCTTGAATGCTGTTCTTTTAGCTTTAATTTTGTCAGCCACCTCCTTTGAGAACCAGATAGGTTTCAGTTTTCTTTTGCTTTTCTTTACATTTCTAACATATAGAGCAGTTGCCTTGGTGATTGCTCCTTTTAGATTGGTCCACTGCTGATCCACATCTCTCTCGTTCTCCCATCCTTTAAGTTCTTCCTCCAGGTAGTTCCCCATTTCCTCAAAGTCTGTGTTTTTGAACTGTAAAACTCGGGTCTTTGTGATTCTTTTCCCTATTCTTTTAGTGATATTAAACCATACCGTTTGATGATCACTGCTGCTGAGGTGGGCGCCCACCTGGACATCTGAGACATTATCTGCATTAGTGAGCACTAAGTCGAGTATAGCTCCTTCTCTCGTGGGTTCCAACACCATTTGTTTGAACAAAGATACTTGCATGGCATCCACTATCGCTCTACTATTTTTAGTTTCTGCAGATGGGATTTTCCAGTCTACATCTGGCATATTAAAGTCACCCACGATCACCACTTCTCCCTTCTTACCTATCTTATGGATGTCTTCAACCAGATCTCTGTCCACCTCTTCCTTTTGGTTTGGAGGCCTGTAAACCACTCCAATATAAATGGATGCTCCGTCATCTTTTTTTAGGTCGACCCATAGAGCTTCTTCAATACCCCAACTTCCTTGTAGCTCAGTTGCTTGGATGTTGTTTCTGACATAAAGAGCCACACCTCCCCCTTTTCTATCCTCTCTGTCCTTCCTTAACAAGTTGTAGCCTGGTATTGTTGTATCCCATTCATGAGATTCTGTGAACCATGTTTCTGTGATAGCAACAATGTCCAATTCTGCGTCAGCCATTAGGGCCTGCAGATCTGGGATTTTATTTCCCAAACTATGAGCATTTATGGTCATAGCCTTCCAGGTACTCTCTTTACGGTTATTGCATTTCCTGGACTCCTTGTGAGATATTTGTTGAGATTTGTTATTCACTTCACTATTTCTTTTTGCGGTAGTGCCACTGTTGACAGAGTTATCCATCTCAATTAGATTTTTCTTTTGCTTATGGATCTTGAAATACTGCATGCATTGTGTTTTCTCTCTCTTTTCTGGTAATACTGCATTGCTTTTCTCAAGAACTTCTTCAGTTTTTATTTTAGAGAAGGCTTGTTGTTCTTTTTGCATTTGGTACATTGTGTGTCTCCTCATCACAGGTCTAATTCTACCAGAGCCAACTGTATTCCTGGTTTTTAAAGAATTTCCTAATGACCTGTTTGAGTGGGGCGGTATACCTGTTGGCTGCTCTTCTGTCAAGAATGGGTGACTGTGGGTCCTACCTGAGCCTAATGGATCTCCTTTTCTTGACTCCTGGTTTGTTTGTGGTATTGGGGAATTATTTTCTGAGTAATGCAATGTGGGTGTAATTCTTTTAATTGAAGCTAATTGATCTTTAATCACAGTCAGCTCCATTTTCAAGGAAGAGAGTTGTGCACAAATTGGGCAAGCTCTAAGTTTCCAGATGCTTTCCCTCAGAATAAAGGCTCCACAGCAGTTACATTGGATAGTCCTCATCTTGGTAATTTGTGACTTTATTTCCTTGACTGTAACCAATGTACTAATCTATCTTGCTGCCAATGGTAATCTAGGCAGTCTTTATTAGAAACAAGCCCCAGGGGTGGGTGGGTAGAGGGGTAGGGTGCGAGGGAGTCAAACAGTTTAGCCTGGGACAAGCTGGGTAAAGCAGGGCACTACTGGACTGTTGTCTTTGCGTTTTGGTCAATTCTTTTTAAAAAAAACAGTTTATGCCCCAGTTTTTTAGTTTGTGCCAGCTAACCCCAAACTAGAGAGATTTTACCAGTTTAAAAGCTGATAGCTTTGCAGACAGGAAAGAATCACAGAAGCTTTCTACACAAGCTTTCTACACAAAATGAAACAGACTATAAAGAAGTTAAAACACAGGCAGGAAATAATCACAGAAGCTTTCTACACAAGCTTTCTACACAACTTCAGATCAATAAGCAAAAATAAGTAAAAATAAGCAGAAAATACTTAGCCAGAATGAAGATTTTGCAATGCAGTAAACAGTTCCACCAGAGAAATCCCTTTAGCATGTGCTCAGGACAACAATGGCTAATAGTCAATCTATGTTAGATTGAGATTGACCTTTCTTACAGCTGACCATGATGGCTTTATTCAGCATCAACTAGCCTTGGGTTCAATATACTCCTACTCCTACTTAACATTTCTATAGCATTACATGACATACCCAGCACTGAACAGACATACAATAGACAGTCCCTCCTCAATCTAATAAGACAAACATACAGGACAAGAGACTTGGGGTATAATGCAAGGCAATAGTTAAAAAGAAAAGAAAGTTAGTTAACAAGATTAAAAGACAATCGGACATAAGATTTCAAAGCGGTTTAAAAAATGTGGGTCTTTAGATGGGATTTCAACAGGAGAGGGAGCACGATACACCAGTTCAGGAAGACTATTCCAAGGACACGGCTCAGCTGGGTGGAAAGCAGAGCTGGGAATTGCCAGTAGGGGAGAAGGGCAGAGATAGAAGTGACTTATCCGACTAGCAGAGTGCATGAGGAGGGGTAGTGAGGTGCTGCAGAGTGAAGGCCTTTGTAGGTGAGAAAGAGGAGTTTGAACTGTAAGCGGGAGCGGATAGGGAGCCAATGCAGTGACTTCAGAAGAGGGGTTATGTGAGCATAGTGACTTTCGTGAAAAAATAGGTTGTGCTGCTGAATTTAGAACAGATTGCAGTGGAGAGAGATGGCTTGCTGGGATACCTGTGTGGATCAGGTTGCAATAGTCTAAGCAGGAGGAGATGAGAGAGTGGATAAGGGTTCTGCTAGTGTGTTCAGAAAGGAAGGGATGGATTTTGGCAATGTTAAAAAGAAAGAAACAACATGTTTTAGCAGTGTTTTGGATATACATAGAGAAAGAGAGAGAGGAGTCGAAGAGGATTCCAAGTTTATGGGCTGATGGGACTGGGATGACGACCGTGTTATCCAAAGAAACAGAAAGGAGGAAGAGAGAGGTGTACTTGGGAGGAAAGATAAGGAGCACCATCTTGGCCATGTTTATTTATTTAGATTCTTTTATTCCGCTTTTCGGCACTTCAAAGTGTACATTGAAGTGGATTACATTCAGGTACCATAGGTTTTTCCCTATCCTCACAGGGCTTACAATCTAATTTTGTACCTGAGGCAACAGAGGGTAACGTGACTTGCTCAACGTCACAAGGAATGTTGAGTTTAAGGTGGTGGCAGGACATCCAGGCAGCAATGTCAGACAAGCAGGCTGATATCCAGAACTGGATTTCTGGTGAAATTTCTGGTGTACAAAGGTAGATCTTGGAGTCATTCGCATAAAAATGGTATTAAAAGCCATGAGAGGAAATCAGAGCACCAACGGAATTAGTATATAGTGAGAAGGAAAGAGGGCCCAGGCCGGAGCTCTAAGGCACACCAATTGATAGTGGAATGACAGCAGAGGAGGAATTACCAGAGGAAATGTTAAAAATGCGATGGGAGAGGTAAGAGGAGAACCAAGATAGGACAGAGTCCTGAAATCCAAGCAAGGACAAAGTATCTAGGAGTAGCTGGTGATCAACAGTGTCAAAAGCAGCAGGCAGGTCAAGGAGGATAAGGACAGAGTAAATACCTTTACCTTTGGCTTTAGCCATAAACAGGTCATTGGAAACTTTGGCAAGGGCTGTTTCAGTTGAATGTAGAGAGAAAAAACCAGACTGGAATGGATTAAGAACAGCTTGAGATGTAAGAAAGTCAAGACAGCAGCGGTGAACAGCACATTCAAGTATTTGGAGGCAAAAGGGAGAAGAGACAATAGTTGGCAAGACAGGTAGGGTCCAGTGAGGGTTTTTTTTTAGGAGTGATATGATTACAGCATGTTTAAAGGCAGCAGGAACAGTAGCAGTGGAGATTGGTAGACTGAGGATGTGAGAGAAGGGATCACTGCAGTGGAGATGGAGTTGAGGAATCGGGTGGGGACAGGATCAGAGGAACAAGTAGTGATTTTGTAAGAAGAGAGAATGACTTCAGGAAAGGTGGAGAAAGTGGCAGGGGCCAGGGGAAGGGTAGAGAGGCAGGTAAAGGTGAAATAGTTGAGAACTCAAGACTAAGTTTGTGAATCTTGTCATGGAAGTAGTCAGCCATAATCTGGGCAGAGAGAGAAGGGGAGGAGGGAGGCGAGGGAAGTTTGAGGAGGGAATTGAGAGTGGCAAAGAGACAACGAGGGCTGGATGTAAGAGCATTTGTCAGATGGACATAATAGTCTTGTTTAGCAAGTACAATAGCAGGCTGGAAAGTGGTCAGCATGAATTTTAATGTATGAAGTCTGCTTGGGCACGGGATTTTAGCCAGAGATGTGCTGCAGAGCGGGTGCAGGAACCTAGGTAGCAAATTCTGGGGGTGAGCCAAGGCTGGGGTTTAGTGCGCCGTACAGACTGAGTAAGAGGAAGGGCAAGAGTGTCTAAGGCTGATCCGAATATAGTGTTGTAAGAAGAAACTGCTTCATCGACAGATTCAGACAACGTTGTGGAGGAAAGGAGAGATGAAACAGTGGAAAAGATGCAAGGGTCACCAGCTTGGAGATTCCTAAAGGTGTTAGTGGTGACTGGACGAGTATGTAGGGGAGGGAGGTACAATGTGAAAGTTATCAGGTGATGGTCTGAGATCAGAAGAACTGAGGTGGTGAAGTCTAAGAGCAATTGCAAGCAAAGATTAGGTCAAGGCAGTGGCCATGCTGGGGAGTAGAGATGCTCTTTTACTCTTCTTTTGCTGCCCTTCTCTTCTGTCACCATGGTGATGTTAACATCTGTGTGACTATATAGTCTATCTGCCTCTATTGCAGTGAATAACCTGTAGATTGTAGGTAGGCATGTTGTCGGTCGGTAATTTCTGGGGATGTTACCTGGATTTCCCTTTTGGAAGGAGAAGTGCCCTTCCTGTTATTAACCATTGTGGCGTTGGTTCTGACTCTCTGATCCAGCTGACTTTTACAGTTTACCACGTCTTGGTAGAGAGATGTTAATCATTTAAGCCAAAGTCTGGCCACTTCATCAGGACCAGAGCTCTTCCAATCTGGTGCTCTCCTGATTTCCAGGTCTTTTGTTGTCACTTCAGATTGTTCCACAGTTTTTAATGGTTGCCTTTTTCATGTTGTTTAAGTGGTGGATAGCTATTCTGCTTCTCTGTTGTGTTCTGTGGAATCGTCATATACATTTCTCCAGAACTCCTCTGTTTCGGCTTTGGTTGCTGATATTTTAACTGTACTAATGCTCTTCTCCATTTCCCAGATGTGTGACTGCTGGGATTTTCCCCACTGATTTCTCTGACGCTGGAGAACATAAGTGTTTGAGAGCTCAAGCAAATGAGGCAGCTTAATACTAAAACTGGGGGCAGGTGTTTGGACTTCTTGTCCTTAGAACAGGGTTTCCCAATGAATATGCATGAGATAATTTTGTATACAATGGAAACCCAGTTTATAGTAATCTATCCCATGCATACTCATTGTAAAGCTTCCCAAACCTGTCCCCTGGGGTTCCTAGGACCAAAGGACAGGTCTGCGAATCTCCATTTTGGCCTTGCTGGTATTCAGTATGGTTTCCCTGGCTTTTTCTATAAGATACCAACATCACAAGAGCAACTCTGAACCTCATACATAGGGAAATGAGATAATGAAATGCATTCCATAGCTTGGAACAGGGCAGGCCCAAAATCCTTAATTATAAGCCCATTTTAATTCTATTTGCTCCTATTTGCAGCCTGTTTGAATAGTAAACATTTCTATTTGCTGGCCTGATTAAATAGCTATTTACCTCAGCCTCTTTTCTGGCTCTAACATGAGTGAATAGAGCCCTAAGGAAGAATGTGCACGTCTGCATAATATACCGGGCTGGCTGACTGATAGAAGATATTTCTTTCTAATCCCAAAGGTTTTACTTTTAAAATATGAAACAATAAAGCATCCATGTTTCTATTTCTTTATCCTTGTATTTTTTCTTACTTCTTCATCATCGTCATTGTTTATTTATAATCACACTTTTCCAGCCAGAGAGTTCAAAGCATGTTACAGCAGGTAAGAGCTACAATTCTTATCTGGCAAATCAAGCTCTTCTCCCCTGTGCATGCCTTGTCCTCCATTTATCCAAGGGGTGGGCCATTCCAGTCCTCGAGGGCCACACACTGCTCTGGTTGTTAGAATTGCCCTATTCCATATGCATGAAATATATTTGCATACAACTTGAGGCAGCCTGCCTTCTGATCTCTCTCTCTCCTGCATCTTCTTTAGGGATTATCCTGAAAACCCATCCAGCTTGCAGCCCTCGAGGACTGGAATGGCCCAAGCATTCATTTTTTTCCCCACTGATTTTCTCCCATTTATGTTCATCATAATAAACACTGATAAATTACCAGGAAAAATAAAATAGCTGAAAAGGAAGGTCCTTACCTATGCCACCACCTCCACAGTTTGTTCCTCAATAAGCTAATGAAGGGTGGGGGATGGACTACCCTGGGAAACATCAATCTACCCAGCATTTCAGGGTGATACATGGTTTTTGTGTGCTCAAAGAAATTCAGAAACGGTCTTGTCCAGGTCCTTAGAGGTTTGGACTGAAATATGACATAGACTCATTTGAAGCATGTTCATTTTTATGACTGCGATATCAAGCACGAAAAAAGCTTGCGTCCAAACCGGGCCCATGTTTTTTAAACGCGTGCACATTCCCCTCTCCTGGGCGCCCCATGCAATAGACAAATGAGCTGCTGCGCTTAAAAAGGACGCGCTAGGGATAAATTGTGCATGGGACGCCCAGGAGATGTGGCTGTGTGCAGGGTAGGAAAACAGGCGCCCACTTAACAAGCATCCATTTTCCTAACCTGCGCACAGCCACGGGGTAGGAAAACAGATACTTGTAAATTGAGCATCTGTTTTCCTAACCTGACTGCTGCCAGGTTTTTGTCTTTCATGCTGTTTCCTGTGGTTCCTTGCGACGGTATTAAGTAGGAGGAACCCCAGAAAAGCGGTTTTTGGGGGTTTTTTTGCTTTTCTGTGGAGCTTTTGGGGTTCCTCAATACTTAACGTCAGCTCCGGGGCTGGTGTTAATGTTTGCATGTTAGAAAGAGTGCGCTGGGAACTCAGTGACTTTTTGCATTGGGGGTAATAGCTAATAGCCTCATCTACGTGGCATTTGCATGTGATGAGCACTATTAGCTACAAGCTGGTTTGGACACGCTAATCCCATTATTTCATTGGGAGTCATTCTAGCACATTCAAAACGCATGTCCAACTGCGTGTAGGGCCGTGCGCTGGACTGAACGCACTATATTGCATTGGCCTGTTGGTGAATAGAACTTTGAAAATTTGTATTTATTGGCATATCACAAAACATTTCTAAAGCCTCATGCACCTTCACAGTGCACTAGGACAGATGTGATTTAATTTGTATTCTGAGATAATATTTGATGAATTATGTTCTTTTTTCTGCATATAGATTGTGTAGGGACCTTGAAATAAATGCCCAAAGAAAGGATGGGGGAGAGGTGAGGTTTGTGTGACTGATGTGATGGGGCAGGATGGATACAGATTATTTGCTTAAAGAAAATGGTAATCAATGGTAGCTTGATTTCTGGGTTTTTAATGTGCAGCCTTTACTGCTCTGTGATGTTAGGGATTACAGATTGTGGCAGCAGAAACAACTTTTCTAGACCACCCAAGGGAACCATGTTCCTTTAAAAAGCAAACACAACCCAAACTGCCAGGGACCCCTGTGTTCTAGAGGTTATTCCAACAGGAATGGTTAAGTGAGGAGATAAATTAGGCCTGTAAAATGAACTAAGGGTGATATTTGCAAAAAGACAAGAAAATTCTTCAGATAAAAACTTACCCAGGATAAATATTTGCAAGTTGAGCCCCGCATGCCAAAACACTTAGAAGATACACATGCATCTTTCGGGGGGGTGTGTGTGTGTGTGTGTTAGAAACTGTGTGTACTAAATACTAGAAAGAATGTTGTTGTTACTAGAAACATAACAATTTCCATTAGAATTATAGGTGGAAAGGAGATCTTACCAGCATACATTTACAAAGTATTTTAGCACGGTTATATACACTGTTTCTGCACAATTGCTATAAGTGAAAATATTAGGCTTTCTTCAAAGAGTTGAGAAAGGAAGAGATTTAAATGTATCTCTTGCCATCAAGACTGACCAAGGAATGAAAAGTACCCCCTAGTGCTACAAGCCCCTTATCTAAGCTTTTAGCCCTAGGTAGCAATATTTAATCTTCTTGTGGGATCCATCAAAGATCATTAGTGTTGGCTAAGATGTCACATTCCCAGTATCATAAAGAAAATAGTTTCTTTCCATTCTTGAAAACTAAATTAGAAGATCTCTTTCAAGTATTATACAGTTATTTGTCTGGTTTCCTTTTTCTATCACTGTTGATATATTCTGCACACTTAGCTACAGACTTGCTGAAGCACTTCCCTCAATATGTGCCTCCTTCTTCCCTCGGCAGTAGGGAAATTTTCCAGCAGGCTTACAGCTACCACAGCATTGAATTGCTGACAGATTTAACCACCTTGATTGCTTCTGCAGCCATTGGTCCCACTGGGTGCAGAATCTCCCAGGTGTGTTATTCTCTTCTAGGTAGATCTGGCAGAGGGATACATATATATGGGACAAAGAGAATTCTGCAGGAAAGCAGCCACCCAGGCTGAATGTGAAGGTGAGAATCAGGTTTCTGTAAGGGGGACAAGGAGACTGAAGGAAACATGGGGAGCAAGAACTTGTGGGCAGAGGTGAGTTTGTGGCAGAGTGGCGAGTACTCCAGAGGCGACAGGAGAGAGGACGAGAAACGGAGAACAGAGGAACCAGGTCAGAGGGCTCTGAAGGAGAGTGATGATGAGACAAAGGGTGAAATGGTTGGGGGAGCCAGTGAGCAGCAAGAACCTGATTTAAGGGAAATGTTTCACCCTGCCAGTCGGAAGAGAAGTTAGGCAAATGATTTTATATGAAAGGAGTAAACTGTATTTATGACCAGAAGGTGGGTGAATAGAACAGAGGAGAGGATTGTGGAGGACAAGAGAAATGAGGAGTGAAGAATGGTAGGTAGTATGCAGAGTAATTTCTGAGAGTGAAAAAAAAAAGAGAGGTAAACCTGAGAGAAGAGAAGGAAAGAGGGAATGATGAGAAGAGGTGGCAGAGCTTGTCTGTTGCCAGAGTAAAACTGGTTGGAGGATGAGGGTGGTGAATTGTGGAGAGAGGAATAGACTGTAGCTCCTGCTGCCAAGAACTACAAATGTCTTGTTCTTTTAAATACCATTTTCTGGCAAGTGCTTCGACAGCATGATTCATTCTTAAGCGATGTCGAGAGATGATTACATCGTAGCAGGCGTCAGTATGGAAGGGTGGAGCAGGGGCAGCCACAGGAAGAGGAGAATGGTGGTGCCTCGGGTCGCATCCTCCTCCTCCTCCCTCTGCTGTCTGGGCCCGACCTGCTGCTTTGACCCATGCAGCTGTGCAGCCTCCCATGCGGGTGAAAGCAGCAGTGGGGCCTGGAGCTGCAGAGGTGGAGAATGGCGCTGGCGGCTGCTGCTCGTCCCCTCCTGACGCCAATCAGCTGCTACCCACCCAACCCAGCAGTTCTGCAGGCACACCAGATTTTGGACAGGTCATGGTCCCTGTGACCTAGCCCATTCCGACAGCCCTGAGGTCAAGTTTTACTTTGCTGGCTAAGCACTCTTAGGGGGCAGAGTACATAAACTCAAAATCTGTTTACCTCGGGTCACCCTACTTTTGATGCTGGTGGACTTCCAAGACCAGTTTGATTCACTGTTCCTTTTCTGGGTCCATGTTAAGCGTGGGAAAGGTAATTTACATAGGTAAACCAAAATTTACTTGGGCAAACTGACTGGCTGAAAATTACCACCCGTTAATCCAGCTAAAAGTACGTACAGGGCCCCTCAATGCTGCGTTTTTAGCTGTATTTGAGGCAGACATTCCCAGGGGGAGCTGTTTGGGTGGGATCAGACGTATCACTGGAGAGTAGATATTTTTTCAAATCTGCACCCAATATTTTCCATAAAAGTTCTACCTGCACAAAATAAAAAAAAAAAGCAGTTTGAAAACCGCCCTCATCCAACTGGCTCTGCTGAGTGGTAACAGAGTTGCACAAGTTGCTTTTGATGTGGTTGATGAAGGAATGGATTTTCACCCTGGCTCATATTTTCCTCACCTGTTTCCTTTAGCCCAGCAGTTCCCCAACCTTTTACGTTTAAATCATTTTTTTTATTGATTTTAAAATCACAAGGACAACAGTTACTGAACAAGCTGGGAACACTGGTGGGTCCTTGCCCGTGCCCCCTAATAATGCACCCTGACAGTATCCCACGGCAAGTCTTGTATACCCCTCCAGACACTATATCCACAAAGATCATTCAGAATATCGCTACGGGCTCCAGGTGGTAACGACTGAAGATACAAGTCCCAGATCTGCACGAGTGTCTTATTTTTCCGTAGGAGGTTAGTCCGTTCAGCATATTTCTCATATACTCACTTGCTTATGCATCAGGTTTCTCCACTGGGCTACAGTTGGTGCTTCCGCTCTCATCCAACACTGCAGGATTACTTGTTTTTTGGGGGTTTTTTTTAACTAAAAATAAAATTTTACGCAACCAGAATCTCACATAATTCTGGCCCGGAGCAATACCCCGTCAAATTATCAAAACAGCAGCACCTTGAGACACAGAGGCAACAAACGTTTCATCCCCCAACCTTTTATTTGTGTTTTTTAAAAAATGATTTGACCTATTTGAAAGTTTTATCAAGCTCACAGGACTCATCATACCATTTCAGGCTGCAGTGCTTCTCACCACTGTGACAGAAATAGATCCAAATGAGATATGCTTATGAATAATAGTAAATAGAAGCAAGAAATAGAACATTTAATTATTCAGTATTGTAGAGAATAATAATTTTTGTTTGAAAATAAATTGATGTGCACTGATACAGGCTGTTTTTTTTATTTACTGTCTAGATTTTGGCAGGTAACGATGTTGCATATACTATGAAGAGATTACAAGGTTGGAGAGGTCAAGATTTAAAATGATGATAGCGAATGTAAGTTTTTAAAAAAAATGTATTTATATGTTGCTGAAGATTTCCTCAAGGTATAGGCAAATTGTTTTCAGTTTTAATGCACTGTCCTTTTAATGGAGAGCTTTATAACAAACTTCTGGCATGGTGTGACCACTGATAAAGCTAAGCATGAAACGCAGATCCAGAAGGATGATACTAGGAATTGGTAGTTTCCTGTGCTACTGGTTTCAAACTAATGAACTCAAACAACAGATTTACAATTCTTGCTACCTAAGGGACTCTCTGCTTTTTTTCCAATTCAGCCTGGTTAATCAAGTAGCCCCCCCTTTTTTTTGGAACTTTTTATTTTTGAAACTAGGCACACCAAACAAGCTTCAACGATAATACTGAAGTGTGCTATCTGAAACAACATAAAGCTCAATGATAAAATTGACAGTTACAGGGCAATCTGAGAGCCTGCCTAAGCCTATATAGGATCCGTAACCAGCTCAATTCGCAGCTACCCCCCATGTCCCACACAGATTGGTACGTGTCTGCTTAATCACGCAGCAAGGTATCTCAGGGGAGCGCTCACACAGGTGGGCAATGGCCAATTTAGCAGCATGCAGGAAATTTCCCACCAACTTTCTATTTGGGGTGTGGAAATACGAAAGAAATGTATTCGATGGGGGAAGGGCTGATGTGCATGGAGCAGGAGAGAGACCTTGGGGTGATAGTGTCTAATGATCTGAGGTCGGCGAAACAATGTGACAAGGCGATAGCTAAAGCCAGAAGAATGCTGGGCTGCATAGCGAGAGGAATATCGAGTAAAAAAAAAGGGAAGTGATTATCCCCTTGTACAGATCCCTGGTAAGGCCTCACCTGGAGTACTGTGTTCAGTTCTGGAGACCGTATCTCCGAAGGGACAGAGACAGGATGGAGGTGGCCCAGAGAAGGGCAACCAAAAAGGTGGATGGTCTTCATCAAATGACTTACGAGGAGAGTTTGAAGAATCTAAATATATATACCCTGGAGGAAAGGAGGAACAGGGGTGATATGATACAGACTTTCAGATACCTGATAGGTTTTAATGATCCAAAGTGAACAACAAACCTTTTACGTTGCAAAGAAATCAGCAGAACCAGAGATCAAGATTTAAAACTCCAGGGAGGAAGACTCAGAATCAATGTCAGGAAGTATTTCTTCAGGGAGAGGGTGGTGGATGCCTGGAACGCCCTTCCGGAGGAAGTGGTGAAGACTAAAACTGTGAAGGATTTCAAAGGGGCTTGGGATAAACACTGTGGATCCATAAAGTCTAGAGGATGTGAATGTAATGAAGAGGCATGGGGGTGGCTTGCGGGAATGACAGATACTACCTGGTGATTAATACCCTTAGGGCCAGATTTTAAAACTTATGCACGGGCATAGATTTGTGCGTGCAACCCGGCGCGCACAAATCTATGCCCGATTTTATAACATGCCATGCGCATGTTATAAAATCCGGGGTCGGTGCGCGCAAGGGGGTTCACACTTGTGCACCTTGCACGCACCGAGCCCAAGGGGAGCCCCAATGGCTTTCCCCGTTCCCGCCAAGGCCGGAGGACTTGGAACCATCCCTGTACCGCCACCACAATCCCGGCCCCGCCCCCAGACCGCCATCATGCCCCCGGCCCTGCTCATTTTGGAAAGCCCTGGGACATACGCGCGTCCCGGGGCTTGCGCGCGCCACCGAGCCTATGCAAAATAGGCTTGGCGCGCAGGGGAAGGCGCAAACAAAAGTACGCCGGATTGTAATAGATACACGTGTAGCCTTTAAAATCCAGGGTCGGCACGCGAAAGGCTGCCCAAAATCGGCAGCCTGCATGCGCCGAGCCGCACAGCTTGCCTCCGTTCCCTCCGAGGCCGCTCCGAAATCGGAGCGGCCTCGGAGGGAACTTTCCTTCCATACCCCCCGCACCTTCCCCTCCCTTGCCCTATCTAAACCCCCCTACCTTTGTTTTAAAAGTTACGCCTGCGCCGGCCAGCTGGCCGGCGCACAATTCCCCAGCCCAGGAGCTGTTTCAGAGGCCTTGGCCACTCCCCCGGGCCGGAACCATGCCCGTGGCCCCACCCCCGAATGACGCGCCACCGCGACATGCCCCTGACACGCCCCCGACATGCCCCCCCCAGGAAAGCTCCAGGACTTACACGTGTCCTGGGGCTTGTGCGCACCGCCGAGCCTATTTAACATAGGCTCGGCACGCACAGGGGGAACCTGGGGCAGGTTTTCGGGAGGTACGCGCGTATCCCTTTGAAAATCTGTCCCATAGCCTTTGAAAATCTGTTCCTTATTCAACAAACATACACACCGTTAATGCGACTCCAACATTGCTCTATGCTTCAACGGCAAGAGGAAATGTGGAAAAAAAGATTTGCCTTTCACAAATAAGCAGAGGAGTAGCTTGCTTGTTGCGGCAATTACTACCCCAAACCAAATAACCTGATACGTCATTTTCAATGCATATTCAGCGTAGCTCTCTGCTTCAATGGCAGGGGGAATGAAGATAAGAGGATTTACATTCAGACAACAACCAACAAGGACTGAATTGCATAGTCTGGTTAAACAAATAAGCGTGGGAGTAGCTTGTTTATTGCAGCGGTTACTACCCCTAACCAACTAACTTGATACTTCACTTTAATGCATATCCAGCACTGCTCTCTACATCAATGGCGAGGGTGGAAGGAAATTAGAACCATAAAGTTACCAATAAGGGCCCTGAACTCAGCGGTCAGAGTAACAGATAAGTATGAGAAAAATAAGTGTGAAAGCTTGCTGGGCAGACTGGATGGGCCGTTTGGTCTTCTTTTGCCGTCACTTCTATATTTCTATATTTCCTCTCAGCACAAACTATTATCCCACTTCCCCAAAAGAAATAAAGCTGAGTCTATTTACAGCTAATCACAGAGATAAGGTTTGTTACCTTTTCCCATTTTGACCTAACATTTTGTTTTAATATAGTTTTATGTATCATTCAAATAAGACAGTAGGGTTTGATTTGGGGTTGTTTTTTTTCAAATCTATTTATTGAGTTTTATGCCAGGGAATACAGATAGATATACAGAGCCAAGAATAGTCGGTCTTCAAATGAAGTTTTATAAGGTACAATAAACAATGGACCATGTTTAACAATAAAACCACTGGACTCTATACCCTCTCCTTCCTCCCCCCCAACTCTGTTCCCTCAAATGCTGAAAGAAACAATACTTCCAGGAGCTTGGTAAAAGAAGAAACTCAATAGGTGTTGAAAGCCAGACTATAGATTTAAAATGACATTCTTTACTACTAAAGGTAGCTTAACAATGAAAGGCTGCCATATTCCCAACATGTCCTCCTGTTTCAGATGGGAAAGAGATTTCGCCATAAGATATTAAAATGGTAATACTTTTAACATCCTTTTCTCCCAGTGAATTATACATGGGTTTTCGTTCCCTATCCAGTGAGCTAAAATTGTTTTCTTTGCTATTAACCTTGCTTTCAGGTAGATTTTAAAAGCATTGCTTGAGCAAAAATGGCCCCATATACGCAAATTTTAAGAAACTGAGAAGTACACGTGTCAAGAATACGGAGGCAGAAAAGAGGCATTCCCAAAATGTATGCAACCCCAAATTTTGACGTTTCCTGTGTAACTTTACTATTGGTCCTGATGAGGCGCAAGTCTGGAAATTTTGGGCCAGAGGGATCCTGAACATGGGAGAAAGAGAGAGAGAGACTCTTTTAAAGAGCCAATATGATACTCTATAAATCACCCACTGTAAGAGGGGCACTTTCAACTCAGGGTGGGGTTTGGGGGGGGTGATGTTACATTGGTCTGCCTGGGACACTGCCCCCCTCCCCAAAAAAAAACCCACCCTAAATTGAAAATGCCCCTCTTACAGTGGGAGATATATAGAGTGTCAGATTGTCTTTCTAAAAGAGTCTCTCTCTCTCTCTCTCTCATTTACTCACACACAGTAGAATAATTTCTATATGTTTGACATATGTTTCTGTTAAAATTGATAAAAAAAAAAATTGAGCATATTTTTGCTTGCATGCATTTTTGCTTGCATGCATTTATGGTTGCATTCTCCTTTTAAACTTTACATGTTAGTCTATAAATAACTTTTTACATTCCTTATTTTAATCATTTTATTTGTTTTAACTATTTTACAATAATTGTTTTCCTTTATTCCTGTTATCATTGATAGTTTGGGTTTTAATTGTTTCTTAGCTCTGTATGTATCTATCCTATGTATCTATCCTATGTATTTTTTTAAATTTGTAAACGGTTGTGCTGGCTCGTCTGAACGATGGTATAGAAAATCTGATAAATAAATAAAATAAATAATTTCTCTTGTTTGCTTAATTTAGGCAGATTGTTCTCATGAATATCAAAGAGCCAGAGTTTTGGATTCCCTGACAAGGATACCCCCAATATTGAAAAGCAATCCTTCTCTATTTCCTTCCAGAAAGAAGTAACCTTTAGGAAATTCCAGAAGCCTTGAATATAGTCACTAATCTCTGCCCCACATTTGGAACATCTAACCGATGGACAGATCTTTGTTTTATATGCCTTTTCCTGTGATAATTACATTTACCAGAGGAATTTATATTGAGTTTCTCTCAACTCTATGTTTTCAGTAATATCTGAAATATGTTTAAAGCAGTAATGTAGCTGATTATATGTTAACCTAATGTCCATCCATCTGGACCATTGTGATAATAATTCAGGAAATTTCACCTGGGCACCCAGATTAAGAAGAACCTTTGAGAACTTGGAGCAAGACAGTTTCCCAGATTTGCCTCTTAATATGACCTCATCCAATTTGCCTATAATCTTTAAATGTGGGTTCTTAGTGAGAAGACTCATGACATAATGTCTCAGCTGTAAATAAACAAATAAATCTTTATGCGGCAATTGGTAGTAAGTTCTTAAGCCCTGAAAGCTACCCCCGAAATGGGATTCACGATATTTATCGCAAATCCCGTTTTGGCCATATCGCACAGCTTAATGCCAGGAAAAAATGTGTAGTTATTTCCAACATTATAATGTGCGTTATGCTATCGCACACTATGTGAAACATCCCTCATTGTCATAAACCCTGCCCAAACTCCTCCCCTTTGACTACATTTTCAGAATTTGCACACGCATCATGAGATGCGAAAAATAACGCATGCGTTATGGTGTTATCGTGGGTGTTAGAGCTCTAACTCATTTTGATGAATGACCCTGTTAGATTATGAGCCCTCTGGGGACAGAGAAATAACTACAGTACCTGAATGTAATCCATTATGAAGTGCCAAAAAGTGGAATATAAAAATCTCATAAATAAATAAATAAATAGATTTAAGACACTGGGCATGTGTGAGAGCTAATGAGCAGGTATATGAGAGACAGCCAGTGAGCATGTAAGTGAGTGAGAGCGTGGGAGAGTTTGTGACATAATGAGCATGTCTTGCAGAAGGGAGTATGTGAATCAGTGAGCATGTACGTGAGAGAGAATATAAGGAAGTTTGTGTGAGAATCAACATGTGTGTTAGAGAATGTGTATGTATGAGAGAGAGGAGAAAGTTTGTGTATATCTCCCACCCCTGACTAATCATAACAATCTCAGGGTGACTGGAATCTAAAGTTCCCAGGTATGGAGAGCAGGGGATTTTTTTTAGCTTAGTTTTAATTATTGGATGTTTGATGTGTCTACAGTTTCAAAATATTTTATTGATTATTAGGAAATTAAAAAACAATATTATAAGTTTGTAATCACTGGATGTTCTATTCATCAGCTGTTTTGAAATATGTATTTTTTTATGAGTCTGGTTTTATTATTATGATTGATGTTTTATATTTCTTGATTTTATTGTTTCTGTTTTTCCATTGTTACACTGCATACAGAGTCTGTCTTGTTGCGGTTTCCAGTTCAGGTTTTGTCTGCATCTTACTATTTATACTTTATTATCTCTTTGTTCTGTATGTAGTGAGGGTCTGTCTGTGTTCTGTATGTGTGACTGAAGTGAGGTATTCTATTGGCATGTAGTTTTTGTGTAGGGATCTATAACAGCTTGACTTGTTCTGTTTTCTTAATAGTAAGTGTATTGGTGTTTTAGGGCCTGTTGTAATATTTGTAGTGTTGTCTTTTCATAACTACGGTTGTTACTGTGAGTGTCGATAGTGCTGTTTTAGTATGGGAGGTTTACTATATTGTAACTATAGTTCTTTTTACTCATGGATTTCTGAGGGCAAGCCCACAGCTAACACTTGTTAAAATAGGCCTAATACCATATGGGCTCCAAGTGTCTTTTTTGCAGGGTTTTGTGTTTGGCCCTACAGTAGTAAATATAAATATATACATGTTGTAAGTAATGTTTTTCCCTCATAAGACTGTACATTGAATGTTCTTTTTCCTGTAAAGTATTATTAATGCATAATTTTTAATTGTATGTGCGAAGGGCAGGGGAACAAAGCTGTAAGGTTTGTCTAGGGCACCTAATACCCTTCCACCATTCACCCATTTCCCTAGAGTGTAAATACTGGGGAAGGATAGGATGCAGGTGGTAGGGTTCCCAGTTTCCTAGAAATATTAGGACTGACACTCTCTCTGCCACTCCTCTAGGAATTCTGACCCTACCTCCCCCTTCCCCAGCATTTCAAATCCCCCAAAAGGCAAAACTCTAAATGGGGACACCCCCCCCCCCCTTTTTCACTGATTTGACCTCTGCCACACCTTGGGGAGGGGGAGGCGACATCTCATTCCTCTCCTCAGGCAGCAGATTGCCTTGAGCCACCCCTGCTGTTTGGCGTTTTACCTACCTGGACTCTTACCTCGAAGAAATATGGCATGTGTCCTATGGGGCTGAGGCCTCCATTGCAGGCTGTATTAAATTAATAAACTTTGTCTGCTTTCTAAAGTGACTCTGAGCAAGCTTCAGAAAGCACTTAAGGGCCTTGCCTCACGTTTGGATGGAACAGCTCCCCTATGAGGAAAGGCTAAAGAGGTTAGGAATTTTCAGCTTGGAGAAGAGACGACTGAGGGGGGATATGATAGAGGTGTTTAAAATCATGAGAGGTCTAGAACGGGTAGATGTGAAATCGGTTTTTTACTCTTTCAGATAATAGAAAGACTAGGGGGCACTCCATGAAGTTAGCATGGGGCCCATTTAAAACTAATCGGAGAAAGTTCTTTTTCATTCAACGCTCAATTAAACTCTGGAATTTGTTGCCAGAGGATGTGGTTAGTGCAGTTAGTATAGCTGTGTTTAAAAAAGGATTGGATAAGTTCTTGGAGGAGAAGTCCATTACCTGCTATTAATTAAGTTGACTTAGAAATTAGCCACTGCTATTACTAGCAACAGTAACCTGGAATAGACTTAGTTTTTGGGTACTTGCTGTTACGAGACCGGGCTGTGCCCCAGTCCCTCCTCATTCCTCGGGGCGGCTCGGCCCACACGGAGCTCTCCTCGGCCGCTCAGGCCCGACCCCCAGCCTGCTGCAGCTCTCCCTGCTCGAGGGAGATGCCGCTGACTAGACGCTGTTGGCCCCGCCCCCTAGGCGCGCGCACGTGCGCGCCCGGGGGCTGAGGCTTTAAAGGGACCAGCGCGGGAAATTCAAATGGGACACCCTGGATGATGTCAGACGCTGCAGGGTATTTAAACCTTGCAGCTTGAACAGGATCGGGCCTTGCAACGAGGTTCCTCAGTTGTCTGAGTCTCAAGTTGCAGTTGTGTCCCTGGATTGCCTCTGTCTTCTGGATTCCGACCCGGCTTTGCTTCCTGACTTGTCTTTAGCTTCCGCCCCTTGGATTTGGTATTGACGTCTGACTTCTGGCTTCCGACCCGGCTCCGTCCCACGACTTTGTCTCCTGCTTCCGTTCCTGGCTTTGGTTTGGATCTCTGACTCCTGGCTTCTGACCCGGCTTCACTCTTGGACTCCGACTTCGGCTTCTTCTATCATCTCAGGTATCCGGTACTTGCTGGCCCAGGGGATTCTCCTAAGTCCCAGTGGCTCGGGCTCTCACGGGCTCCTCCCGGGGGAGCCGCGGGCTTCCGAGGGTGAAGGCTCTTCAGCCACCTGGGCCCAGCTGTCCTTCGTCCATCTCGTCGGCCGCAGCCCGGATCCTTGGTTGCATAGGATCCCACCTAAGTCCAAGAGGTCCGGGTCCCTACGGGCTCCTCCTGGGGGGACCTCGGACTTCCAGTGGTGAAGCTTCATCCAAGTCTCTTCCGTGGTCCTCCACAGCATACCATCCACCGCCTCAGCCGGCCCAAGGGTCCACGACCGTAACACTTGCCAGGTTCTTATGGCCTGGATTGGCCACTGTTGGAAACAGGATGCTGGGCTTGATGGACCCTTGGTCTGACCCAGTATGGCATGTTCTTATGTTCTTATGTAGGTAAAGGTCCGTGCTCAGATTTCATCCTTACCAAGAATAACATGATCTTGTGTTCTAAGACTGTACCTTTAGAAAATACTGCTAAGAAGAACTTAAAATTTGTACATTTTCTGAAGTCTGCTTTAATAGCTCTGATTGATATGCTTATAAAATATTTTTGCTGAAGTATTAAAAATCCCACCAAAAAGCAACATCCCCAGCCCTAATGAGAAGCAGGGAGAGGAGGGGGAGTCATAATAATCTAATTTCAGTGGACAGCTTGGACATCTCAGCTGTCCTTGAACGACTTCAGGAAGAGAGGATTTCAAGATCCTACCCCGGTAGCGTCATTTGCTCTTGAATCCGATAGAGTCTGCACGCTCAGGTTATTTTTGTTAGGATTAAAGATGTTTTGTTTTAAGGCCAGAGAATTAGGGTATTCCCAGATGCTTGCAAAGTTATCCAGAAGAGGCGTAAGACTTTTCTGGGTCTGCGCCAGTGAGTAAATCATGCCGAGAAAGATATTTTTTTTAAAGTTTTATTCCAAATGTATTATCAGATTTCAGGGAGTACAGTTTCTATTCTTTGAACCATTTCAACTGGAGAATTTTCTAAAAGAACATCTGCTTAGATCTGCTGTTTAAGCATTATTTTATTTTTTATTTACTATAATAAGGGGTTTGCTTGGGCGTGTATGGTGTAATATAAGATGTAGAGCTGACAGGTGATTATTTCATAACTAATGTGGGTTTTATTTTTGCTGTTTTTCCATTTCTCACCCTCTTGTGAGGCAGATTCCCTCTTCTATTGCGGATTTGAGTTTGACAGAATAGGATTTTTTTGTTTTATATTTATTATCTTGTATTTATTTCTAAATGTTTATTATTTTGTATGTTTCATCTTTTTGTTCCCCTGAGTCACTTGACATGTATAATATATGTATGTCACTTGACATGTAAAACTAATAATAACAGTAAAAACACTTAATGAAGCCCATCCCTTGGTATTTTTCAGTTACACGTACACATTTCAGTTCACAATGCATAACACGGGTAATATTCAGTGTTCAACACATCCTCTTTTCTATACAAGTTGTCACATGCACCTGATGATTTGAAATGAACTGATGTATTTTTTATATTTTGATGTATTATTTGTATTTTATTTTTTAATTTTATTTATTTGATTATTTTGTAAACCGCTTTGGATTAGACTTTAGTTTAAGGAAGGTGGTCTCTCAGTATTACAGGAGGTGCAGCTATTTAATTTCAAATATGAACCAGTAGTATCTGACCTGCAACTTCAGATGTATTTTTCCATCCACATATGAAACTTAACATCTCTGATTTGTAAAGGGCTATGTTATATAAAGTCTGATAGTAATTGAAGTCTATTTGTTATAAATCAGAGCATTAAGAGGTCCTAATCCTTTCATAAATATAACCTGTGGATTATCCGTCCCATCATGTATTTGTATTTGGCTAACAGCGGATAATATGATCAGAGCACTGACATCATGGAATCATTATGACATACTACATTCTTACTGGCATTTTAATTAATATTCTTTTGCACAACCCTTTGAACTCTGGGCATTATTTATAAAAATTAAAAAAAAAAGATAAAACTCATCAAGAAAAAGGGATGGAAAACCAAATAGGTATAGCATTTAATAAATTGTGTCCAGCGATGACTTAGTGGTAGCACCATGCACAGCTGTGTTGAGAGACCTGGGCTCAATTTCCAGGTCAGGTCTTCTGCTTCCCAGGAGGGCTGGGGCTGGGCTAGGCAGGAATACTGCAGAGTTCCCAACACCTGCTAAGGAAGGAGCCCCACTCATTGTGCAACAGTGACACCTAGTGGTCAGATTTGGGGCCCAGGATTGCTGGGTTCCAAAAGGAACTCTAGTGCATGGATCCCAGCTGAGGATTGTTATGGCAATGAATAAAATGAGTTGGACAGGGATATAAAACAGGGGGCACATTCCCTGGGTATGAAGGCACAGTATAGCACATGCTGCTGAGATTTGAATTACATATTTTATTTTCTCATGCTATGAATAAGGTGCATGCAGTAGTCAAGTTTTGGCAGCAAGACTGGAGTTGTGACATGGAGTTGCTGTTCACAATTTCAGATCTGTGTTTAATTCAGTCACCTTTCTGTGTGTTACCATGTTTATTTATTTAAAAATGTATAGGCCATCTATCATGCAACTCTAGGTGGCTTACACTATAAAAACATTCATAAAATAAATAAAAAAAAACATCCAAACAGCTAAGACAAAAACAAACAAAAGAAAACTCACACTACAGAATAAGAATTTCCTTCCAGGCAGACAGCAGTGGCATGCTCTAGCACAATCTCAATCATCATACATCTGATGAAATAAAAAGGTCTTTAGTGACTTCTTAAATGTCTTTGTAGACTCCTTAAAGTGCAAAAGGTAAAGAATTCCAGAGAACTGCATGCCATATATATTTCAACAGCCTATTTTGTGTGTGTGTGTGTGTGTGTAAATACCTTTATTGAGCCAAATCAGTACCAGTAACAACTCAAGACTGTGTAACAATTTATATTTTATTACTTATGCAATCCAACAACTTGTTAGCTTCTATCAAATTCAACATTTTCAGGTTCAGCTCCTGATTTTATGTACTAAAATCCCATCTTCCACACTCTTGGCTCACATTCATCCACACCCATCCCCAGTCATCCTTCATTTAAATAGTTCACTCTTCTGTTCAGAGCAGTGCTTTACGGATTAAAGTTGCTCAGTTCTGTTGCTCTTTTTCAGTACTGAGTTTGTTCCACATACTCCTTGTCTTTTTTCCTTTATTCAATCCAGGATGCTGTTTTACTCATAGTTGGGGTTTTTTCTTTTCTTGCTGTCTGACGCCAGTAATTTACTCTGTCTCGGCACACCAAATATTTGTCATTCAATTAAAAAAAAATTAATCATTTAAAAAAAATGACTCCAATATGCATGAATTATACATCTACAAAAAATTACTCTCAAATATTTTATCTTAAAGTGCTCACATTCTGCCTATAATGATACAAGTCCTACTCAGCAGTTTACAACAATGTACACATAATAAAAACAATAAAACACAAACATAATGAAATAAAACTGAAGCATTTAAATCTGATAAGCAAGCTGCAGGATAATTTATTTTAACTTTAAGATGAAGTACAATTAAATATAAGCATTATTACTGTTAATAAAATGCATTGCATGCTTGTTGCTTGTGACACAGGGAGTACAGACAGCAGAATAATGGTATGTGGTAAATCTCTCCATACTATAAAGGCCAGAGGGTCATTATTATAGGTTATTCATTGTCCACAGCCTAGCATGGCCTCATTATACTGTAATCACCTACAGTGCATGCTTTTATATTTCAACACCTAGAGGCAGTTATAGTTTGATTAGAATTACATTTGAGTCCATTATGGAATGTACTGAAGGTTGTTTGTGCTTTTAACAGATTGTGCTGAATGGTTTTCGCTTTGTTTTGTTTTGTTTTAACTACTCCAGCACTATATTTTTTTTTGCTTAAATTATGGTTATTACTAGGGTTATGGCTGACACGGTGAATGATTTGCAGCCCAACTAGTCTGTTACATGCTAGTGACAGCGCATCAGCTGCTGTCAAGGCTCTCAGTGCAGTTATTTGGGAAATGAGGTCTGAACCCTGAACTCGCCCCTCTCTAGGATAAAACATCCTCATTAGCAGACAGCTGCCTTCTGTCCCACATCATCCCCCTCCATAAATTTATTGGGATCAAATATATAAAAAAAAAAAAAAGGTGTGTGGGGGGCCTTCAAACCTCACTCCTTACTGAAGCAGCAGATTGAAAGTTATATATTACCAGCGGTGATACGTTACCAATTTCTTCTCAAGAGGCTCACACTAGCTCCGCTCCACTCTGCGAGACACTCTCTGCTTTCACACAACAATTTAACAAGGGGGTTGGAGAAGAGGCCAAAGTGCCTCCTCGCCTCCAGCACATCACTGTATGCCAGCATCTTTCCTTCCTGCTGTCTCTTTATTTCACATCACTGTTGCAACCTTCTGCTGAATTGCCAGCCAGTGTTTTCCCATCTACCTTCATTAAAAACAAAAAAAAAAACACACACCCCAAGATGTATTTTAAACCAGTATCATCGATGCAGTGTTCCATAGTGTTGCAAGTGATGGCTGAGCTTCACATTGGTACAGTTCTGGCAGGGCAGTCTGGTACAGCAGATGGCCGTGGCCTCCCCTGTCTGCTGCATACAAATCCTGCTTGGAAACCTCAGAGGTGGGTCCAGGTGGGGGGCTAAGGAGAGTAGGTTGAGTGGAGGTAGAGTGCGGGAGGTGAGGGGCAGTGGGGTACGGTACCAGCGTGTATGAAAATTGTTAGAGGTGCTCATTGCTCCTTGAAGGGGGAATTTTGCCCCCTGACCTGAAATTAAATCCGATTCCCCTGTCTCCTCTTCTCCCCGATCCTGGCTGTGCTATTTTCATACCTGAAAAATCCTGGCAGATATACTTACTCCTCCCAAATTCTTCACTGTTTCATACTGGATGGATCTGAATATGCTTAAAATCCAGATATGGGTGTGGGGAATATCAAAACCCGGCACTTTTTTTTTACATTTCCATCTGCTGATGCTGTGGTTTATCAGTCAATTACTTGCCCTCATGTTAAACCCGTGGACATGTAGCATGAATTATTCTATAACATGCCAGCTGGATTTCCTTATCTTTCCTCAATCACCTTTGTATGCTGCAGTACTTCAGAAGACATCGCCCAGGAGTTCACATAAAAAAAAAAGGGTAGCAATGTATTACAACCATAACACCATATCTGTACCATATTTTCTAATGCTTTCAGTTACTGTTTTATTTTGTATTATGATTATTTATTTGCTTAACAGTGACAAATATAGATACTCTTCTTGTCTGAGAGCACTAGGACTAATATTTGCCCCACTGTAACTGCATTTCCCCGGGGTCATAAGATTTTACATGGAGTTTTATGGACAATATTACAATCTGAGAGAAAACTAGCAGACATAACGGGGGAAAACCGAGCAACCTCCACAGGCAGAGGACGAACTTTAACTGAGCCAATTTTACGACCATCATACGTGAATTCGAAGCTTTGCTGGTTTGCAAATTATTATTATTATTGTCTATATGTCTTTTCAATTTCAGACACATGGGCTATAAAAACATATTTCAGTCCCATGTTTTGGGGTTGGTTTTTTTTTTTTTGCTCTGGCCGCCTGATCTCTTCTCCGAGAGTTTTTTTTTTTTTTGTTCCAGCTGCAGTTTTGCTTTCATGCAAACCCAAAACAAAACAGCGAAGCGGCGTCCCTGGCGCGCAGAAAGTTCGCGGCCCCCCCCCCTGTTCTCGCCGCCGCTCAGCTGACGGATTAGCCAGGGCTGGGAGGAAGCGGCGCGCGCCCGCGCGCGCGGGGGCTGGCAGCAGCGCCAGCGGGGGGAAAGCGCGGTTTCCAGTGTCAGTGCTGCTCGCAGCCAAGGCGCTCGCTGCTCTGCCGGCGGCTTTAAGAGCGCGGAGGCTGCAGGGCGCCTTCCACAGTCCTGCACTGGGACTTCATGCAACAGCAGCTGACAGGCAGAAGCTCCCGACCTGCCAACTAAACTTCTGGTTTGTTCTTCTGAACTTTCCGCCCCCCCCTTGTTGTCTCTACTAAACTATTGACGGCCGTTTCTTTTTTTTTTTTTTTTGTTCTTTCTTCCCCCCCCCCCCCGTCATTTCCCAAAGTAAAATTATTCTGAATGAACGCCGAGAGACTCCAGCATGGATCAGAAGAGGTCATGTAACGGTTGGACTTTCTTCCTTCTGGTGGGACTACTGTGCTCAGACTGTGCCAGGGGCACAGTGGGGTATTATCCCAGGTTTTCGCCCTTCTTTTTCCTGTGCACCCACCACGGGGACCTGGCAGGTGATGGCGAGCAGGGAGAGGTGCTCATTTCACTTCACATTGCAGGAAGCCCGGCTTACTATGTGCCTGGACAAGAATATCATGGTAGGTAAACGAGGTGCTCTGGGCTGTAGCACCTCAAAGGGCTTTCTGTCTTTTCTCTCACCCCCTTGCTTCCCCCCCCCCCCCAAAAAAAAAAAAAGAAAAAAGAAAGAGGTAGGCAGTAGCAAGTGCAGTATCTTGGCACATGGTTTTACTTCTAAGTGTAATAGCTGTAGATACAATTATTATATCTGGCTGTTTGCCAGAGTCTATGTATTTGCTATTGCAAAGTTAGTATGGTTAATTGATTATATGCTGTAATAGATATCTAAATAATTCTACTTCTGTACAGCAGGTACTATTTTGCCACTTTAAAATATGCTTCACCCCCCCCCCCCCCCTTTTCCCAAAGAAAAGGGTTTAAAGGTAAACTCTTTTATAAACGGTTTCATCCAATATAGTTAAAAATTGCCCCTTTGCCCCATAAGGGACATTACATATGAAGTCTATGGTCGCTGCCACAAAACCATATGTGAAACATTCTTTAAATAATATGAGGTGGGGAGCGTGACATAAAAACCTTTGCCACGTTTGTGTGGTTTTATTGCATGAAGAAAGCCAGCTGTTTGAGGTCGCTTCACTACCATGGAGAGTTAAATATTTAATAAGGTCTGATTTGAGCTGCTGGATTTTAAGGCCCTATATGATTTTGTTATAATAAATCGAGCAGTTCACATATTTGCAGTAGTACATAAATTATGACACATTAGTCCTTTGATGATGATGATGATGTCTCTGTTATCTCAAAGTAATGGACTTTTTTTTTTATATTTATACAACTGTTGTGTGGCTTCGCTCTCTAGAAGAACTGATGCAACCCTTCTTTTGGGGATACCTTGTTTTTCATCAGAATATAAGATTTATAGAAATCCACTTATTGACTTGGATTCCAGCCATTCTTTGATCAATGTACCCAAAAACTGGCTGTGCTAGCCTGTGGTCATTGATATATTATTTCTGGTGAAATGATTGGCCAATATAATTGCGACACTGACCTTATCCTAGAAGCCACTGAGCGATATCACTCAGTGTGACCCCTGTAGAAAGAGGGTTAACCAATCTGCTGAAAATGAGAAATTAAATATTCACAGCCTGCCTCAAAGAAGAATTAATCAAAACTGGACATTAACATTAAAGAATTTAAAGTAGACTGAAATTTTTCTAATTGCAAACTAAAAAAACAGAAGAAAAAGAAAAGGGTCAGGAGAATGGTAGAAAAAGGCAGCACTGATGGAGTTGCTTGCTTAGTTTCACAGGTTTTGTTTTTTTTTTTTTTTTAATTTTATCCAGGTCCTGTCATCTGTACAGTAATATTCAGAGATATACCTAAATAGTTGAGCTTTTATTTATACAGGATACCTGTTTTATTACATGTGGTTAATCAGTGAAAGAAAGGTGCGAGCGTGTAATCCATTTTCTATTTATTCAAGAGTGACTCCATGCATCCCTTTTTCCTTTGTGCCCTCGTGTAACATTCCATATTAAATCAAATGTGTTCCCACATCTATCTGAGGGCTTGGCTGTGATTCAGAACTGTAGAGCAGACCTCAGATGGATTGTATCCAATTTATAGACCTACTTTTTTCTGTGGTGAATTGTGTTTTATTTTCACTGTTTATCTTGGATATATTTCAGCAGTTTGGTATGGTACTGATTGATACAGTAGTTTTAATTTAAAGTAAAGAATATTTAACCTTTTTTTCTTATACTGTGGAAACTGAGCACATTTGTTTGCTGTATTCTAAAAGTGCATCTTATGCCCTCAAGAGTTTTGAGCAAAGTGTAATACCTCTCCCCCCACCACTGGATAAATCTTAGTGTTTTGTTTAACACTAGACATAATAAATAGCTTCTTACAAAATGCTGGTTGAGAAATTCAAAGGTTCACATTTTTATTCTGATTGAATCTCCAATATGAAGAAAGGTGACTTCTGATGTATTCTACATTCATCTTTTTTTCATTTAATGCCTTTTTTATATTTAATTTTCCAACATTGCATCAATGTAGAATTAGACTTGCAAGGAAATAAATTTGCCGCAATGCAAAAAAGTTGATTGACTCTGCTGAAAGCAGTTGGTTTACTTTTATTTTAACAGTTCAGTTTCAATTGCAAACAGAGAAATATGTGCGAGGCTCAATCAAAATCTAATGTAAGACTATGCATCTGTTCCCCATTAAGCCATATTTATCCACATGACCAGTAACTTTGCCCTTCACAATGGCTTCCACCATTTTACCCGGCACTAACATTAGGCTCACTGGTCTGCTGATAAAATTTCTCTGGGGTGACCTAAGTAGCTACAGACCGGTGAGCCTAATGTTGGTACCAAGTAAAAAAGTGGAAGCTATTGTTAACAAAATTATTGGTCATGTAGATAAACATGGATTAATGGGGAAAAGCCAGTATACATTTAGCAAAGGAAGGTTGTACCTTACTGACCTATTGGAATTCTTTGAAGGTGTGAATAAGCATGTGGATAAAGGTGCGTAGATTGATATGGTGTATTTGCATTTTCAGAAGATATTGGATAAAGTCCCTTATGAGAGACTCCTCAGAAAACTAAAAAGGCTTACTGTGGATTGGTAACTGGGAATCAAAAAGGAGGTCTAAATGGTCAGTTTTCCCAATAGAAATACCTACAGAACCTAAATGTAATCTGCTCTGGAGTGCTTAAAAAAAGTGTGAAAAATCTAAATAATAATAGAGAAAGTTAAATAGTGGAGTGCCCCAGGGATCTATAGTGTGATCTGCATTGTTTAACATACATTAACAATATGAAAAAGGGAGCAAATTTACAGATGACACAAAAATATTTAAAGTATTTAAAACACAAGCAGATTGCGAAGAACTGCAGAAGGATCTTTCATGACTGAGAAATGGGGTACCTAAAAAGTAGATGAGATTTAATATGGACAAGGGCAAAGTGATGCACACAAGAGAAAAATAATCCCAACTGTAGGTACACAATGCTGGGCTCCACCCCAGGAGAAGGATCTTGGAGCCATTGTGGACAGTGTTGAAATCCTTAGCTTAGTGTGCTGTGGCAGTCAAAAAAAGGTAGGTAGAATGTATGGAAAGGAATGAAGAATAAAATTGTGACTATCATAATACCTCTGTATGGTGTGACTGCCCCTTGAGCATTGTGTGCAGTTCTGGTTGCCCCATCTTAAAGAAAGATATACTGAAACTAGATTAAGTACAGAGAAGGGCAACAAAAATGATAAAGAGGATGGAATGGCTCTCTCTTTTGAAGAAAGGCTAAACAGAACTCTTCAGCTCATCATATTGTATTAAGGATATTTATTATGATTATGTACTGTTTGCATATTTGCTGTACACCATCTAGAACTGAAGTTTCTGCTAGAAAAACTTGTAAACAAATACAAAACAAATAAATAAGAGAAGACTGAGACGAGATTTGATAGAGGTTTATAAAATCATGAGTGGGATGGGCCAGGTAAATAGGGAACGGTTATTTATTCTTTCAAATATTACTAAAACTCGGGGACACTCCCTGAAAGTAACAGCAGATTTAAAACAAACTGGAGAAAATATTTTTTCACTCAACACACAATTAAGCTGTGGAATTTGTTGCTGGAGGGTGTGGTCAAGCCTAGTTAGGTTTAAGATGTATGGACAGGTTCCTGGAAGGAAAGTCCAAACATAGTTATTGACCAGGTGAACTGGGGGGGGGGAAACTACCACTTATCCTGGGGTCCCGGGGTACGCAATAAATAATTGGATCTGTCCGTGGGATCTGTTGAGTACTTCCTAATGCAGTGGTTCTCAACCTTTTTTTTTTCCATCATGACACACCTGACAGATGATGCTCACGTGTGTGGCACATTGCACGCTACATTTAACAGCTATACTAAAAAAAAATAAAAAAATCCTAGGTAATTTATTGTTGAAAATGATGCAGGAGAAAGAAAACATTCTTTAATTTCAATAACTGCTTATAAAATATCATTATTAAATGTTTTATTTTTTTTACAAAATTTGTTATTTTCGCTTACTGCATCAGTGAGAAATCTGGGACTGATATGCATAGGCAGCACACAGTTTTTCGATACAAACTCTCATGCATTTCACTGTCAACCTCAGAAAGTTCTGATCTCTTCTGGAGTTTATACAGAGCAGAGTTAGGAAATTTCCCCTTCCAACTCACCATACAAAAAATATATTCAAATTCTGGTATCCCCTCAGAAATAGAACTTCAAAATCCCTTTCCTGCCAGTCACTTTGTGAAATCACATGAAAACCTGCTAAAAAGACATTTAGAAATTATATAGCACACCAGCCATACCATAAGAGCACTAACACCCAGGGCTTGAACCACAATAGCCTTACCTATGAAAAAGCAAGACTGCAAATATAGAACACCTTACACTTACTATTGGAAAAACAAAGCAAGCCAGACTGCTCTAGATTCCTACACAGAATCTGCATCCTAGTTAGCAGAAACCCTCATCTCTGTCAAATATGCAGAATGCAGACTGACTCTTATCTAATACAGAATAAAAGACCATACATTATAAACAAGCAAACAGAGAAAAACTGAAACTCCAAGAAGCAGAGGGGAGGGGGGTGCGGAGGGAGAGGTATGGCGGGATGACATGACAGGATACATCATATACAGCATGCCTGCAACATTTCTGGCTTGGATTGCTGGTGGCAGTGATTGCCAGGGTTGAGGGGAAAAGCAGCAACAGGGTGCGGTGATGAGGAATTTTAATTACCAGCTCCTTACTCTGCACTCTCCTCAAGCGGCAAGCACATGTGGCTGTTACAGAAAGCATAGGCTTGAATGACATATTTTTTGGTGACACACCAGTGGGTCCCGACACACTGGTTGAGAACCACTGGTCCTAATGACTCAATCTGGCCACTGTCAGAGACAGGACACTGGGCATGGTGGACCTTTTGGTCTGACTCACCGTGGCACATCTTGTTTATTTATGTTCTTAAAGATGTTATAAAAAAGGGGGACAGAGTAATGAGTCATGGTGTACCCTTCTGACATAAAGTCCCAAAGTAGCTTTGTGAAGGCGAGGGCAGTTTTCAAAGCCATTCACCTGTCTGGAAATTGCCCTCCCTCAATCTGGTTAAAAGTATGCAAGGGGTCCACCATACTCATATCTTTAGTCGGATTGGAGAGAGGGGTTCTTGTGGGGGGGGGGGGGGAGGCTGGGTGGTTTTGGGCAGGTTCCAGAAATAAAACATGTAAATTGACATTTCTACACACATTATTTTCCAGCAAAATTTTGCCTGCATAGGTTCAGTTTTCAAAAGGCAGGTGGGCGCTTTCCCTTTGGTATTTGGTGCAAAGTCTGTTGGTAAAAAGTACCTGTGAACTTTGCAGCAAGCTAAGAAGTTTGAAAATTGTCCCCTTTATCACTGTTATCCAATCATTTTGAAGCCCCAAGGCACACGTGCAATAACAAAAATGCTGAGTGGCACCACCAGCCTCCCAGTAGCAGGCAGTGCAGGCATGGAGAGGACTCATGTGGGCAAAAGAATAGTTAAGGAAGCGCTGAAAGCCTCACTAGTCTCTCTCCCAAATTTTAAAAAGAATGAAGAGAGGGGACAGAGACACGCATGAACCCATAACAGTGGATTAGCTGCCGCTTTATATAAGTGCAGGAGAAAGGGTCAGTGTGATGTGAGCTGCCCCAGCATGTTTTAGAGCCATCACTGGTGTTTCTTGTTGCTGTGATAGTGCTGGCCTGAATTTATTTATTATTATTATTATTTTTTTTATATACCTACATTCGATCTCAATCAAGATATCACACCGGTTTACATTCAGGTACTGTAGGTATTTCTCTATCCCCAGAGGGCTTACGATCTAAGTTTTTGTACCTGAGGCAATGGAGGGTAAAGTGATTTGCCCAAGGTCACAAGGAGCGACAGCATTAGTCAGTGGAAGCTTTGCCATGGCATCCCTGATCAGGTCTGGAGGCTCACCAGTGTGCCATGGCGCAATGCTAGTGAAGCCCTGCCCTATGTGTCACTTTAAAAGATAGCATTTCCCATGCTATTAGACTACTTTGATCGTTTAATAACATTCAGTTAGCCATAAAAAATATTGGCATAGTTAAGATTAGTGTATTAAAGGTACTGTCATGGTTATTTTTCAGAAATGCGTAATTAGTGCCATGAATTCCTCTTATAAAGATGCTTATGTGATGAATAAAAGGGTTTTATTAAAGTAAAATGCTCTTACTACAATATCTAGGATACTTCTCTTGGAAGAAGCATGTTGGGATCAGAGTCTTGCTGGGAAGATTGCCATCCAGGATATATGCCAAGTGGAAAATATATTTTGCACTTTGACTTATTATCTTGAACTATTGAACTGTGCAGCCACCTGGTAATTTCTTTTCTGTTTAATACACATTTTTTTTGTGCTCCCAATTCCTTTTACAAACTTGGGAATATCTTGAGTATCATGACTCAAAAATGACACATACTCTACTTGCTCTATATTCTCTCCAGTGGGATACTCTACGACAATTAATATTCTATTTCCTTATTTACCAGTCCTTTAACAGTCATCCCTGCAGACCCCACTGCAGTTTTCCTTATAAAAAGAGGTGAGGGAGAGAGTCATTTCTGTCCTGTGGAGATCATTTTTTGTTTTGTGCGTAATATTGGGGTAGATTTTCAAATACCGCGAATAGGCGTACTTTTGTTGGCGCTCCAGGCGCCAACAAAAGTACGCTGGATTTTAGTAGATACGTGCGTAGCCGCTAAAATCCGGGATCGGCGCGCGCAAGGCTATCGATTCCGTATAGCCGGCGCGCGCCGAGCCGCGCAGCCGACCTCCGTTCCCTCCGAGGCCGCTCCGAAATCGGAGCGGCCTCGAAGGGAACTTTCCTTTGCCCTCCCCTCACCTTCCCCTCCCTTCCCCTACCTAACCCACCCGCCCGGCCCTGTCTAAACCCCTCACTTACCTTTGTCGGGGGATTTACGCCTCCCGGAGGGAGAAGTAAATCCCCGCGCGCCAGTGGGCCGCTAGCACGCCGGGACACGACCTGGGGGCGGGTCCGGAGGGCGCGGCCACGCCCCCGGACCGCCCCGGGCCATAGCCACGCCCCCGAGCCCGCCCCCGGAATGCTCCCGACACGCCCCGAAAACGCTGCTGCGCTCGGTCCCGCCCCCGACACGCCCCCGACACGCCCCCCTCCGAAAACCCCGGGACTTACGCGAGTCCCGGGGCTCTGCGCGCGCCGGTAGGCCTATGTAAAATAGGCTCACCGGCGCGCAGGGCTCTGCTCGCCTAAATCCGCCCGGATTTGGGCGGATTTAGGCGAGCAGGGCTCTTAAAATCCGCCCCATTTTGTTTAATCTCCAAATGACATAGAAATAGAGGTCCTAATGACCATTGGACCTTGGAAAGATATAGCAGAACTAGAAAAGGCACAGAGAAAAGCAACCAAAAATGATAAAGGATAGGGAATGGCTTCTATATGAAGAAAAGCTTAACACAGGTTAGGGCTTTTCAGCTTGCAAAAGAGATGACAGGGAGGGGTTGTGATAGAGCAGGGATTCTCATAGCCAGTCAGGTCTCCAGGATATCCTCAATAAATATATATATCAGATAAATTTGCCTGCATTGGAGACTCAGTAGATGCAAATGCATCTTGTGTATATCTCATGGGTATCCCGAAAACTTGATTGCCTCTGGGGCACCGGGAAAGGGTTGGGAAGCCCTTTTGAAAGATGTTTAAAAAATCATGAGTGGGGGGATGCTGTTCGGCAGTCGATGAGAATGGATGTCTAGCTGACAAGCTCCGATCCCCCATGAGCCCAAAACCCGCAAAATTTGGCAATTATCCTTCTGAATCGATATTGCACCAACCGGACAACTAGCTGACTCGATTTTGCTATGAATCCTGATGGCTTCGAAGCGAAAAACCACTGATCTTAGATATTTTTCATATGGCAAACTACCGCCCGACCCAGAACAAGATGGCGCCGCCACTGCAGGGCCTGCACTGGGAGAAGCTGAGGCTTCAGAGGAGCCGCTTAGCGCCGAACCCTGCTTCCCTGCTAACCCCACGAAAATACCTCTGACTCGGGATGATATCTGACAGTGGTTTATGGAATTACGAGGGGACCTAAAGCAGCACAAAATGGACATAATGGCTTCGTTTGTGGACCGTAAAGAAGATTTAGCTGCCTTGGGGACCCGAGTCGACGACATTGAAAATAGAGTTGATGGTCATGGGGACGCTATCAACCATTTACACACCCAGTGCACCACTTATTCCAATGAGTTAACAGCGCTTCAGGAGAAGGTGGAGGACTTAGAGAACCGGAGTAGACGGAACAACCTCCGTATACGGGGGGTGCTGGACAGCCCAGACTTTGCCGATGCACCGGCCGTGGCTCTACAAATTTGCAAGTATCTCCTCTCCCTGGGGTGGGAGACCACCGCAGAAGCACCCTCAACAGCCCCAGAGATGCACCTGGAATGTGCACATAGAGCGCTAGGCCTGCACAGGGACCAACCACCTAGAGACCTCGTATTGTGTTTCCACAGCTTATCGCTGAAGGAGCAACTCTTCGCTATCACACGACAAATGAAGGAGATACAGTGGAACAATCATTCAATATCCATTTATCAGTATCAATTTAAGCAGGCCTACCCAGATGCTAATCAAACATAGACCTCTTCTCCCCTCCACCCAGAATCCGTCCATCGCCCTGTATCTTATTATTTTATTATTTATGCTTATGTAGTTTCCTGCAGCCGCACATGTACCTCACCCTATTTACTCCGCCCCTCACCCTATTTACTCCGCCCTTGTTGAAGTAATTTTAATTGAACTGATATAAATAAGTTACCTTGTTATATGGTTGCTCCTCTCTCTACGTTTTATTTCTACCCTTTTCCCCTTTCTCTCTTTCCTTGTCCCCCCTTCCCCCTTTTCTTGCCTGCTCCCACTCTCTGTACCTCGTTCATTGTAATTCCTACTGCCTTGAGTTAATTGTAAACTGGCGTGATGTGTTTCACGAACGTTGGTATATTAAAAGCTCTTAAATAAATAAATAAATAAGATCTTGCCCATGCAACGCTGAAAAAAAGATATGATTTGCAGGAAGTCACTTCCAATCTGAGGGCAAATGACATCAAATATCATTGGACTTACCCTTTTGGGTTGTCTTTTCAAGTGCAAGGAGTGACCTACAGAGTTAAAACCATTGCAGAAGCATTTGAAGCCTTCACCAAAGAGCAGATAGCAGCCTCTTTTCAGGTTCCCAAGATGGCGTCAGCGCTGGCGAAAATGGATACTGCGCCGTGCTGGCACAGGGCAGACAAAGGTGGGAAGAGGCTCCGGCGACAGTCTGATGCACGACGTTCTCCACCGATGGACCAAGGCTGAGGTATCGACCGGCGATGTCCTGTGGAGCTTTTTGTGGGCAGCATGTTTGGAGAGGAAGATGGAGACTGTTACGCATTAGTAATTCTTTACTGGACGGTTGGTTGCGCAGCACACCACATACTATTCTTTGAAATGTTGATAGTTATATGATACAGAGTTGGGTTTTCTGTTTGTGTTGACATTCGTATATTATCAGAGATTGGGTAGTGGGGGATACGACAGAGATGGCAAATGGCTGTTCACTGTTGGGTGATACAGACCCCCATACTCATGGTATCCCACGGGAAGTTGGAGGGATACTTTAGGACCTTTTGGGGACAATCTGGGACACATTCTTTTCTTTACAAATGCTGGAAAGGGAAGGGACAATTGGGGGGGGGGGGGCTAGCCTTGAGGGTTGGAGCATTTCTTGGATTAGGGGCATTGTGATTTTTTTTTATGGGCCTTTTCCCAATACATGCTAAATGGCGACTAGGATATTCTCTCTTAATGTGAAGGGGTTGAATACTCCCAGAAAACGTATGATGCTTCACTGAGAGTTACAAAGACAGAAGGCGGGAGTAGCGTTCATTCAGGAAACGCATGTGCCTAAGCCCCACGAGTGCCTTCTAGTCTTTTCTCAATACCCTGTTCATTTTTGGGTGGCTAATACAAAGCTTAACAGATATGCCGGGGTAAGGATTTTGTTTGCTGCTGCTTTTGTACATGAGGTGCTGTTTAAGGCATTAGATCCACACGGCAGGTATATATTCTTAAAAGTCAGGGTGGGTAAACACATTCTCTCATTCCTAAATGTTTATTTTCCACACACAGGCCAGCTAGCATTTCTGCGACAACTGGATGCACTACTCCACCAGCATTTAGATGGAGATCTCATTATGGGAGGTGATTTTAATGCCACTTTAAATCCCAAACTGGACACCAGTTCAGGCACTGTACCAGCCTCTCGATTTCAGAATCAGTGGCGCCAATTTTTGGATAAATGGTGTATTATAGATGCCTGGCGGAGGCGTGTCCTACACTTTTTACTCTAACTCCCATAGCACATACTCTAGGATAGATTATCTTTTTGTATCTACCCAATCTCAAAATCAGGTTCAAATAGTGAATATCGACAATATAACCTGGTCTGATCACGCCCCAATCTGGGTTGAGATTCTAATTCAAGACTCTGAGAAAGGATACAGACCATGGAGACTTAATGACAGTCTTTTAAAAGATCATGATTTTGTTGTTAAGCTAGAGACTCACATGATAAATTATTTCAAGGAGAATCAAACAGAAGGCATGACTCCGGTTATTTGGGAGTGTTCAAAAGCAGTCATCATTTTTTTTTTCATTTTTTATTTATTGATATTTCAACAATTTACATTGAAAATTAGATAATGAAATAAAGAAAAGAATCATTACAATACATACAAAAATTCCTAATCCTTAGGAAAGGAAATAATTTTTCTTATCAATTATAAGAACATTGGGAGAACCAAATATTTAGCGGATTACAAAGAATAATTATACAACTTTCTCCAGGAAATACTCTGTGTTGTGTACCCACTCTGTATCCAACTGTCCTAGTTCTGGGAGTTTAGGAGTCCAGATATTGACGGAGTTGTGCAGGGTCAGTAAAGATTTACTTATTATTTTGGTGCAACAGAATACATCTGCAAGGAAACCTCAAAAGATATTTGGCTCCACGTGAGATCACTTCTTGTTTCATTATTAGAAACTCTTTCCTCTTTTCCTGCATTTTCTTGGTTATGTCCGGAAATATTCTTATTTGATATCCGTAGAACAATAAATTCTGATTCCGGAAGAACTTCTTTAGTATATTATCTCTATCCGTGGTTTGTACAAACGATATTAATAAAGTCGCTCTATTCTCAATTTTAGTCTCGTATGATTTCTCCAAGATTTCAGATAGATTATCTGGCTCTTCAATATCTTCTCTCTTCTGTTCCTTCTTTTCAGGTAGATAAATCATTTTTGAGAATGCAGGAATAGTAATTTCGGTATAACCCAAGATATTCTTGAGGTAACTTATAAAAAGATCCTTAGCAGTCATCCATCTTGATCTTGGGAAATTCAAGATTCTCAAATTATTTCGACGTATTTCATTCTCTAGGAAGTCCATATGTTTTCCCATACTAGTTTCAGACTTAATAAAATTACACTGAACTTCTTTCACTCCAGTTATCTCAATTTCTACTTTATCTATCGTCTTTTCCACTGATTGAATTCTTTTTTCCAAACCATCTGATTTCTCCATATTTTGTTTAACTGCAGAAGTCAAATCACATATTGCCTTATTCATACTTATAAGTACTTTCCGTATTTCTTCCAAATTTAACTTTTCAGCTATCTCAACCGGGCTTCCCCACAATCACCTCAATTCTGGGCTCCTTACCGTTCCCTTCTAGGAGACCAGCCTCTCCATTTTCTTTCTGGGTTGCTTCCTCTTTACCTCCCCTGGAGCCCTCACCGGAGCTCACTGAAGCAAACGGGTTCCCACCGTCGCTTCTCGGGGAGTCATAAGTCCTTGGAGCAGTTTTTTCCTCTACCAGATTGAGCTGTTCCTGCCCCAGTGCTTCTGGGGATCGAAATGGCATTGCTGGAACTGTTGGAGCCCGGGGGCTCAATGATGTTTTGTCGGCTAGGGCATCTGGTGGCCGCTCTCCAGTACAAACGCCAGCGGCCTCTCCTTCCGGGTTCTGGTGCACAAGTCCGAACGCATCATCGACTCGCAGCTGCCGCATCGAGGAAATAGGTGTTGAAGTAATATTTTCGCGAATCCTTGCTTTTCTTTTTGTGTGGGGCATCTTATGCCAAGAAATAGACAACGAGGAAATTGAAATTTCAAGAAATTAAGCAAAAAGCCGCGGAACCGAGGTGAGTTCGTGTCACAGAGTGGCAGCCATCTTGGTTCTCTCTGGAAGTCATCATTATCTACACTATTGTGAGTTACCATCGCTCTCTCAGAGCTTTCCCTGGAACCAGGTACTTGCTCCTCGAGGGCCTATCCTTTCCAGCTCCTGAGCTCCCTGAGACTAATTTGTGAGTGTTGTCAACTATTTCTGTTCATGAACTCTGCATGCCCTGCCTACTCACTGTCTACAGTTTCTCAACAGCTCAGCCATCCAGGGATCGCTGTTACAGTATCTGAGGGACTACTGCCTTACCGGGCACTTCAGCTCACTATTGCCACCTCAGGTAGTTTCAAGACCTGTTTAATAAAAGAACTAATGTGTGTCTGTCTCCATTCTCTAAGCCTAGCCAATGGTCCTTCTCGGGATCTTCCCCCGGGGGCGTGGTCATCTGACACCGGCCCAAGGATCCACTTACTACTATCTCCGGCAGTCTATAACAACAGATTGCTAAAGTCCATCTACGGAATACATCAGATTGACACCCCTATCTGATTGCTCCTCCCACCAGCATAGCGGATCATGACATCAAGCCCTGGCTTCTCTAGTTCTAAGTGTTGCTGTAGCCACTAGGCTAGTCCTCCACTCCAGTTTGTTGTGGTAAAGGCTAATAGAGGATGGAAATGAAGAAAAACATGCAGGGGGGTAATTTGCTAGTGAAGCGGTTACTACCCTTAGCAGAAAATGTGGAGATTACTACCCTTAGCTAATATGCTTTGATACTTTTAATGCAATTTCAACATTGCTCCTTGCTTAGACGGCAGGGGGGAAAAGAGGAATTGAATTTAAACAACATCCGAGGGCCCTGACATATACGGTCTAGGACAGGGGTGGGCAGTTCCGGTCCTCGAGAGCCACAAACCAGTCTGGTTTTCAGGATATCCCTAATGAATATGCATGAGAGAGATTTGCATGCACTCTGCCTCAGTTGTATGCAAATCTATGTCATGCATATTCATTAGGATATCCTAAAACCTCGACAGGTTTGTGGCCCTCGAGGACTGGAATTGCCCACCCCTGGTCTAGGATACTGATACGCAGACATCAGGGAAAAAAACACAGGACTGCTTCTACAGCCAAGGCCTAAAGGAAATGAAGAAAGCGTGCATGGGGATAAATTGCTGATGCAGTAGTTACTACCCTTAGCAAAAGGCATGGAGATTACTACCCTTAACTAATAAACCTTGATGCTTTAAATGCAATTGAAACATTGCTTCCTGCTTCAACAGCAGGGGGAAAAGAGGAATTGGATTCAGATAACAACCAAGAAGGCTCTAACTTCTACAGGTACTGATACACAGACATAAAGGAAAAATCATGGCCAACTCCATAAGCAAAGCAAGTCAAGCAGCACTTTCTGAATTTTCAAGAAAGCTCATCACCCTATAAAAAATGTTACTAGCTGCAATTTTTATGGGTTATTATAAGGCTTGGAGATAACTGCATGGAACGAGTTACCATCCTTAAGCGAAACATGGGAATAACCTGCACATAGTGGCAGTTAACTACCTTAAGAAGCTTGCTGTGCAGGCTGGATGACCATTTGGTCCTTTTCTGCTGTCATTACTATGTTACTATGTTATGCATAAGTTGAAAATAGCTTTGAGCAAATTTCTGGAAGACAGTTCCATTAGCAATTATTAGCCAGGGAGACTTTGCCACTTGGGAGTGAGCAACAGGAAAGTTATGTCTACATTAGGATCTTCCTGGTAACTACTTCCAAGTGACCTGGATTGTTCATTTTCAGAGATAGAAGGCTGGGCTCAATGGACTATTGGTCTGACTCAGCATGCCATGTTCTCTTTTGGATCCCTCGTAATGTCTTGACATTTTATTTTCACCTTTTGGATCATTTAATACTATATATCTAGTGAGGAGGATATTGATATTCATTCATTCGAGTTCCTTCCACAGCTGGCCAAACTTTGTAGAAATATATATTAAATTTTCTACAGTTTACTGAATCCTGCTGTGATCAAAGAGCTAAGTGACTACTTTGCACCAGCTGCTTTGATGATTGTAAAAACTCTTGTTAGAAGGACCAGATTATTGCAATAAACAAGGATTGTCATTTTAAATCTGTTTTTGTACATCATGCAATATTTTGCCCTCCTTGTAAAGACAGGTGATGCGGTCCTCCTTGGCATTTTTTAAATTTTATAGTAACTTGATTCCATCATTCTGTGCTTAAAAAAACTAAACTTTTTCATTCACCATTTCCAGGCCCTCTGCATCCGTCTATTTAAGCATTTATTGTTGACTTGCCTTTTTCTTTTATACAAATCGACTTAGCTTTCTGATTGGTGTTGCATTTCTGTTTTTCATTAATACATTTGCTATATATTTATCAGTTCATGAGCAGAGAATGTAGCTGTTATCAATCATCCCTCTCTGCCATATCTTTTACTGTTCCAGACTTGTTTGTGAATAATGAATGATTCCAATCAGCATTATACAACACATCCATTGAAGTCTGCTTAAAAAAATCTTTTGGGATACCATTGTTCGAACATTATCTCATTATAATTTTAAATCTAGTGCTAATTGACTCTGCGCACTATGGATTACTGCCATAGGCACATTACTGAAGTAGACCGTTACTGAATAGAGCTCAGTCTGCTCCCAACTTTCACCTCTGTAATCCTGTCTGGCTCAAACCCTAGAATTCTCACTGGTCTTGGTTGCTCAACCAGGAAAAGAAGCTCTTCTGTGTTACCTCCTGGACCATGCAACTTTCCTTAGTGATTCCACAACTATTATCCATAGTGAAATCCCTAAATGATCAACATTCCAATCTTCTTGCCTACTTCCCTTTTTTAGCATGTTTCCTTCTTTCTCATCTCAAAAATGAATATGCATAGACTATGTAATTTTAAAATATTCTTTCTATCATTGTTTTCCATCCAGACTGCTGTGATAGCTAATTTAAATGTCTTTTTGTTGGTCATGATATCATCCCTAAACACATTCTATATCTTTTAGTTTTTGTGTGTGTCTATTCTTTCAGCCTGCTGTGTATTTTGTACTCTGAACAAAATACTCTGAACAAAATACTTCAGTTTCTGCAATATTGCAATTCTTTCATATATTTTTTTTTCCTTAACAGATTCAATAGCCTAAAAACTTACATTGCATGTTTTAAGGACATGTTTACCCAATTAAAGTTTGCTGTTATGATCTGAAAAGCTTCCATACACTTATTCAGCAATTTAGATTTCTTTTCATGGCTGTATAGATTCTAGCAGAGTTTGGTAAAGACAAAAAAGAGATGTATAAAAATTATTTCACTCCTTATACATACAAGGGGATAATTTTCAAAAGATTTCAGCTCATGAGATTGGAAGTTAGGTGTGTAAGTAGCCTGTATGTGCACTCGTAGTCCTTTCCTTTGTAAACAGCCATGAAGTTTCCGCACCCTAGCAGTGCTGCATATAAATGAAAATTGAAAAAAAGGGCAGTTTAGGGGCATATGCTGGGACAGGGTTTAGTAGTTTGCACGCAAGTAAGTATTTTATAAAAAGTATATGCACATACATTACCAAACTTACACACACTTTTACACCTACTAATTGGGTCACAGAAATTAACTTGCCCTTATCTTTTGTCTGCAGTTTTTGGCTAGGAGGTCTAGGTTAAGTGATGGGGGGTGAGTGTTAGGGTAAAAATGGTGGAGGGTCTAGGTAACATGGCGGCAGTGTGGGTGAACTGGTGGAGGTATCAGCAAATTGGTGATTAAAAATACATGCCCAAGTATTTTCATGAGCAGAGTATGTGTCTAGTTTATAAAATACCTGCCTTCGCCGGTAAATATGCACATGTTACACTTATTTTGTGTGTAAAATATGTGCATGTCTACTTGTATAAAATAGGTGTAGAAAGTATGCGGCTCCCTGCATTAAAAAAAAAAGTGCGCTTCCTGAAACATTCATGCATACTTTGGGTGCAGAGAGGTACATGGTATTTTATAAACTGTGCAGCTCCTACTGCACAGTTTATGAAATATAGGCATAACCTTGTGTGCACATGCTCATACATGAATATACTGACTTATGCCTACTGTTGAAAATCTACTTCAGAAGATCTGCATACTGCTTCTTAACTGCTCCTAAGGGGCCATGGTAATATGCATGTGGGTCCTATTAGCAAATTGATTTAAAGGAGAGTTTTACTCTTTTTACAGATTATGTTATCTGTTAATTAACCTCCAAGAACTTTTGAATAGCTCATCTGATTTTCGTTTCTCAGCTGTTAGGGCCATTTCATATATGAAGAAAATGCCTATAAAGATGATTCAATATTTTCAAAGGTTACCTATTGTTAACTGGTAGACCGCAATTAGTCCTCGAGGTGTTGCATTGATGTGAAAAAGGTTAATCAGTGGAATTTAGAAGAGAAAACACAGAATATTTATTTTTAGTTTTCATACCATTATCCATCAGCAGAAGCCTTCACAATTTTCCTTCAGCTGTTGTATACTCTTGCACAATCAACAGTATTAATTCTCAAGCATTTTGTACAATGATTATCATATAGCACACATTTGCATGCATAGCATTCAGCTTCACTGGATACCACAGGCCATATGCCATATGTCTTATGTACACCTGATTCCAAGACACCAAATGGTAAATGGGGCATAAAAGCCTGATTTGACTGGCAAAAGTGTTTTGCTGCTGGATGTAGTTGCCATCATCTGTGGAAATCAATGCTGGCAATTCTTTTGTTATAATCTCGGTGATGGGTCAGTAGTATGCCACAGCTTTTTCATCTGCTGCTTTTTCTCTGCCAGCATAGCTCCTATTTCCTGGGCAAGCAGGTTCCGCTTCCCCTCAGACCCTTCTGCCTTTATTCTCAGCCTGGGTGCAACTAAGATTTTCCTTTGTAGCCCAGCCCCATTTCTTCATATCTTCAAGTCCAGCTTTTAATAGGCTTGAGGCCTTTAATTTGCAGGGCAGCACCTTTTAAAATAATCACTTTGAAAGATTTCTTGCCTTAAAAAAAAAGCATGAGGTTTGTGTGCGCACCATGGGAAAAGTTAACTGGGTCCAGGATGGGTCAGGGTGAGCAACTTGTAGTGCTCAATAGTATAGTGATGTACTATAGTGATATATTACACTATATTACAGTATTTCTTTTATTTATATTGTAAATTCTTTTCAACAGAACATAGGTGAATTTATTTTTATGTAACAAAGAGTACTTAAAAATTAATTTGTTCATGAAATTGCTGCTGTGGAGGATAAAGGCTTAACCATAGTCATTGAAATTTCAGAATTAAATGATGGTTTAAACAATATATCAGTATTACAGTTATTCTAGGTTCTCAGCAAAGCAGTGTAATTTACAATGTTTCACAGAACAAAAGAGGCATTGAAATTATGAGTTGACGTTCTTGTGACAAAGAATGTAATTAGGACACAAAATGGACATTATACAACATGCATCTGTTCTCCTGATAATGACTGTAACAAGAAAAGGAAATAACACTTCACAAAACTTTCCTGGGTGTAGTTAGATCTAATCTTGGGGCAAGTTGCAGTCATAGTAGGTTTTTGCAGATAAAGAGTACCTGGCTTACACAGATAATGTGTTTTCTCATTCTTACTGGACTTTATCTGAGAATGGTGACATTTTTTTTTTTTAACATTTATTGCTTATTGTGCATGAGTACTTTTTAAAAACCTGATATGAATCCTACTGTTCTAAGAAATGGAATATCTGGGAATCCAATATTTATTTGATGATAATGATGATGACAGAGTCTTCTGTCGTTGACGACAATCGAGTTCAGCAATTCCCTTTGACCAAGTTTATTTAGGTGTCCATTGATGTGTTATGAGACCAATCCTTGACCCACAAAAACTGCTGTTTGTGAAGTTCTTCTCTTGTTTTTTTCCTTTTATGCTTATGTTTACTTGGTTTCCAAGCTCTGAACAGCCAGATGACAGAGCTGCCTACATCTGATCCAGATAGGATGAGGTTAATTGTAAAATATGATAAAACACTATGGAACAGTCTGTCAGATTGCTTGATAGACCTGCTGATCCTGGGATTCTTAAAGGTGTTGACACATACATATAGGAAGAAAAATTACAACAAAGTTCTACTGTAGTCTGATGGAGCCAACTTTGTAAATCTTGAAAAGAACAAAACCCAACTTTGCAGCATGTGAGAATGTACATCATATGCTTCTAACAAGCATCTCCCCTGTCAAGCTGTGGCTAGTCCCATGCAATTTAGAGGAACTGTCTGTAGCAGAGGTAGGGAACGCCAGTCGTTGAATGTTGCAAGCCAAATTGAGTTTTTAGGTTGTCCACAATGAATATGCATGAGATGCATTTTTATGCAGTGGAGGCCATGAATGTAAATGCATCTCATGAATAATCAGTATGGCTATCTTGAAAGCCCAACTGGCTTGTGGCACATGAGGACTAAATTTGCCTACTCCTGGTCTATAGCGCTTTATGAGCCCCTTCTTTGGGTGGTCGGAAGTAAAGAGATGTAGATTTTTAAAAAAACAGGTATAATCAGGGCATTACTAGACACTGGCACAACAGGGCCTATGCACCGATTCTATTTGACAGTACTCTGACTTCAAGGGTCATCCCTAAGGAAGGGTAAATTGGCTTTAAGATCATGGTGGCAAGCACTTTCCGCCCCACCTCCCACCTTCTCTGCTGGGTTCAGTCTGAAGCCTGAACTGTGCAAGGCCCCCATAGTCTCGTGGGACCTGCTGGTAGTGCACATTCAATCTTCAGGTTGAAGCTAGCAAAGGAAGAAGCAGAGTCAAAGTATGAAGTAACTGCTGTCCTCCTTCTGGTGGGAGATGAAGGGAAAGCATCATGCTGATGGAAGGGGATTGTTATGCAGAGGGTTGCTGCCCAAGGCAGGGAGGAGAAGATCATGTCAGGATGAGGGAGCAGAAGAGCCTTGAATTTTTAAATACCTAATGATGCCTCTGGATGAAAATTGGGTGGACTTTAAGCAGATTTTGAAATTGCTAATGAGTTTACACATGTTTTTTTTGGGGGGGGGGGGGGGGGGCGGGATTTGTGTCAAATCTTCAGAAATTTGCTTCAAGTCTTTGAAAATCCAGTGTAATTTTTGAATTTTTCAGATCAACTTTGGTTTTCTGCAGATATGTTTTGGATTTTCCTCAGATCTGATAGTGAAAAATTGGAGCGATTTTCTCAGCAGTTCTTGAGGAAAACTCAGTTTTCCAGATGTCCTCTAGTCAGAAGTATAATTTTTACTACTCATGAATCTGTTACGCCTGTTGGTCGCAGACGGCTGCGACCTCTCATGCTCACCTCTTTTTTTTCCCTGCTCCATCAAGTCTGGGAAGAATGGCGATATCTACCAGTCCACGCCGACCTCTCCGGCATTCCCGGGACAGCGTGGATGCTGTCGACCGCCATCTTGGACCTGGAGTTACGTAGACGCGCACGCGCAAGGGCCGCATTTGAACACGTCATGGGATTCTTAAAGGGAATCTCGGGGGCGTCCCCGCCCGATGATGTCAACCTGCCAGTGTATTTAATCTGACCTGCCTTTGCCCTCCTCGAGTTAGCAAGGACTTCCGTCTTGCTGTATTCTCCACCAAGGACTTTCTGTTCCTGACTCAGTCTTGGCATATGGACGCTCCTGAGTACCCGCTCCTCGGGGGCTCCCCTGCGTTCTCGGCTATCCGCTCCTCGGAGGGCCTTCCTGCCTGACTGCTACTGGACCTGCCTCCTCGGGTCTCTACCTCGCTCCAGGAACGACTGACTGCGAGTACTGCTACTGACTTCTACTATACAGACTGCATTGAGAATTCCACGTGGCATACCCCGAATCTTGGGCCACTACCGCCTTCCTCCTGTAGGAGTCTGCCACCTTCCTGCTCTACAGAATTACTGGCACCTCATTTACAGGAGCCACTTCTGGGTTAAGGCATTGCTACCAGTTCTTCAACATCTACTGTACAGACACCCTTGGCATACCCCGCTCCGCGGGCCACTACCGGATCTTCTCAGCTGTGTCTCACATTGGGTAATTCCCATTGCCCAGGACTGTGTGAACATATTTCCATTTCTGTGGAGACTAATTCTTCCTTCCTATTAATAAAGTCTTCATTACTAGCTGTGTCCCACGTCACTGAGACTGTGCCTGCTAACGGTGAGGCTCACAGGGCTCCTCCCTGTGGGCGGAGACATCGCTCATCTCAGCCCAAGGATTAACATCCTTCCTTAAACATAACAGAATCCAGCACTTACTTGACAATAAATATCTTTGATGATAAAATGCTCTAAGCTTAACATATCTTATCTATTTATTTTTATTTATTTAAAAGATTTTCTTATCTGCCCATCCACAGTTCTGAGCGAAGTACAACATTGCGTGAGGTACCTCTTAAGCTTACCTTTAACAAATTTAGATGAGAAAACCATGAGATTAGTGCATAATAACTATTTACTTAGAAATTTCAGATTTTTAGGAGCTGCATTGTTAAAAGGTCAGGCAGAGTTCTAGCAACTGTAATAATCGGGCAGAAAACAGGATTTTTTTTAGCTTGTAATACATTTTTTATTAGACCTACATTAGAAAAATCCACAGATATTCTAATACATGAGCATCTGGGACCACTTAGATCTCTCTTCCTGATTTCACTATAACAGAAACAGGAGTATGTTTCTACGCATGGAACAATTTGATCACTGTACAGATCTCAAGTGAAGTTGCTTGAAATGCAAATCTTTTCCATTATCAGATGCCTGCAGTTTAAAGAAAGTCAGAACTTAGAGTGATTATTCAGCTATCCCCAAGTTTTTATTTTTTGTTCCCTCACATTTGGCAAACACATACCAGCAATCAAGGCCCATTTGCAGGGCAACGTCAACCTTTTTGGAGGCGGGAAGCTTCTCTCAATTTTGCTTCAGTTTCTTTTGACATGGCCATAATTTTCTGTGGCAGGATGATTTTTGAGACATGTGCGGATATTGCCTGCTTATGCCAGTGATCAGAGGAAGGCGGTCTCCTCTGTTAGCTTTATCACAAGTCTATTGTAAAGTACTTGAGGATATCACTCGGTATCTGTTCTCCGTGGTACTACCAGAGATATGCCATCCAACAGAGAATCCAGGAGACGTAGCGCAGAGCTGATCTGCACAAGCCGTTTTGCTGTTGAGCTCCTGCTGACTTCCAAGCTTTATCTTCCCGTGACATCTGCTGCAAGAGGAATGGAGGAGCTAAGGAGAACAGCATGAAGAAGAAGGAACAAAGCGGGAATTTGTACTTACAAGTACAGTCAGTTCAGCTGAAGTCTTTAGATCTTCAGAAATGAGTCAGAACTATGGGTTAAACTGCCTATGTCAGTTTTTTTTTTTTTTCATAAGAAATTATGTGTATTTAAAAAACATTTATCACAGTAGCAATGAAGTTCTTTTTACTATTTCAGTCATGTGCTTTGAGTGGTGTTTTCTATGGTTTAGATTTTGTGAGTGTACTTTGGCTGATTTAACTCTGTGTCATGGCATTGTAGATGTGCAGTAAGAGTAAGTGGTCACATATTTTTTTTTTATTGCATTTTGGTAAACATCGCTCTATAAAGTTGTAAGTAGGAGAATACTGTTTGCATGTTTTACTCATTTGCTAGAATTCCTCCTCTGTTTAGATTTTTTGAAAGGGGGATTCACATTTCTCTAATAGTAAACAGAATTTGCTGTTTTATTTTATTTTTTTTTAATAGGAAAATATGTAACATAATAAATGATGGCAGATAAAGATCAAAATGGTCCATTCAAACTGCCCGGCAAGTTTTTTTTATTGTAGTAAATGCCGTTCCATGCAGATTATCCTCAAGCAGAAAAGTAAACTTTAGGAATAACAGATGTTACTCCATTTCTTCATTTCTATTCTCTAGCCAGTAGGGATCCTCTGTGTTTATACGATACCCTTTTGAATTCCATTACCATTCTTCTCTTCACCACCTCTTCTGGGAGGGGGACATTCCATGCATCCACCACCCTTTCCATGAAGAAATATTTCCTGACATTGTTCCTGAGTTTTCCCTCTTGTGACCCCTAGTTTTACAACTTCCTTTCCAGTGGAAAAGATTTGATTTATGTGCATCATTAATTTCTTTCAGATATTTGAAAGTCTGTATTGTATCTCCCCTATCTCGCCTGTCCTCCAGGGTATATTATATTTAGGTCCTTCAGTTTCACTCATAAGTCTTTCCATGCAGAACTCTAAACCATTTTGGTTGCTTTTCTCTGGTTTGCTTCCATTTTGACTTCTACATTTTGAGATGAGGTCTTCAGAACTGAACACAGTACTCCAGGTGAGGCCTTGCCAAGGACCAGTAGAGGGGCATTATCACCTTCTTTCCCTGCTGGCTATGCCTTTCTCTATGTAGTCCAGCATCCCTTTGGCCTTAGCCACCGGCTTGTCACATTGCTTTGCTGCATTCAAATCATTAGACAATATCACTCTGACATCTCTCTCTCAGTCCATGAACATCAGTCTTTCATCCCTCCTCATGTTCAACTCCTTTGGATTGCTGTACCCCAAATGCATGACTTAGCATTTCTTGGCATTGAATCCCAGCTGCCAAACCTTTGACTACTCCTCAAGCTAGGTCACTTTTCCTTCTCTCTACTCTTTCAGGTATGTCCACTCTGTTGTAGATCTTAGTGTAACCTAAAAACCCCAAACTTTACATTTTAATTCCTCTGCAATATTGCTCACAAAGGTATTGAACTGAACCAGTCCCAGAACCGACCCTTGAGGAACTCATCTTATCGCTCTTCTTTCTTGAGAGTAGGTTCTATTCACCACTACTTGCTGACGTCTGTCAGTCAGCCAATTTGTAATCCATTCCACCACCTTGGGATCCACTCTCAGGCTTCTCATTTTATTCATGAGCTTCCTATGCGGGACCGTATCAAAAGCTTTGCTCAAATCCAAGTAAACCACATCGCATACTCTTCCTTGATTCAATTCTCTAGTCACCCAATCAAAAATCTATCAGATTTGTTTGATAGGATCTTCCTCTGGTAAAACCATGTTGCCTCAGATCCTATAACTCATTGGATTGTAGATAATACACTGTCCTTCCCTTTAGCAGTCTCTCCATTAATATCCACACCACTGAGTTAAGGCTAACTAACCTGTACTTTCCAGCTTTCTCCCTGCTACCACTTTTGAGACCACAATCGCCCTTCTCCAGTTCTGTGGCACTACTCCAGTCTCCAAGGATCTACTGAACAAGTCCTTCAGCGGATCCACCAGCAATTCTTGGAGCTCCCTTAGTCTCCTGGGATATATCTCATTCGGGACTATAGCCTTGTCCACTCTCAGTTTTGTTAGTTCCACTCAAACATTGTCTTCTGTAAATGGGGATATATCTGGCCCACTCTCATCCATACTCTTTCCATCCAGCAATAATCCTTCTTCAATGTCTTCCTTAGTGAAAACTGAACGGTTGTATTTATTTAATAGTTCTGCTCTTTCTTCATCTTTCTCCACACCTTGCTCCATGACTCTCCTTACAATGCCACCTCTGCCCTCCCTCCTTTCTCTGATACACTATATCTGAATAATGCTTTGTTATCACGCTTTACCTCTTTGAGGATATTTTCTTCCACTCAGGCTTTCACTATTCTGATTTCTTTCCCTATTTCATTTAGCTTCACCAGGTATTCTTTCCTCTGTTCCTCTTTTTGAATGCTGATCTTTTTCTCTTTATTTTCTCAGTCACCTGCTTGGAGAACCATATCGGTTTCCTTTTTCTCTTACTTTTATTCACCTTTTTTACATAAAGGTTTGTTGCCTTTGCTATAGCTCCCTTTAATTGGGCCCACTATTGTTGTTCCTCTTCACCTATCTCCTCTCAGTCTTCTTGCTCCTTTTCAAGATATGTTGCCATTTTATCAAAGTCTGTATTTTTGAAATCCAAGACTTTGATCTTTGTGTGACTTCCCTCCCTCTTGGCTGTTATATCAAACCATAGCGTCTGATGATCACTGATGCCCAGTTAGGTACTTACCTGGACATTAGAGATACTATCTCCATTTGTGAGTACAGGCTCCAGTATCTCTCCTTCCTTCATGGGTTCCATCACCATTTGTCTGAGCAGAGCCCCTTGAAAGGGCATTCACAATTTCTCTACTTTTTGCAGGTTCTGTAGCAGGGATGCTCCAATCCACATCAGGCAGATTAAAATCTCCAACGAGCAGCACTTCACCCTTCCTTCTCATCTTTTGGATGTCTTCGGTCAGTTCTCTATCCAGTTCTTCTGTCTGATTTGGAGGCCTGTAGACCACACCAATGTAAATGGGAGTGTCATCTTTTTTTTAAGACAGCCCACAGAGCTTTTTATTTTAGGCCAGCCTCCCTGCATTTCCGGTGCTGGATATTGTTTTTGATATAAAGAGCTACTCCTTCCCCATTTCTGTCATCTCTATCCTTTCTGAGCAAGTTATAGCCCAGCATGGAGGTATCCCATGCATGAGACTCTCTGAACCATGCCTCTGAAATAGCAACAATATCCAAATCTGCATCCACCATTAGCGCCTGCAGACCTGGAATTTTATAGTTCAGACTATGAGCATTTGTGCTCTTAGGTTTCCAGCTTTTCTCAGCCAGCTTGCTACTCATCTTGGTGACCATTTTTTGCCCTTTGTAGTCGAGATGATTTTTGTTACTTTCACCGTTCACTTCCTGTATTTGTCAGGGTCCACATTTCTTCTGCCAGCCTCGTCCTCTAGTTTAAATGCCTCATGACGTATGATCTGAATTTCTCACTTAGGATCCTTTTTCCTGCCATGGATAGATGAAGGCCATCTTTACCATATAGCCTTTTACTGTTCCATACATGGCCTTAGGCCCCCAATATATACAAAAATGTTTTTTCTTACACCAGGTTTTGAGCCATGTATTAAATTTGCACAGATGGGTTAGCCTTTCCTTTCCCTTTCTCTGAACAGGTAAAACTTCTGAAAAGGCAATAGTATTTGCTGTGTGCCCAATCTGCTTTCCCCCACAGTCTGGAAATCTTTCTGTACAATTTGGATTTTGTTTCTAGCAAGGTTATTGGTCCCCAGATGGATGATAACATAGATTCTAGGGTCCTTACCAGGGGCAGCAGAGCGACTATTTGATTGGGGGGGGGGGGGGGGGGGGAGAGGTCTGCCGAGCTCCACCCCAACTCTGCTGCAAACTCTGCTTATGTTCCCACTGCAGTTTTTTTACACTACTTTTACAGTTAATGTAATTCAATCTTACATACATTCTTCACATAAACCATAGAGTATAATTCAGGGGTGGCCAACTCCGGTCCTCAAGAGCCATAAACAGGCCAGGTTTTCAGGATATCCACAATGAATATGCACTGCCTCCATTGTATGCAAATCTCTCGTGCATATTTATTGTGCTTATTCTGAAAACCAGGCCTGTTTGTGGCTCTTGAGGACCAGAATTGGCCACCCTTGGTATAATTATTAATTCTCAGACCAATTAAATGCTTGATGCTAGAAAACTAGACATAGTGGTAATGGAGGAAACAACCAAAAAGCATTACTGATAGAAATGTCAATACCAAGTGTTCACAGACCACTACTCCCCAACACATACACAGCCCTCTAACAATGGGAGCAAAGTAGGATATTTTCCCGTATACTTTACCATAGAAAAAAAATTCTGGTGTGATTTAAGTATTAGAACCAATAAATAAAAACTCACATAAGTATTTTAATATTTTCCTCAAAAAACAATAAAATATTTCAAAACAGCAGACACATCAAATAACACCCCAAAATTACAACTAGTAAAGATTTAACAATTTCCCACTCTCCATACCTGGGACCTTTTGATGGCCAATCACCCTGAGAATGTTATGGATTGGGAGGTAGGTGGCACACAAACTTTATTCTGTCTCTCTCTCTCACACGCACACAAGTTCATTCTCCAAAACATTATCCACATGCTATCACACACACACACACACACACACACATACACTCAGGCAGGCACTCGCCCATATACATGCACATAGGCACTCTCTCACATACACGCAGGCACGCAGGAAGGCACTCTCACATACACGCAGGCAGGCATTCTGTCACAGGTAGACAAGCATTCTCTCACACACACACATACAGCCAGGCAGGCACTCTCTGTTGCGCCGGAGGTGGACCCTTGGGCCGAGGCGGGGTTGACACTACCCATAGGAGGGATCTTATGGGTCCCCACCGTCGGCAGGCAGAGAGGGCTGACGGACGGAGGCCGGCTGGCGCTTCACCAGTACCAGCCCTCGTTCCCTGCGGGTTGAGCCTTTGGGTGCCGGGACCGGCTGGACTTAGGTGGCCTCCATCAGTGGGTCGTCGATGGGTGGATCGAGGTCAGCCCAGAGGCAGCAACTAGTGTAGATATCAGTCTGTACTGGACAAGGCAGAGTCTCGTAGACCCGGGCGCCAGTAGGAACACAGTCTGACAGAGGGCGCCCGAGCAAGAACAGGCCGAAGCCTGAATGAACCACGTCCAGGCCAAAGCTGATGAGGTGTCTTTAAGCAAGCTGGGATCAGCGCTGGAGGCAGTCTGGAAGCAGTGGCAAGCAAGGCTGAGGTCTAGACGAGGAGAGAGTCAAAAGGATGGTCAGATGAATCAGAAGTCCAGGGCTGGAGAGAAGCAATGGCATAGTCAAGCGATGCAGAGGTCCAGGGCTGGAGAGAAGCAATGGCGTAGTCAAGCGATGCAGAGGTCCAGGGCTGGAGAGAGGCAACGGGGTAGTCAGGCAATGCAGAGGTCCGGGGCTGGAGAGAGGCAACGGAGTAGTCAGGCAATGCAGAGGTCAAACCAGGTTAGCAATCTGAAAGAGAGACGAAGGAACAGGAACGAAGGCAATCAGGATCGGGAACCAGGAACTGAAGAGGCAATGAGTACTCGACTAGTGAGGGGATCTCTTGCAAAGGCAATTTGAGAGAGCGGACCCCAGGCTTATATACCAGAGTTCTGTCAACGTCATCATCCGGGGCTACCGCGGGCCCTATTTAAAGACTAACTGTGCGCGCGGTGGTTGGGATGGTGTCTCTCCGCGGGCCACGCAGAGAGGCCTGACGCAGAGCATCAGGAGCTGCAGCAGAGCCAGAGGACGGAGCTGGCGGCCCACAGCCGCCAGAGACGAGGGAAGCTGGATCACTTTGAAAGAGGTGAGGGGGCCGAGCCACGGGTCTGCTGCGGCCGGCGTGCGTATCAATCTCTCTCACACACACATGAATGCATGCAGGAAGGCCAGGGGCTCATGATTTCAGCTGCCATGGGATGAGCTCCGTGATGGCCTAGGCTTCTTTTTCTGCTGTTGCAGGATGGGCTCCACAGCCGCTTAAGCTGCTTATTATGCTGCCATGGGATGGGCTCTGCGGCAGCCTGGGCTTCTTCTTTGGCTGCTGCGGGAAAGGCTTTGTGGCGGTACAACCAGACCTGTTTGTAAAGGATGGAAGTCCTTTGCCACGTGGTCGCTTCCTTCTCCTCAGCTGTCAATGCCTGATGATGTCATTCAGGTGCCAGCAGCCAAAAAGCAGGAAGTAGCCAGAAGTACTGCAAGACCGCAGTCTTCTGATTTTTTTAAGGAGCAAGCAGAGTGAGCCAAGGGGTCTTGGCAATGCTGGGGGAGGAGGATGGCGGCAGAAAGGACCTGGGCTGTCCCACTTGCCACCAATGAGAATACTCCTTCCGTTTCAGGAGGAAATTTTTTTTGAGGGGGTGGGGGGGGAGAGCATAGTCCCTGCAGACTCCCCATACCAATGGCTAAGGTCCTTACTACTTTAATTGCATTGACTATCTGGTTTGCATTTCTACCATCTGAGGATCCTGGAAGTCATTTAAATATTGTGTTCCCCTCCAGAATGAATTCCCATATTTAGTGCCTCTGATGACGGAGTCTCCCAGGACAAGGAGCTTTATGTTATGGCTTTTGATAATGTTATGGGGTGTCTGTTTCTATTACTAGAACATCTTAGTTTTCCAATACAGAAAAGGCATGTTGTAAGGGAATCCTTTGAGAGAGTGGGTGTCTTAGGTCTTATCCTACCAGAGCCCATTGCAATACATTTATTCCTAGGTTTCCGGATCCTTTGTGGACGTGGGGGGTGTCGATATCCTAGTTGCACAATTGGGGAAAGTGGGAGTCTCTGGGACACAGGTCTTATCCTACCAGAGTCCACTGTAAATCACTTATTCCTAGGTTTGTGAATCATGTGTGGGAGTGAGGGCAGGTTTTTTTTGAATGCTGTAAAGTGGAAGAGGCTTCTTTGGTGGCTGCTAATTCCTGTTTAGCCCTTTTAATTGTAGTTAATTCTGCTTTAATTTGAGGCAATTCTTTTTTTCATCGTAAAGAGCTGTAAACTAATGGGGCAAGCTCTAAGCCTCCAGATGGTTTGCCTTAAGACAAAGGCACCACCATTATTACATTGCATAATAGTCATTTTGTTAATTTGTTTTGATATGGAATACCTTTAATATGATAAAGATTTGCAAAGTACCTTGTTACCACCTACTGTAATTGTGTTCCCTAGCAAGATTATATAAGAAGAGCAAGCTCTGGGATGGGCGGGGAGAGGGGTAGGGAGGGAGGACTTTTAAACAATTGAGAGTATCAAGCAAACAAAACTTTTCCCTGGCATGCAACTTTTTTGGAGCTTTTCTGTTCTAATGTGGAACAAAGCTGTACTTCAAAATGTGCTTACAGATTTTCTGGAAATCGCTAATCTTAATGCTATTCAATTGCTAGAATCTGCCCCTCCCAAGAGACAAGGCTACTATCAGAGTTTGTTTTTTCCTTTCTTTTTTTATAAAGTCTAGACCAGGGGTCGGCACCTTGTGGAACACAAGGCCATTTTTAGTGGCATGGCGGCACCTCACATCACTGAATACAACTGAGAAAAAACTCTGACTGCTGCTGCCGCCGCCGCCACAATTACTGATGCATTAGGAAGGCAGCTACGGGTTGCGATTCTCCCCCTGGCGCCAGCAGCAGGAATTGTGTATAATCAAATGTCTCCTGCTGCCGCGGGGCCAGTCTTGCTGCTCTAATCATGAGGACTGGGCCAGTAGCAGCAGGAGATAATGTTTGATTAACGCGACTCCTGCTGCTGCCCTCCCCATGATCTGTCAGGCTGCAGCTGCAGAGAAGCAGAGAACCCAGTGGCTGCCCGTGGACTTCATCAGGCTGGTGGTTGAAAACCGAGGCTGGCCACCATGGAGCCCATCCCGCAGTGGCCAAAGATAGAGGAAGGAGTCAGCAGCTGCCAGTGGGCCCCATCTCTCTAGCAGCAGACGAAGAGGCCCAAGCCCTGATTGTGTATGTGTGGGTGTATACCTGTGTGTGTATATGAGAGCATAGGTGAGTGTGAGTGCATGTGGGAGGGAGAGAGAGAGCTTGTGTGTGATTTCATGTGGGAGGGAGAGAAACATAGCTTTTGTCTGATTGCATATGGGGGAGAGAGAGTGAGAGGCAGCTTGTGTGTGATTGCATGTCAGGGGGAGACAGAGAGGGAGAGAGAGAGAGAGAGGGAGTGTGTATATTTTTAAGACAGTGTATATTTGAGAAAGGAATAAGTGTATGTATGCACTCATACCCACCCCAACTAATTCATGACAATCTCAGATTGACTGGAAATCAAAAGTTCCCAGGAATGGAGAGCAGGTTATTTTTATTCTCAGAAGTTTTAAATATTGGGTGTTATTTGCTGTTTTTAAATATTTTATTGGTGTTTGGAAAATTTAAAAACATTTGTGTAAGTTTTTAATTATTGGATGTTCTATTTGTGAGATGTTTTGAAATATTCTTTTTATTGGTATGTTTTTATTATTATGTTTTATTTACTGTTATGTTTTATATTGATTGATTTTGTTGTTTTATGAGGCATAGTAATGTTTTTGTTTTTCCATAGTTGTACTCATATAGAGTTTTGGCTTATTGCAGTTTCCAGTTCTATTGTTTTTGCATATTTCTGTTTATACTTTTTATATGATCACTGTATTCTGTATTTGGTGATGTTCTGCATGTTGATTGAGGTGAGGTATGCTGGTAGCTAGGGTGTAGTTTCTGTGTAGGGATCTATCTATAGCAGCCTGGCCTGTTCTGTTTTCCTAATGGTGGTGTACTTGTGAGAAGGGGAGAGTGAGTGAGAGACATTTTATAATTTTGTTTTTATGTGAGGAAAAAATATTTTCAATCATATTTTTATATAACTATTTGAATATTTTAACTGAAAATGAATGACCATTAAAATTAATATTCAAGTGTTGTGTGAGGAATAATTCAGATCAGGGCGGCTTGTGGTATTCAAGGAACAGAGTTAACTACCCCTGATTTAAATCTTGGCACACCACTTCAAAAAGTTTGCCTACCCCTGGTCTATATTTTATAACATGCGTGCGCACATGTATGCCCGCATGCAACTTTTAAAATCTACCCCAATATGTAAGATAGACTAAAGAAGAACATAAAGATGATATTTGAGTTTAATGTTTTTAAGAAATAAGATGTGGAAGTGACTTAAGAATAATGCCCAAACAGAACACAGTACTGTTAGCAGATTTGCAAGTCAGATGCTTCATAGGGCTGTTGATACTCAGGGACGAAAGCACATCTGATGTGAAGTTCAGACAAATTCCTAAAATTGCAAGACACACAGTTTGGACATCAGCCAAATTCAGATGCTTAGAAAAGTAAAAGCACAGGTTCACAAATAAGTTGCATGTAAATGAGCCAAGGATGATAATGTCTGCACACACAAGTAAACTGGCAATTGCTGGCCTTTATTTTTAAATGTGCCAACCCTGTTATTTTATTAAGTATGTCTATAAAGAAATGCTTTCCTCGCCCTTTAAAAGCAAAGAAGAGTGTGTGAATCAGATACTGTAGACATGATTTCTTACCAACAAAGATATTTTATATTTGACATTTGTTTATCATTAGTTACATTTATTTTTGCAATTGATTTTAAAAGACTTTTTCTTTAGAGGACAAAAGAAATCTAAGGCACTTGTGGTTTATTCACTCCTTCCTGATTGCTGAGTGATGACTTCGGACAGAGACTGTGCCCTGAGCTGGAGTAGATGTTGCATCCATGCTGTTTATAATGTTACAAGTGGAACACTGAGGATAGGAAGTCCCTTCAACCAACCAGCCAACGCATTCCTCTGAAATATGATAACATTTTGAGTATAGTGATTCCTACTGAATATAGAACTTTACAATCTTTGTCTGAAGTATTGCCTGTGTTTCCTAATAGAATTTTTTTTATTTTAATAAATTTTTATCCAGCCTGTTCAAGAGAGTACTCCAGGTGATAAACACATACCATGCAAAATCAATAACAAAATTCAAATATATTAAACACTAATCAAACCATAATACATAAATCAACTCTATCAAAATATGCAATATCAAAACAACAGCAAGGTGAAACTTCTCAAATCACACACACAATGGGCCGGATTTTAAAAGCCTTATGCGCGCCGGGCCTATTTTAAAAAGGCCCGGCGACGCACGTAAAGCCCCGGGAAACGTGTAAGTCCCGGGGCTTGCAAAAAGGGGCGGTCCGGGGGTGGAGTGTGGGCAGGGTATGACAGTCCGGGGGCGCGAAGGGGGCAGGGCCAGAGGCCTCCGACACAGCGGCCATTGCCGCTGTGTTGAAGGATCGCATGCCGGCAGGCTGCTGGCACGCGCAACCTGCACCTGCCCAGAGGCCGGCGCAAAAGGTAAAACAAAAATTCAGGGGGGGGGGGTTAGAGTAGGGCTAGGGAGGGAAAGATTAGGGGAAGGGGTGGGAAGGTCAGGCTAGGGGGGAGGGAACGGGGGAAGGCAGCGTGGCTCGGTGTGCGCAAGGTGCACAATTGTACACCCCCTTGTGCATGTCGACCCCTGATTTTATAACATGCGTGCGCACATGTACGCCCGCATGCAACTTTTAAAATCTACCCCAATATGCATACAATTCTGTTTCTGTCATACGGTTCCGTAGGCTCCTACTCATTTATTTATTCAAATTTGATGATTCCGAAGCAGATTTCAATAAAAAGCCACAATCATAGCTTTATAAAAAGTACATCTAATCACATATAACAAAAAAGATATAATACAAATTTCTTATATTTTAAAAATCAAACCATGTAAACCTCATCCCCCTCACATGCAATAATCAAACAATAAAAATCCCAACCTCATCGCCCATCAATCCCCCCCACCCTTCCATCACTCCAGCCAAATCCCTTTCCCTTACAGTCAGCCAAGCCCCTCCCTTCAAAAAAAACCCTAGCTAAAGACCAACATCCAGACTAAATCCCATAAGCTCCTGTCCTTCACAGGATCTCTCCCACATAAGGCAGACACAAATTGCTGGAACAGATAGTTAATATTCTCCCTGAAATCCATTCTCCTAGTAGGTTATGCCTCAAAATAGGTATTGATGCATGGGTATTTATGTGTGGGTCACTCCCAGAATAATGACCTCTTCATCTGTTGTAATGCAGCAGACTGTTGCATGTCTTATCTACATAATGTTTTGGTTTTTACACCGTTTGTTCTGACTGCATGAAAACCAATATTACTATCAATACAGACATTTTTTTGTTTCTTTTAGGGAGACTGGGATGTGTTGGTACAAGTTTATTATTACTTTAGAAGTCAGAATTTAATTTTAAAACTGTTTGAGGAGGGACGAGAGGAGAAGTACATTTTGGAAAAGCACAGTTAGATGAGCCTTGAAAACTGAAATGTTAATTTTCCCTAGGCTCTCAAACTCCAGGATCAATTTGCTAAGCATAGATAATGTTTCCTCAGACCTTTCTTTGACATACAGCATACTTTTGGAGCAATATCAGAACGTAGTAAAATATTCTAAAAATAAAATAAATAAATATGATTGTTTGTATTTTTATTTTCATTTACCTTGCGTTCTATGAAATTTTTCCATGCCATGCATTCCGCCATGTTTAACTGCTATAGTTAGGGGGCCAGCCCAGTGGCTCAGTGGCCGTTCCACATTACCATGTGGAGGGATCTGGGTTCAATTCTTGCCTCAGATCTTTTACTCCCCGGACCAGTTGGGGCTGGGGATGCTGTGGAGCCAGTCTCAGTCATTGTTACAATGGCAGCTGCCAATGGCTGGATGTAGGGCTCGTAATTGCAGGGTTCTGGAAGGGGGTCCTGGTACAAGGCCCCCATGAAGAACCATTGCTGCGATGTCTTGGCTAATTTGCGGGCCGATACAGTACAGTGCGCTCCGATGGAGTGCACTGTTAACCTGCCATTGGATGCACATTTTCCCTTACCCCTTATTCAGTAAGGGGCGGAAAACGCACGTCCAACCCGCCGAACCTAATAGCGCCCTCAACATGCAAATGCATGTTGATGGCCCTATTAGGTATTCCCGCGCGATTCAGTAAGTAAAATGTGCAGCCAAGCCGCACATTTTACTTTCAGAAATTAGCGCCTACCAAAGGTAGGCGCTAATTTCTTCGGGCACCGGGAAAGTGCATAGAAAAGCAGTAAAAACTGCTTTTCTGTGCACTCTCTGACTTAACATCATGGCGCTATTAAGTCGGAGGTCCCGAAGAGTAAAAAAAGTTAAAAAAAAAAAAAAATTTGAAGTTGGCTGTCGGGTCGAAAACCGGACGCTCAATTTTGCCGGCGTCCGGTTTCCCAGCCCGTGGCTGTCAGCGGGCTTGAGAACCGACGCCGGCAAAATTGAGCGACGGCTGTCAAACCCGCTGACAGCCGCTGCTCCGGGCCAAAAGGAGGCGCTAGGGATGCACTAGTGTCCCTAGCGCCTCCTTTTGCCCATTTCTACCACTGGGCCTCATTTAAATACTGTATCGCACGCACAGGCGAGTGGCCTGTGCGTGCGCCGAGAGAGCGGGCGTTTGCCCGCTCTCCCACGGACTTTACTGAATCGGTCCGTTGGTTGGGAAGAGACATAAAATAAGGGATAAATCCCTGGGTTTTTGCAATCCCTGATGGGAAAGAGGGGACAAATTTGGGTGACCACCCCAGGCCCCTTAGTTTGTGCGGCTCCATTGCTGCTGCACTGTGCATCGCCCCGGCTTTCATCATTTCCAGTTTGCGCTAACAGCTTGTATACTCCTGGTACAAGAATTGGCTCCAAATTAGCAGCTACAGCCCATGGCCATCAGCATTCTGGGGCCGTTCTGCAGCCGATTTACCCTGGGCTGCAACCACTTTGGGTCAGCCCTGGTTCCTATTCAGGAGCAGGAGAAAATTTCCAAGCAGAAAAAAAAAACAACTTCTGAGGAAAGGGTGGAAAATAATTCAATGCATCACTCCTAAAAGGGTGGAAGAAAGACTAAATAATTGTTAGTCAGATAGACTTGGGTGTCCCCAACTATTACTTCTGGGACAGAGCAATATGGAACAGACTTTCATTCTGGGATCTGCTGGGTACTTCTAAGTGACCTGGATGACAAGAAATAGGATGCCTAATACAAAATAAACATCAACATAAACACTTTTCACTTAGCAGAATAATCCTTTAGAACAACCAATTCAAACAAGACTTTTGTTAAGGACCGTCATACCACCCTGCGGATACTGAAGCCAATTTTTGAACTTACAGTCTTTTCACCACTATGGGTACACTTTAATCAGTGGTCCATCCAAACACTTTCAATATATTTATATTGACGTTTATTTTGTATTATTTTCAAGATCTCGTCAGTATCATTTTGACTTTCTAATGTAGGAAATGGGATGCACCAATGGACTGACCCATTATCTTTAATGTTGCTGTACTGGGTATTTTTTTTACAAAATATATGGAGCCTTTAGGCCATAGATGTGAAACTTTGGTGATGAAACTCTATGACTGGACTTTATTTTATTGTCCTCCTTGAAAAATCAGTAGAGATCCTACTTTAATTAAAGGCATTTTACTTCTTTATTGATACTGTCAAACAAAAGTTTGAAAGAAGGGGATTTTAATATCCACATAGATAGTAAGCCATTGGAGAGCTTTTTAGACTTTCAAGAATGTCTCACTAATTTACAGTGGACTTCTTTAATTCCTCCACCCCCAGAGGTGGTCATATTTTAGAAGACCAGCTGATCATCCCAGACTCCTATGCTGGGAGCAATAAATAATGTTGACATTCAACCTGTTTTATGATCTGACCATAGTTTTATCTCTCTCCCTTTTAAATTGGTAAACACTTCGATGGTAAATTTGAAACTGGTGCGCTGGCGCACATATGCGCACATTCGTTGGCCAAAGCCCATGGACATGGCTATTTTATAACTTGCTCACTTATATGCACACACGTTATAATTTAGCCTGGCCGCACGCTCATGTGCGCCATATTTTAAGTGAGCGCCTTCAGATGCGCGCAAATGCTGCTTCTACTGTGTAAATTGGAGGATTTTAAAAGAGGTGCGCGCCAATGCCATTTCCAGTTTTACCAGTTCATCCCCAGTTCACCCAGTTAAGGGAGAGGTCTTCCAAAGCCCCCTGGTTTAATAGCCTTCACTACCACCAGTTATCCCAACCCTTAAAACCCCACCAGTCTGCTTATTTTATAACTTACATGTCATCCATAGCAGAAGTAAAGTTATATGGCAGGCGACATGTGCGCATAAATGCTTTCGCGCCAATCTCAGCTTCACGCCTCGAAAAGCCTAAGCCCCACCCAGATCACGCCCACACCCCTGCCCCCTTTTTGAAAACTTCAGAGATGTGTGCGCTGCAGGAGATATGCGTGCATCTCGGCGGCTTTTAAAATCCGCACGGCGCACGCAAGTCCAGCATATCCACACATCCCCTGATTAATGCGTGTGTTGGACTTTTAAAATTCACCTTTTTGTCTCAGAAGTTCACTAATTCAGTTGTGGAAGAAATTCCTGAAGTTTTTATGAGTAAATGGAGCAAAGCTTCTCAGAATGTGGTCATTGACTCAGCTGAACCTTTTTCAGACTCATTCATATAAGCACTATCTTTAGTAATCCAGAAAGTGGCCCCTATTAGGTATAAGCAAAGTAACCACTCTGATTTCAGAGTTCCATAGTTTAAAGATTTGATTATGAAGACACAATTGCTTTGGAATGCAGAACGGAAATGGTGGAAATCCCCTTCGGCTGGGAACCAATTGCTATATAAGTCTTTGCATCAGGAGTATAGACATCTGTTTGGAACAGCTAGCAAGGATGATTTTAAATCTTGTTTGGAGGGGTCACTGAATCACCCTCAGGACCCCTTAGTCAAGAAAACTTCAGCCAAGTCTTTGGACTATTTTAGTCCCCAGATTTTACAGATTTTTGTGCTCAACGTATTGACCTTAATCTGTAAGGTGAGGGATCAGTCAGTTTATTGTATTGATGACATGGTTAGTGATTCTGGATCTTTTCCCTTGTCAAAAGGAGAAGGTGATGTACACTGGAAACAATCTGAGAAAGTGTTCTCTACAGAGGTAGAGGTTTGCTGGCATGCTTTGAAGCATTCTGTTTGTTCTTGACCCCTGTCCTTTCTCAATGATATAATTATTGAAAAAGGATTTCAAAAGGATGTTGATGGGAACAGTAACTTTTAAACAGCTCCACGGGCATACATGTACACGCGTATGGTGGCTCGAGCAAATGGATGCAGCCATTTTATAACATATGTGCATATGAAATAAAATCAGCTGTACATGCATACATGTGAGCACAATTTTGAATGGACGCATGCTTGTGAGCGCAAATGCCAGCTCTGCTGTGTAAGTGGGGGATTTTATTAGATATGTGCCAACACAATTACCAGTTTCCCAAGTCTGTTCCCAGTTTCCCCAGTCTGTTCCCAGTTTCTTCCTAACAGTCCTAATTATTCTTCTCTTTATCCTATTAGCCCCGACCCTTCAAACCCCTCTGACTAGTCCTGATTTTTTAATTTTAAAACTTACACGCCATCCATAGCAGAAGTAAAGTTATGTGGTAGGGGACTCCGGTGAGCGCTTGTGCGCGTAAATACCAATGTACCTATTTCAAGTGATCGTCCCGCAACGCTCATGTCCCAGCCATGTTCTGCCCTTTTTACTTTTTTGATTTGTGCGCTTACCCGGAGATTATGCGAATATGCGGGGGCTTGATAAAATCTGTGTGGCGTGCGCTGGCCTGAGACACACGTATGTCTCTCCGACTTTGGAGCACGTAGGGCTTTTAATACTCAATCTGCAAGCTTATAAATTTGTCATTGTCTGAAGGTACAGTACTTTCCTTGTTGAAGCAAGTGCTGGTTCAGCCAGTTTTTAAAAAGGGAGAGCTTCCTGTGGAACAACCCTCAAGTTACTGGCCTATTTCCAGCTTGCTGACTTTGGGTAAGCTTCTAGAAAAAGTAGTCTACACCCAATTTAATGATTTTCTAGTGACTAATAAGGTTTTGCTTCGTTATCGATGCGGTTTTCAGAAGAAACATTGTACATTAGTTTCCATTCTAGATTTTCTTCTAAAAAAGTTAGATAATAGAGGGGCTGTTATATTTATTTTTTTTTAGATATATTTATGGCTTACAATATCATAAAAAGCACAGAAAAAAGAAAGAGCTTAATGTGTTTTCCATCCAAGGAAAACTACTTCCAAAAAGGAAAAACTCAAAAAACAACCTCTCCGTCTCTTATCAGCACTCAAAATATTTGCTGTAATAGATATTATCAATTTTGTATATACCGCATCAGCAAGCCTGGCGACGTGCCTACCCAAAATTTTTAAAGGAGGCCGTCCGGTCTTTTAATCATCTGCGGTTAGGGTCTTTAAATATGCACATGTCCTTGTGCTAGAATTTCAAAATATAGACTCGCATTAAACCAATCACGGTGCAGTTAATAAATTCAAGTTTGTCGATTTTTCAGTTTTTTAACCTCTCTGCAATCCCAATATATTCGACTCAAATAATATGGCATCAGCTCGACACCCGGCCGATGTTTCGCTAGACAGCTTCATCAGGAGCTGCTGATATTAATCCTTTGCCGCCATTTTTAAAGGGATCACTGCTTCATTCACATACATATTCAAGTTCCTTTTGTCTGTTCAAAATCCTGTATAAATAAAGATAGACTTGTAAACTCCTGTCAAATAATTGTAATTCCACTTATCTGGTGTTGGTAGAGAACATTTCAACCTTCTAACAGGTTGACCTTCTAATGTCCTGTTTATTTAGTTCTGTTATGTTCTCTGATTGCTCAATTAGATAGTAACTTTCAAACCGGCGTGCATGCACACATTTGCATGCATACATTGGCCTGCGCCCAGGGACGCAACCGTTTTATAACATATGTGCGCATATGTACATGCAGCTAGACTGTTTTATAACAAGCACACGTGCAACAAATTTTATGTGGGCATGCACATGTGCGCACAACTCCCACTTCTATCGCATAACTTAGGGGATTTTAAAAGGGGTACACATGGACACCATTCCCAGTTTTACCAGTTAATCCCCAGTTCAACAAGTTAAAAGGGAGAGGTCATCTAAACCCCCAACTAGTTTAATAACCTTCACTCCCCCAGGTAGCCCCCACCCTTAAAACCCTGCAGACTGAATATACCTCCAAAGTTAGCAAAATTACGAATAAACTTATTTGCCTATCTGGGCTGTCTCTGAATATGGACCTCATGGTTATTAATTAATTATTCTAAAAAGAAAGCCTTTGAACCATCAATAATTTGAATGAGCCAACATGGTTCTATTTAGTAGGCCATTCCGATAGACTCACCAATGTGTACCCAGAGGATAGTCTGCCTCTGCTGAGAAAATAAATATATAATTCAAGAAGGCTGAAAAACTGATTAACAATGCCTGAAAAAGTGTGTGTGTGTGTGTGTGTGTGTGTGCATGTGTGGTAGTGGTGGTGGTGGGGAGGGGTTGGGGGTAGGGTGGGAGGGGATAGATGTTTCATAGTGGAAGCTAATCCTGACAGTTTTTCTAGGCTCAAAATAATTTCTAGCATTGAGGCTTATGACACTCACTTTGTATGCAAAACGTAACAAGTATTGTGAGGTGCATACAGGTTCTGTGGCTATGAATCCAAAATGGATTGCCTGACTAATTCTGCTGACCTCCATGAAGGACCAGATTTATGAAGGTACTAAATTCCAGAATTTAGCAAAACAGCCATAATGGCTTTTGCATTAGTTTTAGCTTGCATTATTCTTATTTCCTAAGGGCTTTTCCCCATCCAAAAAGTTGCAGGAATTTGAAATCCTTGGGGCAAGTGGTATGTTATATAAAAACTGAGTAAGCAAAGTGAACTTGCACACTTTTTACCCTAATTTTGCCTGAAATATAATATCTGAGTCCAAAACTTTAAACAGGTAACAATGTGCTATGAAAACTGTATGGTAGTTACAAAGCCAATTTACCATTATTTAACTTTTCCATAGTCCCATCATCCTTTTAGTAGTATGTAAAAAAGTTCCTTAATTATTACTTACAGCCATTAAACTATTGAGTGTGGGTTCAGATATGCTAAAATCTTTGGAGGTATAAACAACAGGCAAGGGAACTATTTATTTCCAGCATCAGAATGCCTCTGAGAATTCTCATCTCGTAATTCTTAAATATAAAAGATAAACATAAAAACAGACACACACAAAACCTTTTTTTGCTTACAAGGGTTGAAGTTTATCTATTCAGTAAAAGCTATCCAAAATCAATCCTTTCAGAACTGAATTTTTTAAAAAAGGTTTATAAGAACGTCTTATTAACACGTTCCTATTCAAGTAGGTTAAATTTTTCTGAACTCACTGCATGCCTGGAGTCATGTGGCCCCAAATAGATGATTTCATCTGATTAAACAAGATGTTAGTGTGCGGTGTTTAATATGAAAAGAGCATGCTGTTGATTTGTTGAATAATGGACTAACAGCTAATATACTCCTAGATATGGGAATTTACTTCAAAACAGCAGTCTATCAGGCCGATTCGGTAAAGCACGCTCACCTGAGCGCACTGTTTAACACACAATTGGACGTGTGTTTTGCACGCGCTCATCACATAAAGCGGTTAGCTATTCGCCACAGATACAAAAAAAAAAAAAAAAAAAAGTGTGTCCGATCTGCACATTTTATGCTCAGAAATTAATGCCTGCCTAAGAGCAGGCATTAATTTCTGAGCAGCCCAAAAAAGGGTACAGAAAAGCAGAAAATTCTGCTTTTCTGTATATCCTGTGACTTAATATCGTGTCAATATAAAGATGGAGGAGCCAAAAGGTTAAAAATAAATACATACATTTTTAAAAAACGTGTGCTGGCAGTCAGGTTAGGAAAATGGATGCTCAATTTTATGAGGGTCCATTTTCCAAATCCGCTGACAACTACCTCTCCTGGGTTTCCGCTGCTAAGGAGGTGCTAGGGGTGTGCTATTGTTCCTAGTGCTTCCTTTTTAGCATGACGCTTCATTTAAATACTGTATCCTGTGCCCAGGAGAGATGGGCGCGCGTTAGGAAAGCAGGCGCTCAACACTGAGCGCCCGTTTTCCATGTGTCCTTACTGTATCGGGTGCTCTTTGGGTAATGTCTTTGTATTTTATGATTTTGTACTTTTCCTTGTTATAGAATTGTTAAAAATAAAAAATGTTTTTAAGCTATAGCTGGCTATAGTATGATTCCCCTTTTACATAAAGGGGCAGATTTTCAAAGCTTACGCGCGTAAATCCAGGTGGATTTATGTGCGTAACCGCTCCTGTGTGTGCCGAGCCTATTTTGCATAGGCCCTGTGACGCGCGCAAGCCCTGGGACGCGTTGGCTGGCGCGCACAACCTACACCTGCCCATAGGCGCAATTTATAAGATAAAGGTAAGGGGGGGGGGGGGGGTTAGGTAGGGCTGGGGGGCGGGTTAGGGAGGGGAAGGTGGGGGGGAGCGGAAGGTGGGGGGGAGCGGAAGGAAAGTTCCCTCTGAGGCGCTCCGATTTCAGGCATGTTATAAAATCGGGCGTATATTTGTGCGTGCTGGCTTGCACGCACAAATGTATGTTCGCGTGTACCTCTTAAAATCCGGCCCACAATGTGCTTGCTTCATGGAGTAGCTTTACATTCTAATTTGTTTTAATTCAATGTTGCAGCAAGTAGGTGATTGTCTGGGACTGGTTTTGGCTTCTTTATTTGTGTATATCTAAGTAAAGATAATAACATATTTTCCAAGCTAGCCAAATAGAGATGGAGTCCATTTACAACTTCAGGTTTAAGCCCAGTATTTTCCTGGCAGTTTTATAGTTAAACTCTCTTACAGTTGTGTGTGTTTTTACATCACTGTTATTGTTCGAGGATCTATGTTGCTAGTTTCCAAACGTTGATACTAAAATGTGTGGTTTATCCCACCTCAGATCTTCAGAATGACAGACAATATATCACTTTGATTGGTCCCAAGTTCTTCATCAAGAACCAATTTCTGACTTTGTTTTTCACAGTTAGGAAATTCTTCAGGGGCACTTCTTGGTGTCAAAACTCAAGCTCTTGTCTGGTAAGTGTCTAAGAATAGTGAGCTAGCTGTATTTCTCACCCTTGTGCTTTGTACACGAGGCATAGGTATGTTAAGGTCAACGGTGATGTCAACCAGCCACATTTACAACATAATTTGTATAGCTGAATCTCCCATAACGCTTTGTGTTCTGACTTTATTTTGCATCATGGCCTATTTGTCTGCAGCCTACCTAGCTTAGGCGGCCATTTACAAAAGCTTTCACACGCGAAAGTCCCTTTTCACGTGCTATAGGGTGATCGGGGCGGAGTCAGCCCCGGAAGAGGAGGAGTCGGGGTGGCACCGGGGCCAACGCTGCGGTGACATTGCTGGAGGCGAAAGGTAAGGACCCTTATTGCCGCCAGTATCACGCCGAATAACTACACCTTTTATGGTGTAGTTATTCGGTGCGAAAGCCGGCCAGCCAGTGCACTGCAGTGGTGCGATGACTACCGGCTTTCGCAGGCCCACCCCCCTGTTACTGCCGGATTTTCTAAGGTCTGCGAACATAGAAAATCCAGGCCTTAGTCTTTCCAATAGGAAGTGAAGTGTAGTAGAAGATGGTAAGAAACAAAAGGATCCACACAATATGTTTTTATGTTGTTTTATTTATTTCTATACCGTCGTTCTGTGGGACAGTCGGGTGGTTCATAAGCATTTACATTTGTAAATTAAAAATGTGGTAAAAAACGAACATATAATCAATAAACATTGAGTCCTAGTTCTTCCTTCAATAAAATGCAACCCTCTTACAGTCCATTTTCCTCCTTTTATTGATGAACATAGTCTATTTCAAAAGCCATTTTAAATAGCCAGGTTTTTAAACCTTTTTAAATGCTTTAAGATCTTTTTGTGTTCTTATATATCTTCTGGTAAAGTGTTCCATAACTTTGATTCAGCAATTTAAAGTGTTCTGTCTCTCACCTCAGATAGATGGGCTATTTGAATTGATGGAAAATTCACTAGGTCTTTGTTGGCTGATCTTAGATTTCTTTGTGGGGTGTGAAAGTGTAATGCTGTTCCAAGCCAATTTGAGTCTTTATTATTTACGATTGTATGAATGGTTGTCAAAACTTTAGATTGTACTTTATTGGAAGCCAATGTAACGACTTCAGTACTGGAGTAATGTGATCATATTTTTTCCCCTTGTCAGCACTCTTGCATTAGCGTTCTGTAAGAGTTGTAAAGGTCTTAAACTTGTTGCTGGTAATCCTAATAATAGAGCATTACAGACTTTATTTTGTGCTTTAATATTTGAATCTGGATTAGGTTTTGAGGGTCATTTTTATGCACTATGACAACCAGGCAGATATGTTCTTTAGAAAAAACAGGGCTCTCTTTTGATATGTTTGAGGGATCTCATATAAATTAAATGAAATTTATGAAATCAACTTAGTTGCTTAGATCTAAAAAAAAATTTAAAAAATACCCTGAAAATAAATGCAAGGAGCTGCACTTCCTTGATTGTGATGCAGATTTTTCCTACCTTATTAAAAAACATGCATTTTTTTCTGTAATAATCTAATCTTTTTGATAGTTCAAAAGTTAATGTAACGGTATAGCCAGCCTTGCATAGGAAATAGGATGGAAATTGCCCACAAGAAGAATTGTAAAAATGAAAAATGTTGGCAGGAACTAGCTTTGGCTCTTGTTGGGCAGTTCAGAATAGGCTGTTTGACTTTTAAGGCCTTTTGATTTGGAACCCCTTCTTATTTAGCACAACTTATAGTACCTCATTGTCCATCATGCACACTTTGATCTTCACAACAAGAACTTTTCGTTCTCCCATGTCCTAGTCAAATCAGGTTAGAATGTACACAAGAGATTTGTTTTTCTTTGCTGGTACCTAGCTAGTGGAATACACTACCATAACAGCTACATTGTGAGAAGGATTATTTGAAATTCAGGAAGACCCTAAAAGCTTTTCTTTTCTACAAAGCTTTCTCTGAATTTTCTTCGATCTGTTTTGTTTCTAATGGCCATTGTTATATTTATTGTTTTATTTGGAATTTGTATGTATTCAGAATTTGTTTTATTTGGTTTTGTCGATTTTATGAATTATTTATGAATTACATTTGTTTTATATTTATTTTATCCAGATTATCCTCCATGTTTCTTGGTTATTTTAAGCAGTTTGATTAGTTTGTACTTTTTTGTTTTACATTTTTTTTTCTATTGTTGCATTTTTATGCCATAAAAGGTGTAGTTATTCGGTGCAAAACTGGTGGTGATAAGGGTCCTTACCTTTCGCCGCCAGCGATGTCTCCGCAGAGTTGGCCCCAGTGCTGCCCTGATTCCTCCTCTTCCGGGGCCGACTCCGCCCCCATTTAGTGATCGCACGCGAAAAGTCCCTTTTCGCGTGCGATCGCTTTTGAAAATGACCCCCTTTGACCCCCTTGGATTGAAAGCTCCTTTGGGGAAGGGATCTACCTACTGTATCTGAATTGTAAATTACCTCAAGTATGTGTTTGGAAAGGTGAGAAATGAAATCCAAAAGCCAGGCTACCTTGGGGAAAAACTCCTAGGTATGGTGGCAAGTGGCCCTGACTGTGTTTGGAAGAAGGAAGGAAACTACTGGAGAGGTGCTGCAAAGAAGACAAAAGGATGGCTCCAGCAGGCAGGAGGCTAAGTAGTCTAGAGTCAAATATGAAAAATTGACAAAACTAAGTACATCTCAGGGCTTTATTTATGAACATTAGCCTGAACAGAAACTTGGAACTGTTAGGATGGATCTGAGCAGAAGGCTTAGGACAGAGACCATGGACTTAAGCCATAGATGCCTAAATGAGGGGGCGTGAACGATCTTGAAGGGGGGCGTGCTGGCCGGTTGATTGAGGAAGAAAAATATGGCTGTGCTGTAAAGTCATGGCGTCACGTCACAGAAGCACTTCAAGCTCAGGAGAGAGGGAAGGCAGTGATGTCATCGTAAGCATGCCATGGCTTAGCCATGTGACTTTTTCAGCATGCCCAGTAAAAAAAAAAGCTGTTTCACTGTGCTGGGCCCAGAAAAGCAACTGAATCCACTACGAGGGGCCTGGACATAGGAGGAGCCACTGCGATATATATTCCATAACCCAGGAGGAGCTGCCATTCTCAAGCCCCAGCCCAGAAGGAGTTCCTCCTACCACATTGTCAATACCCAGGGAGAGAGTTTGCAGCTGCTGTGTGCCCACGGAGAGTAGTAGTGAGGTAGGGGAGTGTAATAGAAGTCAGAGAGAGGGGGGATAAGGTGGAGTTAAATAAGAAAAACAAAATATGCAAAATAAAAAAGATGAGCAAACTAACAAAAAGAAAAAAAGGGAAAATGAGTGAAAGTGAAAAAGCAGGAAAAAAAAATTTTGGGCAGGGTGGGATGGAGTTTTTCTTAGCTCCTAAAAATTATGGCTAACACCTAAGTTGTTTTTTTTTTTTTTAAATGTTCCATCCCTTACCATATGTTTGTGTGTGGTTTGGGTGTGGTGTCTCGCTCTTTGAGTGCAGAGTAAGTGCACCTGTATTTGTTTGGTCTCTGTGTTTCTCTGGTGTACTTTGGTCTGCATATGTTGTCTGACAGCCTATGTCTCTCTCTGTGTCTGGGTGTGATGTGTCTGTGCTTCTCTCTGTGTCTGAGTGCAGTGTGTCTGGGCGTAGGTCTCTCTGTGTTTGGGGTCTCTGGGTCTGTCTGTGGAGTGGCTGCCTGCTTCTTTGCCTCTGTCTGGGTGTGGGGTGTGTTTGCCTGACTCTGCCCTTGTTTTTGTGTATGCATGCTTTTTTCAGAGAAACTTGGCTTTGAGCTTCTGGTTAGCAGTATGGCTCCCTAAAGCTTGGCAACTGGTTCAACAGCTGATTGGTTGGCAAGAGAATGTGATACCAGGCCAGGAATCCAGGATACCATTCATGTACGTGTGTGTGTGTGTGTGTGTGTGTGTGTGTGTGAGTATATATATATATATATATATACAGTGGGCCCTTGACTTACGAACTCAATTGGTTCCAGAGGGCTGGTTGTAACTCAAGTTGGTTGTAAGTCAAGACTTTGTTTTCCATAGGAAATAATGGAAAAACCCATAATGCGTTCCAGACCTCTGAAAAGCACCCCTTACCTAACCATTTCTACAATAAAAAAAATGGTTGTATGAGGTCTGTAATTAACAGAAACACCTATACTTCTTTGATAAAAGTGCAGTTCTGCAGGAGAAAAAAAAATAAGAAACCTAACAGAAAAAACACCAACCCCAGACACTCTTTTCTTCCTACCAACCGCTTCGGAGCACTTCTCTTGCCCTCCAGGAACTATTTTCCCCCTCCCAATCGCTTTGAGCACATTACTGTACCTTGCCAGCTGAGTGATATCCCCCGATATCCCCCGATGCTGTTTGCTGAAATTGCATGCCGGGTCTGCCCACGTGCGCCTGGGTCCCATTAGTAGAAGCAGCAACAGGAGCCAGCCAATCCCTGTAGAAGTCCCGCCCTCCAAGACCAAAAAAATGTGATACGCAACCAATCCGCGGAAAAAAAAAAAATGCACGCGGCACACACGTGGCTGTGGTCGTAACTCAAAATTTGGTCGTACCTCGAAACCGAAAATTATGGTCGTAACTCGAATTTTGTTCGTAAGTCAAACCCTGACATGTTGGTCGTAACCCGAGCCGTTCGTAAGTCAGGGGCCCACGGTATATGATCATGTATCCAACTTGGGAGCCCAAGCAATTGCATGGATTGAAAGGGGGGGGGGGGGGTGCGTGGCTCGAAAATTTGCTCACTCCTGAAGCCAAGGGTGGCAGACTCCCTATAGTCCAACAGGATAGCACTGAGCCAGATGTTAAATGTTTTCTGAGTATTAACCAATGTTTGACTAAATGTGCAAGTCAGTCTTTTTAAAGCTATCTATTGTGGTTAAGTTTTCTCTTTTTTTTTTTTTTTTTGCACGCCTTAAGGGGCCTATCACAATTACATTATATTCTTACGCTGCTCAAATGGTAGATTAAGGCACCTTCAGTTGTTTGAAAGAAGACTCCCTGCCCCTGCAATTTCAGTTGCTATGAAAAAAAAAAAGATTATAACTCAACGGTTGGGGGACAATTATGTGTTTTTTGTCCCCGTTTCGTAGTCATATCTTCCTGAACTTCTCCCTGCCTGCTGGTCTCCATTATTTTACATTCACTTTTACTGAAGCAGCAAACCTGGAAAACTGGTTCAGCAATTACCTTCTCTGCTTCGCCGCAATTAAAGTACAAGGAAAGCGTGCCGGAAAGACTTAGAAATAGTGCTAATTGTCCAAGGTGTCCCTGGGCTGACCCCCTCCCCCTTTCCTACCCTCTGCAGCCAGACCTCCAAACCCATCTTTGATACGCCGGCTATGCCTTCCCTACCCGATAAACTGCAGCTGGAAACCTCTCTCGGTGCAATGCAACCCCTAAAAAGAGCCCTGAGAGTAAATCTACAAGACTGCGTTCTACCCACCATATTCCTCTCTTGTCGTCCGCAGGACGAATCCACTTGGAGATGCCGAGAGAGGCGCTGGTGGCTCAACCAGCAAGGTGGCATTTTGCAGGGAATGTGCTTGTGGCATTGTGAATTCATGGAGAGACAATGATTTCATCGCTGGCTGAAAATTAGCCAGCGATCCTCTGCGGGAAGTCACAAAGAAAAAAAGAATCCAGTCTGAGGTTCTCTGTTACTAGGGGTGCATTGCTTTTTTTTTTTTTGGGGGGGGGGGGGATATGTCAGAAAGTGGGTCTGAAAGTAAAGAGAGATTATGCTGTACTGAATGTGCATTTGTGAGTCTCACATCTGTCTTTTCTGCTTTGTCATGTTTCTCCTATGAATTGATGCTGTAGTTTTATTGAATAATTCAGTAACCTCTTGCTGAGAGAGTCTTTTCCGTCCATGAAACACTTCAGATGCCTCCTTTTTATAATAAATATTCTACTTTTTGTTTGTTTTTGTGCAAGACAAAGGTACTTACTTTCACCTATCTTCTATCAGTTCTTCCTGCTATTTGTATATTTCCTCTCAAATTTGTATTTGGGAGTAGGGCTGAAATTATTTTTGGCTTGTTTACAGCTCCATTATTTCTATGAAATAGCCTCTTTTTAGTATATTAGCTAATGTAAAACAGATGCTAATTTATGCAAATATGGTGCAGTATATAAAAACCTATGCCGTATAATTTTCAGAACCTTGTCTCAGAATCTACCCAAGACTGAATTCCTTGGCTATTGTGTTTCTGCAATTGCATTCATTGCGGTGCCTTTTATGAGAAAAATGTTTTTCATATTTGTAGCCTATGTTGATTGTTTGTTTTTTTTTGCATATTTGGATAGATTAGATCTATGAGCATGCCTTTGTCTTTAGTTTTTCTTCTCTTAATTAGATACCTAATATCACACAGCTGTGGTCTAATTCTCTCTTATAGGCCATGCCACAAAAATGACAAAAAGACTTAGAAACATAGACCTTTGCCTTTTGCCTCTTGCCTCTTTATGCAACCCTGAGTATGCTAACAGTTCGCTCAGATGCAAGCAGAGAGATATCACTAGTAGGAGGAGGGACCTAGCATTTCCTCTGTAACAGTGGCATGTGGTCAGGACATGCAAGGTATTTAGTGAATCCCTAAGAGACTCAGCTCATATTTCCTGACCCCCTCCTCCCCTCTCCTCCCCCCCCTCCTCCCAAACACACACTATGCACACACTCGGACAGGCTTCCTATGCTGAACTTCAGCACTGCTTCTGGGAGCTGAGCAGCTATTCAGCAGCAATTCCTCCTCGCTAAATGCCATTGCTCACACACGGGCCGATTCAGTAAAGTCCGCGGGAGAGCTCTCCCGGCGCGCGCACAGGCCACTCGCCTGTGCGCACGATTCAGTATTTAAATGAGGCCCGGCGGTAGAAACAGGCAAAAGGAGGCACTAGGGACACCAGCACGTCCCTAGCACCTCATTTTGGCCCGGAGCGGCGGCTGTCGGCGGGTTTGACAGCCGACGCTCAATTTTGCCGGCGTTGGTTCTTGAGCCCGCTGACAGCCACGGACTTGGAAACCAGACGCCGGCAAAATTGAGCGTCCGGTTTTCGACCCGACAGCCGCCGGCCGACTTCAATTTTTTTTTTTTTTACTTTTTTTACCCTTCGGGATCTCTGACTTAATATCGCCGTGATATTAAGTCGGAGGGTGCACAGAAAAGCAGTTTTTACTGCTTTTCTGTGCACTTTCCCGGTGCCGGCAGAAACTAGCGCCTACCTTTGGGTAGGCGCTAATTTCTGAAAGCAAAATGTGCAGCTTGGCTGCACATTTTGTTTTCTGAATCGCGCGGGAATACCTAATAGGGCCATCAATATGCATTTGCATGTTGAGGGCGCTATTAGGTTTGGCGGGTTGGACGCGAGTTTTCGGCCCCTTACTGAATAAGGGGTAAGGGAAAACGCACGTCCAATGGTGGGTTAAGAGTGCGCTCCGATACAGTCCGATAACAGTGCACTCCGATACAGTACAATGCGCTCCGTCAGAGCGCACTGTACTATATCGGCCTGACAGGCAGCAGTGCATGTCTATCACAGTTTAGGACAGAAGAGTGAGGTGTATTCCTTTCTTTAATCATTGAAGTCTAATGGTTGGTAGATCCCAACCTGCAATTCACCCAAGACTGTGTGTTTTGGATGCATTGGGTGGAGCCCATCTCACCTGTTGCCAAAACATGAAAGGGAGATGTTGTAAATGAGGGAGTGAGAGAGAGGAAGGACAACCAGCAAGGGAATAATGGATTGCGAGTGCGAGAGAAGATGATTGGGTATGAGAGAGAGGGAGAAACAGGTATGCAGAAGAGATCACTAGTATTTTACATATGTACTGAATCCCCTGCTGTAAATCTCACCACATTCCACTGCTCTGTAGAGATTTATGGTGAGACCCTCTCCCAAGGCAGTCGCTGGGCACATTAATGCCCAGGGCAAGGGTTGCTTTCAGCACCCTCTCCCCATTTTTTTCCTTTGGGTCTCACATGCTGACAGATTCACATATTGATGCAAAAGAGTTGTGTGGCACATTCTTAGTTGGCACCTGAGGTGGTCACCCTGTGTACAGTTTTGGAGAACATCAGATGCAAAATGAAATTGATAAGGTGGAGGCAATTCGGTGGAGAGTGTAACAGAGTATACATTCCAAGGGGAATAAAGCACAGGGCATTAGGACCTGGTAAAGTCTGTATCTAGGCATGTGCAGTAGGAAGTCTGAGTCATGCCACACCAATGGGGGAGAGGCTCTAATACAAGGGTAGGGAATCTCTGGTTCATGAGGGCTGGACATCCCTAGTGAATATGCATGTTGCATTTGGTGGTCCGCGGGTCTATCCTGCAGACTGCTGCGCTTACCAGCCCTGAGCCCAGTGGGGAGAACGCTGATGCCGGGGAAGGCCCCGAAGAGGATCTGTGGCAGGTGCACCACACTCGTGCTGCCTCTGCTACCTGTAATGATGGTTCTCGTATGCTGCGCCGTTCCTAGGCGCACTTGCATGACACTGCCAGATTTAAAGGCACCGTGGCGCGAAAGCCTCCGCAGCCCCTACAGATGATGTAATCAGTGCTGTCCTATAAAAGGGCAGTTCCCCTGCTTCAGTATGCCTTGGTAATAGGTCCACTACCTTAGGAGTGCAAGTTGCCTCAGCCGATTCTTGGTCTTCGTTCCTGTGTTCTTGGTCATTGTTCCTGTGGTCCTGGTCTTTGTTCCTGTGGTCTGGTCTTTATGTCTTCAGTTCCTGGTCTTCATCTTTATCCTGTGGTCAGTCTTCAGTTCTTCAGTATCTTCTGTGTGACCATCTACCCGCTTATGCTGTTCCTCGCCTCCCTGCTTGTCTTTCCATTCTGCCTTCCCTCAGATGGATTTCTGGTTCTTACTTCAGCCTGCTTGAACCTCGCCTGCCACTGACCACTGCCTGACTCTTGACCTTGCCTGAACTCCGCCTGCCACTCACCACTGCGTGACTCACAACCATGTCTGAACACTGCCTGCCTTGACCACCACCTGCCTCTGACTATACCTGAACCTAGCCTACCTCGGACCCTGACTTATTTATTTATTTATTTAGAATTTTTCTATACCGACATTCTTGAACAAAATATCAAATCATATCGGTTTCCATTTAAACAGAACAGTCGCGGCTATGGCGTTACATAGAACATTGAGCAATGAACATGGAACAAGTCAACAATAACAAACAACAGTAAAATAATTCTTCAATGAATAACATAATATATAGAGCAACAACAACTGGGGCGGCTGTGGGCGTAACATCAAATAATACGTTTAATGGAGTATCATTATGAGACTGCATAATAGATAATGCGTGGCGGGGGCCTAAGGCATAGGGTAGCAATGAGAATCTGGCTGAAGGATGGAGGGAAGGAGGAGTAGGGAGAGGGGAGGGATGTGAGGCGTTGCATCATGATTGGAGGAATATGCTAAGGAAGTAATGGATGATCAAGTATCTCCTTAAAGTCCTGATATGTCATATGCCCAGAGGTTCCCTGGTGACCTGTGATCTGACCATCTCTCCAGACATCCAGCTCGTCAGCAGAGGCCCCCACCTAAGACCTGCCAGCCCAGGCACCCGAGGGCTCAACTTAAGGACTGGTATAGGTAAAGCTCCAGTTGGGCTTCTGCCACAGCCAGCTTCGCCAGCTGACTGTGGGGCCCTGCAGGGCTCTTCCTTGCAGGTTGTGCCAGTTCCACCTCAGCCTAAGGCTCCACGTCTGCAACAATGCATGAAGAAGATTTGCATACAATAGCAGCAGCGTGCATGCAAACCTAGCTCATGTATATTCATCAGGGACTTTTTTTTCCTTTTGGAACACATTACTGGAGTGGACTGGTTTATTTTTGGTGGACTTTGTGCATTTTTGTTGAACTCTGAAAAACCTCTTGGGGAGGCTACTAAGGAGCATTCCTGCCCCCCAATCCACAGAACCCAAGTCTCCCCACTGTGTGTGAGTGGGTTCAGTGCTCTCCTTCTCTGAGAGGTGTGTGTGATGCAAAATGAATCTTCATGAGATAAACTGGAAACCCAATATATACACGCTTATTATTTATTTATAAACATTTAATATTCTGCCTTTTCCTGCGATAACCTCAAGGTGGATTACATGTAAAGTTATAATTAAAGTTACAGTTACGTTTGAGTCACAGTTTACAATTTTATCTCATGTACAATTGTGGTTACCCTGAAAAGCCAACTGCCTGTGGGGTCCTAGGGACAGGATTGGAAAGCCCTGAGCTTGCCCTGTCAGAGCCTTAAGAAAGAGGCGAGGGCTGAGCTGTCAGAGGCTGAGGTGCTGGAAAACTTTGTGTTCAGTAATGTTTGCTGCAGGGAGATTTAAAAGTTGGAGTGATGCCATCCAACGGTGAAGAAATATATTAATTTTAAAAGGAGCTTTTCAACCTTATCAGAGAAGGTGGAGACATAAATGCTATTGCAGTCGGAAATTGTTTAATCCTTTCGTGCCAGGGAAGAGGGATGGTTTGTCCAGAACATTACCATGTGACTGTGTTACCTACCTTGTGTGGTTAGAGTTCTGTGAGAGCTGAGTTTTGTTTTCCCGTTAGGTGTTTGTTGTTTGTCTACGTAATTGAACCTTTCTCAGAGTTGTTAATGCTCCACCCACCCCAATGAGTGAAGGGACTGATGACCCGAGAAGGCAAGGTTTGTCATGAGCTAGACTTTGCGATCTTCAGAGAGGGCCACCAAAATGTTGCAAGGCTGTTCTTGCATGGGGTATACCCTTTGTCGTAATGACATAAAATAAAGTTATAATAAGCCTTATCTTGGTATAAAAAAGAAATTCCTAGCCTCATTGGAATTTTGGATAGGGGAAACCATTGCTGAGTTGAATTCCACGGACTCTTGTGTAATTTCTGCCTCCCACTTAACTGCTTAGGACAGTGTCTGATTCTGCTAAGTGGCACGGCATGATTTTTGCATGAAGGCTCGACTGGGGACACAGGCACACAAGCCTCTTGCATAGGCCCAGGTGAGGGAAAAACTCCAAGGCATTTTCTTTTCTTTTCCTTTTTTTTTTTTTTTTTTTTTTTTAATATGCATCTCAAAGATGAGGAAACTCATTTGGAGTCACGATCTTTCACACGGTGATATGGAAGGCAATAATGAAGGAAGGAAAGAGAGAGCAAAACCTTGGGCAGATTCTGGATCCAAGTCCAGGATCCTTTAAAAGCTACCTATGCTTCAGGTCTGAATTTTAGCCAAAGTTTTAGGGACTTCCGTTCCTGATTATTTTCTACCAAGTTTCTGGGGCTGAATTCACAATTATTTATTAATTTATATAAAATTCTTGAATCTGGAAGAATATGCTGCTGAATAGGACTTTTTGTTTTTCCTTCCTTAATAAAATAAACAGACATCAGAAGAAGAATCCTTCTGGGGGGGAATAACATTGAATTATTTGTTTTACAATTCACCCTTGTCCAAACATAATGCAGAGACAGCAAGATCTGGTTCAGGCAGATCAAATCTTGTGTGTTTCTTCTCTGATGAAAGGGCATTGCCTGAGAAGCACAAAGCTTTGGGATGAGTGTCTGGTTTTTGTTTGGACAAGTGTGATTTATAAAACAATTAACTAAGCTTTATCTTCTCATCAGGATAATTCTTTAACTTCTAGTTTTAAATGAGCAATCTTCAGTATACAGAGCTATATAATATTTTGTAACAGTTGTGACTGATATTTTACAGTAAATGTCTTAATTCGCTCTGCAAAGATCCCAACAATATTTTCCCTTGCAAGCAACTTTTGGTTCTTCTTTTGAGCTCAGATAGAGAGGAGACCACAGAAGGCCACGTCATATTTCATAAAACCTTTTTTATTGTATATATCAGGAGTATTCAAACCGGTCCTAGGCCCCCCCCCCCCCCGCCAGTCGGGTTTTCAGGATATCCCTAATGAATATGTATGATAAATATTTGCATACATAGCAGGTAGTGTATGCAAATAAATCTCACACTTTCACCCTCATAGCACCACGGGAAAATGTGTTATTTCCCACTTGGATAACGTGGAAAACATTTATCGCCTGTAGCACTGCCAGGTCATAACCCCACCTAAACCCTGCCCAGACTCCTCCCCTTCCCCTGATAGAAACTTTACCGCTGCGATGCGACTGGTATCAGGTGCGTTAGGGCCCTAACACACGCGATAACGGCACATTGCAGTTTAAAAAATGACCCTGTGAGTTTGGAAATTTTTGCTGGTGTCCAGATCGCACTATGAGCAATAAAATATAACATCTGAGTAAGGGATGCAGACATTGAAACCCACAATGACATTTTCCAAAATATTGCCTATTGCACAGGTTGCATATAGGCCAGCAAGTGTTTTTCCATACTTTTACTACACCTTGGCAACCCCTAGTAAGTACCCAAAGCCACTTTCTTATAAAAGTTATTTGGAAAAAGTATGGGCAACATACTTAATGTATAAATTACTTGTGGTGTATTAGCTTCAAGTCTTCGCCATCACTTTAAATATTATATTGACTACTTTAATGAAACTTCTTGAAATAAACCTTCAACCATTCCTATATTAAATTAAAATTGTTTTTTTCTAAAACATTATGGGGTGAATTTTAAAAGCCTCGTGCCAAAACTAGCAGAACCGCAAGTATGTCCGGCTGGTGATTGCCGAGTGGATTTTAAAAGCTACCCGTGTATGCACGTATCGCCCGGTACATGCACGAGTGAGAGAGCCAAGGGACAAGGGACAGGGCATAGGCGTGGTCTGGGTGGGGCGAGGGCAGGACATGGGCGACCCGGGACTTTAACATGGAATGCGCGCGTAAGTATTTATGTGCACAAGCGTGAGCCAGGGACCCCTGCCATGTAAATGTACTACTGCTATTGATGGTGTGAAAGTAATAGAATGAAAAAAATCTAGGCTAGTCAGTGGAGTTTTAAGGATTGGAGCTAACAAAGGGGTTGGGAAGTCCCATCCCTTAACTGAGCGAACTGGGAATGAACTGGGAAAACGCCCTATGGCATTGGGGTGCGTCCCTTATAAAATTCCCCCACTTATGTGGTAGAAGGCGGCATTTGCGTGCACACGTGCGCGTCCATATAAAATTGTGCATACGTACGCGTATACATCCTATTTTATAACATAAGTGTGCATATTTTATAAAATGTCCGCGTCCATTTTCGCCTGCTGTCATATGCACGTACAAGTGCGGCTATTTCAAAGTTATCATCCCTGGGTCCTCAAGGGATTCAAAAGGTATACTAGGACACCTGGATAGTGTTCCTGACATTTAGGCAGCTAGGAGGCCAAGTGACCGTATGGGATCCTGGAGGGAGATCAGTGACCTCTTCTTCCTGTATATATTGATGTTTTATTACATGATGGGAAACTCTTGAAACTGTGTTAGAGCTGTAAGTAGAAGTTGTGTCTCAGGCATTCACTGTGTTTGCCCATGAAGGGGAACTACTGCGGAAAATGAACTGGACTGGGTAACTGAACTGGATTTAAGCTTTAATTTAGCTGTGATTGTTTGCAACCTTAATTGAAATTATTTGTATCTGCAATGCATTATAAATCAGGGAATGTATATATTATTACCTTATCTAATATTAAACCAGCATTGAGACACCATTCCCACCATGATTTGTACTGTACATAAGAACATTAGATTTGCCATACTGGGTCAGACCAAAGGTCCATTCAAGCTCAGTATCCTGTTTCCAACAATGGTCAATCCAGATCACAAATACCTGGCAAGATCCTATGGGATAGACAGCTACTATGCTGCTTATGCTAGGGATAAGAAGTGGATTTTCTTAACACTGGTTTAAGGACTTTTCCTCCAAGCATTTGTCCAAACCTTTTTAAATGCAGCTACACTAATAGCTTTCACCACATCCTCTGGCAATGAATTTCAGAGTTTAATTAGTAAAAAAAAATATTATCTCTTATTAGTTCATCACCTAGTAACTTCATTGTGTATCCCCTAATCTTTGTACTTTTTGAAAAGGTAAACAACTGATTAACGTTTACTCATTCCACTCCACTCATTTTATAGACCTCTGTCATATCTCCACTCAGCCATCTTTTCTCCAAGCTGAAGAGGACTCATTTCATCCCCTTTATCATTTTTGTTGCCCTTCTCTGTACCTTTTCTAATTCTGCTATATCTTTTTGAGATGTGGTGACCAGAACTGCCCACAACATTAAAGATGAGGTCATACCATGGAGCGATACAGAGGCATTATGATATTCTCTGTTTTATTCTCCATTCTTCCTAATAATTCCTAATATTTTATTTGCTTTCTTGGCTGCTGCTGCACACTGAGCAGAAGATTTCAATATATTATCAACAATGATGCCAAGATCTTTTTCCTGAATGTTGACGCCTAATGTGGAACCTTGCATTGTGTAGCTATAATTTGGGTTACTCTTTCCTAAGTGCATCACTTTACATTTGTCCACATTAAATTTAATTTTCCATTTGCATGCCTAGTCTCCCAATTTTGCAAGGTCTTCTTACAATTCTCACAATTCTCATGTGATTTAACAACTTTGAATAGTTTGGGTCATCAGCAAATTTGATCACCTCACTTGTTCCCATTTCCAGGTCGTTTATAAATATATTTAAAAAAAGGAATGATCCCAGAACAGATCCCTGGGACAGTCCACTATTCTCCTTTCTCCATTGAGAAAATTTACTATTTAGCCCTTCTCTCTGTTTCTATCTTTTAACCAATTCTCAGTCCACAAAAGGACACTGCCCCCTATCCCACGACTTTTTAATTTCCTAAGTCTCTCATGAGGGACTTTGTCAAATGCTTTCTGGAAATCCAGATACACTATATCAACTGGCTCATCTTTCTCCACATTTTTATTTATGCCCTCAAAAAAAATAAAAAATGAAGCAGATTGATGAGACAAGACTTCCCTTGGCTAAATCCATGTTGGCTTTGTCCCATTAAACTATACCTATCTATATGCTCAGCAATTTTGTTCTTATGATAATTTTTATCATTTTTACCTAGGTCAGATATCAGATTCGCTGATTAACCTGGATACCGTTTAAAAAATTGGTGTTATATTTGCAACCCTCTAGTCTTTGGGTATCATAGACGATGTTAATGATAGTTTACAAATTACCAATAGCAGATCCACAATTTCATTCTCAGTTCTTTCAGCACTCTGGGATGTATATCATCTGGTCTAGGTGATTTTCTACTCTTTAAATTGTCAAATCGCCTCTTACATCTTCAGGTTCACTGAGATTTGTTTCAGTTCTGCTGAATCATTACCTTTGAATATCATTTTTGGCATGGTATCTAATCTTACAGCTTCCTCAGTGAAGACCAAAGCAAAGAATTCATTTAGTCCCTGTTCTATGACTTTGTCATCCGTAAGTGTCCCTTTTACTCCTTGATCGTCTAATGGTCCAGTTAACTCCCTCGCCGGTTTTTTACTTCGAATGTAACTGAAAACATTTTTATTATGAGTTTTTGCTTCCATGGCAAGCTTCTCTTCAAAAATTTCTGTTTGCCTTCCTTATCAATGTTTTGCTTTTTAACTTGTCAGTGCTTATGCTGTTTCCTATTTTCTTCATTTGGATTCCTTTTCCATTCCTTGAAAGAGGTTCTTTTAGCTTTTAACCATGCCAGTAGTTGTTTAGCCTTCCTTCCACTGTTTCTATTGCGTGGAATACATCTGGTTTGGGCTTCCAAAATGGTATTTTTAAATAACATCTCTACCTGATGTAAACCCTTAACCTTTGCAGCTGCTTCTTTCAGTTTTTTTTCTAACCATTTTCCTCATTTATCATAGTTACATTTTTGAAAGCTAAATGCTGTCGCAGTAGATATCTTTGGTTTCCTCCCTCCAGTTAAGTCAAATTTGATCATGTTGTGATCACTATTGCCAAGTTGCACCAAATCCTATGTTCCACTAAGGATTAGGTCTAAAATAGTTTCCTCTCTTGTTGGTTCTTGTACCAGCTGCTCCATGAAGCAGTCAGTAATTTAAATATGAACTTTACCACTTTAGCATGTCCTGTTGTGACATTCACCCAATCAGTAATGGGGTAATTTAAACCATCCATTATTACTGTGCTGCTTCCTTAATTTCTTTTAGCATTTCATTATCTGTTTGTTAATTCTGGCCAGGTAAACAGTAATATACCCCACTGCTATTTTATTCCCCTTTTCACCTGGAATTTCTAGCCATTCAACATTGCATTATGTTTCTTGCAGAACTTTTATCCTGTATAAATCATTGCCCTCTCTAAGATATAGTGCTACTCCTCCACCAATTTGATCCATCCTGTCGTTTCAATATAGTTTGTACTCTGGTATCACAGTGTCCCTCCCATTGGTTGTCCTCTTTCCACCAGGACTCTGTGATGTCAATTATATCTACCTCTTCATCCAGAGGTATGCACTTTAAACCTCCCATTATTTTTTAGACTTCTAGCATTTGTATACAGACATTTCAAAGTATGGGTTTTTTTGTTGGTATTAAAAACCTTTGTATCAGTTGACAGGGAGATTTGGAATGTTTCTGCTCTGTTTGTTCTTTACTTAAAGGCACCTTGTCCATTTTAGCATTTATTGCATCCTTTCTACTGGGATGCCCTCATTTCTCTGTTCTCTTAGTATCCTTCAAAGGTATATCATTCTGAACCAAGTGCTTCTGAGCGACAGTCAGCTTTCCCCCCTCATTTAGTTAAAAAGCTGATCTATCTCCTTTTTAAAGGTTAGTGCAAGCAGCCTGGTTTCACTCTGGTTAAGATAGAGCCCATCCTTCCAGCAAAGGCCTCCCCTTCCCCAAAATGATGTCTAGTTGCTAACAAACTTAAAACCCCTCTTCCCTGCACCATCATCTCATCCATGCATTGAGACCCTGGAGATCTGCCTGCATCTGGGGTCTTGTAAGTGGAACAGGGAGCATTTGTGAGAATGCTACCATGCAGGTTCTGGATTTCAACTTTCTACGTAAAATTCTAAATTTGGCTTCCAGAACCTCTCTCCTGCATGTTCCTATGTCATTGGTATCCACATGTACCAAGTCAGCTGGCTCTTCCCCAGACCTATCTAAAATTCTATCTAGGTAACGCATGAGGTCTGCCATCTTTGCACCAGGCAGGCATATTATCATGTGATCGTCACATCCACCAACCATCCAGTTATCTACATTCCTAATAATCAAATCACCAACTACAATGGTTGTCCTAATCCTTCTCTCCAGGGCACATTCCCCTGGAGACATATCCTTGGTATGAGAGGATACTACAGTTCCTTGAGGGCAGTTCCTAGTTACAGGATTGCTTCTTGCCTCATCATGGTGATGCTCTCCTTCCAGGTGACCTTTCTCCTCCAAGGCAGCACAGGGGTTGCTAGATTAGAGGTGGGACTGCTCTACTCTGTCCCTGAAGGTCTCCTTTCTATACCTCTCTGCCTCCCTTAGCTGTTCCAGGTCTTCTACCCTAGCCTCCAGAGGCTGGACTCATTCTTTGATAGCTAGGAATACTTTGCACCTAGTCCACACATACAACTTCTTGCCAGCTAGGAGATAATCATACATGTGGCACTCAGTACAAAAGACTGGAAAGCCTCTCTCTTACTGCTGGAACACTGTCTCTATCTTAAGTTTATTGATTTGTTACCGAGTTAACATTTCTAAAGCAGTAGGGATGTAAATCTAATCTAAGTACTTTTAGTTTATTGATTTATTTTATATTTGTCTGTCAATGACCCTCAAAACACTAAAATTAATCTACTTATATCTACCTAGTTGCTCAACTTATTGACTCTTTTTTGAATTAAATTCCTTCTATGTAAAGTATGTAAGTAAATTTATAATAAGGAACACAGGAACACACTTCTGATACTCTTCTGCTGCAAGGGGTGTGGAGCTTCTGGAAGCTGGGACTGTGGAGCCTGAAACCTGGATTCACTTGTGGTGCCCTCTGGACTCCTCTCCTGGAGCTGCTGGGTAATGTATGCAGATGAGCCTTCCAGTCCTCTTTTGCTGCAAGGGGTGCAGTGCCTCTGGAAGCTGGGGCTGTGGAGCTCTGTAGGGCTTCCAACCTGATAACTTGGATTCCTAAGGCGAATTCTCTCCATGTTCATTACGTTTCACAGAATCTGTGGAAGAGGCACTAGAGGACTCCATTTTGTTCATGCATTACTTTTGCCTCGTTTGAGGGAAAGAGGGTGGGGTGTTTTTCAAATCATGTATTTACCCATGTAAAAACAAAGTTGCTGTCTAAATTGTCACTCATAATCAAAATTGTAGGAAGGCACTCTATGTGCTCTTTCAGTCTCAAAGTCTTTCATAGACTGAATTCCCAGTAGCTTTGGAAGAACTGTCTCCACAAATTTCATTGGATTATTATCTTCCATTCTTTCATGAATTCGCCAAATTTTCAAATGGCTTCGCTGGCTCCCATTTGCATCTTTGAAATCCTGATTTTGTCCTGTAGTAGTATCACATTATTGTTTAACAAAGTATTCTGTAATAGTATAATAGTATCTTTTCTCCATCCAATTTTTTTTTTAAATAAAAAGAATCGTGCTGTAAAAGAGAAGGCACCTCCATTTTAATTTCTTTAGATGCACTATGATTTTGTCATTTTAGGGACTGCATCTACTTCATAATCAGGATAAGGGAGGTTTCTGTTTTAGTTTCCCTGGAGAATCCTGTTTGGACTTTTTGATTCTGTGTGATGCCTAAAAGCCCCTTCTGTATTGCCCATTTTACTACTGGCTGTCTCTTAGGATAAGTATTTGGAAGATGCATCAGTTTTACTTGCAGGATTTACTGGGGGTTTTTTTTTTTTTTTGGCTTGTTTCTCAGAGGGCAGATCTCACACATCTTATCTACGCAGAAGCAAACTCTACAGCACCTCCACCTGCAGGGTGCATTGCATATTGGATTTCAGAGGGAGATGTGATCTGTGGCACCTGATTAAGAATTATTGCTGTGATAGATGGACTAAAGGGCAGAGGGATTGAAAAATGGAGATAGACCTTGGCTAGTATTGAACGGAAGCTCATGCCACTGTGGCCCCCAATAAAAGCTGGTCCCAGCTGAGCAAAAAGCAGTAGTAAACCACCAAGCAGGAAAAAAGATAACTCTTTGTACAGGAGTGGCATAATCCTCTTTTTACTCGTAATAAAGAAGAATCTGCAACGTGGTGTGTCTTCCATTGTTACTTTTAGACCTGTAGCATTGAAACACACATTTGTTTGGGTGTGCACACAAGTAAACACTAGAAAGCTTTTTCATTTTTTTTTTATGCCACTTAGGTTAGCATTAATCAGTCTTCTTAATGGGGATAGCTCTACTGCTGCCTTAGGACATGCCTCAACTCTGTTCTATGAGCGCAAATAATTGATTTGCCAATTTTATTTTTGTTTCTGTTTCCACCGTTTGTTCTTTTTTTAAAGGAAGATTTCTTATACTAACATGCATGTGCTGACATTCATATTCTGTAACAGCCAAAATGCCTGTAGCTACTTTTTGTACCTTAAGAGATTTGGTGAAAGCATGGTTTCAGTGAGCCTCCAGAAATAAGCCATTATGACAAGGAGATTTAATTAAGGACTGCTTGTACTTTAGTCGCTGATTATTCTTACTCTTTATTTCTGTTTTCTGTGAGGTAAAATTTTTCACAAGTTCAGCTGAAAATTACAGTACTGCCTCTATACTTTTATACTGTAGTCCAGACTCCAACATATATATATTCTCTAGTCACAGTTGGAATGCCACGCATGTTGGAACCTCTTGTGACTTTTTAGAGACATACTAAAGTTTAATAATGCTAGATGACTGGAAAGACAATTCCATTAAATATTAAACATTAAATGTGCAGTAGCTGATTAATTCAGAATATTTCTGAGCAACTTATGAATGTTTAATGCCTGCATTTCATCTGATTGGATATAATGTAAGCTCTGAGTTTCATCTTTTAGGAACTGGAAGACCAGATTCATCTTTTTTTTTTTTTTTATTAAATATTTTAGGTCCAGGTAAAAGATATTCTAGACTATATATAACCATCAATGCAAGGAATTTAACACATTTTTTAAAAATTATTTCTTTAAATAATTACATAATTTATCATTAACATTTTGTTATTATAAGTTAAATAATTGCTTATAATAAGACAGGTCTATCTTCATCACAGCACTGATATTTTTGTACAATAGAAATTTTTGTACATTAGAAATTTTAAAAAATCATAATTTATCACAAAAGAGCCTCATTTTCTTTTATAGTACATCTTGAAGTCTGCTTTATTGGTTTATGGGCTAGGTTATAGATTGTTATGAATTTCAGCTCAGGATTTTGGAAACAAGTATCATGAGAGTAGACCGATGTTTCAGATAATCTTGGGTAATTTCCAGGGAAGGGACATAAATATATCCAATTAATTTTTTATTAACCACAAATCTGCATCCAAGTTATGGTATTTATTTAAAATAATTTATAAACTGCTTGATCAAATGATCATTCAAAGTGGTTTGCAAGGGCAGCATCGCCTGCTTTAAAACAACAAAACAAAACAAAAAATTAAAATATTTATATAACCCAAAGCCTTCCCAACCACCTGAGACATAATCCAACCCCAGCTATAAAACCCCTTAAATATACATAACCAACAATCCCATCAGCACATGACATAAGGCAGCCTATAGCCCTACATCCTAAAAACACTCCCTATATATCAGCCAATGACTGTAGCCAGTTGTCCTATCCAATCACTAAATCCTGTACATAGCAATAAATAACTCACTATCCCCTAGATTCATCAAAATGCTATAAATTTCGCATGAATAACGCCCGTGATAGAAAGGGATGTGGTTAGGGTAATTTTTGAGTTACCGCAACGAGTGCTGTTTTAGCGCTTCGCATAGGTATTTTACTGCAACACGCATTAAATTTATCGCACCTGTGATATTTTCACTTCACAACTTGTGGAGTGCCCAGACAGACATTTCCTTATTTTGGGCTGCTGTGTGTGAGAGAGAGAGACTCTTTATAAGGCTCTCATATTAGTCATCTATTTAAACCACTCTCTACCTGGGTGCTATCAAGCTAGGGCGAGAGTATATTGTAGAAATCTCATCTCTGTGTACCTTTCCTCATTCCAAATCACATCAAATCTTCACTGAAGTGTACTGTGCTGTTCCTACCTCTGACTATGCATGTAAAACTGCCCCCCAAACTCTAGACCACCAACAAAACCTCACCTCGAATTATTAGATGACCCACCTATAGTGGTATAAATAGATGACTAATATGTGCTTCAGAGTGAAGGTCAACTTGGGTGCAGTCAGAAAATGCTGAAAAATAAAGAATTCCACTGCCACATAGTAAATAATAGCAGATCAAAATAAAATAGGCCCATCTAATCTGCCTTGCAGTGATTGTACGCGCATCTTCCAAAAGTAGATCAAATTCCCACATGGAACCCAAGCCTGAGCCCCGATGAGTCCCCTTTAAGGTTGTAACTGCTGCTTTGTGCAGGTTACCCAGGAAGAACAGCACTTCTATATCACTGTTGCCTTAGGCTGCAACTGAAAGTTGGCAATGTGACCCAGCCTTTCAAAGATCAGATACTATTAGGAGAACTATTAACCTGGAAAGTAAAGAAGATAGGGTTATCAGTGAAACAACTACTTTGTCGGTGTGATAAATCTCATGCTGAAAGGAATAGGTAATAATTAAGTGACAGCATCAGGATGTTGCAGACCCTGGAGGTTCTGAATGGGTTTGAATTGAGAAGGGTTCCTTCCTCTGCTGAGGGCCTCTCACTGTGCCTGCTCCCTTCCTCTTCTTCTGTGACGGCTCTTTACTGTGATCACCCTCCCCATTATGACTGCTCCCTGCCCACAGCCCCGCACTGTGACCACTTCCTGTTTGGATTCCTCCCATTGATCGCTCCCTTCCGAGGTTCCTCTCCACTGTTGAGCCCTCCCTGTGACTGCTCCTCAGTTCCAGTTTTTGGGTGGAGTGAGCTAGGTGGTTAACTGTGGGATGCAAGCAAGCAGTCAGAAGTAAAGAAAAAGAGAGGAGTTACGGGTTGCACCTGCCCATCTGGGTAGAAGGAGGAGCTGCTAGGTTAGAGGTAGGAGGAAGGGAGACAGATCCCAGGAAGGGCTGCGAAGCCCCCACCACTCCCAACCCCTCTCCAAGAGAGCAGCAGGATGGACAGAGAAAAATATGCTGGGGATCTAGGGAGGGAGAGATGTGGGAGAAGGGGGACAGAGTGCTCAGAAGAGAGGGAGAGAATATCTGTAGGTAGGGAGAGAAGGAGCAAAGAATGCCTGAAGGAAGGGAAGGTGGGAAAGAAAGGAATGAAATGCTTGGGCGGGAGGGAAGAGGAGGGAAGAGGCTACCCTAGTGGGAGAGAGAGAGAATGCCTGGAGGGATGGGGTGAATGAGGAGAGAATGTCTGAAGGTGGGTGCACCTGCCTGAGGGAGGGAGGAAGGGAGGGAAGAGGGAAGGGAGGTGGAAGAAGGAGGGGGAAATGCCCGAAGGGAGGAAGAGAGGGAAGGGAAATGGGGGAAGGAGGGAGTAGGAGGGGGAGAATGCTACAGTTTGCGCTTCTGCCTTTGCGGTGCTAGGCAGCTACAATATTTCATGCAGTTACCTAGTAATGCAGAAGCAGAAGCGCTGGGCTTGAATTGCAGTAGGACGCTGCTGTGATCCGGGCTGCATCAAAATTTCAATTTTACTTACTGTGGAGTGGGAGGGATAGGGTTGGAGGTAGAAGGGGGCCATAGAGAGAATCTTTTTTTTTTTTTTTTTTAAATGGGAAGCGAGGGTGTGGGGGGGGGGGGGGGGGGTGGGGGGGGGGGGGAGGGAGGAAGCACAGACTCCTGGCCCTATTATTTTTTTTAATTAACATACGGCCAATTTGAGGAGAGGGTGGCATGGTCTACCTAGCAGGGCTGAACCTTTGGAGTGCACAGGGAAGGGAGGAAGGTGTCTGGTTAGGGCCTGTAGGACTGCAATCTTTTTTTTTTTTTAATTTCTTTGGATTGCTGTTTAACATCCCACTGAATATGTAAATGTACATGCCAATCTATAATTGTATGTCATGTTGTAAACAGTTGTGATCTTCATTTAGAATGATGGTATATATAAAATGGGTATTTTACTTTATTTATTTATCTAGCCAGTGGTAGCCAGATAACTTTAAACTTAGCTGAATAGTCTTTTGAATTTGGTCGGTTATGTACAACATTATTCAGCTACAGTTAGCTGGATAACCTTACACATAACTGTCTATATTCAAAAGAATATATTCATAAATAAATACATATATACATTCATACATACATACATACATACATACATATATATATATTCTTTTGAATATAGCCGGTTATGTGAATAATTATCCAGCTAACTGTAGCTGAATAACTTTATATATAACTGACCATATTCAAAAGTCTATCTAGTTATGTTTAAAGACTAATCCTAAAGGAAACACCCAGTAAATGGCTCAATTACATTTCTACATTAGAGCTCTTAGATATATTATTAAATAAAAAATCAACAATAATGTTAAATGATGCATAAAAATTCAATGTATTGGGGAACATCCATATTTTTTAAATGATGAAGCACAAGTTACAAAAAACTTACTTTTTTTTTTTAATTGAATGATCTGTGTTATACTTCCTGTGACTTTGAATGATATCTATGTATTTGAATTTGATTGGCTCTAGATATTTTGCCTTTTTTTTTAAGATTTTGAGATTGGTTTTGTCACTTTCATTTTTCAGTGTCTGCTGTGTGGTTGCTACTGGTTTTATATTTTGGTGAGATTAGATTTTATACCCTTATTCACATTAATTTTCAGTTTCTGGAGGAACATATTCTATTGTTTTAAAAATTAAGAAAATTAGAAGAAGAGATAGGGTCATTTATCAAAATGCGCTAAGGTGTTTTCGCTTGCGTTAACGCGCTTTTTCCATCGATAAGCCCTTAACGCATGCGATCGCACCATATCGTATGGTGCGATGCAAATCCGAAAAAGAGGAGGAGTTAGGGGCAGGCTGGGTTTACCATTTTGTGAAGCCCTATCGCATGGCTTTAACTACACCTTTTTCAGTAGCGTTAAGCCGTGTGATAGCTTGTGTTAAGGCTTGATTGCATTTTGTGATGTGTTTGCCAATGCCTGTTTTAGTACGTTTGAGGCTCTGGCTCCGGGGGGGGGGGGGGGGACGGGACTCTCTATCTGGGTAACATCAAGCTAGGTTGAGAGAACATTGCACAAATCTCACCTTTGAGTGAGTTTCCTCACTCCGAGGGTCATCAAATCTTCACAAGAGAGCACTGTTCTGTTCGTATGTCTCACTTTGAATGTCAAAGTGGCCCCTAACCCCTACACTAATACCTACACCTCACCTCAAATTACTACATGGGCCTTCCATAGAGATATAAATACCTATCTAGGGTGAGGGCCTTATGACTAGACTCTCTCTCTCTCTCTGTCTCTCTCTCTCTCCCCTCAGTGGTTGTAAGTTATCACAATTTGCAGTAACTTAGCTCTTCACATAGGTATTAGCATAAACTGCCTATTACCATAAAACACACCTCTTTTTCTATCGCAGGTGATATTTAGTGCATTTTGATAAATCCAGGCCATAGTTTGGCAATTCTACAGCAAAGAAGTCATATTGATTAGCTAGGAAATGTGTTGCCATTACATTTTTACTCAATAAAAAATCTTCTAGATCAAAGTTTTATACTTTGATCTATACAATCCCTTGTATAAATACTTATACAAGGGATTGTATCAGTTATTCAATGCTACTTCAAATCTGCAGTCTTTTGCCTGCAATGAGCTTTAAACTGTAATCATGTCGTGCATTGAGGGCTGTAATCATTTACAATCTCTTGTTTCTATTTCTTTAAAAAAATCCCTTTATTCTTTAATCATAATTCTAAACTTCAAAAATCCCATACAAAAAAATACTTATCTTATGTAATGGCCTTTCCAAACCTATTAACACGCCAGAGATTGTTTTCATACTTAGGGCTGGATTTACTAATGCCGCAAGGCATAGTGAATTCAGCGGTAACAGGGGGCGGTCCTGCGATAGCCGACAGCGATCGCACCTCTGCAGTGCAATCGCTGCCGTTTCGCGCCAAATAACTACACCATAAAAGGTGTAGTTATTCGGCACGAAACTGACAGCGAAAAAGACGCGTACCTTTCGCTGTCGGCGCAGTCTTCGCGGCGTCAGCCCCGGTGCCGCCCCGACTCCTCCTCTTCTGGGGTTGATGCTGCCCCAGCTCCACCCCCATCTTGGTATCACATGGGATCCGGTTGGAAAATGACCCTATTTGATCCCATCACCAATGTTTCGGCAATTGCTCGCCTGCATCAGAGGATCATTAGATCTTTATCAGGCACCTTGCCAGTTCGTCATAGAGCTAAAAAATGATGCCATTTTTGAAGTTTAGAATTATGGTTAAAGAATAAAGGCATGACTAGACATATGCACATGTTTTTTTCATGTGAGCAATACTTTTTTTTTAAACCCAACAATTTTTGAGCGCCAGTATTAGCGTTGCATTTCTGTATATAGCACAAAGAAAAATTTATGTGAGTGATGCTCCAAAATATGAGTCATGACCCATGTGTTCAGCTTAGAGGGAACTATGAACATGACAACAGTTTGTAAAGCCTATTGCGGGCAAAAGACTGCAGATTTGAAATAGCAGGGAATAACTGATACAATCCCTTGTGTAAGTATTTGTAATTGTATACATTTTTGAAACAGAAGATTTTTTATGGAGTAAAAATTGTCACCGTTTGGTGTTCTATTGTGGATTGATATTGGAGGCGAGGTGTTCCTATTTTTCCAGTGATAGATAATTAAATTCTTGTCAACCTTCCCTATGAAAATTTAATTCTGCTGCTCCGTCCTCAGGGCTGGGTTATATTTCATGTTGCTAAAGTCCTATATGTCTGTCCAGTGCCATTAACCATGACAATGATGAGTGGGGGTGTGGGTGGGGGGTCACTGTTTCATACCCTGAGGTATTTTTCCATTTAGCTTTATCTAGTCAAACGTAATTAACAAGATTATGACCCTATGAATAAAGAAGATATAAAATTTTGGCGGACAAGCCTAGGCAAGTATGTTAAATATAATATTTGACCTAATCAAAGGTTTTACAGAAGTCAACCAAGCAGCTGCTTGTGGTTCCCTTCTTATCATGCTGTAACAGAATGTGTTGAGTGATATTAAATAAGGTCATGGATGCTGGATGTTCCTTCTAGACCGACATTTTATTCTGACTTGTTTATGTCCTACATACACTGGATTATTCTTTAATGCTTTTTTAGACAGATGAGATAATAGATCAAGGAAAATGGACTTTCCAGATTGAAGGCACTGTTGGATATTGCCATTGTTTTTCAGTCTGAAGATATTGATTGGGCACTTTCCTGGTTTTATGCTTTTGACCTTGTAATTGATGCTGAACTGCCTGGTCTGTATGGTTAATCTCATAGAAGGATTTATCTGTGCAATCACTTATCCGTGAGGCTTCCAGTTTGGTGGTCTTGCATCCATGAAAAGATGGTGAGCCTTGCAACTTTATCAGTATACACTACTAGGATACTGTCATGGGATTCCAGAGGAGATCAGATTCCTTTTATCCTATGACCAGGGCTGGAAATATCCCAGGTGCCAGGTCACCCAGGCTTCTAAAAACTGGTACCTGGTATGGCTAGCTCGATGCACAAGATCAGCAGGCAGGGAGAAATTGCAGCCCATGGGGTTTGAACTTGCTCTGCTTGTGGTGCTGGTATTTAGTGTCGGAGCAGGCAGCCAAGAGTCGCAGCTCCTGTGACTCTTTCTGCTGTTGCCACTATCGCAAGCTATAAGTATCTCTTCCCTTGGCTTTTCCTTTCTTCTGCCAGGTGGGAGCCCAGCATGTGAGCTGATTATAGCAGTTGGGCCCCCTTCATTGCGGGCCTACTGTGCAGCTGCCCCTGCCAATGAAGGAACATCTTTAATTCTTGCATTTTTTTTAGACAGGTCCCACCATTTCCTTTATGGCTGCAGATTGTGCTGGCTGCCTTCTTTTGGAATGAGCTTTAAAATAAATTGATTTCCAGAGTCCCAAGCGTTTGTAAATATATTTTAAAACTTTTCAATGTACTTTTTAGGTGTGTATCCATATGTATGTTGTTAGCGAGGAATAAGAGGTGAAGGTTTCAGATGCCTGCACCACAAGGGGCCTGATTCATTAAACTTCCCCCCTCCCCCCCCATAAACATAGAATGGGAAAGAAGCCTTAGTGCAGTGGTGATTTTATGCCAGTTCACCGAGGTGGAAACTTTTTTTTTTTGATGGCCTGTGACATACAGTCTGTGGGGAAAAAACATGGTGTAAAAATTGAGCAGACTGCTGAGTGTGGCTGCATCTTGTACCCCGAGGAGAAAACAGGGCCAATGGTAGTCTCGGGAGCTGGCATCCCCACCGCTCACAAGAGAAATTAAGAGCAGGCTTATCACAACCCCTGGAGCCAGTGGAAGAAATGGAGAGCGGGTCACAGTAGCACCATGGCAGCCCAAGCAGCCCTTCCAAGCCTGGGAAATATAGAGTGGAACCCCAGGAGCTGGTGTCCCCTTCTCCGAGAGGGGGGGGGGGAATGAAGTGTGGGGCACTGAAGCCCTGGGAACCGGAACCTCTGCCCGGGGGAAGGAGAAGGGGAGGAGAGGATCAGCAGCTGCAATAAGGTGAGCCGGAATGAAGGGAAAGGTTGATGGGAGTGAGCTTGGGAGGGTGGGTGGTGGGAGAGAGGACAGGTGGGGATGGACTAGGGAGAGAGAAAAAGAACGGTGAGCATTGGCTGGTGGTCTAGATGGTGGGTTGGGAGAGGAGAAACAAGGTGGGGAGGGGGGGGGGGGGAGAAGGTGAAAGAGAAGGAATTTGCAGGCACTACCTTCAAACTTTTCTATCTCTCCCACTAATCCATCACCTCCCAAGCTGCTTCTCTTTTTATTTTTAAAGAAAATCACCCCTGCTTTAGCGAATCAGGCCGAAGGTAAAGAGAAATAGAGAAAACACTGTTCTAATTTAAAAGAACGTAGCTTTCCTTAAATTTTTTGTAAATAATATTTTGGTCCAGCAGCAAATAATTCCTGCTTTCACCTGTACAGCGTTAAGGTCTTTTTTTTTAAACATTGTCACAGGTTTTTTTTTTTCAATGCTGAATCAGTCCTTCGCTCAATTTTGCTTATGCCCTAATTGTTTCTGAAATCATTTGCATGCAGGTCGGGGACTCCGTATATTCACATAACTTCATGTGGATGAATGGGTTTGGATTTAGATGCACACCTGGGTATCTCTGGAAAAAAATGCCTTCTGCATTTTTAAAAAGTGCTGAGCTGGAAAATATTTTGGTCCCAACAACATACTGGACATGATGTGCGCTAATAACTGCTAAGATAGGGGGAGGATGAACTAGACGTGCCGCGTAGTCTCCTCCAGTAGCTCTTAATAAGACAATTTTGATGATAATAAGGAAGCTCATGCAGTATTATCAGGAAGATGCAGGGGCCAGGACTCCAACCTGCTTAAAGAATTGGTAACATATATTGTATACTATATATTTAGGGCTTGTGATTTTCAGTTAAAACTGAATAACTTCGATAAAGCACCCCTGATGAGGAATTTGGGCTTTTTGGTTCTAACCAAAAACCTAGAAAATAGACCTGCCTCCATGCTGAACCCCTTTCCCTCTCCTTCCGTTATTGCTAGTCTCTCTTCTCTTTCTCTCTCCCTTTTTCTCTCAGGGAAGAGACCTGGAAATATTTATACACATGCCTACTGCAGTTATAACCAATGATTCAACCTCTGGGGGCCTTCCTACAAGGGCACTCTTGGGGCATACCGTTATCTATCCATGGTTACATGCAATATTTATTTATTGATTGATTTATTATTTGAATTTATTACTTGCCTTTTTGAATAAAAAAATCCACTCAAGGTGGGTACAACATTTATGAATGGGTTTTATAATCTGTGTTGGTATTGCGGAAATGGACCCTTAGGCAGAGGTGGGGTTGGCTCAACTTGAAGAGAGGAGCTCTGCAGGTCCCCACCGTCGGCAGGCAGAGGGGCCGGAACAGAGGCCCAACTGGAGCTTCACCAATACCAGCCCTCGTTCTCCTTAGGTTGAGCCCTCGGGTGCCGGGGCGAGCTGGACTTAGGTGAGGGCTTCTGTGGAAGTGAAGATCCGAAGCTTGGTAGATGAGGCAGGTCAGCAAAATGGGGAACACCGACGGGTCAGGCCAGTCTGGACAGGCAACTGGCAGTGGAGTCTGGACAAGGCAGAGGTTGGAGGCAGGCTGAGTTCAATCGAAGATGAGGTACAGGCTTTGTTCAGAGGCAGGTAGAGGTCCAGTCCAAGGTCAAGCCAGAAAATCAATCCAAAGAGGAAGACAAAGACCACAGGAACATGAGGAGATGTTGAAGACAGGCGGGAAGTAGACTAACCACAGAAGAAGAGATACAGAAACAAACCAGACAGCAGGAACCAAGGGCAGACGACATGGACTCAGGAATACCACAGAGACAGGAAGCAGGATGCAGGATCGGGAACGCTGGCAAAGCACTTCTCCAGGAGGAGTCGACCTATTGCCGAGGTGTTGGAGGGGTGTCCAGGAAGGCCTTTTAATCAATAGGAGCTGTGATGACATTAGGAGGTGCCTCTGCTGGATTCCCTGCCACTGGTCCTTTAAGAGAGCTCAGCCGGTGCGCACGCATGCCTAAGGGAGGCCCGGGGAGCAGTGCAGAGGAAAGCTATCAGTGTCGGAAGGGACAGCCGCGAAGCCAGTGGCGCCCTGCAGAACGAAGTGCCCTATAGCTGGGGCCTCCCCCAATGTCTGGAAGTGTCTCATCGTACCCGGAGCCGGCAGTGCCTCTTCAGTGGGCAGCAGCGAGATGCCCAGGGGGTCATCCCTTGAGCCGGGACGTGGCACACCCACACAGCTGGCCAGGAGGTGAAAGCAGTGGTCCATGGAAATAGCTCACGGACCACAGAGCATAATAGTTGGACATGGAAGCTAAAGAAGGACATTTATTAGCCATATTTAGTCAGATCTTTGAGCAGTATAGTAATAAAATTATCACAGCCCTTGTATTTTGTTTAGAATAAAAATTGAGATCACATCATTGTGTTTAAGTAGGTTAATGATTATTCTGTCATGTATAATTTAATTAGTTTTGGGGTTTTTTTTTTAGAAAATGCCAGTTGTGTTGTATGTAGAGTTTAGTACTGAGTATCTTTTCATTTTCAATCCATTTTATCTCATGAGGATCTCAATTAACTTTGATCCTAGAGAATGCCTTAAGGCAGCAGAGCTTACTAGATTCTTCAAAACAGCAGCCTGTTTCTTTACTCTACTGTTTTCTCTGACTCTTGTTTTTAAAGCCTCTTTGTTTGCCTTAATATATTGTTGTTTCTTGTTTTTTTAAAATATTTTTATGTGGGGTGATGGGGAACAAAAGATATGCAACTCACAACCACATTCCCATGTTTAAAACTCTTCTTCCCCAAGACCATTCCTCTTCTTTTTAATGCTGTATTTATCCTTTGGCTGTATCATTGTGATGTCTGATTAGCAACCTTTTTACAGCATAACCCTATCAATAATACAATAAAATAGTTACTGCTAATAACAAGTATAGCCGTGTTAGCCCCAGATTTAACAAAATGCTATAATCATAGCGGAAATAGCGCCTGCGATAAAAAAAAAAAAAAGGGGGGTGGGGGTCAGAAGTGGTATAGTGAAATTTAAAGGTGACAAGGAGCAATGTGTAGAGAGTGACAAAGAAATGGTAGAAATATTAAACAAATATTTCAGTTCAGTATTCGCTAAAGCAGACCCTGAAGAAGGACCATTGCTGATCAAAAAGATCGTAGAAGGGCATGGAGTAGATGAAACTCCATTTACAGAAGAGAATGTATGGCAGCAGCTAGGCAAACTGAAACTGGACAAGGCCAAGGAGCCAGATGAGATACACCCCAGGATGCTAAGAGAGCTGAGAGTTGTGCTGGCAGGTCCCCTGAAGGATCTGTTCAAAAGATTCCTGGAAACAGGAGTGGTGCCGCAGGATTGGAGAAGACTGGTGATGGTCCTGCTTCACAAGAGGGTAGCAGAGAGGAGGCTGGAAACTACAGACTGGTTAGCCTCACCTCAGTGGTGAAAAAATTAATGGAGACTCAGCTGAAGGAAAGGGTGGTGAACTATGTACAATCTGAAAGGTTGCTGGACCCTGAGGCACCATGGATTTACCAGAGGAAGGTCCGGTCAGGCAAATCTGATTGATTTTTTGATTGGGTGACTAGAGAATTGGATTGAGGAAGAGCGCTTGATGTGATCTACTTGGATTTCAGCAAAGCTTTTGATACGGTCCCGCATAGGAGGCTTGTGAATAAAATAAGAAGCTTGGGAGTGAGCGCCAAGGTGGTGGCATGGATTACAAACTGGCTGACCAATAGGAGACGACGTGTAATGATAAATGGAACCTACTCTGAAGAGAGAGCCATGTTAAGCCATGTTAAATGGAGTGCTATAGGGATTGGTGTTGGGAACGGTTCTGTTCAATATCTTTGTGAGCGACATTGCGGAAGGGATAGAAGGTAAATTATATCTATTTGCAGATGATACTAAGATCTGCAAAAGAGTGGACACACCCGAAAGAATAGAGAGAATGAAAAGGGATTTAAGAAAGCTGGAAGAATGGTCAAAGATTTTACAGCTGGGATTCAATTCCAAGAAGTTCAGAGTCATGCATCTGGGATGTGGTAATCCAAAAGAGCTGTAGGTGTTGGGGGGTGAAAAATTGACACAGACCAAGAGTGGGATCTTGGGGTAAAAGTGTCTGGAGATCTGAAGATGGCGAAGCAATGTGACAAGGCAATAGCTAAAGCCAGAAGAATACTGGGCTGCATAGGAAGAGAAATAACTAGTAAGAAAAAGGAGGTGATAATGCCCTTGTACAGGTCCTTGGTGAAGCCTCAGTTGGAATACTATGTTCAATTCTGGAGTCCATATCTCAAGAGAAACAAAGAAAGGATGGAGGCGGTCCAGAGAAGAGCAACCAAAATGGTGTGGGGTCTGCATGAGAAGACCTATGAGGAGAGGCTGAAAGATCAGAATATGTATACTCTGGAAGAGATGAGGTGCAGGGGAGATATGTAACAGAACTTCAGATACCTGAAAGGTTTTAGTGATGCACATTCGACAAACCTTTTCTGTTAGAAAGAAACCAGTAGAACTAGAGGTCATGAAATGAAACTCCAGGAAGGACAATTTAGAACCAATGTCAGGAAATATTTCTTCATGGAGAGGGTAGTAGATGCCTGGAATGCCCTTCTGGAGGAGGTGGTGAAGACGAAAACAGGGAAAAAAAGGGGCATGGCATAAACACTGTAGATCCCTAAAGGCTAGAGAACGAAAATGAAGAAAAATGTGCATGGGGGTAACTTGCTGGTGCAGTGGTTACTACCCTTAACCAATAAGCCTTCATACTCTTGATGCGACTCCATCATGGCTCTCTGCTTCAATGTCAAGGCTAAAGGGGAATCTGATTTGAACAATAACCGAGGGCCCCCGCCCTTTACATTTTGGAGAAACAAATAAGTATGGAGGTAACTTACTGATGCGGCAGTTACTATCCTTAACCAATAAACCTGATACTTTGATACAACTCCAACATTGCTCTCTGCTTCAACAGCAAGGCATAACGGGGAATTTGATTCAAACAGCAATCAACAAGGGCTCTGACTTTTACGGTCTGGGAAACTGATAAACATGGGGGTAACTTACACAGTACAGCAGATAGTACCATAAGCTTGCTGGGCAGACCTGATGGACCATTTGGTCCTTTTGTACCGTCATTTCTACGTTTCTATGTATCCCCTTCCACCTTCTCTCGCTATCCCAATTTTTTCATTTACAACTCTTTTCAGCTTTGAAAATGTTTTAATACAATTGTAGTACAAACTGTAATTTGTTTGTATAATTGGACAGCAGTTTCCTTTGCATTAAACTGTTCATTAGCTTTAATTCTATAAATTAAATAATGAAGCCTTATCAGATCATACCGGATGGATATCTGTATGTGTTGCAATTTTTGTATCTACCCTCCCTTTACAATTTGAAAACAGCTAGGGAAAGGCGAACCAAACTTTGTGGGCATGTTAGAAGATGGAGGCGGATCTGACTTTTGGACTTTGCAAAGATGCATGGGTGATTTGTGGAGGGAGGGGGATTAGTGGTGAAGAAATTTACATGCACAGCACATGCAGTTCATAAGCTATGAGACAAGATGGGGAGGTTGGAGATGAAGAGAAGATTTGGAAGATCAGTGCCTGCAATATAGGCGACTAATCTATGCAACAAACATTTTGTAAAAATTGAATTCTGATCAACTTTCCTCTCTATACCAACAAACAGAACCAAGGCTGTTCAGAATGTCTCACTTTCTACTGGCTTTTAATTAGACTTATTAAAGGTTGTATAACACCTGAAAACTGGTCAAAATTTATTAAGTTAGATAAAAAGATGTTGCCTACATTTTGTTGTTCGATCTTTTATACCGCTACACCAAAAGCACTACTTTATAAAAATCTGCTAAATAATCATCGTGGACAAAAGGGGAGTGTTTAAGTATATGGGGGGGGGGGGGGGGGGGGGTTTAAAAAGTGAAAGGTATTTAGCTGGAAGTTATCCAGCTAATTGGCAAGTTGAAGAATATTGAGTCACTTTTAGCTAGATAAGCAATTATTCAGCTAAAATCTAGTTAGATTAAAAAAGAGGCATTCCCAGGGTGTTCTGGGAAGGGCCTAAGTTATCCAGCTAATTTTATCGATTTTCACTTCTATCCAGCTAACAGGGTCATTCATCAAATTGTGTTATGGCATTATCATGGGCATTAGCACCCTAACACTCGCGATAACGCCATAACGCATGCGATAAATAGCGCATCGCGAGATACGTATGCAAATTTTAAAAACGTAGTCAAAAGGCAGGAGTTTATGAAAATGAGGGCTGCTTAATGTGGCATTTGATAGTATAACGCACGCTATTAGCTGATTTAATACTGGAAATAACTTCACCTTTTTACCTGGCGCTATACCTGAAATGGGGTTTGTGATAAATATTGCAAATCCAATAGAGAGAGAGAGAGAGAGCACCTCAGGGGAGGCACACATATTAGTCAACTTTTTATAACACTGTAAGAGGGGCCATTCTGAATTCAGGATGAGGTTTTGAAGGTGGCCTAGGGTTTGGGGGTAAGTTTTACATGCACAGTCGGAGGTACTGTTATTGTTTGTAAGGTTTTGGGTGGACCCTTGGACACTGTGGCAGCTGACCACGCCCACGGGGGGAAGTCCCGTGAGGGCCACAGGTCAGGCTCAGCTTTGGGACACACAACACAGAATTATATCTTTTATTAGACAGAGTTGAGAAGCTACCAGAGGTGGCAGAAGTGAGTAGAGATGAAGCCCGGCTGGGCTTAGGGTTCCTCAGGATACTGGAACAGCGATTCCCTCTATGGCTGTGCTGTAGTGGAGAAAACTGAGATAGTAAGTACAGTGGAGCATACACAGGGTTCTGGTATAGAGCCTCGTTGGTAAAGTTACTCACACAGCGGTTTCTCCCGGAAGGTGACACAGAAGCTGGAATAGAGGCAGGCCCTCGAGGAGTGAGTACCTGGGTCCAGGGAACAGCTCTGAGGAAATAAAGTTGGTAACTCACTGATGATGTATGCAGCGGTTTCTTCCAAGCAGAAGCGATAAGTTCAGGCAGCGAGTCAGGGAACATGGGCCCTCGAGGAGCGAGTACCAGTTCCTGATAGCGACCTGCAAGAAATGAGAGAGGCCCCCGAGGAGCGGGTACCCTGTTAGGATAAAGTCCAAAAGTTGGAGAGGCAGAGTAGCTAGGTACGGAGAGTGAATCCCATCCGTAAGGAGATCCTTTGCTAACTCGATTAGCTAGCAAAAAGTGTAGGCTTTTGGATCCGGGATGTGTGACGTCATCACAGGGGGACGCCCCTGAGGTTCGCGCCAAAGAGAGAATAAGAAGCAGGGCTGTGCGGCGCACGCGCCCTATGGTGCTTGGACAACATGGCGGGGTGCAGCACCCAAGCCGGACCAGGGACGCCGGAGAGGACGGCAGGCAGACGCCGCGGCAGCCAGGCGTCCATCAACCGCGGGAGCAGTCGCAAAAAAGGTAAGGTGAGCAGAGTGGAGACGTCAGGCAGTGACAGTCTTAACAGGTACAAGCAGCACAGTAGACATCAATGAAGATTTTTTGTGATTTGGAGTGATGACAGGTACACAAAGATGAGATTTGTACATTGCACTCTCGACCTAGCTTGACAGCACTCTACTAGTTTACATGCACATCTGACTGTGCATGTAAAACTGCCCCCCAAAACCCTAGGCCACCAGCAAAACCTCACCCCAAGTTACTAATGGTCTCTCTTAGAGCAGTATAAATAGTTTACTTGTATGAAAGCCTTTTAAAGAGGTTTATCTCTCTCTCCCTCTCTCTCTCTCTCTAAAATGCAATCAGTTAAAGCCTGTCTGGGAACTTCTCAGTTTGTGATGTAAAACCACACCCACAAAATTTATAGCAAAATGATGAATCTAGATCTTAGTTAGCCAGATAACTTTAGGCCTGCCTCAGAACAGGCCTAAAGTTATCCATCCTAAAGATATCCAGTTAAGTCATATTGTTGTAGAAAAAAATAAATGTAGTGTAGGCCTGTGGCCTGATTTCCCTCTTCTCACTCCAAATTTCACAATAGGCCCTGCTTGGCCAAGTAGTCCCCCCCCCCCCCCAACAAGCCCCTCCTAATTGTAAAAAAACAGAAAATGTTGCAGGATCTGCACATTGGGGCCCCCTCCTGCAGTGGCTCTATCCCACTCACCCTCCCATCCTCCACCTCTTTGCCACCCATCTGCTGACCTCCTGGACTTTCCCTTCTGATAGCAAAAAACCCAGTTGGGAGCAAGGTATCCCTGCTCACGGTGCTTTCAGTATTGTGAGTTTGGTTGTAATGCAACCTCTCTCTTTGTGTGCAGGTGAAGGCAGCCGCAAGGGGTGCATCTTTTAAATTTATGCCTTCTGCGCTAGTTGAAACCTCTGTTGACCCACAGCGATTTTCACACGGCGTCGCAGGTGCTGGTTTTGGCATCTCTTGAGCATTGTAACTCTGTTTATATTGGGATTGTGGCAAGTACTTTCAGGTCACCGCAATTAGTACAAAACGCTGCAACACACGTGTTGACAAATTCCGGCACAGGGGAGAATATTACACCAGTGTCCCAGACACTACATTGGCTCCAGATGCAATGGCGGGCAATAAGATCGTGTCTTTGATCCATAAATTATCACATAACAGCATGTCCCCTTGGATCTCCGCCATGATGAGATTTTATAATCCTCCGTGGATCTTAAAATTGACACATTGCAGGCTGCTTGAGTTTCCATCATCATGATCTGCCCATCTGTCAAAGACATGAGAGAGAGCTTTTTTCAGTGGCAGGGCCAGCCTTGTGGAAATCACTGCCAGATAACTGAGAGTGATTACTTGCACACAGATATTTAAGCAACAATTGAAGGTGCATTTCTTTAGATAATCCTTCAAACTCTAGGTTTAGGGTAATCTTTCTCCTCAGTTGGCTGTGTTATTTTTCTCCTTTACTAGTTTGCAGGTTGTGCATATGTTGATATGGTCAAATTGTAGTTTCTTATATTGTTTACATTATGTGTGTTCCTAATGCTGAATGTTGGATAGAGCTGGTACAAATTTTTTTAAATTAAATAAATATTCAAATACAGCTGGTTAAGTTTTAAAGTTATCCATCTATGTAGCCTGATAACTTTAGGCATATATATTCAGCAGGATGGTTTTCCTACTCAATATTCGAGAAATTATCTGGCTAACTTTAACCGGATAGCTTGTCTGCTCGCCGAGTTACTGAATATTATTACCTGCATAGTATGTCTGTCGCTCTCTGCTTTGAGCTATAGGGAAAAGCAGGATATAAATATGTTAAAAAAAATAAATAGTAGCAAGATGCATTCTTGGTTACTCAATATCATGATATCCAATGCAACTGGATGCCTTTTGGTCTAATGCCGAGTTATTTTTAGGATGCATAATGGTGCTGAATAAAATTGTCATTAGGAGTCATACAGTTTTATCATGCACCTGCCACCTTTTTTTTCCATAATGCTGAGCTTCACTGTGGGAGATCCAGGACAAGTGAACTCCATCTAATGGAAGTGAAGATTAACAGGAAAAAGGACAGATTGCCAGAGATCATTGGAGATAGCAAGTATTTCCCTTTAGGTCTTGTCTGCTCACACAGAGTCAATCCCTATTGGATTAGCAAGCATTCCTCGTACGGTGAAGAATATGGACTTAAGGGAAGACGGCGATGGAGTGGGAAGATTTAGGGAACAGAAAAGCATGGTGACAAGACTTGAGATTAAACCGCTGAAGGCTGAAAACTGTGAGATGGGACACCTGTTTATGTGGAGATTGAAGAGAGAGAGAGGGACATCTGAAAATGGAAGGGCATCATGTTGAAAAAAGTATTGTGATCTGTTGTGATAATCCAGGACCTAGCTAACTCTTTAGGCAGGTAGGGAGTTCCTGGCTCATTCCCTTTCCAGAACTTTGCTGCAGGACAAACCTGCAACCTGCATTATTTTCAGAATGAATTCCTAATCAAGGTGAGTGGTATTGTCTGCAATGTTTTTCCTGTAAGTCCCATCTCCAGGATTTCCTTCTAGCCAGGATGTGAATTACCTTTTTCAGTGATAGTCTGTGCACCCCATCACTGTAAACCTCTATTGTGTTTTTTTGCCTTTAAATCTATGAAAGATTTTGAAGCATGCCCTGACTATATTATAAGATGCCGACTGCCTTCAGCAGTGGGAGAGGGACAGAATCCATGAATGCACACCCTAGTGTCTCATTACATTTAGAAAATATCCTGGCATCAAAAATATCACAGATTTTATTTTAAAATAAATTAATTGTACACAAATTGTCATAAAAGTTAGATAAAAGCAATTGCATGCATTCCTTTTTTAATTATAAGATTCAGTCAATTCTGACATTTCGATGGCACTAGACTACCTTGTTATGCCAAGAACAGTTAAAAGTGGCTTTATTAGTGATCATCCTCTCCAGATATATTGACTCTCAAAAGAGTCTTAAAGCTGGTCACATGATTGTGTCTGACAAATCACAATGCTTGATTTTTTTCTCAACAATTTTATAAAAGAATGTATGAGCATATGGCAAGTGGGTGAATAGCAACTATAAACATGTATGTTTTTCAATGAAAGATTGTGAGATTTAGAACTGAACTCTGCAGATTATTCTTTCTGTTGCTACAGTAGGGCTTGTGTTAGTGGTGGCAAACAGGTCATTTGGCTGGGGCCCTGACACCACAAGGTGCCCCCTTGGTGAAACTGAGTGATGGCACTGAGGCTGAACTTCAAGGCTCTTGCCGCTGACCTGGACCACTCCTTAGGTTTTGCCAGGGACCTCAGTGAGTCTAACACTGGCCCTGTGTCCCAGAGGATAATTAAAAGCAGCCAGAAGCTAATTTTTTACTCTTTGTGGACAAGAAATACAAGTATGCCTACCACATTGGACTAAAAACTCCAAATATTGATTATCTTTAGCATGAGACCCCATGAACTCGACTCCATCTGACATGCACTGCTTGAAATACAGTGAATCTTGCTATGAACATATAAGGCTGGTTTTATAAATATAAATTAAAATTATGTATCTGGATATTGGTGGATTATTTAAATGATTTGGGTATGGTATTGTTCCCAGGAATTTTAAGCATCACAATGACCTCATCAATGTAGAGACAAATTTCCTTTTCAATTTAATACATCATATAAATTTAGCTGCATCAGGATTTTGGGGGTTGATTGCTCAGTGAAAGAGAGAAAATGCATTACCTTCCATCGAACTTCTAACAACAGTACTTTGTAGAAAATTGTCATGTCCAGATATATTTTACAAATACATAAAAAAAAAAAAATCAAGGGATACTATTAAACTGTCTGTCTTCATGTATTTATTGCATCACATAAATAAAGGTAATTGCTGTGACAATATTTATGAGTCATTTTTTCCTGAAGTCACAGTTGTGGTGGCTTTAAAAATGTAGTAGCAGCATTAGGATAAAAGTTTCATTTTTATTTTATGTCCTAGCATCTGGTGGTGGTAGCAGATTTATGCAGAGGAAGCTGCAGTTTTAATATTCATTTGTTGACTCGTGGTTAGTGCCATTCCCAAAATGAAAAGCACGTTCCTCGGTCAGTTTTTGAGATTTCTGTATTCTAAATGCAAAGGGAACGCGTCATGGACGCAGTCTGTATTCCACTCTCTTCTGGGACACAAGGGCAGAGCTGGGAGCTGTGGCGCTATCATGCAGTCCATGGGGGCTCTCAAGTTCTTTTTTCGACAGGGATGGGGGGAAGAGAGACTTTGCTTTAGGGCCCTGGATATCTTTGTTGCCTCCAGCAAAAAAAAAAAAAAAAAGCAACACAGCCACAAGAAGTTGAGGTTGTTCCAAAAAAATAAAAGGTCACTGAGGTACTTGTGGAATCTACATCTTCATCTGGTAACATTCATAGCAGAAAACAAAAATCCAAACAGTCACACAAATATAGTTCATCGATCGACAGCAAAGGCTTCCTCCGACTGCCAGATCCCTAACAGGTTACGCTTTAGAGAGCCCCCCAACTTCGGGACTCCTCCTTTTGTACCAAAATCAAACTGATGTCGCCTCCTCCTCCTCCTCCTCCTATTACTGCAGGGCGGTTTCCCTGGCCCGGAATGAGTTCCTCTTTCACTCTAATGGTTCTCCTCTGACTTTCTAATGGGCCTTAGAAGAAATTTCTCCTACCTCTCTTGAGGTACAGGGCCTCTTCGGCGGCAGAACACACCACCCTGGAACTTGTACTTTTAGAGCGTATCTCCGCTTCTCCACAAAATCCACAAATCTGGGTGACTCCCAACAGAGGAAAAATCCTGGATTAGGTTTCCCCTCCAAGATTCCCACTTGGAGACTCTCAAGGCTGCTCCAAGCACTCACTCTCTCAGGTGCTCCGAGCCACGGACTCCTTCCAGAGGAGAGAGCCAGAAGGAGAAAACAAGGAAATTACTTAAGTTCATTGAGGTGAATTTTAAGACCTGCGTGCATGTGCATATGTGTGCGCATTTGCCGGCTCACGCACATGGATGCGGCAATTTTATAACATACGCACGCATATGCATGTATATGTGCACCTGTTTTAAAATAGGCTGTACGTGCGTACATGTGTGCACAACTTTATATTGACGCGTGCACGTGTGCATGACTTTATATTGAAGCGCACACGTGCACGCAAATGCCACCTCAGTCGCATAAGTGTGTGTGTGTGTGTGGGATTTTAATAGATACACGTGCCGACACAATTACCTGTTTCCCCAGTTCGTTCCCAGTTCGCCCCAGTAAAAGAGAGGACTTCCTAAACCCACTAGCTAACTTTCCTCCCTTTTACCCTATTAACCCCGACCCTTAAAATCCTGCTGGCTGCCTAGTTTTTATTTTTATTATTTTATTACTTACACACTGTCCATAGCAGAAGTAAAGTTTTGCGGTAGTGGATCCCGGCGTGCACTTGTATGCGTAAATACTTGAGTGCAGACCTCATGTTACAGACTAGGCCCACCCACGCCCCGCCCCCTTTTTTGAACTTTTGGATTTGTACACGTACCAGGAGATGCACATGTACTTGTGCGGGTTTTAAAAACCGCATGGCACACGGCGGGCCGAGCCACATGTGTGTTTCCCAGCTTTGGCGTGTGTAGTACTTTTAAAATCCACCAGGTAATGTGTAATATGTAGAGACCTTCATTTTCGGTTTTAATTTTTCCCAGGTTTATTTTGACAGGAACAAAAACAGGCGAAAATCAGTGGAAAATCAGTGGAAAAAATGTATTTTGGTGGACAGAAACCTCCCACTGTCCCGCAGGGATGTGAATCGTTTTTTGACGATTTAAAATATCGTCTGATATATTTTAAATCGTCAAAAATCGTTAGAGGCGATATACAATAGGAATTCCCCCGATTTATCGTCAAAAATCGTAAATCGGGGGAAGGGGGATGGCAGGAAAACCGGCACACTAAAACAACCCTAAAACCCACCCCGACCCTTTAAAATAAATCCCCCACCCTCCCGAACCCCCCCCAAAATGTCTTAAATTACCTGGGGTCCAGTGGGGGGGGTCCCGCTGTGATCTTCCACTCTCGGGCCATGGGTGCGTTAATAGAAATGGCACTGGCGCTACCTTTGTCCTGTCATATGACAGGGCAAAGGTAGCGCCGGCACCATTTTGGTTCCTGTCCCCCGACGTCACGAGCGCAGGAGATCGCTCCCGGACCCCCGCTGGACCCCCAGGGACTTTTGGCCAGCTTGGGGGGGCCTCCTGACCCCCACAAGACTTGCCAAAAGTCCATCGGGGGTCCGGAAGCGACCTCCTGCACTCGAATCGTATTTGCCGTATTGCAAAATGGCGCCGGCCATTCTATTAACACACCCGTATATTAACGCCATTCCTATTGTATATTAACGCCATTCTATTAATGCACCCGTGGCCCGAGAGTGGAAGATCACAGCGGGACCCCCCCCCCACTGGACCCCAGGTAATTTAAGACATTTGGGGGGGGGGGGGGTTCGGGAGGGTGGGGGATTTATTTTAAAGGGTCGGGGTGGGTTTTAGGGTTGTTTTAGTGTGCCGGTTTTCCCGCCCTCCCCCGATTTACGATTTACACGATTTAAAAAAAAACAAAACCGCGACGATCCGATTCCCTCCCCCCCCAGCCAAAATCGATCGTTAAGACGATCGATCACACGATTCACATCTCTACCCAAAATGCCTATATAACCTCCCTTCAAATGATTCTTCAGGTGATCTTGATCCCTTTATTCCTTTTCCCAGCATTTCCCCTTTTTCTCCCTCTCTTTTTCCACTCTTTCATTGTCTCCCTTCTTTCCAAAAAATCTCCTTCCCCCTCTCCCAAGAATCCTTCCCAAACCACCCTCCCCAGGAATCCCCATTTTTCTCTCGCTCCTCATAGAATCCTCTTTTCTCTCACCTTCAGAAAATCTCCCTCCCTCCAAACATTATTCATTTTACCTGCTGAGGTGACTCCAGGCTCCTTCTCCCTCCATGTTATATTCCCGCACTCTGCAGTGCAACCCTACACTGAACTTCTGAGTCTGCGCTGAGCCAGAGAGGCAGGGATCCCCTGCCAGAAATGTCTTCTAGTGGGGGCTGCTGCTCATCTGTGCTTGGAGGGCAACTATGAAGCCGTGCTCTGGCCGATGCTTCGGTTCCAGCCCTGCACTCCGGGAAAGTGCTGAAGCCGAAGCATCAGCCAGAGCAAGGCTTCTCAGTCCGCATAAAATTAGGATGCAATTCAGTTTAAATCGATTTTCACCTTTGGAAAAATCTGAGAATTTACAGGTGAAAATCGGTTTAAACTGAAAATGAAGGTCCCTAGTAATATGTCTTCTCCTTTGCCATACACGCCTCAGAAAAGGCAACTGCTGCCTAAAAAACCATCCTTAATTTCCTAAAATCCTCTTTTGTTGAACTGTCCTAGTTATTTGCTAGGTCATTTGTGAAATTTGTTTTTGTAGCTACTTTTGTTATGTTATTATAGAATGCTGATTTTATAATGGTGTCCAACCTGCACTGCTGTTGTGTAGGTATAAACGATATGTGAATCATTTTAAATAAATGAATAAACTTAATATGTATCCTAATGCCAGTATTTAATTATTTTTAACAATGTTCACATGGAACAATTTTTATTTGCAAATGCACACTATGCTCCACTGGAGGGATCTGATCCCTTTTAACTTTACAGAAGGCAGTTTTCAAAGGCCATTTAACTAGGTTCATTGGCTGTCTGGAAATTGCCCTCTCCCTAATGAAAATATGTTTGGGGATCAATAATGTGCATTGTTTTGTGGGGATAATGTATCTGCAGTAAAAGGAGATGCAAATTTCTGTGAATACTTTATTATCCATAAATAGTTTTCAAAGGGAATTGATATAAAGTCCATAACCGCAGACATTAAAAAATGCTCCCCCCCCCCCCCCCCCCCGCAGTGTGAATAAATCCTTAAATAAAAGTGATGGCTTTAGGGATGATGCATTGTCAATAGTGCATTTTCTGGTGTCATGCTAAACCAATGAAAGAAACATTTTTCATGGGCCTACCGATGGGCATAGTCCTTGCGGATAATAGAGATATGAGACCAGACTAACTAGTTCATCGTAAGCAAATAATTAGGGTTACCAACATGGCACCATTTTTTTCAGGGCAGGCTGAACCTGTCTTGGGTTTTACCCACTGCATGCTTGGGCTGGCGGTCCTGGTTTTCTTAGGTGTATTTTCCCAGTGGTTATTATTTTCAGCAGGAGCAGTGGTCCCTTCCTGCCCTGGGAACAAGTGATCACCATGCTGTAGAAGCTTTCTGCAGATTATGCTCACAGAGGCTGACATAGACCGCTGAAAAGTGGTAAAATGTTAGCTTATTTATGTCTGCCCACAGGCAATTGCCTTGGTATCACTGCGAGCTGGTCTGTGGTTGCTAACCACTTATACCCATATTTATATGGTAAATATATCCTTCCTGTTTGTAAAGCATATGCATATATGTGATGGGGTTATATCCTGCGTATAAGCCCCTGCAACTCCCACACTGATGAGCTTCCCTTCCCCCACCGCCCTTGAGTCTTCACTCAGTGGTAGATTTCAAGCCATGTTTGCCTATGGTTGTTCATCTTTCCCTCACTGGGAGAAGTATATTTATTTCAGCATTTTTATTATTCTCTGTGGTTTTTGCAAGTTGTTTATATCCATAAACTCACAATTTTCATCTCCTAATATAAAACATATTTCATTGAAAGTAACTCTTGTTTATTTATTTATTGCTTTCATTTATATTCCACTTTATCTGTAACATTTAAAGTAGATCACAACATTTAAAAAATATAGTAGTCAGGTAGGGGGAACCAAGATGGCTACTTCTTAGCAGACACATTTCCAAGCAGCTCAGACAGTTTCTCCCCTTTTTCTCGTTGCATATTGCCTAAAACTCTCTCGTTTGATGGGGAAACAAAAAGGAGCCATTAAGAAAGGTAAACCTGTGGAAACAACTGATTCCCTTCGTCAAACCATGATGCCGGAACATGCTCATACCTTTGTACCGGCAGTTGAAGCCGGCTTGGCTGGACCTGGGAATGCTAGCCTGTCAATGGTGGAATTTTCTCTTAGCCCCGACCGCCATTCCACTCTGCTTTTGCTGGCAAGTACCATCGCTTTTGTGGAGGCTTCTCATGGGGCCTTTTGGACTCTTGGAGAGCACTTTCTCGTCTCCTGGTTCTTCTTATTCTGCCGAGCCAAGGCAGACTCAATGGCAGAGTTTGGTGAGGGAGACAGCAGAGTCTCCAGAAATATTGGTTGGAGCAGAGGGAACAGTTTTTCACTTAACCACGCTGACTGGATTACCTGAAGTAAGTACTAAGGAATCTACAATGCCTTCTTTGGCCCCTCCTTCTGGTTTTCTTGACTATGCTTCTCTGGTGAAACCTGCAGTAATAACTTTGGACAGTCTTTGGACTATTATGAAGTCCATCAGCAAGTCCATTTCATCCTTAGTTTCTTTAACAACAGACTTGCATAATAATTTTCAATCTCAAGAACTTTGTTTAAGTTCAGTGGAAAAGAAAGTTTCTGAAGGAGAGACATCCAAGATGCGCAGGTTAACATAATTAAAGATCTGACATCTACCTCACGTAGAATTGAGAATATTGAGAATTCTCTCATGTCTCTGAATCTGAGAATACTTAATTTTCCTCAGATTCCTCTGATGATACCTACTGAGCTTTTTGTTTCTTCTATGAAAGAAGTTCTGCCTAATCCAGAAAATGCACTACCTCCTATTAAGAAGTTCTTTTTTCTGCCTGTTTGTATGAAATCTGTGGATAATGTCTTGATAGATGTCCCTGCCAACTTGACTGATTTCCAGGAGAATTCTGAAGAGGAAAATATTGTTGGTCGGGCTACTTTGTTGGCCTTTGTTTTCATGCAAGATCGAAATAATATTTTTCGTCTTTATTTTCGTAATAAAGATATCTTGTTCAAAAGTAAAAAAAAATCTGGATGTTTCTGGATTTATCCAGACCAACACAGGAGCGTGTTAGGAACCTTGCCCGCGGAGCTATTCCCCGAGAGCAGGCTCCACTCACCTCCCATGCTTCACCCGACGTGGCACGGATGCCGCCGGAGTCGGGCCTTCCCGCACGGCTGGAGCCGTGGACTTGCCTTCCCCTGCGGCCCGGAGGCCACCCATCGGGTCTCCTTTTCACCGTGGCTGGAGCCGCGGACTTTCTACCCTCTTCGCGGCTGGAAACCACCGCCGCCGCCGCCGTCATCCTGATCTTCGCGGCCAGGAGGCCACAGCCCCGGTCTGGATTGGCGGCTGGAGCTGCCCCCGGGGCCTCCTGCAGCAGTTGGAGCTGCTGCCATCATCGGGGCCTGCCTCCAGGCCCAGCCCTGCTCTTACGTGACGACGTCGTGCAGGACCACTGGCCACAGTCCTGCACAGTTCCTGCTTCCTTCCTCTAGGCGCGCGGCCGCGCCTCTCTACTGAATTTAAAGGGCCAGCCACAGGAAGTGTTGCTGGTCCCATCTATGGACTGATTTCCTGTTCAGCCCTATAAAAGGGCTGGTCTCGTCATTGTTCTTTGCCTTGCATTGGAGTTACTTCACTCTGGAGGCTCCTGCCTGCCAGAGCTCCGTCAGGTCTTCTTCATGGAGCTCCTCATCGTTTCGTCTTCATGTCATGTCAAGTCTTCATGCCTGAGGTCCCCGTCCAGGTGTCCTGGTGTCTCGTCTTGATCTTCTGCTTCCTGATGTTCCAAGTTCCTTGGTGTCTTGTTCCTGTGTCTTCAGCGCTCCTGAGCCTTCTGGTCCTGTCAGGCCCTGCTCCCTCGGATGACGTCTTTCCCGAGCGTGGAGTGGCCTGCAGGTGGAATTCATTCCTGTGCTCCCGAGCCATCATGTCCTGCCAGCCTTCGCGGAGCTCCGGATGACTTATGTCTCCGTCCTCGAAGTTCTGCCTTGGCTGGATTCTTCCCTGCACTTGTCCCACTCTCTGCATGGTCCATGACCAGCTCCTCGGGCTGTGTAGGGTGTGCAGTGGGACAGGGTGGTCCGCGACCAGCCCATTGGGGTCCTCCAGTGAAGTGGGCTGAGTAGGGCGCCCTGCGAGACAGTGCCAATGTCCTTCCGCCCAATTTCTCGTCTCGTCTGGACTTCGTCAAGTTCCTTGTCTCTGTCATCGCATCGACCCTGGTCTGGGATGCCTTTGCATCGACCCTGGTCCGTGATGTCTTCCCATCAGCCTTGGTGTCATGTCTTCAACTACCTTGGTGTCATGTCTTGTTCTAGCCCTCGTCTGTGATGCCATTGCATCAACCTTGGTGTCATGTCTTCATGTCAAGGCCCGTCTGCCCTCATCCTCAGGCCAGGCCTGCTGCTCCATGCCGATCCAAGTGGCAGGTCCGAAAGGGCTCGGAATGGTCGGAGGACCATTCAATTTCCAACATCATGTTGTTAGCCTTGGAGCTTGCAGGCCTGGCAGAGGGTAAGACTGTCTGCCATGCTGGAACACACCGTCAACCCTCTGTTCGGTCCTGGATCCGTCTGGGGTAGGGCTGAGGCCCAAGGGCACACTAAAACACCCCTTCTCAACAGAGCGCAGAAAGAAGTTTCTGGCCATGAAACCTGAAATTGTTTCTTTAGGGGTCTCTTGCCTCATTTGTTTTCCTTGTAAATGTACAGAAATCTTAGAATCAGTATGTTTTTTTTCTTTGACCCTATACAGCTAAGAAAATTTTTGGACTGCAAACGTGGTATTGTGACTTCCCTTCCCTCTGCTAATGAGGAATTGTCTTGATTGGGTATTGATCTCCTTTGAAGTTTGTGCATCCTTGTAGTTAGCCATTTCCCATGGCTTTTTCTGTTTGAGGTCTAATATTGGCATTATACTTTGGGGTACTTATTTTCTTTTTTTCGATTACCTCTTTATAACATTTGTATAATCCATGTATACTGCCTTCTTTTCCTTGTCAAATATATTTTATTTTATATTTTATTTAAAGTTACAAATAAAGAGTTACAAAAATATAGTAGCCAACCAGAGCAAACATAGTAATAATTACCTTCAATAAATTACATATTTTACTAGAAGGACATGAGCCATAAGACATAAGTACATGTTGAATATTTTCATAAAATATTTTATAAAACATAAAAACTACAAGATTGTATCTTGCTTTTTGTAGTTGTATGCTGTATTGTGTACAAGATGCGGAGGTTGGTATGAATTTTAGAGAAAACAATTACAAAGAACCCCCTAAAATCTAATTAGCAGCATAAAGAGAAGCTATTATCTCTTCTCCTTCATCTTCCCCAAACAACAATATCTTTTTGTTTGAACCTTCCACTAGTAAGTCTTTGCTGATTGTAGGGCTTGTTAAATGGTAGCTTTCAGGAGAGTCAGAAAACCACATGGACAGCTAGGCAGAGAAAATGGAAGAAGCGATAAGATTAGTGTGTTCCACGGTTGTTTCTGAAAAAAATAATAAAAATTTGCACAGATGCAAATTCCTAGATGACTGCTTTGAATGAAACCCATGGAAAAGTAGACAGGAGCTGGCAGATTTTGATGGGAAAAACAAATTAATTTCCTTTTCTTTAATTTCAGTGACTGTTTCAACAAGCACCTTCTTTGATGGTTTACTGGTAACAGGACTCTACACATCTACCAGCGTTCAAGCTTCACAGACCATTGGGGGATCTGGTGCTTTTGGATTTGGTAAGTCCAACCTGGTTAAACAAATTAACTCTGCTTGTTTTCGGCTGAAACAAGCCAGTCCCTGTGATGCGTCTGTAGTATTTCCATAAAGCCAACTTTCATAAAATCAGACGCTCGCCACTGAGAACTAAATTAAGTGCTAGAGCAGGGTCTCCTGGAGGCACACCTAGCCAGTCAGGTTTTCAGGATTGCCACAGTAAATATGCATGTGGTAGATTTGCATATATATTGAGACCCCCTTGTATGCAAATCTGTCTCATGCTTATTTCATTACGTATATCCTGGAAACCTGACTGGTTAGTGTGCCTCCAGGAGAGGGTTGGGAAACACTGTGCTAGACTTTGATATTCAGATGAGCTTCAAGAGGGAAATTTTCAAAATAACCACATTTTCAAAGAGAAAGTAACCCATCTTGTTACCGTATGAAAATTAGCAAGTGAAAAAATATTTGCTCTAAAAGTATCCATGAACTCTGCACCTCCTTTTTCTGTGCAGGCAGTGGGTGGGGTTCAGGAGGTTTTAAAATAGCACAAAAATCTGCACCGCTGTTTTCCTCCTCTGACCTGGCCCACAGGACCATCTTTTTAATGCAGCTGAAATACGTGCCCTAGGGCACCTTCAGCTATTTTTAGCCATATTTTTTTTGGGGGGCATGCAGTTTTCAGTCAGGTTATTTTTCCTAGGTAAATGCCTTTGAAAATTGCTCTTCCAATGCACCTTGTGCAAATATATTTGTGGATTATGCTTTCACAGAGCAATTTTCTTTTTTGTTTTTTGTTGTTTTCTTAGCAACCAATTTTTTTATTGGTTGCATAAATGTATATAGAATTTAATTAATGAATCTTTTGAGTTTTGTTTATTTTCCTCCTCCTCTCAAATACCTGTGCAAGTGTATTTCTTATTTACATTTTTTGGCCTCTGAATTCAGGAAAAAAACCTTCAGGTGGAAATTTGCCAGTAGAACGCTGCAGGACAGCAATTATGGAACGGATTGAATGCATGAATAGAGCTCTCAGGGTACACTTTTTTTTTTTTCAGCATCAACAACAACAACAACAAAAAAATAGGTGCATTGCATTATTATGTGTGTTTGGGAGGTGTTTGCCTTAGAGAATAAAGTTCAGTAAGGAAAGAACACTTCCACCATCTGTTCATGCACACAAGGATGGAATTTCTGAGAGCCGTAGTCCCAGTCCAAAACACTTGTAACATGGCATTAATAATAATTCCTTTTTCAGGTGAAACATGTTCCCTATGATAAATTTATTTCTTACCTTCCTTTAAAGATGGTCTGAAAAACTGTGATCTGTGATTGCATTTGCAGACACCAGCCCTGATCTGGGGCATTTGGCTGTTGTCAGGGTTTAGTGGATTGCAGTCTCTGATTGTGATAACAAGAACACAGGAAACTTGGGCAAAAAAAAAAAAAAGAGTACTAAACGGTGCAAGACCTACACCTCGGGCCCTATACCGACATGATGTCCACAACGAATGCCGGTATATAAAAATGTTTAAATAAATAAATAAATAGATATATACTGAAGACTAAGGAGCTGCAGATGCCAGATAGAGACATCTTATAGTTTCATAGAGACAGACTGAGCCACTACTGGTTTTATTCCCATTGCATGCATGGAGATGTAGGTCCAGCTTCCTTCTCCAGAAGAGAAAGGGGGAGGAGATAAGGTAGAAATAGAATGGAGCACTGTTTATTCAAAGATCCATTAACAGGGAGCTCTCATTATCCAGGAAAAAAAAAATCATGGTCACTGTGTTATGATCCATTATCTGGGAAGAACTCCAGATTATCTGAAATTCTTTCATCGGAAAACTCTCATTATCCAGAGCCTCTATCCGAAAAAAATCTGTTATCCTTAATGGCCTGGGTCCCAACCATTCTGAGTAAACGGTGCTCTATTCTATTGTATTCAAATATCTACCAGAATTGTATAAGGTACAAAGAGGGTGGCATTTTCCATGAAAAGAAAATTAAGGACCAGGGGGGGTCATGATATGAAGTTGGAAGCAAGGAGGCTAAAGAAGAAATGTAAGGACATTTTTCTTTTCTTAAAGGCAAATTTTAAAAGCCCTATGTGCGCCGAAGCCAGGAGCTAAGGGCAGAAGTCAGGCCAGCACCTGCCGCCTGGAATTTAAAAGGCGCACCTGAGTACAGGCGTATCTCCCAGTTTTCGCACAAAAATGTTTTTCGAAAAAAGGGGCATATTATGGGCGTGTTCTGGGCAAGGCACGGGCGTTTATGGATTTTTCAGTGAAACCAGCACATAACTATTTACACGCACAAGTGCGTGCCGGGGTCCCTATCCATGTAACTTTACTTCTGCTATGGATGGCGTATAACTAATAAAACAAAAAAAAAAACCCAAGGCTAGTTAGCAAGGTTTTAATAGTTGGGGCTAAAAGAGTAAAAGAGAGGCAAGTTAATTAGGGGGTTAGTAAGTCCTATCCTTTTCCTGGGTGAACTGGGAATGGACTGGGCAAACTGGTAATTGCGTTGGCCCACGTATCTACTAAAATCCTCCACTTACACAGTAGATGCAGCATTTGCGCCCACATGCGTGTGTCCATATAAAATTGCATGCACATAATGCACATACAGTCTATTTTATATCCTGCGCGCAAATTCGTGCTTTTGTTGTAAAATGGCTGCATCCATTGGTGCTAGCCGGCCTACGCACCTACATGTACGCCCACATGACTGAAAGTTATCCTCTTAGAGAACTGTGGATGTCTGAAATAGCCTACCAACAGAAATGGTATCAAACATAACAGTGATCAAATTCAAGCACACTGTGGACAGTGTTGGGAATCCCGGCCGTGGCTGTCCATGGCCGGGTCCCCCCTTACCGCCAAGCTCGCTTCTTGCTCCGCAGGCTGTTCCGGCCCTGCTCAGGCTGTGTCGGGGCCTTCGCTCGGTGTTCTCCCCATGATGGAGACGCCGTTGGCATCTTTAGGCGGCTCCACCCACTAGGCACGCTTGCGCCCGACTGCCCGGGATTTAAAGGGGCCGCGGTGGGAAACCTCGGGCCGGCCCCAAATCCCACGTCATCACTGGAGGACTATAAATAGGCTGCCTCAGACCCCCTTGCCTTGCCTTGGCAACAGGTTGCCTCCTGGGAGAGTCTAGTTGCTAGTTCCTGTCTTCGTTCCAGTATCCTGTTTGTTCCTGACTCCGCTCCAGTATCCTGCTTGTTCCTGACTCTGTTCCAGTATCCTGCTTGTTCCTGCCTCCACTCCTGCCTTCCTGCCTGCTCCAGCTCCTCTCCTGCTCCCGAATTTCAGTACCCACTTGCTTGCTTCTTTGGTTTGACTTCGGCTTGGTACCTGGTTTCGTCTGTCTGCTGCCCGCCCTGACCCTTGGCTTGCTGTTCGGTTCTGTCTGTCTTCTGCTGGCCTTGATCTCTGCCTCATCTCCTCATCTGGCTCCTCTGCTGCCTGCCTTGAACCCCTGGACCGTCACCAACTCCCCTCATCTTCAGCCTGCCTCGACTCGGACCGTTCACTGTACTCCTCTTCGCCAGGAGACCTTCTCCTAAGTCCTGCCAGCCCGGCACCCAAAGGCTCAACCTGCGGGGAACGAGGGCTGGTATTGGTGAAGGTCCTGTCTAGTCTCCTGGTCCTGATCCGCCTCCCGGCTACGAGTACCGCTGCAGGCCTTCCTTCAGTGGTTCCACCACACACTCTAGCTGGCCCAAGGGTCCACGATTCACTACAGACAGATACAGAGGAAAATTATAAGGGTAAGGGGGGGTGGGGGTGAAGATCTAAAATTGAGCAGAATCTGTGATTTAAATTTAATTTAATTTTGCAAATTTATATTCTGTTTTTATTACTACAAAGTAATGTAAAACAAAAAGTATAAACCAACCACCATAATTAAAACATCAAAACATTTAAAACAAATGACTAATAAAATAAACCACACAATATAGCCATTCCAATGAAACACCCGGACAACTAATTTAACCATGATCCATCTAGCAACCCAACAAACCTTGGCATAATAAACATATGACATGTCGAAAACATGACAAACCATCATAAACAAGCAACTAGTAATACAACCAGAGGGCCTTCAATCCTAACCGATCTTATTTAGGATCACCCAGAGACTAACATTATGTTTAAAATACCATGCATCTATATAAATCCAAGAGGCTGGACCGGGGCATACCTTTAGTCCCCTTTCCTCTGACAACAATAAAAGCCTAAAAATTCAGATAATAAGCCTACCCTTCTCCCAGCACCCCCTGCAATATTCTCTTTGGAGTAGGGATAGGCAACTCTGAACATGGAGTGCCATAAATAGGTCTGGTTTTCAGGCTATCCACAATGAATATGTATGAGGTATATTTGCATGCACTGCCTCTATTTTATGCAACTATATTTCATGCATATTCATTGTGGATATTCTGAAAACCAGACCTATTTGTGGCACTGTAGGACTGTAGTTACCTAGCCCTCACCTAGAGGCTTAATTTAACAAGAATAACCAGGTTTCAAAAGTTTTCTGAACCTAACATAGTCAGTGGAATGCTTCAGTTCTAATGGTATCGCCTTCCATAGCTGTAGTGCAGTCATGGAAAAGGCCTTCACTCTTGTCCTGATGACTCCTGATAATTCAGTAGTTAAGGGCAACTGGGACAGACTGAGTGATCCACATGGACCTTATCTGCCAGCCACCACTATGTACAATGGAAAAGTCTCTAATGGTATTGGATATTTAGTTTAATTCTTAATTTCCAAGTCCTTACTATTCCCACTAATAAACCCATTCTTCTCTGAATGCCTGAATTATGCATAGGCTTCACAATTGATGAGCACAATTTTTTTTGGCGAAGCACTATGTATTTCATTCAGTAATATTAAAAAGGTAGACGGTATGAAGTATGATGTGTTAAAAGAAGAAAAAGACTTGTGTGTTTTATGACTTGCCGTGTGTGATGTTTCTAAAATTTGTTGTGGTTATTTTTTAATACATTATGTAACCCCCCCCCCCCTCCCCACCGTTTGGCAGACTGGTTTAAGGGGCCACCCAGTTCCCAGGAGGCTATCAGTACCTCAGACCTCTTTTCCATCACTTTGCTCTAGTAGCTCTGCTGATGCCGGGGTTCACCGGCGGGGAGGAGGCTCTGCGCCTCCGGGGCTCTTGTCTTGCTCAAAATTCTCACTGTAGATGGCTTCTATTGGCACAGCAGGCCACAAAAGATAACTAAAAGACAATGCTGGTGTTCAACAAAACCAAAAGGTCTACTTTAACTTAAAAATAAGATCCAGCTCAATATTGAAAGCTCATGAACAACAGAATAAAAATCATGATGCCAAAAGCCAATGTATCTTTATTCATGGTGCAAACTCCTCCGCCACTCACTGAACCAGAGTCCAAAACTCCTTCCCTGTAGAGGGTAGGAAAATTCTCTTTGTGCACTATCATGTAATAAATGGAAAAAACAAACAAACCCCAAACTCTCTGGCTCCAACTATTGCACAAATGATCTTCAAAATCCAGATATATCTACCACGCTGTATATTGGACTGGTCAAAAAGATGAAAAAAAAACACCTCTCAAAAACTATTCTTGATAAACTAGTGGGGGCCTACTAAGCACCACCTCAAAACACCCAACTCTCCTCTCAAGTCTCTATCCCAGAAGATCTCCAAGGCTATCTCTGGGGCATGCTCACAAAGAGGTGAATTTTAAAATCCAGGCGCGTTACAAAACTGGGAGATGCGCATGTGTCCACCTGATTTTATAAAGTGAGGGGGGATGCGTGCTCGCATATGCTGATGCGCGCACATCTTGCATTGGAGATAAAAGGGGCGCGGTGTGGTGTGGGTGGAGCTTGGGAGCTCCAAGGCGTGGCCAAGAGATGCGCGCGCCCAGGTCCAGCGCTGTATAACTTTACTTCTGCTATGGAGGAGGCGTAAGTTAAAAAAAAAACCCCAAACAAACCAGGCATCCCTGAAGGGTTTAAGTGGTCTGGGCTAACTGGGGGGGGGGGAGTGCAGGCTATAGAGCCAGGGGGGGTTTGGAGGACCTAGCTCTAGACTGGATGAGCTGGTGGATGAACTGGTGAAACTGGTCATGGCATGGACACGCGCCTGTCATAAAATTCCCCCACTTGCGCGGCTCAAACCCAACTTTACGCGGCTGTGCGTGTCCACTTGCAAAATTGGGTGCACACATACACGTGTCCAGTCTGTTTTATTTTGTACATCCGTATGTGCACGTATGTTATAAAATATCAGTGTATTTGGGCTCGTGCTGACTCACATGCGTATATGTGCGCCTGGGGGCCCATTTAAATGAACTGTCAAATCAGATTATATATGTACTAGGCCCAAGGCCAAAAATGGGAAGGGTAAAGGCTAGGGGGTGGATCCCCAGAATGCAGAAATCCCCAGAAGGCAGGCAAGGAAAATATCCAGTGATGGCTGTGGAACCACCATCACAATTATTATCGCTGTACTACTCAGTGGGGATGAAAAGCAGCAAACGAAATGAGAAGGAACCACAACTGAAAAAGTTACTTGACTTTTTTTTTTCCATGCTTTGTATGCAATTCTTACCTTTTATATCTGCGTTTGGGTTGGCACAAACTGGGCAAAACCAATAAATGGAAAGGACCTTTTGTAGTTTAAAGTCAACATCAAGATAAAGTTATCTGTCCTTGCAAACTAAAGCAAACATATGGTAGCTTAAGGCTATATATTTCACATTACTTGTTACCTATGTAATTTTACTTGTTACCTATAACTGTATTAGCTCTGCTCTAGCCTTTTGCACATGACAATGTGCTCTGAATTTACATTTAAATTATGGGGAAGGGGGGATAGTTATCAAAGATTTCTTTAGTGCAAAGATTGTTCCAGTTTTGCACTTATAAACAAACTTTTATCGCATGTTTTATGTTAGCCTTAAATATTTTAGTTGTTATTTTATCTATATTTTAGTGAATTTAGTGTACATTTTTTGTATCCCTTAGCTAGCCTTAAATTGTTTGTATTCTTATGTTAGGCATAAACAATTTTAGTTTTGTATTTTACTTATATTTTAATGAATTCTAGTTCAATTTTTTGTATCCTTTTTAAATTATTTTCGTACACTGTATTTTAATTTTGTATTTATTTATTGTACACCGTCTAGATTGTCTACAGATTGATGATATATAAAGTAAATAAATAAATAGTGTTTTTTACCCCATTTAAAGAAAAAAAAAACAGGGTTATTTTCAATCCCAACTTTAGCTATTCTTGCCCTGCCACCAAATTTTGCTAAGTGTGGCAGACAGATTGTGCAGGATGTACTTTGCACTGCTCAGGAGACTTTCTGTGATATTCTCATTAAAAAAAAAAAAAAAAAAGATGCTTGAACTCAGTTCTGCTGTGGCTTTTGTTCTTCTATCATTGTACACTTTGATAAAGGATTATTATTATATTTTATGTGCTGGATACCTTATACCAATGTGTACTTTGTAGATATTCCTACACTGGCAACACGTTTTCAGGTTTATTTGGGGTGGGGGGGGGGGGAGGGGTTTGTTGGTACAGAAAATACTGCAATAGCAGGCCTCTATAAATGTATGCCTCAGTTGCCAAAAATTTAAAATCAAAGCCTGAAGGGCAGAAAAAAACCAATGCAGAGGAGAGTAGTAGGTCAGTGAAGCATAGTTTGAAATACCTCATTTTGCTTGTCAATATGGATCTAAAAACATGATACCCTGGGGAGTCTGTTGTTTAATTATGAATATCCCTTTATGCATTATAGAGAAAAGACTTCAGCCTTTGACTTGTGTGTTACTCTTCAGCTTAGTGATGCAAACAATCAGGGATCGTGTCAACTGAATAAAGGACTGTTTAAACGGCATCAGAGATAAAGCAGATGAACCAAAAACATTATTTATGTTTTCCAATTTGCATTTTTCCTGCTGTTGGTATTTTGGTTTTGCAAATTAAATATATGCTCATTAAATTGGATGACTCTAAAAGTGGGTTTTATAATAGTTATGTCCCTTGGTCTGTCTGCAGCATTTGCAGGTTGAACACCTGCTACAGTATTTAATTTTAGAAGGAAAAAAAAAAGCTACTGACAATTCAGATATAAGATTTGTTATTATGGTAGCATTCTTTCCTGCTGCCTAGTCCAAGCAGGGCGAGCCTGTCTTGCCCTGCGGACATAACTGTAGTCAAGAGAGAGAAGGAAAGGCGGGGACATTTGGTAAAGGGAGAAGGAGAAAAAGGGGGGGGGGAGTGAGAGCGAGGAAGGAAGCAGCCAATGGAGGGGGTAGAATTCAAATAGGAGTGTGGGATTGGAGGATAGGGAGAAAAAAGGAAAGGAGGGGGGAAATAACTGCCAGTCGGTGAGGAATGACCGAGGCAGCAGGTTGAGGCTTGCCCACCCTCCCACCCTGTACTTGGAAAATGTGTATTTTGGGAGAAATGTTGTATTCGTCGCAGTGGCGGTAAACCCGAGCCTCAAAGGTTGTTTATTGCATTGGGTTGTTAAGTTTACAGAGGGGGGGGGAATCTTGTGCAGTGCGGGGGGGCTGCTGCACGAGATTGCCAAAGAGCAAGAGGGGGGCCGATGCTCGGAGGCTTTACAGGAGGAGGCTCTACCACTGGAAACGGTGGGGGGCGCTGTGGGACTGTTTACTTGGGTATGCTCTACCACTGGAAACGGTGGGGGGCGCTGTTGGACTGTTATATGAATGGGGGGGAAAGGGGGGGATTGTTATATGATATTATAAGTACTTGGCGAGGCTCGGGTTAATATAAGAATAAACTGCGGCCTTTATTACTCCAAAGAAAGTGTGGTGTGATTTGTGGGAAAGTGTTAAAACGAAAATGGGGTCATGAAAGGGGGGGGGGAGGGGAAGGAATGAGCGAATCTTGTATCTAGCAGTTATTTCAGCAGGACAGGAGGCACAGAAGCAACATCACCTACAGTATGACCACCAATGTTCTTCTCAAAAGAATTATAAAAATCACACACACAGTGTGCCTGACAGTGATGTAATTCTATCATTTTCTTCCTTTCCCGAGCCAAAGAGGCAAATGATAGCGCTCATTACAGACTCTATTTCTGTTTGTATGAAAATGGCTCACTAAATCTTCCTTGAGTGTTTTTAATCTGTGGTTAGCTCTGGTTTCCATCGTTGTGTTATGTATGGAAAGGGCTGCAGCCTCCTGTCACACTTCCTGATAAATGACTTAAGAAGCCAACTCTTCTACTTGCCTGTCTCATTTCACCCCTCTATTTATGAGTCCAAGGGCCTTTGGTTATTGGAGCCTAGACAAGAGGCAGAATCATGAAAGCTGAGAAATATTCCTACTGTTCCCCTGCCTTTTGTCTTGTAAATTACTAGGGCCGTGAATGTGATTGCAATACAAAATATGTCTTTTAAAGATAGTTGTTCATTTTATTCTAATAGGTTTGGTGCATTTTTTTTTCTTTTATAGTATCTTACATTTTGGATTAAAAAAAAACCCCAAACCATTTTGTTTTCTGTTTTGTGTATTGACACATCATTGGAGAAAAAGAAATACCTGGGTTTTTATTTTTATACCTGCTCAACATGAATCCATGCTACCAAATCGTTAATGCAAACATTTTTGCTTGCTATTAAGATGATTGAAGACAGAGAGGCCACTATCGCTTCTGCAGTTAAAGAGAGGCTTTGTAGTACCATAATCTATCCTTCAGTGACAAGAATTTCTTGGCACAAAAATGGCCTGCTTTTGACAGGCTGTGTCATGGCATGTGTACTGGGCTGTGAACACAGAATACAATGGTTTGACCTGGCGGTCTTTTCACCTGTGGTCTGGGCATGAATGATTCTTACCGGTTTCCTAGTAGCTGCCAGATAATAATATACTTCCGCACACTTGAGACATTACGAATAATTTACGTGTCATTAAATGTGCTTGGCTTCTATCTTATTTTTCAGCAGCAGTGGAGAGAAACGACCTCAGCGTCTAAGAATTATTTGCCCTTGTTTAAATTTAAATTAGTTGGCTTCCATCAATCATTTAAAAATATGGTCAGGATTTGAAGATACCATAGTTTTATTTTTTTTTTATTTTTTTATGTATTTATTCATTCATTCATTCATTCATTTATTCATTCAATTTTTATACTGCGATCTCGATCCCAATGGGTCACCCAATGCAGTTTACAGTTTATGACCATTAAGCCATCATATAAAAATATAACAATAAAACATAATTTAAAAAACCCCCCAACAATGAAAACAACTGAAATTAAAACAAAGCTGAAGTAAAGCAAGTCAATCATAACCCTGCCGACCTACAGCACCACAGTCCAGTTAAATCCAAATATTGCCCATTCCCAATATTAAAATTCTTCAGTCCTTTCAAACACAGCTGCTTTAAGAGGCCTACCAAGAAAAAATCTATTTTAACCTTCTTCCTGAAAACGAGAGAGTTCAGTTTCATTGGGGAAAAATACATTTTTTAAATATACTTATACATATGCATTTTTAATTTTCAGAATCCATTCATTTTAACATGCTTAAGATGGTTAAAGTAATTTTCATTTAAGTCGCTCTTTTAAATTATTTCAGATGCTACTGGCATCTAAAACTAAGTAATGCTGCGCATCTTTGAGAGGAGCGAATATTTAAAAAAAATAAAAAGCAATCTAGTGCACTGGATTAGTGTGTCATTTCACCATTTGTTACAGTTGGCAGCATGCTTACTGCTGTGCTCACTTCTTGCTGCCGCTCAGCCCCCACATGCCAGCAAGCTGCTGAAGCTCCTCTCCCATGCCGCCACGTCTACAAACTTGACCATCATCCTCAGTGTGCTAGGAATGCCATTAGCCCCAACCTCCGTGACTGCCATGCCGCCAAGACTCTACTTTCCCATAGGCATGTGCATGAGTCTGTGTGCGCATAATAGGGCAGATTTTCAAAGGCTACGCGCGTAACATATGAGCGTAACCCGAGAAAATCTGCCCCTGTGCGTGCCCAGCCTATTTTGCATAGGCTCGGCGGCGCACGTAAGCCCCGGGACGCACGTATGTCCTAGGGCTTCGAAAAAGGAGCGGGTCCGGGGGGCGTGGTGGCGGTCTGGGGCGGGTCTGGGGGCGGGTCCGGGAGCATGACGGCGGTCCAGGGGTGGTCCCGAGTCCTCTGGCACAGCTGCCTATGCCAGGGGATGGAGCGCCAGCGTGTGCCTCGGGTAGGTGTAACTTCTGAAACAAAGGTAGGGGGGATCTAGTTAGGACTGGGGGTTGGGTTAGATAGGGGAAGGGAGGGGATGATGGGGGGGAGTGGTAGAAAAGTTCCCTCTGAGGCCGCTCCAATTTTGGAGCGGCCTCAGAGGGAATGGAGGCAGCCTGCGCGGCTCGGCGCGTGCAAGTTGCACAATTGTGCACCCCCTTGCGCGCGCCGACCCTGGATTTTATAACATGCATGCAGCAGCGCGTGTATGTTATAGAATCGGGCGTAGATTTGTTTGCTTCGGGTTGCGCAAACAGATCTGCGCTCGCGCACAGGTTTTAAAATCTGCCCCAATATGCGCTTACTGGTGAGAAATCAGAGTTGGCGCTCTCTGATAGCATCATCTCCTTTGACCTATATTAGCCTCAGTCTTGCAACACTTCTTTGCCTCAGCAACCTGTCTCATGCATCATTGTGTGTAGTGTGTATTGCTGCTCTTGGTTCATGCGTTCCTGTTCCTGCTTCCTGTCTCATCTCTCCAGCCCAGTTTTGCCTTGTCTCTCCAGTCCAGCCTTGCCTCTTCTCTGCAGCCCAGCCCAGTCTTGCCTTGCCTCTCCAGCCCAACCCAGCCTTGCCTCATCTCTCCAACCCAGCCTGCCTTGTTTCCTTAGTCCTTCTTGCCTCATCTCCCTGCCTTCTCTTGGACTGACTTCTGGATCTCACCTTGCCTGGACACTGACCATTCTTATTTGCCATCTGCTTCTGACCCTTAGAACATAAGAACATAAGGAATGCCATACTGAGTCAGACCAAGGGTCCATCAAGCCCAGCATCCTGTTTCCAACAGTGGCCAATCCAAGTCACAAGTACCTGGCAAGTACCCAAACATTAAATAGATCTCAAGCTACTATTCCTTATTGATTAATAGCAGTTTATTGATTTTTCCTCTAGGAACTTATCCAAATCTTTTTTAAACCCAGTTACACTAACTGCCATAACCACATCCTCTGGCAATGAATTCTAGAGCTTAACTATGTGCTGAGTGAAAAAGGATTTTCTTTGATTTGTTTTATGGTTAATCTGCTTTTTATTATAATACAATAAACAAATACAACAATACAATGGAGTATGCTGTTTCCTTACATACTCCATGGTCAGCAAGTAATGGTAGCCAACAGAAAAAAGAGTGAGCAACAAACAAACCCATATCCATATTCCACCCCTCCCAGCCACCCCCGCCTTCTATATGAATAATGATGACATAATACAAATGTTTGATGAATGTCCTGGGAGTCAAGCAGCACTGTTGAGCACTAAGGGGTCGATTTTAAAAGGAGCGTGCGCGCATCCATGTGCACAAAGTTCCTGTCGCATGCACTGGACATGCTGATTTTCTAACATGTGTGCGCCGGCGTGCGCATGTTATAAAATCTGATGGCCACACACACGTGTGCCAGATTTTAAAATCCACGTGTGCATGTGCAGGCAGTGCACAAGGGTGGCAAATTTTTGGAAAATACGCACGGCGACACAATCAGGCCTCCAGGTCCCTATCCCCCTGCCTAAACTCCCTTCCCTTTCTCCTCCCTCTAAACCCTACCTACCTACCCCCTATTTTTTTATTTCATTACTTACTGCTCCTCTGGAGCAGAAGTAGTTTCTCACAGGACAAGCAGGATGTTAGTCCTCACATATGGGTGACATCACAGGATGGAGTCCAATCACGGAACACTTCTGTCAAACTTTCCAGAACTTTGACTGGCCCCTACTGGGCATGCCCAGCTCCATAGAGAGTTCGGCTTGCTGTCTTGATCGGGGGGGGGGGGGGGGGGGGGTGTCAATTTGGGTTGCTTGTCCTCCTGATTCCCTGCCTGCTATCTCAGGTGGGTTGCCTAGGTGACCAACGCCTCCACCTTCAGCCTGCTCCTGACCTAGATACTGTCCCAGTCCCTTAGTCTCTGCTGTTCTCTTGTGCCAAAGCCCTGCCCTGGGTTCCCTTTTTCTAAGTCTGGCCCTGTGTTTCTTCATGTGTTCCTTTACTATGATCGGAGAGTTCTGCATTGCTAATGTCACAACACACACACAAACACACATATGTACATAGACATACATAAACACACTCAAACATACACAGACAAGCTCCCCCCCCCCCCCCCCCACACACATATATGCACACACAGATTAGCACACAAGTTGTCTTCTTCAGCCTCTGCCAGACCCCTTCCTTGGCCGCCACAGGATGGGAACTGCGGCAGCCATCCTGCAGGCCTCTTCCTCTGGTGTCAGACAGCCCTGATTGCATGAGTCTGAGCCCTAAGTAGGTGAGCCATAGACCACCCAGGCCCACCTGTGGCTACATCACTGTTGTGGATTGTGATCTGGGTAAGGCAGAAAACAGAGTAAGACTAACTGTTCCGTTTTTTTCAGTGGAGAGCAGTAAAATTTATTTATTTATTTATTTAAGGTTTTTCTATACCGGCATTCATGATAAGATCATATCATGCCGGTTTACAGATAACAGGGGGTGCAAAAACTGTTCTTTTAACAAGTGCGGAGGAAGCAAAAGTTACAATAAAACAAGGTTGTAGAACTGGGGGAGGAAGGAGACAAGGATAAATAATGCAGTGCCATAGGGATCTGTGGAATTCCTTATCATTAATTAGAGTTCTCAGGCCCCTTTTTACCAGCTCCCTTGCTTGGGTAAAAAAAATAAAAACAAAACGCCACCATACCCAAGATAGCTTCGGTAAGAATTTCTCTTGTATTCCTAGGTACATGCATGCATGGAGACAGCATAACCATATGCTATTCTCAGCCCAAAATATAGATTCATCTTTTCAATATTAAACAATAGCTCATTACTTAGTATACAGTTATTCATTGGGCCTTTCTTCATTTGGGTTGTGTTACTCACAACATGATTTCAGCTTCTGACTAATAACAGCTGTTAGTTATCTGTGTTTGCATCAGTTTCTGTCATCTATGAATAATAATTTTACCTATGTAATCAACTATTTCTAGGAAAACCATTTTTTAAAGGGTAGATTTTAAAACGTGAACATGCGTCTATGTGGGGGGGGGAATTTTAGAATAATACTCACAGTGATGCAAATGGGCCTAAACCAGTTCCCTAACCCTAACCCTACCCTTCCTACCTTTTCCCCCTCTTCTCTGACCTCTTTTCCGACCTCTAAACCTACCCTAGCTAGCCCCTATTTTTTATTTTAATGCTTATTGCTCCTCCGAAGCAGAAGTAAACACATCATGCACTGGCAGCTAGCTGGCCGTGCTTCCCCGGGACAGCGTCTAATGGCGCCTTTCTTTAGGCCCGGCACTTCAGTGCATATTGGGAGTTACACGTGTGGCCGGGCCCTTTGGAAAATGCGCATGGTACGTGCAGGGCCTAGCCTTGCGCGTAACCCCCGAAATTTACGCGCGCAAGGCTTTTAAAATCCGGTCTTTAGTGAAAAACAATATCCAGTCTGAACTGGCTGTGACTAGCTAAAACTTATCTCCAGTTTCTTTGTTTCTGAGGGTCGCTACCAGTCAGAGCAAATACAAAGCAGTATAATATATTTTAGCTAATTCTATGAAACCAGCACAGAGATTAGCTAGGCCTTGAAAAACACAAATACAGACGGGACTGGTCCTACTAAGATTCAACAAATCTGTACTGGAACTGGTGCTTTTTAATCTAGCACTCTCTACAGTTGGGCAATGAGAGACATTTAATATATTGTCAGTGACGTTTATAGAGAGGTTCCCTAAAAGATGAAGTTTAAAAGCCCTATGTGTGCCAAAGCCAGAAGATAAGCACAGAAGTCGGGCTGGCACGCACCTCGTGGATTTTAAAAAGTACGTGAGTACACGATACTTGCACGAAAACTTTTAAAAAGGGACGGGACGTTGGAGTGGTCTGGGCGGGGAGTGGACATTCCTAGATTTCTCAATGAAATCTGCGCATAAGTATTTATGCGCACAAGCATGCGCCAGGGTCCCCTACCGTGTAACTTTACTTCTGCTAGAGATGGTGTTTAAGTCCTGACACAAAATAAAGTAAAGAGGTTTGTGGAATTTCAAGGGTTGGGGCTAATGGGGTAAAAGGTAGGCTAGTTAACTAGGGGGGGTTAGCAAGTCCTATCCTTTACTTAGATGAACTGGGGAAACTGGTAATTGTGTCAGAGTGTGTGTCTACTAAAATCCCCCCACTTGCGCAGTAGAGGCGTCATTTGCGCGCACATGCGTGTGTCTGTAATAAAATTGTTTGCATGTGTATGCGCATATAGTCCATTTTATACCATGTGCACATATATGTGCGAATGCTATAAAATGGCCTTGTGCATTGGCACAAGCCGGCATATGTGCATATATGTGCGCCCACACCGCTGTTTAAAAGTTACCAACCCCCCCCCGTGACTGTTTGCTTTCTGTTAATTACTTAACAAAATAAAACAATAGTTTTCATTATTCATATATGAGAATTAAACCAGCTGATTGGCTACTGTTTCCATGATATATAAGTTTTTTAAAATTTTACATCTGTCTATTGCACAGATAGTGCATAGATAGAGTTTTAATCATAAATTGTAAATGTAGATCTTTTTGTGTATTTATGGTTGCATAATATTTCACGTGTCTGTTGCGGTCTCCACCGCTTCCCCTCTATCTGCTATGCTTGGTGCTCACCTCCAATGGGGGGAACGCCGCTCCCGTGGCTCCGCTAGGCCTTCAGGGCGTCCGCCATTGCCAGATCATCTTGCTGCTGCCACGTGCGCGCGCAAGGACGCGCATTATGGACGCACGGCCGCTGGAAGTCTGGCTCCGCCTGGGTTAACGACGCCACGCCCCAAGCCTGATTTAACCGGCGTTCGCCTGCCTTCTCATTGCCTTGCAACGAGGGTCGCCACTGTTAGTAGTTCTTAGTTGCGCTTCTGCTGTTCTGCATTCCGGTTGACTTCTGCTCGTTCCTCACTCCGCTTCTGCCTGCCGCCTGCCATTGACCTCAGCTTGTTCCTGACTCCGCCTCTGCCTGCCGCCTGCCATTGACCTCTGCTTGTTCCTGACTCCGCTTCTGCCTGCCGCCTGCCTTTGACCTCAGCTTGTGCCCGACTCCGCTCCTGCTTGCTGCCAGCCTCCGACCTTGGCCTGTTCCTGAGACTGCTTCTACTGGCTGCCAGCCTGACTTGGGTGCGTCTCTGTTCCTACTCACCACCCGTTCCAGCTCCATTGCACGCTACAGACTTCAGTCCTTCCTTCAGCTGGTCACAGTCCATAATACGCTACAGACTCTGTTCCTGTTATCTATCTGCTCCGCTCCACGGCATACTACAAACCCCGGGCCTGCTTACAGGCTGCTTCTATTCAGCAAGCTAGAGACTGTTACTGTGCTCCTAAGTCCCAAGGTTCTAGGACCCTACGGGCTCCTCCTGGGGGGTTCCTGGTTCCCGGGTGAAGACCTTGCCTGTGGCTCCGCCTCCCGACCTACTCTGCCTTCAGGGTAGTTCGGCTCAAGGGTTCACACCTGGACTGCAGCTTCCCAGACTGCAACAGTGTCATTTTTATGTAACATTTTAAATATTACTTTTTATGTATTTATTGGGCAATTTTGATATTTTATTTTATTTTGTTTATTTTATTTTATTACTTTGATAATTTACAAGTGCTTTTATATATTTAAGTTTACTTGTTTTATTGACCAGGATTAATACTTGGTCTAGTCACAATGAAAACCGACATGAAGTGTAAAACAAATGTTCGGTATATAAAAATGTCAAATAAATAAATAAAAATAGATGCACACCCATCTCCCGATTTTGGCACGTGCATTTCTTTAAAAATTCACCTTTGTGCGTATTCGGTCTCCATATATAACTCTGTTACTATGCACATGAGTAAAATATATACATGCGTTTTATAAAATTGGTAGAGAAAAAATGCGTTTTCCTGCATTACAACTGTACACATGTACTGAAACATACATGCATACTTTCGAGGCAGAAATATATGGCTCCTGCCTCACAATTTATAAAATACTAGCATAAATGATCGTGGGGCCAGCCAGCTGCCGGCGCACGATGTTTACTTCTGCTTCGGAGGAGCAATAAGTATTAAAATAAAAAAAATAGGGGATAGCCAGGGTAGGTTTAGAGGTCGGGGGACGAGGGGGAAAAGGTAGGAAGGGTAGGGTTAGGGTTAGGGAACTTGTAAAAATGGTTTTCCTAGAAATAGTTGATTACATAGGTAAAATTATTATCATAAAAGACAGAAACTGATACAAACAGAGATAACTAACAGAGCTGTTATTAGTCAGAAGCTGATATCATGTTGTGAGTAACACAATCCAAATGAAGAAAGGCCCTTATGTGCCTGGGTGCGCGCTCAGGTCCAGTGGTGCGTAAGTTTACTTCTGTTATTGAGAAAGTGTAAGTTGAAAAAACAAAAACAACAACAAAAAAATATACAGGCATCACTTAAGAGTTTAAGGGGTCTGGGGTAACTGGGAGAATACAGGCTAAAGAACCAGGGGGGTATGGAGGACCTAGCTCTAGATTAAGCAAACTGGTGTATGAACTGGTGAAACAGGTCATGGTGTGGACGCGCGTTTGTTATAAGATTTTTCCAGCTGCGCAGCTCAAAGCCAACTTTACACTGCTGTGCTCACCCACTTGCAAATTTAGGCACACACATAACGCGTGCTTAGGCTATTTTATAACATGTGCATGTATGTTATAAAATTGCCATGTCTCTGGGCGTGCACCGACACACACGCGTACATATGCGCCTGTGCACCCATTTGAAAGTTACCATCACACTCTGATTCTGAAGACACCTGTGGGCATACTTGCAATCACCAGTTCACTGACACCTCCACCAGTTCACCCAAACCTCCACCAGATCATCCAGACCCTTCAACATATTAACCTGATCCCCCCCCCACCCCCACCACCACCATTTAACCCAAACCTCCCACCTAAAAACTGCAGACAAAAGACAAATGCAATTTTGCTTCGGTGACTCAATTAGCAGGTATAAAAGTGTATGGAATAGTTAGTAATGTATGCATGTATACTGCTTGTAAAATAGTAATTTGTTGGTGTGTGCTTCTGAACTCTACCTTGGAACACCCCTAAACCACTCCTTTTTTTTTGCCCTGTTAATGTTTACATGTGACACCACAAATATGGCCGTATTTGTGCTGTTTCCAAAATAGCATCTGCACATGCACACCCCACTTACATGACTACATGATTATTTTATGCATGGAAACCTTTTGAAAATTTACCCATTAAATTTCAAGATGTTACAATGGGTCGACTACCTTGTAGTGCAATTTGCTGCATCCGTGTTCCAGTTCTTGACTGCCTCATCTCTCCAGCCCAGCCTGCCGTATCTCTCTACTCAGTCTGCCTCTTCTCCTCCAGTCCCTGCCAGTCCTTCTCTTCACCTCCCTTGCCTACCTTCTGACTGATTCTGGACTTGACCTCAACTTCGACTTTGACCAATGTTGCCTTCCACCTGCCTCTGACCTTAGCCTGGACTGACCATTCTTGTCTTCTGCCTGCCTCTGACCTCGCCTGAACATTGAACACTCTTGTCTGCCACCTGCCTCTGACCCTAGTTTCACTCTAGACTTAGCCTAACCTTCTCCTAAGAGACGCTCGTCTTAGACCTGCTGGGTATAGGTGCAGCTCCTGACCAGTCTCTTCCTCGTTCAGATTCACCAGTTGTCGGTGGAGACCTACAGGGCCCTCTTTGTAGGTTGAGCCAACCCCACCACGGCAACAAGAGTTCACGAATCTTACACAAGGCAGGTTCTTGACCAGCCATTAGGTCCAGATCTGTCGTGGCTCCGGGAAACTGGGGAAGGGGGGGGGGCAGCAACTCTTTGGATCTTCCACCAGATCAGAATTTCCGGTCAGAACTGATATTATGCTGTTGTAGTTTGTTTATTTTTTCGTATATATCACTGACAGTGCACAAGGTGCTAAGCAGAAATGCATCAGTACAGGGCTTCAGTTATTGACTGATGTTAAATCAAACTCATACAGGAAAAATAGTTAAGAGTTCCTTGTCCCAAACAGCTTGACAAATTAAGTGGGGAGAGAAATGCTTGCATATAGCACACTGGAATTATATTTCTTATCATGTGAATTACATTTTTTTTTTTTTTTTACCTAACCATCATCTGTTCTAGCCTACCGAAGTGAGAATCAGTCTGCCGAAAGCTTGCATTTTAATGTTTTCTTTTAAGCCCAGCACGTGACACTCGTCTTGAAACGTTGCTTTGTATGCCACTGGAATTGTTTCAGAGCTCTAGATTTTGTTTTGAGACAAGCTTACATCGGCTTCAGGACCTTCGCTTCCCACCAGAGACACATGCCAGAAACCAAACAGATGGTAAACTAGGAAGAAATGACCCTCGGCATTCACATTAGAACAGTTGGGGAAATTTTAATGGGCCCCCATTTGCCTTGTGCTGTATCTAATATTCTTTGAACTGCATCTTTTCTTCCCTTACAAGTCAACAACCGCTATGTATATTTTAATGGGGATTATCAAACATAATTTGCCCGGAAGATGTACCAGCCCTGCACTGCTAATTAGCGAAGTTTAAATAATCACTGGGTTCTTGAATAATGAGCAAGAACTACATTTTTTTTTATTGTCAGTGCATAATTACTAATTAAAAGGAAGATAAAATGGTCATATCTGGGAGGATCTGTTAACAGTTAATTGAATTGTGACTACCTTCCAAGTATTTCTTGGTCAAGGAAGTTTACATTTGAGAATAGTTTGTGACATTGCTTTAACTTGAACATTCTTGTCAGTAATTCAAGACAAAAAAAAAATCAATAAAATGTTAGAATAAATGTCATGGTCAAATGTTGTTAAATCAATGTTCTTAAAAGTTAAGGCTTACTTATTCACATCCAAAGGATTTTATTATTTTACTGGATATCGTTAATGCTGGAATCAAAGCTTTAAAAAAAGCACTGTCTTCTAAGTCTCTAAGGTATTGTTATACTTTTTTTATGCCCCTTGTTTGAAAGTAAAATTTAATCTGCACAGCAATGAAATGAAGTTAAAAGGGTAGATGTCTCTGTTTCTAAAAGCCTCGAGCTCCCATGATGCATTGCAGATTATACTGTCGCTTTGCACAGTGCTGAAGATATGAATGTCGGGCACAGAAGAGGGAGGATATTGGAGGTACTCATTGTTTTGGCACAGTAAATGAGATAGAAAAGCTTGAAATCTTGGAAGTACATGACTGTAGATACCTGCTTAAAAATTAAGTTGTGGGTGCATCTCCCGATTTTGGCATGTGCCATTTTGGCATTTTAAAATTTGCCTTCAAGTGTTGTGTTCCAAACATAAATAATAGCTGTAACTTAAAATAAACATAAGAGATAGTCCAGAAAACAAAATGACAACAGGAAACAGTTCCTTAAGTTCCAAAATCACAAAAATTGTATTTATTTATTTACTCAGTTTATATTCTGAAAAACAGATTCAGTTCCTTATGCCGCATACATATGGTTCAGGAAAACTAGGATCTCTGAGTCTTTCAATGGGTAAAATTGCAGAATCCCTTTGTTTTCTCTTAATTACTCACTGGTGACAGGTTTGTAAGAAACAGTCCTTTTCTTGATCTATGGATTAGAATCCTTTTTTTTTTTTTTACCATTCACCAATTATGCAGGAACGCCATACACTTCTGCAAATCCAGCTCCACTGCCTGATTCCTTTTCAGATGTGTCTCTCATCAGAAATCCTCATTGACATCCCCCAGTGACTCATTGAGTCACCATTTATGCTCCTTTAATACTGACTCACCCTTTAGGGGATGTATCCTCCTGTCTCTCCAAAGTGAACCCCAAGGAACTCCCCTTTACTAGAGTGTTCCTATCTTAACAGTATAGTGGGACTTAGTTAGTCTTATGAATATATATAGAAAAAGGAATCCTCAAATGCATTAAAAAAATGAAGGTATAAGATGACTTAATTTTATCAAAATTTGATGGGAGAGAGTTGGAAAAGAATGGGGAAGAGAAATGAGACGGCCTCTTTAAATTGAGCAAATGCATCTTAAACCATTTCATAGTCTAAGAAAGTTATCATCTCTGCCCAACTATCTTGTTGGTTTTCATTTAATATATTTTTTTATGTTTGGTGGTCCACCACGATATTAACATTCTTTGAAATATGGAAAATAAAATACCTGAATTTACTTCAAATGACCGAAGTTCAAAAACCTTTTAAAAATCCAGCCAAAATTCAATAGTGACATTTTCTTCCTAAACAAGTGCAAGAAAAAAAATATTCACAAAGGACTAATCAACAAGAATTCAGCCAACAGATTCACCCAACAGCTATGTTCCAGGGCCTTTCTAGAGACTCCCATGTTACAGAATACAAGTCAAACAAACACAGGACATCCAGTTTCAAGGCCTGATCTCAACTCCTGCTTCGTGGGCTGGTTCATCTGGGGAGATCAGCCCACTTCCAAAAGGGAAGTGCAATCCAGATGTATTCCACACATTAAGAAAGGTGAAAGGAAGGCCAAACAATTGCCGGCATGGCTAAAAGGTGAGGTGAAAGAAGCTATGTTAGTCAAAAGATCTTCCTTCAAAAATTTGAAGAAGGATTCATCCGAAGAAAATAGGAAAAAGCATAAGCATTGTCACGTTAAATGTGAAACATTGATAAGGCAGGCTAAGAAACAATTTGAAAAGAAGTTGGCCATAGAGGCAAAAACTCATAATAAAAACATTTTAAAAAATATATCTGAAGCAGGAAACCTGTGAGGGAGTCATTTGGACTGTTGAGGGGGTGGGGGTGGGGGGCACTTAGGGAAGATTTATTATTTATTTATTTATAGCATTTATATACCGGGAGTTCCTGTATAATATACATATCACCCTGGTTTACAAGGAACAAGAACTATCGCTTCATTTAGCGGTTTACATAGAACAGAGAACTATCTGTTTACAATGAACAAGAACTATCGCTTCATTTAGCGGTTTACATAGAACAGATTAATCAAATTGAAAGAGCGAACAAGAACTATCGCTTCATTTAGCGGTTTACATAGAACAGATTAATCAAATTGACATATAAGTGGATAATTGCTGAACAGTTAATAAGTAACATGCCAGGCTCAAGGAGGAACCTAGTGGAGCTTCCAGTGGAACTTAGTGGAGCTTACAGTGAACCGCTTACAGTGAACCGAAAAAAAACAAGATTATATGATTATATACAATTCAATAATGATCTCTTCGGGAAATTATGTGCCTGGGGCTGGGGAAAGAGCGAATAAGCTGAAAATATCGTTCTACCTGCTCTTAGCTCTCAGGGAATGCTTAACGCCATTGTGTAAAGACTAAGGGGTAGATTTTAAAAAACTGTGCCCATGCGTACTTATAAAGCCATGTGGGTGGCTTTATAAAATCAGATGGATTCGCCCATGTGCTAGCTGTGCGCACTTCTCATGATTTTGGCATGCACCCATCTTTTTAAATTCACTTGTAAATGTCTTCTATGTACTGTACATAAGCAGCAGTGTCTTATGGGTACCTGTCTATAACTATGATTTATTGCCCGGGGAGACAAATACAGGAAGGTTAGAGATAAGCTTCTGAGTAAGAAAAAAGTAAGAATTTAATGAAGTCATTATAAAAGTTTTCACAGACTGAGTTATTTTTTAGCAGAGAAGAATTAACTAAATCCGAGGAGTGGAGGTTAATCTCTCTTTCATGGCTGACTCCCCTCTTTCTCTGCCCAAATAGTTGTTTTACATAATATGAGTATAATTAAGAAATAACTTGAAAACATTATTAAGATGACTCCAGAATTAGTTGCATGCATAGTACATGGAACATATTGTGAAGGCCACAGCAGGCCTGGGTTTAGAAATAAGCAACATATAAGAACATAAGGCTTGTCATCCTGGGTAAGATCAAAGGTCCATCAAGCCTAGCATCCTGTTTCCAAGAGTGGTCAATCCAGGTCAAAAGTGCCTGGCAGGATCCCAAGAAGTAGACAAGAGTTTACTGCAACTGTGCCTTAATAATGGTTTATGGACTTTTCCTCCAGGAACTTATCTAAACCTTTTTTAAACGCAGCTACACCTATAGCTTTCACAATATCCTCTGGCAACAAATTCCAGAGCTTAATTATTTGTTGAGTAAAAAAATATTTTCTCCAGTTAGTTTTAAGTGTATCACCTAGGATGCCAAATACCTGGGCCAAACAGGAGGCTATTCCCACTGGGTGTTTTTGCAGCACTGACACCCTCTCCCCACTCTCTATCTGCCTATGGGTGCCAAAATCTTAATCCAGTGCAGGGCCACAGACTGCAGCTCCCTCAAATTCCACCTCTTCCAAAACTTCAATCTGGCCTTCAGGCAGAGGATTACTGATTTGGTTTTTGGAGTGGAGCAGACTGAAACTCTGCTTGTTTGTAGATCTCTGCTTTCACCACTAGGCCACTCCATTTTTGTATATATAAATATGAGATGGGGTGGGTGGCATCCCAGTTTTGCCACCATTGATATTGTTTTCAGCCCAGGCACCCCCCTATGTGAGCCTTGTGCTTCTCTTGCCCCCTCCCCTCACTCCCTTGTAACTTACTGATGTTGCTGAGGTCTCCCAGGTGCCACCTTGTCTGCAGGGAAGGGGAGATTTTTCCTGTTACACTGTGCCCCTCCCCAGAGATTTCTCTTGCACTGTTTAAACCATGTGGTGGCCTATTAAGTCAAGGCTCTGATTGTGTTATGATCTAATAATAAAGCTGTGGCCCTTGTTACCCAGTATTTCATCAGGCATGTTTATTGTATCATGCATCAAGGTGGGTGGCGTGGATAGAGGTCCTGTATCCATTGATAGGAAACATTTCCAACGGTAGCAACGATAATAATGAGCGGTAACATGAAAGGCTCTAGCTGTAAGGTGCCTGATATCCTGCTTGGAAAGAAAGTCCATCATAAATGCAAAAAATTATAATCTAAAAATCATATTATAAAAAAATGTCTTTATAAAAATAAATATAAATTAATATTTGTATCATTAGGATCATTAAAATTTACAAAGTACTTTCCTTCCAAACAGGATGCCAGTGCATCTTACATCTAGACCACCTCATAAATATACACAAAGTTCTTCCTAGGACAAATAGTTTTGTAGCAGACTGCGTGGACCTTGACCAATTGGAAAACATAAGGAGAAATGAATTTTTGCAATTTTTCTGAAGCCTGCAAATGGTCGACTAGCTGGAAATTCTGGGCCTATAGCATTTTGTTTAGTTGTTTCATGCTACAGAAATATGTGTTCTGACTCAGGGGAAAGCTATCCCTGCCCTGCCAAAATTTATTCCTTTAAATTTATTTTTTGCATACCTCAGAACAGAGGCCAATGTGATTAGTATTTACTGCAGCTTATCTTTTATTTGCCAGATATGTTCTTCAGAGAAAGAGTCTGTCCAATAGTCATTTTCTCTTAATGTTGCATTTTTAATTAGAGCACAAATGAGATTTGTTATTAAAATCTACATCTAATGGGCCAACCTTTTTGTTTATCGGTTTTCAAGAGGTCTATAGGCATATAAAAATGACAGTCAGTATTCCTTTGTTCTAATGTACCCTATTTTTATTTTGTATGTCTGTCTGAAACATAAAGGGCTCTATTTTTCAAAAGAGAGGAAAACAATGCCTAAGCAATTGATCTAAATGAGTACTTATCCTGGCCATAGTGTGCACTTGTTTATTGTCACGTACACTATTTTGTTACGGTGCATCAGTTAAAATTTAGAACCATAGACTCGGATAAAATAATAAGGTAAATTTTCAAAAATTTACGTGTAAAAATCAGCATATATACATGAAAGTAGCCTTTACTTGTGTATTACATATTATATTAAAGTAGAACATAAGCACTTATATTTGCTTTCACATGCACATATATGCACATAAATAAGAGGCATTGTGGGCGGGACCAAAACTTATGTGCATAAGTTGCTATTTTAAAAGACTATGCAAACATTTGCCAACTTTCTGCATATTTTTAACCCTGCTAATTATCTGGAAAACATGTTTATTGTGTACTGCTAGCTGGGTGGGAGATCTGGGTGAACTGAGGGTGGTTCAGGCTAAAGAACCAGGAGGATCTCGATGACCCGGAAAAGGACTGGGTGAACTGGTGGACCAATTGGTAAAACTGGTAATTTCCTTGGTGCTTGCAAGTTTTAAAATTGGCTGACTTACGCATGTAAACCCCAGAATAAGCAAGTAAGTCCTTCCTACCTAACTTTTTCATGTAAAATATACATGGAAATATTTTTAAGATAGGTAGGAAAAGTATGTGATGGCTTACGCGTGAATACAATAAATGCTTTGAAACCGAATATTTCAACGTATTGATCACACATTCTTTTCCTACCTATTTTATAAAATACGAGTTATAAAATGCTATGGCAAAACTATGCACGGCCATATAGACGTGTATATGTCATCGCACTCATTTGCTTGAAAGTTATCGTTAATGTGTACAAATGGATTGGAGATAAGTGTACAGATCAACCAAGCATTTGAGAAATTGTTTGCTCATTTTGGAAAACAATGTTGACCAGCCAGAAAGACAATTATGTTGGCCCTTGGAATATATACTACTTAAGTAGTTTTCAGGCACAAACACAATTCACACTAGGAATGTGGAGAGGCAAAAGTTTTGTTTTGGTTCATTTATTCATTTCTTAGGTCACTTTCATTTTTTTCATAAGTTTCAAATGACATAAAAACTCTATTATTACTTTCATTTATTTTCTGTTAAAGTAAATGGGGGAAACAATGCAGCCTATTTTGAGCTTCTAATCAATTCTAATGAAATTTGTGGGTAGACAATATCAGAAGGGGGAAGAGAACTCTAAGGCACCAAAATTGTGACAAACTGACACGAATAGCCTAAAACACCATAAAGGAGCAAAAAGGTACCAGCAGTGGCAGATTTCCAAGGCACTGTCAGAGGAGCAAAGCAGCACAATGAGTGGCAAGAATACCCTAAAGTGTAAATTCTTAGGTATGGCAGCAAGGCAAAGTGGCAGACACCCCCCCCCCCCCCCCAGGTTAGCATAAATGGTATAACAGCAAGGCAGAGTGGCCATAAGATTCCCAAGTGTAGCATCAGGGATATGGACGCAGCAAGGAGGAGTTGCAACAAGACCCTTAAAGTGTAGTGTCAGGAGCAGGGCAGCAAGGCATAATGCCAGCAAGATTGTCAAGGTATAAAATGTGGGGTATAGCAGCAAGGCTGAATGGTTGCAAGACCTCTAAGTTAGTACATTTGAGGCATGACAGCAAGTCATAGTGGCAGCAAGAGTCCCAAGGTGCTCCTTTAAAGCAATTCGAAGAAAATTCTTCTTCACTCAGTACACAGTTAAGCTCTGGAATTCATTGCCAGAGGATGTGGTTATAGCAGTTAGTGTAGCTGGGTTTAAAAAAGGTTGGATAAGTTCCTAGAGGATAAATGCATAAACTGCTATTATGGTAATTAATAAGCAATTGTAGCTTGTGATTTATCTAATGTTTGGGTACTTGCCAGGTACTTGTGATTTGGATTGGCCACTATTGGAAACAGGATACTGGGCTTGATGGACCCTTGGTCTGACCCAGTGTGTCATATCTTATGTTCTTATATAAGGTGTAGCATAAGGGGTAAAGCAACAATGAAAATTGTCAGCAAGATCCCATGAGTAGCATAAGTGATATAGCAACAAGGCAAAGTGGCATAAAGACTAGGGATGTGAATCGGGCTTCGGACAATTGAAAATATCGTCGATATTTTCAAAATCGTCAGAAATCGGGGGCTCCCCCAAAACGATAGGAAAACCCCACGATATTGTTCGTGGAGGCTCTCTTATCGTTTTGGGGGAGGGCGGGAAAAACGGCACACAAAAATAACCCCTAAACCCACCCCGACCCTTTAAAACTAATCCCTTAGCTTCCCCCAACCTCCCGACCCCCACCAAAAAATGTTTACAGGTACCTGGTGGTCCAGTGGGGGTCCCGGGAGCGATCTCTTGCTCCCGGGCCGTCGGCTGCCACTAATCAAAATGGCGCCGATGGCCCTTTGCCCTTACCATGTGACAGGGTATCTATGCCATTGGCTGGCTCCTGTCACATGGTAGGAGCACTGGATGGCCGGCGCCATCTTTAAAGATGGCGCCGGCCATCCAGTATAGTTTTTTTTTCTTCTCAGGTCTTTATCCATATGAATCTGCATAGGATCCAAAAGTTAATATTGATTGGATGTTACCACAATGCATAGGACCGTTAGATGATCGAGGGGTTAAAGGGGCACTTAGAGAAGATAAGGCCATCGCGGAAAGATTAAATGATTTCTTTGCTTCGGTGTTTACTGAAGAGGATGTTGGGGAGGTACCCGTAATGGAGAAGGTTTTCATGGGTAATGATTCAGATGGACTGAATCAAATCACGGTGAACCTAGAAGATATGGTAGGCCTGATTGACAAACTGAAGAGTAGTAAATCACCTGGACCGGATGGTATACACCCCAGAGTTCTGAAGGAACTAAAAAATGAAATTTCAGACCTATTAGTAAAAATTTGTAACTTATCATTAAAATCATCCATTGTACCTGAAGACTGGAGGATAGCAAATGTAACCCCAATATTTAAAAAGGGCTCCAGGGGCGATCCGGGAAACTACAGACCGGTTAGCCTGACTTCAGTGCCAGGAAAAATAGTGGAAAGTGTTCTAAACATCAAAATCACAGAACATATAGAAAGACCTGGTTTAATGGAACAAAGTCAGCATGGCTTTACCCAGGGCAAGTCTTGCCTCACAAATCTGCTTCACTTTTTTGAAGGAGTTAATAAACATGTGGATAAAGGTAAACCGGTAGATATAGTATACTTGGATTTTCAGAAGGCGTTTGACAAAGTTCCTCATGAGAGGCTTCTAGGAAAAGTAAAAAGTCATGGGATAGGTGGCGATGTCCTTTCGTGGATTGCAAATTGGCTAAAAGACAGGAAACAGAGAGTAGGATTAAATGGGCAATTTTCTCAGTGGAAGGGAGTGGACAGTGGAGTGCCTCAGGGATCTGTATTGGGACCCTTACTGTTCAATATATTTATAAATGATCTGGAAAGAAATACGACAAGTGAGATAATCAAATTTGCAGATGACACAAAATTGTGCAGAGTAGTTAAATCACAAGCAGATTGTGATAAATTGCAGGAAGACCTTGTGAGACTGGAAAATTGGGCATCCAAATGGCAGATGAAATTTAATGTGGATAAGTGCAAGGTGATGCATATAGGGAAAAATAACCCATGCTATAATTACACGATGTTGGGTTCCATATTAGGTGCTACAACCCAAGAAAGAGATCTAGGTGTCATAGTGGATAACACATTGAAATCGTCGGTTCAGTGTGCTGCGGCAGTCAAAAAAGCAAACAGAATGTTGGGAATTATTAGAAAAGGAATGATGAATAAAACGGAAAATGTCATAATGCCTCTGTATCGCTCCATGGTGAGACCGCACCTTGAATACTGTGTACAATTCTGGTCGCCACATCTCAAAAAAAATATAATTGCGATGGAGAAGGTACAGAGAAGGGCTACCAAAATGATAAGGGGAATGGAACAACTCCCCTATGAGGAAAGACTAAAGAGGTTAGGACTTTTCAGCTTGGAGAAGAGACGACTGAGGGGGGATATGATAGAGGTGTTTAAAATCATGAGAGGTCTAGAACGGGTAGATGTGAATCGGTTATTTACTCTTTCGGATAGTAGAAGGACTAGGGGACACTCCATGAAGTTAGCATGGGGCACATTTAAAACTAATCGGAGAAAGTTCTTTTTTACTCAACGCACAATTAAACTCTGGAATTTGTTGCCAGAGAATGTGGTTCGTGCAGTTAGTATAGCTGTGTTTAAAAAAGGATTGGATAAGTTCTTGGAGGAGAAGTCCATTACCTGCTATTAAGTTCACTTAGAGAATAGCCACTGCCATTAGCAATGGTTACATGGAATAGACTTAGTTTTTGGGTACTTGCCAGGTTCTTGTGGCCTGGATTGGCCACTGTTGGAAACAGGATGCTGGGCTTGATGGACCCTTGGTCTGACCCAGTATGGCATTTTCTTATGTTCTTATGTTCTTATAAGATTGGTAGGCTTCCAATATGACTTCGGCTTAGTTGGTACATAGATGCATATTCTCATGGAGACGATGCCATGAGTCAGAAGACATCTATCAAACAATACTGAGCCTCATAACTGGAAAGAAAGTTTGTTAAGGCCACCAACTCAGCAAGTTTGTGTCCAGAAGTGCTAACAAAATTGTAAGGTGAAGACATGTGAAGAACAACAGCATCGTCTTCTCATCTGTGTAGTTCTCACTGGCATTAAGTCGCAGGGACCATCACGTGGCTTGACTTTCATCTAGTGTTGCTCAGGCCTGCAAAGTTTGGTTCACTTGCACACTCCATTATCCCTACAAATCCGCGGTATGGTAGCAAGGCTTACACTGTTTACTTCAAGCTTGACAATTATATTTTTAACAGAATAGAATCTTAAAATTTGATGGTTTAAACTTCACAAAATAAGTCCCTGACATTCTGAAAGCTAGGAAGTTTCTTGCTCTTGGACCCTTGTTGCAACCTGAATGTTATATTATTTAATTTTTAAGCACTGCATTATGTTCTGTCCCCCCACAACTCACTATCATACTGTATGCCTATACTCAGACAGCTATAAAAAATTAAGTATTTGAATAAAAATTCTGAGGCACTGAAGATTTCCAATAGTATGTTTTTACTTTGTTATTGCCTCCTAGACATGCACAAGAGTGATAGGAATGGTTAAAATGTTGCTCTATTAGAAAGATCCTGGCCAGTTTGACAAGTCTAGTTACAAGTTGCTCTTTGAAGTCCTCCACACTTACTTGTGTTGGTATATCTGTATATGAGTAGTACTCCTTTGGAGGGTGAGTGGTAGCAAGACCTCCAAGGTGTATCATCAGGAGCAGGGCAGCTTCAGCTTGATTGGACCTCTTTCCTGTGTGCTTGGCCTCTTCTCCCACTCTGTCCTGGCTGCTACCTCACTCAGGAATTTCTTGATTGCTATACTTATATTCTCACTGCAGCACTTTTCAATGAGCCATAGACTTGAATGGGAAACATAAACAAATTAAAATTTTAATTTAATTCGTGGGTACCCTCCATTTGTTTCAGGGTTCTACAAATGAAGCAAAAATGGTTGAATTCATTGCATTTTATCCATTTGTTTCAAATGAATGCACATCCTTAATTCACACTGTAGTTCACTCCAAAGAACTTCTCTAAAGTTGCCATAATTCTACTTACTTGTACAATTTTCTCAACACAATTTTCCCTTGAATCAAGTCTTACATACATGCAATAAATATTTATTTCTTTATTTATGAAATGTATTGATTGATACAGTCTGTGGCCAAGTGCAGGAAACATGTTTTCTTAATGCCATTTAAATTATAAAATAGACCTACAACAGCCAATAAAAACTTTAAGTAGGTCGACTAAATAGGAACTTAAACTTCACTTCTGATTGGAGTGACAAAATAATCATGACCTATGATTAGGAACCTTCATTTATATTTTATTTTTCCTGGGATTTCTCAATGTTTATTATAACGAACAAAAAGGGGAGAAAAAACAGTGGAAAATGTCATCTTTTTCCCCACTGATTTTCTCCCATGTTTGTTTATTATAATAAATACTATGAAATTCTTGGAAAAATAAATAAAAACTGAAAATGAAGGTCCCAACCTATGATCTTGATCATAAACCACCCTTCATTGCCACCATCACCACCTCCATTAAGTGTACTCACATGCAGGTGGGGATTTGTTGGATTATAAACAACAACTTCAATAATAAAGCTCAATAAACGGGAAAAACTGGAAAAAAAAAACCCCTAAAATGATGGCCCTTTAATTTAAATGCTGTGGTTTTAGGGTTTTCTTTTTCAAAGCATTTCTATAGATGCAGCATTTTCAACCCTTTTGAACTCAAGGCCCTTGGACGGTAACTTTTAAACAGGCGCGTGGGTGCACGTGTGCCCACGTTCATCGGCCCGCACCGAGGGAAACGGCCATTTTATAACATACATGTGTATATGCGTGCATGTTATAAAATAGCCTGACCACGCACGCACGTGTGCACAATTTTAAGTGGATGAGCGCCTACGAGCACAAATGCTGCTTCTACCGCATAAGTGGGGAGATTTTAAAAGATACCCGCGCCAGCGCCTTTACCAGTTTTTTACCAGTTCATTCCCAGTTCGCACAGGTAAGGAATAGGACTTCCAAACCCTCCTAGCTTAATAGCCTCCTTTCTCCCCTATTAGCCTCGACCCTTAAAACCCCACCAATCTATTTATCTTTATTTGATTACTTACACATCCTCCATAGCACAAGTAAAGCAGCACGCGCATGTTATAAAATCGGGCGTAAATTTGTGTGCGCCGGGTTGCGCGCACAAATCTCTACGCCCGCGTGTATCTATTAAAATCTGGCCCTGTGTGCGTAAGTATTTACGTTGCTAATTTGAAGTTGAAATCCAGGAATGCACATGCCCTGCTCAGACCACACCCACCCCTTGCCCCCTTTTTTGAAACTTTTCATTTGTGCGCATAGCAGGATAGATGCGCGTACTCGGGCGGCTTTTAAAATCCGCTCGGCGCACACCAGCCCAACATATTCGCGTATCTCCCAGTTAGGTCACACAATGGGCTTTTAAAATTCACCCTTTTAATGTTTCCAATAGAGTTCCTTCAAGGAAGCCAAAAGATACACAAAAGACCAAAAAACTGCTTATATGATAATATATTGTTCTGCCTCAAGTTTTTTTTTTTTTTTTTTACATAAATGCATAACGACACCAATTTACACCGAATCAGGCTCATATTCCGGTCCCTGATGGAGTTTCCAGTGTATCAGTCGTGAGTGAGAGGTTCAAGTTTTTTTTTTAGCATATGTGGTTGAAATCTCTAGTACTTTAATTTAAGAAACCAAATGAAGTATGTGTAGGGAAAGTATTTCAGACTGATTTATTCTCAGTAGTCCTTTAAAATCCATACTTCTGCTCTCTTAATCGTAACAGCACAGTATTTAGATACAATCTGCTTGTCCACTGAAAATGTGATAGCAGCAGCATTAGCATGGCTAGTTTCTTTGCTTAATTCTTGATTAAAGTAGTGTGTTTGTCATGAAACGTCACTTAGATATGCAGAATTAAAAGACAAAAGCAAGTTGTGGGTGATATCTCCAGTAATACTTGAAAATTTGACACTGATCCATAGCAAAAGAAATGCAAAAAATATGTCCTCATGGCTTTGTCTTTGCCCTGTGACAAATCTAACTCATTAGTACAGTATGTAATTGTGATACTTTTAAATCTCATGGTCCCTCAAAGATCCAACTGAATTTGAAACAAATTGTCAAACTTATTATTCCCAAGTCTTTTCATATTAAAACAGAGAAACTTTGTTAAAATGTGGTGCTTTTTGCTGATAAATGCAAATTACTTTCTTCTGTCTAGTCTTCTGATTTGTGAAAGGTTGACTTAGATCTCTGCTTGATACTTCCAAAGTATTTTCACTGGATAGAAATACTTTTTTTTTTTTTTTTTTTTTAAATCACTACTCCATATTTGACATATTTCTTCCTTAGGGCCTTATTTAATTGCATGCAGGAAGTTCAATGTTGTGTGATAACTTGAAGGGAACACATATTTTGCTTTCATCATTGATGAAATCAGCCACACTAGTGGATGACATCAACCAATGGCACCAAGATGGATTAGCTGTCTCAGCTACTCCCACACAAACCTCCTCAGTTATTTTCTGTCGGCTTCTTTGGCCAGACGTGAAGCCAGTGACATCTTTGACATATTAAAGATTATTGACACCCCAAAGGAGATAACTGAAGTGCCAATTCATCGTCTACGCCAAGATTTGAAGTAAAAAAATAGGGAATACCTCTATTTCCATTCTCCTGTCCTCAAAGAAACTGGAAGTGAAAGAGTTCAGCACAACAAGCTGCAAATATCCCACAAATTGATGGCAGTAGAGTTTGTGTTAAGAAAACAAAAACAGTAGAGTCCACTTATTATGCCCCCAGGCAAATGCTACAAGGTTCTTGAGTCGGTACGGAAAAAGATTTTTCCAAGGTCCATGCTGAACTGAAGGATCACAGCCCATAGAAACATAGAAACATATAGAAACATAGAAGTGACGGCAGAAGAAGACCAAACGGCCCATCCAGTCTGCCCAGCAAGCTTTCACACCCATCTGTTTCCATAATCTGTTACTCTGACCACTGAGGTCAGAGCCCTTATTGGTAACTATTTGGTTCCAATTCCCTTCTACCCCCACCATCGACGCAGACAGCAGTGCTGGAGCTGCATCCAAGTGAAGCATCCAGCTAATTGGTTTGGGGCAGTAACCGCCGCAATAAGCAAGCTACTCCCGTTTGTTTACCCTGCATGTGCAATTCAGCCATTGTTGGTTGTCTGAATAAAAATCCTCTTTACTTAATTCCCTCTGTTGCTGAAGCAGTGAGCTGTGCTGGATACTTATTCCAAGTCAAGTATCATGTTTAATTGATTCGGGATAGTAGCCACCGTAACAAGCAAGCTACACCCATGCTTATTTGTTTACCCAGACTATGTAATTCATTCCTTGTTGGTTGATGCTGATATAAATCATCTTTTCTTCATTCTCTCTGCCGTTGAAGCAGAGAGCTATGTTGGATGTGCATTGCAAGTGAAGTATCAGGCTTAATTGATTCGGGGGTAGTAAGCGCCATAACAAGCCAGCTACTCCTATGCTTATCTGTTTACCCAGACTATGTAATTCATTCCTTGTTGGTTGATGCTGATTAAAGTCCATCAGCTGCATATGATCCAGTATATTCACTCATGCATAGAAAAGATCCAGGAGCTAGTAGCTCACCTGCCAGTAGATACAAAGGAGTGCATCATGGTTACTATACAGAAAAATGAGTAGTGTGGCAGTCACCTGATAAGATGAACCTATAATGCATTTGATACATCATCTAGATCTTCATCCATAGCTATTGGAGTGTGTAGGCTAGCCTGACTTAATGCATCAGGTTTACATGAAGATATCCACAAGAAACTTACAGATGCTTCATATATGGGGAATAATCTCTTCAGAGAGGAAGTAGACAGTAGATCTTATTGTGGCAAGCCCCTGGTTAGCCACCAGATGGCCCTAGATATCTACCTTAGGAATTAGCTAGCTAGAAGGTGATACCACATATCAGCACCTCCCCCAGGGGCCATCTGAAGTGGTTGGACACTTTTTTCTATAAGTAGGGGCTAGGAATAGGTTAGGTGTGACATCTGAGTTCAATGCTTAGAGAGTGAGGAGCTCTCAGAGTATTTTTTCTTTCAGAGTAAGGCTTATCCCCTCATTGAGTATACCTTTTGGAGGCTATTCCTTTTTAGGCACTACCCACCATTCTAGATGTGCCTCTATGTTACAAACAGAGACTTTGTTAAGTGTTTTACTATTTTGAGAAGTACAGTTGGGGTGGAATACTGGTCCTTTTCCTTAGATCCAGAGGCCAGGACACTGAAGACCTGGTAGAACCTTGTCCAGGAGAGAGGCAAATCTGCAATGACAGTGATTTCCCTCCATAGGATTTTTTTTTTTTTACTATCAAAGAGTTATACTATTTTGTTGTCCACCCCACCTTGCCTGGAGCTGGGCTGGGAAAAGCACAGTTCTGAACTGTACCATCAGACCCCTCCTTCAAAGAGGTCTCATATCTGTAAGGAAGAAAGTGAAGAAATCTGAAGACCCTCAACATATTCTTCATCCAGGACACACGCTGGGTACCAGGACCCAGGTAGGATTGTTCCATGTGTTATGGGGATAACCCGCAGAGTAAGATTTTCCCCAGAGACTGGGCATCTTACCCACTCAGTGCAGGAATGGTAGGAATCACCCAAGGAACCTAAATTCAAATACTTATACGGAGAGAAGAAGATATTTGGCTGTAACTTCAGTTTATTGATGATTGGACATTGCTTTAACTTTTGACTAAATCTGCGTTGTGTTCAGTTTATCTGTCCCTAAAGTGTTGCATTAAAATACCCACTAAGTTACAGAAGGAAAATACCCCTAATAAGAAAAAAGCCCTTCACCACCTGGGCCATAAGCATTAGATTACCCCCACAGAAGGAACTCACACCTTGGGAAGTAACTGGATGGGAAAGAGTAGTAGCACGGACAGCCCCAGAAAACTAAATTCTTTTGTGTGCCCTTTGGGATCAAGAAACCCATAAAAAGGGATTATATTATTAAGGACCATTGTTCCACCCTCCAAACTTTGATCACAGCCACAACATATCAGCCATCTTTCACTGGAAGATCTTAGTCCTCTGCCTATAGAAGATAATATTATTATCCTAGGAGAAGTTATCAACCACAGCAGCAAAATCAACTGAGCATGTCAAAGAGCCAAGAGACAACCAAAAGTACAGCAGTCCAACCAGACTAAGTCCTCTGTGAGTCTTTGACTGCCCAATATGGGTATAACTGGTCCACATATAGCCACCTTGAAATAGCTACCTGAGTGTGGCAAACTTCAGTTCTTTAAGGAAAGATGGAATCTCATGACATCCGCCACATGAGTTCTGATGATTATTTTCTAGGGATACTGTTTTCATTTCTAGTATCCTTCTCTGAAAGATACTGAAAGAAGATATTCTGTGAAACCACAAAGGATTGGGGGGGGTATAGCGTGAAAAAGAAAATAAGCAAATAAATAAATAAATAAAACATAAAAATATCAAAGGTATGCAAACCCAAATATTTATAGGATTAATTCTTTATATTAGTTCTTTATAGTTAAAGGAGTTATATTAGGCACTCCGGAGTTTCGTTATTCATGTTAAGCCTGTTGCTTTCATCTGTTTTCTTCCTGTAAAGCCTGTTGTATGTAAAGCCTGTTGCTAATTTATTGTTTACTGTAAACCGAGGTGATGTATATTTTTACGTGCCGCGGTATATAAAAATCACTAAATAAATAAATAAATAAATAAATAATTGACAATAGTTAAAATGACCAATGTAATACTAATAAGGCACATACAAACGTATTAATTACAATCTAACATGGTCTTGTTTCTGTAACAGTGCCTGCATCAAAGGTAAAATTTCATTTAATCTATTCACAAAATAGTTCCAAATAACAGTAAGAAAGCATAAAAAAAGCAGACAAATGACAGAGCACCTATAAAGATAAAAACATAAAAGATGAAATATATATATATATATATATATACATTTATTGATATACTTGAAAACAACAGAGACTAGGGAAACATCTCGGAAAAACCTGGAGAGCATTACGTATGTACATATCTATCCAATATAGGGTGAGTGCCATAAATGAATACAGCTAACATAAGAACTTAGAACAAAAGAAATACCATGCTGGGTCAAATTAAGGTCCACTGAGCCCAGCATCCTGTCTATGTCAGTGCAAGTACCTGGCAGATCCTATAAACTAGATCTATTTCCTGTTACTTCCAGAGATAGTAATAGCTTTCTTTAGTCTACCTGGCTAATAATGTGTTATGGACTTTTCCTCTAGGAACTTGTCCAAACTCTTTTAAACCTCACTATACTAGTCACCTTGACCATGTCCTCTGGCAACAGACTCCACAGTTTGTGCGCTCGTTAGCAAAGTACTTTTTACTATTTTGTTTTAAATCTGCTGGCTGGTAGTTTCAAGGAGGATCCCTTTGTTTTAGAATTTTTGAAATGGTAAATAACCGTTAACCATCCTTTATGTACCCATTCCACCCCACTCATGATTTTATAAACTTCCATCATGTTCCCTCTCAGCTCAATTGCTACTTACCATGAACACCATGAGGGATTGCTTATATTTCTCCAACCCTTAGCATCAAGATTTATCACCCTATCAAAAATCCTGCAATTCCATGGGGATCTTAATTAGGTGCTCGTGCAATTTATGAAGCATCATGTCTGAAGCATCTGACGTGGAATGCTATTTTTTTCATAGCAGTTATTTCCACTCGCACAATAAGTGAGCTTCAAGTGCTTGCATCTTATTCCCCATGTCTAAAGGTCTTCCAGAACAGAGTGGCTCTAAAAACTCAACCCATTTTCCTTCCAAACATGGTATCAGCCTTTCACCTTAACTAAGCGATTGTACTGCCAATTTTCTTCCCCAAATTTCATGTTTCTATGGGAGAGCAAGCCCTTCACACTCTAGAGTGCAGAAGAGCATTATCACATTGATAGGAAAACAACCCAGCTGTTTATTTCCTTAGCAGGCTGCATTGACTTTTGTTATAAGTAAGCAGATGAGACTCTCCAGGATAATGTCAAAGCACACCAAGTCAGAATAACAACAACGTCCATAGCTCATCTACGTTCAACCTCCATAGAGGAGTTATGCAAAGCTGCAACCTGGTCATCCATACATACAGTCACCTCTCACTATTGTTAGACTGTTTAGACAAGCAGTCCTCAGAAAAACCCTATTTGCGACACGTAAAGCTCCAAATCTCCCACTTGTCCTCCTCTTTTATTGGTTATGCTCATAAGCCTGCGATGTCATTCATGAGGTAGAGAGCATGCTGGGACCGTCAAGGGCATTCTATCCTGCACTACAACGTGTCTCTTGACTAAGGACTTGCACAACCCTCAGCTTGGGAGACTCCACAAGTGTGGATGATTTCATTCTGCTTGTCAAAAATGTAGGGAACTGACCATAAAAAAAACAAAACCAGGATAACATATACCCTCCCACCAACTCTACAGTTGAAGTCTTAGCTTAGCTTTGTAATAAACAGAAGAGATTCATACAGGAGTGGCTGCGTGGGAACTGACATACATCACATGCTCAGAAAAATCCAGAAGGTTTCTGAGCTCGCTAATCTGTCTCGGCACCATTGGATGATATCACCCACTAATGTGGGTGATTTAGCCTGCTGTCTACAGCCAGCCCTCATTTTGATTAAGTAACTGTGCTTTACTTAGCTGGCAGAAGTTTTATTCACATATTTCTATCTATATTTTATGAAAATAACTGGGCAGTTACTTTAATTTCCAAAACTGCACAACAGTTTACAGAAGTGCCAATTAGTTAAAATAGATTGTAACATTTGTTTACTGTTGGTTGGCTTTTGATGGTCTAATAATGTTTCAGATTAACTTCTTGGCAAACTGACAGCCTTCAACAAAAATCATCTGGAATGTAGTTTTAACAACCATTAGATATCTGAAAACCGAAACAGAATTACTCCAGCTTTAGAATTTTAGGTAGGAAAATAATGGAGATTGTAGCAAAACCCATATTAGTTTATTTCTCTGCCTATAAATTCTTCCCAAGCTCTCTACCTTATTTCAGATGTTTGTTCTCCTCAGCTTTATTTGTTCAATGCTTATTACTGTATGTAATCGTGCTTCCAGTTTCTCTTCTCTCTATCCCAGAATGCAGTAGCACCCTACTGAAATCCATATTCTCTACCTCAGAACAAAGGGCCATTCCTCTAAAACAGTCTCCATCATACCTAATAGCTATCCTTCTGCCTTGACCCCTGTATTTGCGAGCTGGGTGTGGGGACATAACACACGTGAAACATGAGTTTATGGAGCAGCGAAAAAGGACTGAAGCCTCAAGGACGACATCATTGCTCACTGATTTCAGGTTTCTGCTGATTCAACCCTAGTACATGTTAAGTTATGTTATACTTATATATCACATCTCTCAAACATAAGAATATAAGAAGTTGCCATACTGGGTTAGACCGAGGGTCCATCAAGTCCAGCATCCTGTTTCCAACAGTGGCCAATCCAGGTTACAAGGACCTGGCAAGTACCCAAACATTAAGTAGATCCCATGCTAGTAATAGCAGTGGCTATTTTCTAATTCAACTTGATTAATAGCAGTGGCTATTTTCTAATTCAACTTGATTAGTAGTTAATGGACTTCTCCTCCAGAACTTATCCAAACCTTTCTTAAACCCAGTTACACTAACTGCCCTAACCATATTCTTTGGCAACAAATTCCAGAGCTTAATTGTCCGTTGAGTGAAAAAGAATTTTCTCCAATTTGTTTTAAATGTGCTACTTGCTAACTTCATGGAGTACCTCTCAGTCCTTAGATTATCAAAAAGAGTAAATAACCGATTCACATTTACCCGTTCTAGACCTCTCATGATTTTATAGACCTCTATCATATCAACCCTCAGTCGTCTCTTCCCCAAGCTGAACAGCCCTAACCTCTTTAGCCTTTCCTCATAGGGGAGGCATTCTATCCCCTTTATCATATTAGTTGCCCTTCTCTGTACCTTCTCCAGTGCACCTACATCTTTTTTGAGATGCAGTAACCAGAATTGAACACAGTACTCAAAGTGCGGTCTCACCGTGGAGTGATGGAGAAGCATTATGACATTTTTCGTTTTATTTACCATTCCCTTTCTAATAATTCCTAACATTCTGTTTGCTTTTTTGATTGCCATAGCACACTGAGCTTACGATTTCAATGTATTATCAACTATGACGCCAAGATCTTTTTCCTGGATGGTAGCTCCTAATATGGAACCTGACAGCGTGTAACTACAGCATGGGTTATTTTTCCCTATATGCATTACCTTGCACTTGTCCACATTAAATTTCATATGCCATTTGGATACCCAATCTTCCAGTCTCGCAAGGTCCTCCTACAATTTATCACAATCCACATGTGATTTAACTCTGAATAATTTTGTATTGTCTGCAAATTTGATCACCTCACTCGTCGCATCCCTTTCCAGCACCGGTCCAAGTACAGATCCCTAAGGCACACCACTGTTTACCTTTTTCAACTGAGAAAATTTACCTTTTAATCCTACTCTTCTTTCTTTTAACCAGTTTGTAATCCACAAAAGGACATTTTTAGTTTTGTTAGAAGCCTCTCATGAGGGACTTTGTCAAATGCCTTCTGAAAATCCAAATACACTACATCTACCAGTTCACCTTTATCCACATGTTTATTAACCCCTTAAAAAAATGAAGCAGATTTGTGAGGCAAGACATCCCTTGGGTAAATCCATGGTGGCTGTGTTCCATTAAACCATGTCTTTCTATATGCTCTGTGATTTTGATCTTTAGAATAGTTTCCACTATTTTTCCCGGCACTGAAGTCAGACTCATAGGTCTATAGTTTCTGGATCACCCCTGGAGCCATTTTTAAATATTGGGGTTATATTGGCCACATTTCAGTCTTCAGGTACAATGGATGATTTTAATGATAGGTTACAAATTTTAACTAATAGATCAGAAATTTCATTTTTGAGTTCCTTCAGTACCCTAGGATGCATACCATCCGGTCCAGGTGATTTGCTACTCTTTAGTTTGTCAATCTGGCCTACTACATCTTCCAGGTTCACAGTGATTTATTCAGTTCATCTGACTCATCGCCCTTGAAAACCATCTTCGGATCCAGTATCTCCCCAACATCCTCATTAGTAAACACAGAAACAAATAATTCATTTTGTAGTTCACAACAATATAATAGTTACATCAATAAATGGCAGTTCACAACAATATAGTAGGTACATCAATAAATGATAATTCTTTACAACGAAGAATTGTAAGGTTTGTGGACCCTTGTTGCTGTGGCGAGGTTGACACAACCTACAGGGAAGACCCTATAGATCCCCAGTGACAGCTGGGCTAGCAGGAGATGGATCTGGACCTTCACCTATACCAACCCCTTTCCCCTTGGGTTGAGCCTTCGGGTTTTGGGGCCAAACAGGTCTAAGCAAAAGTCTCTTAGGAGGCAGAGGGTGCATAGGTCTCAAGTCAGGCTAGGGTCAGTAGCAGATGGCAGGCAAGAATGGTCAATGTCCAGGCTAGGGTCAGTGGCAGGTGGAAGGCAAGTGTGATCAATTTCTTAATCCAGAAGTCAGTCCAAGGGCAGTCGAAGGGAACACGAAAAAGGACTGATGAGGCAGGGCAGGAAGGAAGGCTGGGGCTGGATAAGATGAAGCAGGCTGGACTGGATAGATGAGGCAGACTCAGTTGGAGATATGAGGCAGAGGAGAAGCAGAAACTCACACTACACAGGTAGGTAGGCGACCTATTGCTGAGGCAAAGGAAGGAGTTCTGAGAAGCCCTATATAGGGCTGGAGTCCTGACATCATCGGGAGGCACTGTGGGCAAGTTCCCATTGTGGGCCCTTTAAATGTGGCAGCATCTGACATGTGCACGCCTAGAGGAGCAGAATAGGGGAGTGATAGTGGCAATGTTCTTCCATGGAGCAAACGCCTGGCGGTATCCCACTGCAGGGGATGGAGAGCAACCGGTCAGCAACATCAGGTAAGTGCTGCGGCTCTTGGGGATGCAAAATGTAACAACAGTGCAGCAATAAACTACTATACATGCTATGCTATAGATGACATGAGAAGTACCTGTTAAAAACAATAAAGGAATACAGTCTTCCTTGAAGTGGAACACTCATAACAAGGAAAAAAAGACAATTTTACAGATGGTGGAATGGATTGATAATCCCTAAGGAAACATCTAAACAAATATCAGTACTTAACAATAGAATGGCAATGTTTTGCCAATCAGCTATTAGTATTGTTTTAAAACATGCATTTTTATTTAGACTTTTCATTCCCCATCCATTGGACACTGAAATGGAACTGCTGACTTGGAGGGTAAGTTGGAATAATGCTATGGATCACAGGTAGAAAAAAATATAGAGCCAGCAGCATGACATAGCTGAGGCCCCTGTCCTCAGAGGGAAACTAGTGTTCTTATTCCATGACAAGGGATAAACAACATGTCAAAGAAAGGCAATGTAATGGAACAGTCATTGTCTTGAAACTTGTCAATTTGTTAAAATATGATCGTACTGGGAAATGTAAATAGACTAGATGCTAGTATAGGCTTCACAAATCATCATGTAATACAGCTAGAAATATACTAGTGAGAAAAAGCTATGCACCATAACATATGTATGTAATAATGAGATCCACATGGAAAAATATTAAGATAAATATTCATGATTTGTTTTTTATGCAACTTTTTATAATACTCCATTTCTGACATGCAGTTGATATCAGGTATGCTTTGTGTTTTAGTTTGCCACCTCAACTGTGTTGTACTTTTTGCCTTCCCATCAACGTTAAGTAGAGGAATAAAATCTTTAATCCAGAAGCCCAAGTTATTTCTCCAGAAATAATAAAACCAGAAGCAGATGTAATATAATCTTCAGCACAGTGCTTGGCACTGTACTTTAAGGCTGGCCTGTAAAACCTATTACAATACAGCAGGATTTTTGTCTTGGCAGTTGATCCTCATAGCAGAGGATCAACTGCTAAGACAAGGTACAGAGAAGGTATAGACAAGGTACAGAGAAGGGCTACCAAAATGGTAAGGGGAATGAAACAGCTCCCCTATGAGGAAAGACTAAAGAGGTTAGGACTTTTCAGCTTGGAGAAGAGACAGCTGAGGGGGGATATGATAGAGGTATTTAAAATCATGAGAGGTCTAGAATGGGTAGATGTGAATCGGTTATTTACTCTTTCGGATAATAGAAAGACTAGGGGGCACTCCATGAAGTTAGCATGGGGCATATTTAAAACTAATCGGAGAAAGTTCTTTTTCACTCAATGCACAATTAAACTCTGGAATTTGTTGCCAGAGGATGTGGTTAGTGCAGTTTGTGTAGCTGTGTTTAAAAAAGGATTGGATAAGTTCTTGGAGGGGAAGTCCATTACCTGCTATTAATTAAGTTGACTTAGAAAATAGCCACTGCTATTACTAGCAACGGTAACATGGAATAGACTTAGTTTTTGGGTACTTGCCAGGTTCTTATGGCCTGGATTGGCCACTGTTGGAAACAGGATGCTGGGCTTGATGGACCCTTGGTCTGACCCAGTATGGCATGTTCTTATAGCACTTACCATACCTGGGAACTCTCAAGGTTTGACCCAGACTCTCTGGGTTTAGAGATCTGACTCCAGATTCAAGAGATTTGGGCACCTAACCTTTATTTACTGAATTGGGTTTATTACCCTCTTTTCTGAACGGCAGTGTACAACATATTAGACTGGCACCATGCAATCAGAAACTAAGAATTATAGCTTACTAATTCTAGTTTAACATTTCTAACGTGAAGAAGAGCATGAGCAATAAGAATTAAACATGAAATAAATCAGAAATCAAGGCTAGACTTGTAGTAAATAATATCTCAGCAAAACAATAGGATGTAGCAGCACGTTTAGGCATTCATTCATCTGTGGTGCCTGGCAGTTTACAGCCGTCAATTTAGTTTTATTTGTTTGTTAAGGAGTCTGGATCTGCCCAAATAAAAAACCTCTCCAACTGAGCCCTTAAATTTAAGTACCTAATTGTACTGGATGCCTTAAAAGTGGGCAGGGCCAGGGAACAGAATCAGACTGGGAGAATGAAGTTAAATGCTCAGTCTGATTTCCAGCACTGGGTGCTTAATTTAGGAGGTTCCATAGCCGGCCTCAGTGTAAGGTGCTTACACTTAGGGGCAGATTTTCAAAGGGGTATGCGCGTAAGATACGCGCGTACCCCCCGAAAACCTGCCCCAAGCTTCCCCTGCGCACGCCGAGCCTATGTTGAATAGGCTCGGCGGCGCGCACAAGCCCCGGGATGCGCGTAAGTCCCGAGGCTTTCCTGGGGGGGAGGGCGTGTCGGGGCGTGTCGCGGCCGGCGCGCCATCGGGGGCGTTTCGGGGGTGTGGGCGTGGTTCCGGCCCGGGGGCATTTCGGGGGCATGGCTGATGCCTCCGAAACTGCTCCCGGGCCGGGGAATCGCGTGCCGGCCAGCTGGCCGGCGCGCACGAGTTACGCCTGGCTCGGGCAGGCGTAACTTTTATAATAAAGGTAGGGGGGGGTTAGATAGGGCTGTGGGGTGGGTTAGGTAGGGGAAGGGAGGGGAAGGTGAGGGGAGGCAGAAAGTTCCTCCGAGTCCACTTTGATTTCGGAGCAGCCTCGGAGGGAACGGAGGCAGGCTGCGTGGCTCGGCGTGCGCAGGCCGCCGATTTTGCGCAGCCTTGCGCGCGCTGACCCCAGATTTTAAAAGATACGCATGGTTACGCATGTATCTATTAAAATCTGGAGTACTCTTGTTTGCACCGGGTGTGCGAACAAAAGTACGTGCGCGCGTACTTTTTTAAAATCTGCCCCTTAGAGTTCAGTGCTCTTTTCTCCTGGCCCTGAACAGGCAGTCTAGGATGGCTAATTGGCTAAAAGAAAGTGCCTAGCTCAGGAGTCTAACTTAGCCTTCTAAACTGAGGTGCTCTGCATTTTCTAAATATCAGTCTCTTTGGGTTTTGGTTTTTTTTAACCAGTATTACCAAGCCACACTGTGGATTCAGAAAGACTAACCCCAATGAACTGTTGGTTTCTTGAGAGCTACATTCCTTTAAAAACACTTATTTTATTATAATCTTTCATTTTCAGTGTTACCCTTTGTCTAGACTCTAGACTTGCTGTTTTTAATACAAGGGTCAGGTTACCATTTGAGAAATGAATTCACTTGTACTGCGCTCCAGTTTATTTGTCTCTTAGGAGCTCTTTTTGTGCTAGATTTCTGGTGGGTAAACATATATATTTAATACTCTATCAAAGCACAAATGTTTGCCTGCTGCCATGTCTTCCACTTCCCTCCATCTACTTCACAGCATCCCACAGGAAACGGTTTAACTTCAGGCATATGAAGCAGTTTAAATTATTTAGGATATCTAACAAGGCTTCTTGCATGCCAAGAACAGGATGAAGTGCGTGTATGAGTTTCAAACTCGTTACAAGGCGGAGAAGTGCTGGGGCAAAATGAGTCCAATTAACCAAGAGTTCTAGCCTTTATGCACATCACCGCTGCTAACAGCATGTCCGTTGTACCTACAGTATGGTAATGGCAGTGCTTTTCTCCCTAACACATTCCTCAGCGTTCTGTCCTAACTGTGGAACAGAAAAATGTGCTTCTGTAAGGCTGATACCTTGTTTGATAAGTCAGCAAATCAAGCTTCCACGACATAAGAGGACTCACAGAACCTTAGCCCTGAATGTTCTTTATGATTGTTTCTTTATTTCACAAGGCAAGTACCCCCATTCTTTGCAATCCAATTTCAGATACAGCTTAAAAATGCAGATTACGGTAATTGACCTTCAGGGATGGTGTTATTTTAGAGCGGTGGCTAAATAAATCGAAGGTAAGACGTACAGCAGCCATTGATGGTACTAAATCATAAGGCCTTTCTCTAAACCATCATTTCCTTTGGAGCATTTAGCCACATGCCATTCTGTAAGAAGCACTTAAATGTAAAGCATATGTTCACCCTTAATTATAATGAGCATCCTAAACTTTTACTATATGTTGCCATCCCAATATACAGCACTCCGGTATTGCAGGAACTCCACTGGCTCTCAATCTCTCTGCTAATTCTATTCAAACTTGGTTGCTTAACTTTCAAAGCCTTTTGTTCTGGGACTCCTTCTTATTTGGCCAATTTTTTTGGTTCCTTATGTCCCAGGCCGCTCTCTCCGTTCTTTGCAATATGACTTGGTTCAAGTACATTCTTTTAGAGAGATGGTCAAAGAGGAACTCAGGAAGTGTCCTTTGCTTTTCTTGCCCCCTAGTATTGGAATTCTTTACCACTTACCCTTCATTTAGAAAAGGAATATTCTAAATTCAGAAAGTCACTTAAGACTGTTTTATTTTGACAGGATTATACTTGCTGATGTTTCTGTTGTATATGATTGCTATTTTATGCTGATTTTATTATTGCAGATTATTTTATGTATCACCTTATGTTTTATTGTTAAGGTTTTATTATTGTATTTTGTATTCATTTTAATTTCTTAATATTGTTATTGTTTTATCTTTTAATTGTATATTGCTTTGATTTATGTAAGAAAAGCGATTTATCAAATACAATAACCTAACTAACAAACGTACTACCTGGAGAATCTCAAGCCCATTCCTGTGATGTCAGAATAAATTTGTTAAAAGGTGATATGGGTGAATGTACACACATAGGAGGTAACTTTCAAAGGAGTTATGCGTATAAATGTAACATGCCATCATAGCAATTTTCAATAACCCACTTATGCGGGTAAAGTGCATTTACACGTGTAAAACCTAGTTTTAAGCATGTATATCCTTTTGAAAATTACCCCTACAGTTCTGAATTGCTCTTTTATACATATGGACATTGAGAAGATGAAGAAAAAACCCGAGGTGTCAGGATAGTTTTGCTCATTCTCTGTAACACAACTCTTTGGAGGTATAGGTTTGAATGTCAAAATATAACTCAAACACTTAAGCCTAAATTTTCAAAGGCCTGCGTGCGTAGAAAGTGGGGTAAACGCACGTGGCTGGGCTTTGTGTGCGCCGCCCGCATTTTAAGATGGACCCGGCCGTGCACGTAAACCCCACTATGCGCATAAGTGCTGGGTCCTGAAAAAGGGGCAGGCCGGGGTGCGTGGTCTGGGCAGGGAGGGGCAGGGCGGGACGGAGGCCGGCTGGGACAGCGGCCATTAGCTGCTGTCCCGGGGAAGCGCGTGCCGGCAGCTGGCTGGCTCGTGGAAAATACTTCTGCTCCAGAGAAGCAATAAGTAGAAAAATGTTAAAAATTTTGGCTAGCTAGGTAGGGTTTAGGGGTTGGGGTAGAGAGGAGAAAGGGAAGGAAGGTTAGGCAGGGGGGTAGGGAACTGGAGGAGGCCTGGTTGTGTCACCCCGTGTATTTACGGAAAATTCGGCCCCCCCTGTGCGCACTGACCCAGTATGGCATGTTCTTATAGCATTTACCATACCTGGGAACTCTCCAGGTTTGACCCAGACTCTCTGGGTTTAGAGATCTGACTCCAGATTCAAGAGATTTGGGCACCTAACCTTTATTTACTGAATTGAGTTTATTACCCACTTTTCTGAATAAGAAATTCACTCACGTGGATTTTAAAATCTAGCGTGCACCTTTTAAAATCGACCCCTTATTTTCTTTAAATCCTTACAATAATCATTCACTAAAACTTCATTTTCTCTCTCTTTCCCTTTTTTTTTTCTTTTTACTGAAGCATGTGCCCAAATATTTAAACGGCTTTTAAGGATGGATGCCTCCACTTGGATGACATCAATCATTTTGTATATAAATTCAGCTATTCACTATCCTATGGAGACATTTTACACTCTGTGAAAGTATATGGAAGACTATATTATTCCACTAAGTATAACCGATGTATAATACAGTTAGCACAATGCTTTGAGAAAAATATAGGTATCATATTAATTTGGATCGAAAGTACCTGCCAGGTATTTCTGATTATAGCTGGAGAATTATTTTAGAATATTGCCATTGGTAGTGCACATGAGTGAGTGCTGAGGATTCCTTATTCACAGTTTCTTGTATACAACAAGAATTGCTAGCCATTATGAGGGTGATGAATAAAACTGTTTTGTTGTTGCTGTGATGTACAAAATATTGAGTGATTGTTGTAGCAGTTTCTGTAGTGACTCATTAAATGGAGGACCTTACTGGCTTGTGAAAGAATTTATTCACAGATTTTATAAGAATACTTAACGTTTCCCCAAATTGTCTGTCAAAGGTAATGCTGTCTAGGTTAAAAACAGCAGTTTGGACTTCACATCAGCTGTAATGTTTAACTACTTTCATGAGCAGGAGGCAAATTCAGTGTGCCAATATAATTTCTGGCTCAAGCTTACAGGATCCCACTGTGAAACGCAATACAAGATGTAAAGGGATGATTGAGTATGGAGTCATAAGTTTCTGAAGCCTTGCATTAGTACAGCAGGTTTGACTTTTAGTATTGTATTGAAACAGCTGCTCTCTAGATAGGCGGTGCTGGACGTCATTGCTTCCCTTTTTTCGAGAATGTCTTACCAGCCTTCAACTTAATGAGAACCAAGTTAAAAAAAAAAAAAAAAAAAGCTATTTAATTGTCTGTTAATTGATAGCCTCCTACTAGGATGGTGAGCGTGAGGAAGTGCATGTTTTCCTGGATGCGAAGTGCTGTCGCCAAATCAAGTGGTTTATGGGGCAAGGCATGTTTTATTTGATGCTACCAAAGGTATTTTTTTTATTTGCAGTAATTAAGGAAGTATGAACATTTTATTTCACCAAGTTGAAGGTTTTTATATTTTTTTTAACTACAATTCAGCAGAAACAGAGCAGTATTAAACTATAGTGGAGGAGTAGCCTAGTGGTTAGAGCAGCAGGCTATAACCCAGGGAAACCAGCATTTAAATCCTACTGTTGCTCCTTGTGATTTTAGTCAAGTCACTTTATTCTATATTGTCTCAGGTACAAAATTAGGTATCCCTGTGGGGATAGGAAAATGCCTATAGTACCTGAATGTAATCTGCTTTGATATACATTTTGAAATGCCAAAAAGCAGAATATAAAAATCTAAATAAATAAAAATACAGATGAATCATCTGTACCTGTGACTGTCAAGAGTATAGTATTCATCTAATTTACAAGCTGCATTCTGATTCATTGTAGTCCATTGCCCCAAAAGTCAAACATTACAGGTTATGGACTACACATACGGTATGCTTTTGGCAAAAGTAAGGCAAACAAAATTTACAGAAAGCCTACAAATCAGTCTTACTGCACAATTTTGAAATAGTGCATTTTTGTCTCAGGGTTTATTTTCTAGCAACTTCAGTAAGGAAGACAAAAAATCTACAGAAAAAAAGTGTTGCAAGATTTTTGTCCAAACACATTCAATTTTAAGAACTGGGGAAAAGTCCCACAGTACTTTTTGTACAAGATTTTGCTTGGCTGATTATTTTTGTGGATTTCCTTTTCCTTTCCAGAATTTGAAGAAATAAAATATTGGGCAAAAGAAGTAGTATTTAAATATTTTGCAAAAAAATTAACTTGCAGAACTTTTTATTCACTTTGGGCTGGATTTTAAAATGGTTACGCGTGCTAGGCCTATTTTAAAAAGGCCCGGCGACTCACGTAAAGCCCCAGGACGCGTGTAAGTCCCAGGGCTTTACTATAGGGGCGGGGGTGTGGGCGGGGCATGGGTGGTTTGGGGGCGGGGTTAGAGGCTCCAGGCACAGTGGCCATTTGCCGCTGTGCTTGGGATCGCACGCTGGCAGTCAGCCGGAGTGCGCAACTTGCGCCTGCCAAATTTTTGGGGAGGGTTAGAGTAGGGCTAGGGGGAGGAAAGGTTAGGGGAAGGGTTGGGAAGATCAGGTTAGGGGGAAAGGAAGTTCCCTTCCAGGCCGCTCCAATTTCGGAGCGGCCTGGGAGGGAACAGGGAAAGACAGCGCTGCTCGGCGCGCAAGGTGCATAACTGTGCACCCCCTTGCGCATGCCGAACCCCCGATTTTATAACATGCACGCGCATGTTATAAAATCGGGTGTACATATGCGCGCGCCGGGTAGCGAGCGCACATGTAGGCCACGCACACTTCTTTTAAAATCTACCCCTTTATTTTTGCCTACTTTTGTCTATAGGCTTTTGATATAGGATGCCTTGCCACACCTTTGCTACCCTAGTTTTAAAGACATTGGATCAGGCTGGGCCAGGCCAGACCAACCCAAAGTCTCACTTCATCCGATGGTGTACAGTTCTGCAGCTGCTTTCCCAAACCTCTTCCTCACTCCTCTGGGCCAGCAGCAGAAGCAGCATTTAATTGCATAATCTCGCAGCTCACACCATGAGACTAACTATGCAGTAGCAGGAGATGTCATATGAATCAAATGCTGCTCCTGCTATTGGCCCATGGGAGTGAAGACGATGTCTGGAAGGGGTAATTATCTATAACCGTAGGGCTGGCCATGCTCAGCCCCAGCAGAAGAGACACCTGGATGTATTGGCATGTGAAGAAAGGGGTGTGTGTGTGTGTGTGTGAGAATGAAAATGAACCTGAGAGTATAGCGGGGGCAACTGTAAGGAGGGAAGGAGTGTGAGAAGTAAAATGAGCCTGGGTTTGAGGTGGAACACATCTGAAGGGAGTGAGGGAGGGAATAGTGGTGAGAAGGGAAAAGAACCTGAAACTAGGGGTAAGAGCATCTGAAGCGAGGTAAGGTTGAGAGGGGAAAAGAACCCAAAGTAGGGGTGAGAGCATCTTGGGGGAGGGTGAGAAGGGAGAAGATCTTGGGCAGGGGAGGGGGAGCATATGGATGGAGGGAGGTAGAAGTGGGGAAGAGCCTTTGGAGAGAGAGAGAGAGGATGAAAGCATCAGGAGAGAGGGAGTCAGAAGGGGAGAAGAATCTCTGGAGAGATTGGGTGATAATGGAGAAAAGCCTCTAGAGGGAGGGGGTGAGAAGGCAGGGGGAAGAAGAACCTCTTGTGGAAGGGAGGTGAGAAGGGGGTAAACCTTTGAACAGAGGGGCTGAGGAGGAGGAAAAGCCTTTGGAGGGAGGGGTGAAAGGAGGAGAAACTTTTGAAGAAAGGGAAGGAGTGAGAAGGAAAGAAAGCTGAGGGAGGGAGAGGTGAGAAGAGGAGTAGAGTGTTAGTGAGAAGATGGGAGGGAGGTTTGGTGAGATGGTGTGGACCTGGAGTGGCAGTCAAAGGAGACAGGGTATTGTAGAGGGGCTGAGAGACAGAGGAAAGGTACAGGGGGTGAAATATGAAAACAGGTCTGTGAAAGAGGTAAGAGACAGAAGAAAGAGTTTGGATCATGCTAGTAGGGGATGAGGGACAGAGAAGGAACTAGGGCTGGTGAAGGAATGAGAGTCAGAGGAAAGTAGATGAGATCTGGGGACAGGGTGAATTGCTAGGGTAGAAATTAGGACTAAGAAGTGGATGAAAGACAAAGAGGGAATAGGAGGCTGGGGAAGGAGTGAGAGACTGGGGGAATGGGAGGACTGGGGAGAGGGTGAGAGTGGAAGACGGAGGCTGGTAGATAAATGAGAGATGAAAAAGAGACTGAGGATTGGAGGGTGAGAGAAAGGAAGAATGAGAGTTCAAATGTAGCTATGAATAGATAGAGGCAAAGAAGAGAGAAATGGAGAAAAAAGATGAAAAGGAAAGATCAGTGACAGAGAGAGATGTAGAGTACGAAGGGAAGAAAACAGGAGGAGAGAGAAGAAATAGAAAATGGAAAGGATACCTGGAAATGACTTTAGAAGATCAACAAGTGGAAAGCAGAAAAGAAAGTCTGAAACCAATCCAATTAAAAAACTAAATGCTAAGGGCCAGATTTTAAAAGCTCTACACACGTAAATCCAGTGGATTTATGCACATAGAGGGGGTTACTTGCGCCGGCTCTATAGCCCCGGGACATGTATAAGTCCCAGGGCATCAAAAAAGGGGCAGTCCGGGGGCGAGGTGGGGGTGGGGCCAGAAGCCTCCAGCACAGTGGCCATTTGCCACTGTGCCGGGGGATCATGTGCCGGCAGGCTGCCGGCGTGCGCAACCTGTGCCTGCCCGGAGGCAGGCGCAGAAAGTAAAATACAATTTGGGGGGGGCTTTAGGATAGGGCTGGGGGGGATAGGTTAGGGGAAGGAATGGGAAGTTAGATTAGGGGGAAGGGAACGGAGAAAGGCCGCAGGCGTCGGCACATGCAAGATGCACTAATGTGCACCCCCTTGCACGCGCTGACTCCTGATTTTATAACATGCATGTGCGTGTCTCCCCCTTCCTGTGCTAGACTGGGGCCTAACTTTGAGAGCACACTGTATCAGCTCCTTCTCCCTCAAAAATAAAAAATACACCTCCACACTCTAACTAAGGCTATTCCCCCCCTTGTGCCTAAAAGGACTTCTGATTCCAGATAAACTCTGGGGGAAGTGCTGTATTGAATGACATATCCCTTTGCAGTGTATTTTTGATTCAAAATATAGCTGGTTAAGTGGCTGCAAAAAGAAAACAAAACTGCTAACTCATGTGCGATGTTACAACATCTTTAATGGTTTGACTCCCTGATTATCCTCCTATCACTTAAATGGATCCAAAAAGCAGTTTTATTACAAATGTTTACCATTCTGAGTTGAATTAATAACAGAAGGACTAGGGGGCACTCCATGAAGTTAGCAAGTAGCACATTTAAAACTAATCTTACCTGTCCAACAGAAAGTTCTCTGTCCAAATAGGCAATGCTGAATCTACCCATTACCCTCTGTCCCAAAGTGTCCCACAAGGCTCCTCCCTGTCTTCCACCCTATTTAATACCTACCTTACCCCCCCTCTGCCAGCTTCTATCAGACCTTGGCCTCAAATTCTACCTATATGCCGATGACATCCAAATCATTATTCCTGTCCATGACTCTATCTCTGATTCCCTTAAGCTTTGGGACACAAGCCTTGTGTCCATTAACACCCTACTCACAAACCTCCACCTTGCCTTAAACACCACCAAAACGGAACTGCTCCTCATATCCCAACACCAAACCCCTAAACTCTCTATTGCTAATGATCCTGCATTCAATGCCATCTCCGCTTAACCATTTGTAAGAGACCTTGGGGTCCTCATTGACCAGCAACTGAACCTAAAGAAATACATCAATACAATCCTCAAGGAGGGATTCTTCAAGCTCAATGTTCTAAAAAAAAACTAAAACCCTTACTCCACACCCATGAATTCTGTACTGTCATCCAGGCCACACTCTCATCTAAAATGGATTACTGCAACTCCCTCTTCCTAGAGCTCCCCTACTCCACCATAAAGCCGCTTCAAATGCTCCAGAATGTGGTAACAAGGACCATCACAAATGCCTCTAAATCAGCCCACATCACTCCTATCCTTAAAGACCTCCATTGGCTCCCTATCCCCTCACGCATCCTCTATAAAACCCTCACCATTATTCATAAATCCATATACAGACACAACTCTAATTGGCTTGACGAACCTCTTTGCCTCACATGCTCTAACCGCCCCACCAGAGCAAACAATAAAGGAACCCTCCACGTGCCATTACTCAAAAAGGCACACCTTTCCTCCACAAGGGACCGCTCCATCTCCATGGCTGGTCCCACGCGATGGAACTCACTACCCACAAATCTGTGACTTGAGCCTTGTACTATCAAATTCAAAAAGAAGTTAAAGACCTGGCTCGTTAAGCAAGCTTACCCAGAGTAGATTCTCCCTCCATTAACCTTATGCTGTATCTCCGATGTATATAGTTTGTGTTATTGCTGCTTGTTAGTTTTATTATATTACTTGTTGCTCTGTTTTTGTTACCACTCGGCCTTTTTCTCCTTTGTCCCTTCCCCAGTACCTGTTTTATGTATTTTCCACCTTTAGTTCGGATGTAAACCGGTTTGATGTAACCACGAATGCCGGTATAGAAAAAGTATTAAATAAATAAATAAAATAATCTGAGAAAATTCTTTTTCATTCAACGCACAATTAAGCTCTGGAATTTGTTGCCAGAGGATGTGGTTAGTACAGTTAGTGTAGCTGGGTTTAAAAAAGGTTTGAATAAGTTCTTGGAGAAGTCCATTAACTGCTATTAATGAAATTGACTTAGGGATAGATTTTTAAAGTTCTGCGTGGGCGTAGATTTGTTCGCGCAACCCAGCACGAACAAATCTACGCCCAATTTTATAACATGCGCGGCTGCCACGCGCATGTTATAAAATCCAGGGTCGGCACGCGCAGGGGGTGCACAATTGTGCAACCTGCGCGCGCCGAGCAGCCTGCCTCCGTTCCCTCTGAGGCTGCTCCGAAATTGAAGTGGCCTTGGAGGGAACATTTTTCCACCCCCCCCCACCTTCCCCTCCCTTCCCCGCCCTAACTAAATCCCCCCTACCTTTGTTAAGAAAGTTACGCCTGCCTGAGGCAGGTGTAACTTGCGCGCACTGGCGGGCTGTCGGTGCGCCATTCCCCGACCCCGGGGCTGGTTCGGAGGCCTCGGCCACGCCCATGGAACGCCCCTGGGCTGGGGCCACGCCCATGGTCCCACCCCCGGAACGCCCCCAAATGCTGCGCCGCCCCCGACACGCCCCCCCAAGCAAAGCCCCGGGACTTACGCGCGTCCCGAGGGCTTTGTGCGCGCCGGCGGTCTATGCAACATAGGCGCGCCGGCGCGCAAGTCCCCTGCGCGCGTAAATCCAGCTGGATTTACGCACGCGGGTCTTTTAAAATCTGCCCCTTAGGGTATAGCCACTAGGGATGTGAATCGTTTTCCATATCGTCTTAACGATAGAAATCGTGTGGCAGGAGAAGAAAATCGTGTTTGGCACGATTATTTCATTGAAAAATCGTTAAAAATCGTTTTTTCCGATTAGTGCGCACTAACTCGAGTTAGTGCGCACTAACTCAAAATGATACAAATAGACACTTTCCAGGTCACTGAAGGTCAGTTAGGAATGAATATGTGTTCCTATTGGCTGGCAGCCCTCTTATCTATTGATGTTACCAAGGTTTCCACTGAGGTGATGGTTGGGGGGATGGGAAATGGAACTGGAAACTCATGAACACCAACAGAAAATGAAACAAAGTGTTCACACTTCCCAGGTCAGTAAAGGTCACTTAGGAATGAATATGTATTCCTATTGGCTGGCTGTGCTCTTATCTATTGATGTTACCAAGGTTACCACTGAGGTAATGGTTGGGGGGATGTGAAATGGAAACAGTTGGAAGCTTGACATGTGATGATCAGCACTCACGTGACTAGAACTTCTTTGTTTATTATTTTTGTTAGCAGGCACCTGAAATGCTAGTGCATGTTGAATTTGCCAATCACTGTGCATTTTAGAAAGGTGGTCCTGGCTGGAACTGTACACAGTTCAAATATATGTAATTGATTGTTGGTAAGTGTATTTTTTAAGTAGCCACACTGGCACAAGTATGTTTACTTTTCCTCCTACTTAACTCACTAGCTCAGCTTTGTAAGAAGGGCTTCTCTGCTTGAGTGAGGGTCAGGCAGCTCCCCCCTGTCTGTGAAGCCAGCCTCTCACTAGTAATGCAGGGAGGGAGCTGTCTCAGACTTCACCATCCTCCTCCCCCCCCCCCCTCACCCACACACCATTCACTAGCTGGGACATGGGGGAAGTCAGGAGTGAGGGTCAGGCAGCTCCCCCCTGTCTGTGAAGCCAGCCTCTCACTAGTAATGCAGGGAGGGAGCTGTCTCAGACTTCACCATCCTCCCCCCCCCCTCACCCACACACCATTCACTAGCTGGGACATGGGGGAAGTCAGGAGTGAGGGTCAGGCAGCTCCCCCCTGTCTGTGAAGCCAGCCTCTCACTAGTAATGCAGGGAGGGAGCTGTCTCAGACTTCACCATCCTCCCCCCCCCCTCACCCACACACCATTCACTAGCTGGGACATGGGGGAAGTCAGGAGTGAGGGTCAGGCAGCTCCCCCCTGTCTGTGAAGCCAGCCTCTCACTAGTAATGCAGGGAGGGAGCTGTCTCAGACTTCACCATCCTCCCCCCCCCCCCTCACCCACACACCATTCACTAGCTGGGACATGGGGGAAGTCAGGAGTGAGGGTCAGGCAGCTCCCCCCTGTCTGTGAAGCCAGCCTCTCACTAGTAATGCAGGGAGGGAGCTGTCTCAGACTTCACCATCCTCCCCCCCCCTCACCCACACACCATTCACTAGCTGGGACATGGGGGAAGTCAGGAGTGAGGGTCAGGCAGCTCCCCCCTGTCTGTGAAGCCAGCCTCTCACTAGTAATGCAGGGAGGGAGCTGTCTCAGACTTCACCATCCTCCCCCCCCCCCTCACCCACACACCATTCACTAGCTGGGACATGGGGGAAGTCAGGAGTGAGGGTCAGGCAGCTTCCCCCTGTCTGTGAAGCCAGCCTCTCACTAGTAATGCAGGGAGGGAGCTGTCTCAGACTTCACCATCCTCCCCCCCCCCTCACCCACACACCATTCCCTAGCTGGGACATGGGGGAAGTCAGGAGTGAGGGTCAGGCAGCTCCCCCCTGTCTGTGAAGCCAGCCTCTCACTAGTAATGCAGGGAGGGAGCTGTCTCAGACTTCACCATCCTCCCCCCCCCCCTCACCCACACACCATTCACTAGCTGGGACATGGGGGAAGTCAGGAGTGAGGGTCAGGCAGCTCCCCCCTGTCTGTGAAGCCAGCCTCTCACTAGTAATGCAGGGAGGGAGCTGTCTCAGACTTCACCATCCTCCTCCCCCCCCCCCTCACCCACACACCATTCACTAGCTGGGACATGGGGGAAGTCAGGAGTGAGGGTCAGGCAGCTCCCCCCTGTCTGTGAAGCCAGCCTCTCACTAGTAATGCAGGGAGGGAGCTGTCTCAGACTTCACCATCCTCCCCCCCCCCCTCACCCACACACCATTCACTAGCTGGGACATGGGGGAAGTCAGGAGTGAGGGTCAGGCAGCTCCCCCCTGTCTGTGAAGCCAGCCTCTCACTAGTAATGCAGGGAGGGAGCTGTCTCAGACTTCACCATCCTCCTCCCCCCCCCCACCTCACCCACACACCATTCACTAGCTGGGACATGGGGGAAGTCAGGAGTGAGGGTCAGGCAGCTCCCCCCTGTCTGTGAAGCCAGCCTCTCACTAGTAATGCAGGGAGGGAGCTGTCTCAGACTTCACCATCCTCCCCCCCCCCCTCACCCACACACCATTCACTAGCTGGGACATGGGGGAAGTCAGGAGTGAGGGTCAGGCAGCTCCCCCCTGTCTGTGAAGCCAGCCTCTCACTAGTAATGCAGGGAGGGAGCTGTCTCAGACTTCACCATCCTCCCCCCCCCCCCCCCCCCTCACCCACACACCATTCACTAGCTGGGACATGGGGGAAGTCAGGAGTGAGGGTCAGGCAGCTCCCCCCTGTCTGTGAAGCCAGCCTCTCACTAGTAATGCAGGGAGGGAGCTGTCTCAGACTTCACCATCCTCCTCCCCCCCCCCCCCTCACCCACACACCATTCACTAGCTGGGACATGGGGGAAGTCAGGAGTGAGGGTCAGGCAGCTCCCCCCTGTCTGTGAAGCCAGCCTCTCACTAGTAATGCAGGGAGGGAGCTGTCTCAGACTTCACCATCCTCCCCCCCCCCTCACCCACACACCATTCACTAGCTGGGACATGGGGGAAGTCAGGAGTGAGGGTCAGGCAGCTCCCCCCTGTCTGTGAAGCCAGCCTCTCACTAGTAATGCAGGGAGGGAGCTGTCTCAGACTGGTATCAGGGTTAGGGCACTGTGTGCAGGAAGATCACAACACTCCTGGTATTAATAGGGATAGGGCACTGTAAGAGATGACTGTAGTAGATTGAATAAAGATCTGATGTTTCTGCTCTCCTCACACCAAACAAAAACAACACACAAGCAGAGAAGCCCTTCTTACAAAGCTGAGCTAGTGAGTTAAGTAGGAGGAAAAGTAAACATACTTGTGCCAGAGTGGCTACTTAAAAAATACACTTACCAACAATCAATTACATATATTTGAACTGTGTACAGTTCCAGCCAGGACCACCTTTCTAAAATGCACAGTGATTGGCAAATTCAACATGCACTAGCATTTCAGGTGCCTGCTAACTAAAATAATAAACAAACAAGTTCTAGTCACGTGAGTGCTGATCATTACATTACTTTTTTTGTCAAGCTTCCAACTGTTTCCATTTCACATCCCCCCAACCATTACCTCAGTGTTAGCCTTGGTAACATCAATAGATAAGAGCACAGCCAGCCAATAGGAATACATACATACATATTAATTCCTAAGTGACCTTTACTGACCTGGGAAGTGTGAACACTTTGTTTCATTTTCTGTTGGTGTTCGTTAGTTTCCAGTTCCATTTCCCATCCCCCCAACCATCACCTCAGTGGTAACCTTGGTAACATCAATAGATAAGAGGGCAGCCAGCCAATAGGAACACATATTCATTCCTAACTGACCTTCAGTGACCTGGAAAGTGTTTATTTGTATCATTTTCAGTTAGTGCGCACTAAATCGAGTTAGTGCGCACTAACGGGGAGTTAGTGCGCACTAACTCGAGTTAGTGCGCACTAACACGATTTAACGATTTTTAACGATAAATCGTTAGAATTTCTATTGTATCGTGTTCTATAACGATTTAAGACGATATAAACATTATCGGACGATAATTTTAATCGTTGAAAAACGATTCACATCCCTAATAGCCACTGTTATTACTGGCATCAGCAGCATGGGATCTGCTTAGTGTTTGGGTACTTGCAGGTTCTTGTGGCCTGGTTTGGCCACTATTGGAAACAGGATGCTGGGCTTGATGGACCCTTGGTCTGACCCAGTATGACAATTTCTTATGTTCTTATGTATTATTTATTTATTTATTTCCAGGCATCATGTCGGACCACCAGTTTGGAAATCAGTTTATGTGCAGTGTCGTTGCCTCCCATGTGAGTCATCTCCCAACAACTAATCTGAGCTTTGTTTGGATTGCTCCACCTGCAGGGACAGGCTGTGTGAATTTCATGTAAGTACAGAAAGCCATAATTATATGAACTAATATTTTTATATATTTTTCTTTATTTTTTGCTGACTCAGAATTCTGAAAAAACGAAAACACTTTTGTCCTTGTAGGTTTAAATAGCTGCTGTATAAAATAAGTGTGAAATATATTTTATTTCATATTAATATGGGTATGAACCTTCAGTTTAAATGCAAGAGGTATTTCTTTACTTATTTTAGAACACACTTGCTTGTTATAGAATGATGCACTAGAATTGTGCTTGCACTGTATACTTAGCTAGGTTTTAAAAGTTATAGTAGTGAGATAAGGTCAGTTTTAGTATCAGCTATTGACAAGATCAATAGCAAACAAATAGATAATGTACATTTACAAGAGACTTTTCTTATTGACCTGATAGCTACACTTTTCATGACCAATTGTTATAAAAAAAAAAAAATTGGAATAATGCTCAGCAAGATAATTAGTTTATTGCTAAGATCATACATGTAGGCCAGTCCAGTGGCTCCGTGGCAGTGCCGTACACTGCCTTGTGGAGGACCTAGATTAGGTTGCTGGGCCAGGACTCTACTCTTTACACCAGCCGGGGCTGGAAATGCTGCAGAAGCAACATTCATAGTGTATGGGGTGTATGGGCATCGCTCACTGGTGTCCAGGCTTAGAGTTCTTGTTACTGTATTCCAGAGGGAGCCGTCGTCCATGGCCCCTGATAAGAGCTGTCCCTGTATTGGCTGTGGGCTAAGTAAGTTGGGAGGAGGATATAAAAACAGGTAGAGAATCCTGGTTAGTTGAGAATGAAAACTCATGGGGTCATAGCCCAACTGAGGCTGTATTCTGATTAAGCAGAGGAGCAGGAGGGAACTGCCAGGCCAAAAAAATACCCCCCAATAATATACATGCCACCCACAGAAGGGATTAGCCTAATTTATGGGATAAAATACCGAATCAAGCAAGTGATTATCTACTTTACCTATTAATTAGCCTACATTACTTGCAGAACTTTTGTCATGTTTGATTTTTGTTTTTTGTTTTTAGTAGCTGGCACATTATAACATGATGTATTTGTTTACATCGTACTGTGTTTCAGCAGAAGATAAGGTAGCATCACTCAACCCATCTTGGTATTCCGTGAGTCACTGACAGTCTGAAAGATTACAGATTTGTTTCTATGTTGTCTACTAAAAGCCCACATTCCAATTCAGCGGCCAGCTTTTTTGGTTACATTAAATCACTAGGAAAAACAAAATCACATTACATTACAGTAGGAAATCAGTGTATTTCAGCCTTGATAAATTTTCATGTAAGCTGTAACCCTATTATAAATTCCACACTCTGGTTCCAAAAAAAAGGGAAAAGCCGCAAATCAAACATTTGTAGCAATATAGTATAGTCCTTTAACTTCACTTAATAATCCTGCATACCAGAAACAGGAACGTTTACAAAATAGCCAAATCACATTTTAGTCTAACTGCTGTGTTCACATCCCATGAACTAATCTCCTCATTAAAGTTAATTTACAGAAAACTGTGGGGGTGGGCCCGATGGTTTTGCGGTAAGTGCTATGGTCTGGGATGCAGGAGATCAAGATTCAGTTCCGTGGCTTGGTCAGGGCTGGAAATACTACAGCTATGGAATTTATAGCCTCAGGAATGAGGGAGCCCTCAACCGTTTGCGCAATGGCAACACCTAGTGGCCATACCTGAGGAGAAGAAAGAAACTTCCCGGTCAAAAAATAAAGAAAATTACAGATGTACTTGAATGTGGAATTAATATAGCTCTGTTTAAATAATAGTCTCCTCTGTACGGGCTTCCATTTCTAGGTATCTGTCCATGACCCAGTTTAAGAGGTCGCAGTGCAATGCCAAAAGCATGTAATACATTCAGCATAATTACTCTGCTTCCGCTAGCTCTTTTGCCAAGAGATCTAATATTTTTAGAAAACTGCTAAAAAACCCCCCAAAAAACCAACAACTTTTGATTCCACTGGCACTCCAGCTGTCTTTCACTGTCACTTAGTGCCCTTTGGAAAGAGCAGCTGGTTGGCCGGCTGAGAGAGGCTCCATTTTCTCACAGTCTAGTCACAAAGTGAAAAATTTGCAAACCCCCCCCCCTCATACTGTGATAAAGTTTAAAGACTCGAAACAAACATAAATGGCGAAATGTGCATAATGATTTACGGGCAAGTGAGCCTTGAACTGGGCAGTTGCATCGAGTACTCTAGGGCTTTTGCACATGAACAGCTAGACCAAACACTAACTGATGTAACGCATTGTTGCGCAATCAAAACTAATTCAGGAAGCCGCTTCCAGATTACCGTGACTGCTCATAAATCCATTGTGTTACCAGGTGAATGAGAAATTAATTTCCCCACAATCAGTGGAGTCTGCCTTTGAAAATCATGGCAGGTCGATCGACGCTGGCAGGAATTCTTTACCCAGCATACGCTGCAGGCACAAAATATGTGGTGGGGTGAAGCAGCGGAAAGCAGGCACGGGGAATCCCATCACCCACTTCTTTAGGGTCACCCGGCACTGCTGGTTTTCTCCACAGACTGGGTCCGGGGCAGTTTTCAAAGGTCCCTTCTCCTTGGGTAAACATCCATTTACCTGTGGAGAATCCTTTTGAAAATTGTCCCCTGAAGGACCGGGAAAAAGATGATGCACTATAGCAGCTGCTGAAACCTCACGAGCTCCTGGAGATGAAGGGACCTGTGATTCTCAAAAGCTCATGCGCTTATGACGAGTTTTTTCCTCAGTCTTTTGAAAGATATCACAAACTACAAAGACTCCATTTTTCTCCAGGTTCAATATGGCTGCTAGAACTCTTTCCCACAGTCAGTGGAATGTGTCTCTCCACTAAATTTGGAATCATTTGTATTTGTCAAATCTGTATTTAAATCCTTCTGAGCCTCATCAGCTCTTACCATTACCTCTCTAGTGGGATATTTTAACTTTCCTGTTTTGACAGTGGGGTAGATTTTTAAAGTTATGCGCAGGCGTAGATTTGTTCGTGCAACCCGCCGCGAACAAATCTACGCCCGATTTTATAACATGCGCGCGCATGTTATAAAATCCAGGGTTGGCGCGCAATTGTGCAACCTGCGCGTGCCGAGCAGCCTGCCTCCATTCCCTTCGAGGCCACTCCGAAATCGGAGCAGCTTCGGAGGGAACTTTTTTTTCCGGCCCCCCCTACCTTCCCCTACCTAACCCACCCCCCAGCCCTAACTACATCCCCCCCTACCTTTGTTAAGAAAGTTACGCCTGCCGGTGGGCTGCCAGCATGCCATTCCCCAGCCTGGGGGCAGGTTCGGAGGTCTCAGCCATGCCCCTGGAACGCCCCTGGGCCGGCACCACTCCCACGGCCCCACCCCCAGAACGCCCCCAAATGCCGCGCCGCCCCCCTCACGCCCTCCAAGCAAAGCCCCGGGACTTATGTGCATCCTGGGGCTTTGCGCGCGCCAGCGGCCTATACAACATAGGCGCACCGGCGCGCAAGTCCCCTGCTCGCGGAAATCCGGCTGGATTTACGTGCGCAGGGCTTTTAAAATCTGCCCCAGTATCTTTAGGAACCGTGTGCTCTTGAGTGACTGTCAGCTTCCCTGCATGACCTAGTTTAAAAGTTGCTTTTATCTCCTTTTTGAAAGTTAGCTCCAGCAGTCTGGTTCCACCCTGCTTAAGGTTGAGCCCCCTCCTTTCAGAATAGGCTCCCCTTTCCCAAAAATGTTCCCTGGTTCCTAATAAATCTGAAACCCTCCTTCCTGCACCATCGTCTCATCCATTAATTGAGACGCTGGAGCTTAGCATGCCTCTAGGGTTCTGCACGCGAAATTGAGATCATTTCTGACAGTGCTGCTCTGCAGGGTCTGGATTTCAATCTCCTAACTAAAAACCTAAATTTGGCTTCTAGAAGCTTGCTCCTGAACAATGACAGCCAGTTGCTTCTCAGCACTTTCTAAAATCCTATCTAGGTGACATGTGAGGTCTGCCACCTTGTCATTAGGCAGGTTAGCAAGCAATCCTCATACTCACCGGCCACCCAGCTATCTGCATTTCTAATGATTGAGTTGCCAATAATAACAGCAGTCCTATCCCTTCCCACTTGGGCCTGGATCCATATTCTCAGCGCAAGAGGATAGCTCATCACCTGAAGAGCAGATCCTGGCTACAGGATCTCTTCCTGCCCCAGCAAGGTGATGCTCTCCTTCCAGGTGGTCTTATTTCTCATTGAAGCACAGGAATTGCCAGAGTGGAGTTAGGACCACTCTACTATGCCTCTGAAGGACTCCTCTGTATAACTCTCTGTCTGCTTCAGCTCCTCCAAGTCTGCCACTCTAGCCTCCAGAGTTCGGACTGATTCTCTGAGAGCCAGGATCTTTTTGCATCAGATGTGCACATATGACTGCCCACTAACAAACCAGTAGTCAGTTCAAAAGACTGGGCAGCACCCATATCTCACTGATAGACGGCATTTTTTTGTTTTCAATTATAAAAAGTAAGTCCCTTAAATTTATTTAATATGTTTTTGTTTACTCCATTTGCCAATGACATGTATTTGACGTACTATTTATTTAAATTGTAGTCAAGGTTAATTTGCACTTATTTGTGTGAAGCCACTAGGGGACCGGACGATGCATGTGGCCAAAGACCGGTCCCGGACTTTGTGCCTATCATGTGATGGGGCAAAGTCAGCTTGACACTAATTTGGAAAATGGAGTTGACTGGGCCCAGAGGTAGGGGGTGCTCCAGGCCCCCACTATACTCCAATGAGCTTTCGGAGAGGTAGGGAGAACTGGAGGTGGGGGGTTGGGGGATTAGAGGGAACTACTAGACCCCTGATGGGGAGTGGCTTGGTGGGAACTTCTAGACCCCAGGGATTTTGTCTTATTTTGACCAGGGGAGAAAGGGGAGGGGGAAGGGGCAAGGGGGGAGTTAATGGAAGGGAGTGGAATATGCTTGGGACAGGGGGTTGGTTTTAAGACTAAGGGGAGTGGTTTGGGAAGGGAGCTGGGCGTAATCATGTGATATCTAAACTTTTTTTTTTTTTTAACTTTTTGTTATATGGCTGCCTTGGCAGGCAGTTCCGGTGTGGGTAGGGAGTATACCTAGACCCCTGGGTCATATCTGCATTTGGGCGGGGTGTAGTTTTTTGGAGGTCTGTGTTAGTGTCCTAATGTTCCTGGGGACAAATAACTACAACTCCCTGAAATGCGATAAAATAACATGGCTGAATTTTTTCAAAGTCAGTCAAGTTATTTTATTTACATGGAATTGATTATTCATGACCTACTTTGCGTGCATTAGGACATTTTATACATGCAAAGCAGCTCAGTTCAATAGAGGGAGGAAATCTTTTAAAGTATCGTATTATATCACGCAATATGGCTGTGATATGTCAATATTGCACGATAAATGGCATTTAATGCGTGTTAAACACCTTTTAATGCATGATATCACCTTATCATGGCTTAGTAAATGTACCTTTATGTTTGTTTGTATTAACAACCTGGTTATCAGTTGATAGGAATAATTTGAAATCTTTCTACTCTGTCTGCTCTTTACTTAAAGGCACCTGGGTTGCTGTAGCATTTTTGCAATCTCTCTATCAGGAAACTCAAAACCAGCATCTGAGTATGTTCCTAACAATTTTGGTTTATGCAATTACTTGTTGCTATGTTAGTCATCTAACCATAAAGAAAGAGTGACATACTGTCTGTCAAAATGATGTTTTACTGGTCAACCACATGCCTAAACTATCATTAGTCTGGTTACTGTCTAGCTTTTTTTGTTAAAAATAATCAAAAGTAATAAATCTGAAAAAGTATCTATGCTAGTATTATATCTAGCTAATGTGCAAATTTGAACATATCTAATTATGGTGTACAAGAATTTAATTATATATCTGATTGGCCACTAAATAGCCAATGGAAAGAGCTGTTTATAAAACACAATTAATCAAGGATCTCCTCCACATACAGGCCACACAGTAAAGTAAGTGAATTGCAAATGACTGTAACCACCCATATATAGTGAACTGAATAATTGATAGCCATAAAAATAGATAGAGGGTACTAAATTCAAACATAGGCTAGAGCGCGGCAGAGCATCTCTATTGTTGTGGCTTGCATTTTAGTGCCTTGCTCTGCTGATTGAAGAGTTGTATTATAAGGCATCGTTCTTGTGATTTGAATCCTGTAATGGGTAGGGAATTGGGGAGAGGGTAGTTGTGGGACTGACGTATAAGTAGTGGGTGGCAAGGTGAGTTCTCAGTGGTATTTGCTTAATTGTGTGTGGGTTATTTATATACTTTTTTGTTAACCATTTGGGGACTGTTTAGTTTAAGTGGTATATAAAATTTATTAATAATAATAATAATAATAATAATAATATCATGTATAGCCTCATGTATAGCCCTATGTTTTTGATTATACTATATTATAAGTTAAGTGTACTACATGTTCGTTGTACTCGCCCCTCAGCGACAGTAAAGTTCCTATGTAAACCGGTGCAATATGTATCCTATTCAGGAACATCGGTATATAAAAGTTTAAAATAAATAAATAATAATAATAATAATATTCAGACTAAGCAAGAGGGAAAGGAACGTAGAATCTCTACAAATTGTAGATAATTGTGTAATGAGGCCTTGATTCAGATCCTGGTCACTAGAAATGTTTGTCTTGGGATAAATATTAAGGGGTGTCACTTAACCTTTACTTGTGAGTTATGATGTTGAGTCATTGTGGCAGAGGTTTATTAAAGGGTCTTGGTATATCCCTTCAAGTCATGGTGCAGTTGAAATCCTCCAGTGGGTTGTTGTTTGCATCAGTATAAGGTGATGCTCAGAGTGGGAAAGAATCTCTTCTTTTGCCCCTTTGCGGTGGTCTTTTGGTTTTGGAATGTGGAGCCCTCACAGCTCCTTAGAGAGAAGTTGGGAGACCATTGCTGGGCTTCATGGGTGGTGTTCAGGAATATGGACCACAACAGCCCTTGTGGAAATCCTTTGGAAATTGTGTGAAGAGAACTGCTGCTTCTATGTCTGAGAAGAATCTGTGTGGGGAATTACCAAATCGCAATAATCTGGAAGAGGAAAAGGAAGCATTTTTAATGCATGTTATCCCACTAAAGATATGGAGGAAGAGTGTTTTGTTGTTGCTATTGATGTTGTTGCAGTATCATTGCTGTGAACCTGTGAACCCTGATTTAATCAGCAAATTTTGATATTGGTCATTTCTGACAATGGAAAACCCCAGATTAGAAAAAGAAAGTTTCATGTTTGAAGATAGCTTTGAAGTTAGACTCTCTTTGATCCCAAAGTGTGGGTTCGTGAGAGGCATCTTTCAGTGACAGAAGAATGGGGGTTGAAGATTTGGGATTTAATGGGCTGCAGTCAGAGGCATCACAGAAGGCAAAGAAGTATTTCATAATTTTCAACTACATCTACATGTAATCTAAACATAGAAATATTCAATATGATTGGGCTCACTGGTTGACACTTGCCAGTATCCTGTTTCTCATAATTTTCCCTTTCCAACAACCCCCAAACCCATCTCCCTTGCTTCCGCTCTCCAAAGTGAAACCCTTAGCTCTACACTGATGAAACAACATCTTCCCATTAATAGTCATTTAGAACTAGACTTCTAGCTCTGTGTGGTAGGGATTGTAAATAATAGTCCCAAATTGGTAAAAAGACAACAACCAACAAGGACTGAACTTCATAATCTGGGTAAACAAATAAGCGTGGGGGTAGCTTGCTTATTACGGCAATTACTACCCTAAACCAGTTAAGCCTGATACATCACTTTGAAAGCATATACAGCGTTGCTATCTGCTTCAACGGTAGGGGGAACTGAGGAAAACAGGATTTACATTCAGACATCATCCAACAAGGCGTCGATCTGTGCAATCTGGGTAAACAAGCATTGGGGTAACTTGCTTGATGCGGCGGTTACAACCCTTAACCATAAGCCTTATGCTCACCTTTGATGCAACTCCAACATTACTCTCTGCATCAATGACAGGGGATGGCAGGAAATTTGAATCAAACAGTTACCAACAAGAGCCCTGAAGTTGGTGGTTGGTGAAACAGATAAGTATGGGAAAATAAGTGTGGAAGCTTGCTGGGAAGACTAGATGGGCCAATTGGTCTTTTTCTGCCGTCATTTCTATGTTTCTTTGTTAAGACTTTTCTCTTTTTGTGTAAATCAGTCTTTTATATATATATGATGAAGTTGGTTCCGCCATTGAGTCATTGTCGGTAGGTCTTTCTGTAGCCAACATTGAAGTACGACCTTTTTTGCCAACAAAAGAGCTTTGCATATCCAAAGTCTCATGAACTTTTGACCAACAGCCACTCCACGCATATTATCAAACAGGAGCACTGTAGTCTGGAGTGGGAGCAATACATTCGATAAATGTAGCTTACAATCGACTTCCAAAATTTACTAACAACAGGACAATCCTAAATTGATGACTCAGGGTTCAAGAATGCAGTTTACATTTAACACATGTATCATACACAGCAAATTTCAGTATTTTAGTTTTTAGTTCCCTATCCAGCTTGAGGAATACAACCCTTGCCTCTATTCCAGGTCCACTACACAATCTGCTCGATCACCATTTTGTTTCAAAACCCACAGAGACTGGTGCTTAGATCCAAAACAGGCATCAGACTCTCCATCACTATATGTGCCCCAATGGAGGGCTACAATTGGAATAGCAGTTTCTTATGAATTTCATTTTTTGAAGTGATTTAGTGTTTAGTTATATAACTACTAGTGAAATTAATAGCTTGTTTGAGTCTTGCAAGCTATAAAATTGTGTTGTGCACCGTTCTAGTTTGCTTTTTGCTGAGTGTAGCAAAATTAGTTTAATAAACATGCTGAACAAGATCAAATTGAGGACAATTAGCCATCCTAAGTGTTAACTTAAAAAATTATACTCTGTGGGGCCAAGTCATTAAAGCATATGCTAAAATAATGTTAGCATGCATGCTAAAACTCCCATTAGCCGTTAAGTCACTAAACTAATTAGATGCAGATCACAAACACATTAACAGGCATATGCGGCCTTTGTATGAGGTACATGCTGCATCTTTAAATCTATTACTACCCCATTGCTCTGTACCTTTACCTGCTGTACTTTAACCTAACTGTACCTGTACTTGTCCCTCCCTGTCCATATATCTGACCATGATGTTGATCTTTGTACTACCCATCTAAACTATCCCAACTGTTGAAATTTGTAAACCGTTGTGATGGCATAACCGAATGACGGAATATAAAACTCAATAAATAAATAAATAAATAAATATTGCAGTCTCCAGGCCAAAGTGCAAAAGCCACTTAGCAGGGAGAAGTCTCCCTTCCATTCTCCAGCAAGCAAAATGGCCTCTGGGATCCTCCCCCTCCTCCCAACATCAAAGTGGGCCTCCAAGCCTCCTCCCACCTCTCCAGATCTAAAACATAGCCCCCAAGAAATCCTGAAATCTTTGCCAACAGGAAGGAATCCATGCACCTTCTATGGGCACACTGCTAATTTCAAAATGGTGCTGCCTAGCTGTACCTCACAGGTACATCATGGGATACCCTGTGAGGTTTTTTGATCTTTGAGGATGACAAGGAAACCTGGGGGCCTTTTTGGGTTGCTAAGAGCAAGGGGGCTTGTGCTGGATATAGGTTTCTTTGGAGAGAGGAGGCTTCCTTTCAAGGGGGAGGCAAGCTCAGAGGAAACTATCTATTTCCCGACATCATGTTAACGTTTAAAGCCAACCCCAGGATAATGGTAAGTTTAGTGCATGCTACAGAATAGAATGCTAATACTATTGAGCTCATTTTGACCCTATTTGAATGATTTACATGTGCATACATGCAAATTTTAAGCATGCATGCACATTCTCGATTTAGTATAGGTTTTCACCCACAATAAATTGATACTGAACTGGCTTCTTTTTAGTATGCTCTCAATACAAAAAAGGAGGATGTAGTATGTTCTCTTTTATAATTTTTTAAAGTGCTAAATGAATTGTCCTTATCAACTCTTTACATAGGAACAAATACCATCAGTATTAGTGCAAATGGAATTTAATCCATCGCCTCTCGCCACACAATGGGCCTCAGGCAAATTCAGCGTTTATTCAAGCACTTGGTATATAATCATTTGGTATTGTTCCTTTATTTATTCAAACACATTTTTTAATTCTTATCCACTAAAAAATTTTTTTTTTTTAGATTATTTTCAAAATTCATTTTATCCCAAAACCCAAAAAACTCATTTATTTGTGTGTTTCTAAAATCTCATATGCTTATTAATATCCTTGCATAAATTAAATGTCCACCGTCATTTAGTTTGTTTTAATCATTGAAATCCTAGAATAAAAATCCTAGGATAAATTATACTTAGCCCCACTGTAGATGTATTGTTTCTCAAATTGTCCCGACATGGGCCATGTTTCGACTGTTGCCAGTCTTCCTCAGGGGATACTTAGTATGTTTTAATCACGATTCCAAAAACAGTTTTGTTTTTCTGCCTTTCCAGCGCTAGTCAGTTAATTTGACAGTGTTATTAATGCCCATTCCTTTTCATGTTGTTAATGCCCATTCCTTTTCATGCATTAATGGCGCCGAGGCCGTTCCTTTTCATGGCGCCGAGGCCATTCCTTTTCATGCATGGGGAGGCACTACACTTTTGCTGTATTGGAAATAATTCCATGTGCAGCTCATTACTAATGCATTAGCAGGCAAAGTGTGCTAAAATTAGCTGACTTTTTTAGTTGCCGCACGGCGTATATTTTCTGTATGCAAAAACCCTTATTACACGAGAAACAATTTTAGTTCTAAAAAAAAAAAAAAAAGGTGCACTTAAGCATGACATAAAGTCTAGCGCACTTTATTACATTGACCTACATATGTTAGTTCCTGTTTGATGATGAATGAAGAGTTTGATTTATTTTCTAGAAGTAAGCTGGGAAGTTTCATGGGCATCACAGTTAAAAAGTTAAAAAAAAAAAACAACAAAAAATGTAAAAAGATGCCATTTTATTCCATGATAACTATACTGCAGCAATGGTATTCCTTGCTGGTCGAGGATAGAGGGAAAGCTCCTTTAACAATGACTATCGGCATTGCTCTCGTGCCGATAAAGTGTCACCCTGGAGGCAGTGGCCATCTTCTCTTCTCCCCGCCCTCCCTCTCTTCCTCCCCTTCCTGGAAACTCGGGTATGTTACCCTTGTGACATGTCTGTGCCCCTCTAACACTTCCCGGCAGGAGGCCTGAACACAAGTCTTCTGCATCGACAGTGTGCAGCGCCGCAGCCGAGGCAGGAAGCTAGCTGAAAATTTTTTTTTTTTTTTAAACTATATTTCCATACTGATTTTCCAATTGCATGGGTTGTGAAAGGTTCCAAATAATCCCTTGGAAAGGAATAGGACATCCAAACCCCCCTAGTTTAACGGCCTCCCTTCTCCCCTGTTAGGCCCCAGCCTTTAAAATCCCACCGATCTATTTGTTTTTTATTTTTTAACTCACATGGCATTCACAGCAGAAGGAAAGTTATGTGGCAGGGGGTCTCCGGCGTGCGCCCATGTGTGCAAGTATTTATAGGTGATAATTTCAAGTTAAAATCCAGAAATGCACATGCCCCGCCCGGATCACGCCCATGCCCCGCCCCTTTCATGAACTTTCCATTTGTGTATGGGTGTGTGTGTGTGTGGGTGTGTGTGTGTAGCGGCAAGTAGGTGCTCATCTGGGTGGCTTTTAAAATCCACTCGGCGCACTCTGGCCCGACTTATACACGTATCTCCCAGTTTTAGTGTGCGCCGGGCTTTTAAAATTCACCTTCATGTGTGCAGGCGGCCAAGCAGGAGCAAAATAGAAGTGTATGTTCACAAATAGAATGTGTATGTTCTCAAATAGAATGTGTATGTTCTCAAATAGAATTGTGTGCTCGCCACTTTGCTTCCCGACCTACGCGTACATGTGTCCCCAGTAACAACTGTTCTTTTAACTCTGCTAAACGTGCACTCGCTATGGAAGCTGATGCATGCTTTTAGCTGGGCAGGGGTGGACATTTTTCAGCCAAGCCATTTTATCTGGGTAAATAATTTGAAAATTGTCCTCCTCTAGCTTAAAAGTTACACTTCTTACAGAGCCTGAATTTTTTTTTTTTTAAATTAATCAATGTTTTACTTGTTTGCTTGAATTTATCTACCAGCCAACATCCAACAATCTCTGGGTGTTTGTGCTGTCCGTTTTTTTTTTTTTGGACTCGGTCTAGCAGCACTGTTAGGGTACATCTTTATGCTGAGCTTTTAATTCAAGCAAATATATGGGAAAAATGGATGATAAGCGCTACAAAGCTTTTCTTCCAAATCCTCATGTAGACATTAACTTTCCTTGTAGAGATGGCATGTTTATATGCTAAGTGCAATGATGGGTTACAGAAGGGCTTTTTTGACTTTGAGGATAAAAGCTGAAGTACTCTTTAATTTTGGTTACTGCAAGGCTCATTCCAGCAACCACAGTAGTTACTTGGCTCAAAATAAAAAAAAAAATGGCTGTACATACAATACTTGAATGCCTATGGATCAAAATTAGTTGAAAAATTGCTGTTTCTCATCTCTAATGCCATTTGCTACACATTTTATAGGTCTCAAGATGCCTTTTGTAATATGTGATAACAGAGCCAACTGAAGCATCTGCCTAGAAAGAGATTACTTTAATTATAAGCTCAAAGTCCTATTTTCTGCAAGCTGTCCCAAGAGAGCTTCTTTGCTGCTGGAGGAAAAGTTGTTCTGGTGCACATTAAAAGCCCACAACTCAAACGCAGAGAGGTTGTAAAAGTGAGACAAGGACACCCATAAAAATTCTTCATTCTCGTACTCACTTTTTCAAAAAATGTACTGTAACAGCATTTTAATTATTGGTAGCACCTGTTACAGAGGATTTCTGTTTCTGTAGAACAAAACAGGTGTGCCAAGTAAAGAATTTGCCCTTACTCTGAGAATACCAGATGGATAGTCACTGCAGTTGTGCCCAGTAAGTATGAATTCTGTTGGATGCTCCATAATAAACAATATTTTTTTTTTTTTTTTTTTTAGCACCTCCACACTCAAATTTCTTTAGCATGCAGCTTATTCAACCAGCCCTGATGAGATCCGCACATTTTGGTTAAGTGTTGTTAGTAATATTGTAGATAAACTTCTCACTAAAAAATAATGTAACCAAGGAAGCTCTCAGCCAACATGTTCATAAGACTTTTTTGTGGCCTGCTCTTGGGGTAGGGAATATCCCGACCTTCTTGGAGGATGAGAGGTTTAGTGGATTAAAAATTGAAATATTAGGCAAAAAAACCAAACCCCTCCTAAATCCATGAATTCAAGATTTATCTCTGCCACTGGCTATCTGTGTTACCTTGGTCAAGAAAATATATATCCCTGTGTCTCTGGCACCCTGTGGCATAATCTGGTTTTCTAAGTCAGCGATGTATATATATATTTTTTAATTGGTTTCTTTCTCACTGAGCATTCCTGGTGGTATATTTCTGCCTTATTGTATTTTCAGCTTGGGTGGTCTTTGGCTAGAAAAGGCGGTTTAAAAATCAACAAGGTTAAACCAAATGAATGTCATATATATATTAGTACTGTGGAAGTTGGCAGATAAGAATCCATGTTGTCCACCCCAGTGTGCCTGGTGGATCCCGCCTACACTAAAGATATCTCCCAAATGTCAGCTGTACACCTTGACCACTACACTGCTCTGACTGTGGTCACCAATCTTTCTTATTGTTCACCCAGAGCATTAAGGATTTCTCCCAGGCGTACAAGTCTGCCACCTCTGAACCATGGTGCTAACAATTAGTGTCGGGCTTCATGCTGATGCATCTGAACACCGTGATTTTGTTTTGAACCATTTTATTTCACTGTCTATGCATAGATGGTTATCTTTATGTAGGGCTGACTAGATTCCACTGTGCTGTTAAGAGAATAACATTCTGGTAAGAGAAGTGTTCTTTGGGGCTGTCGTGTCCCTTAGGAATGACAGAAGGGTCCATCCTCTAAAGGGTGGGTGAGTATCAAAAGAATATAAATGGTGACTCAGTGAGCCAGTAGGGGAGTAGTTGATTTATTTTATTTATTTAAATGCTGCCTGAACAAAAGGCCCTAGGCGGCACACAAACTGACACACACAAATTAAAACAAATATATGACAAACACAGAAGTGACAAACAGAAAAAAGTCCATAGCCTAATATATAGCTGCATGTACCAGTTCAAAAAGCCATGAATTTTCATAACCTGATAAATAGCTGCATGTACCAGTTCAAGAGGCCATAGCCTATAAAAATGCCAGTCAGAAAAAAAAAATGTCTTGGCCATTTTTTTAAAGGTCTTATGGCAATCCATCAGTAGCACCTCCTGCGGCAAAGTGTTCCAAAGAACCGGACAGCAATGGAAAAGGCCCGCTCTCTCATGTCAGCAAGTCTGGCATGACGCATTGAGGGAATATCCAATAGGCCTCTTTGTGAGGAGTGAAACAATCTGCTCAGATTATAAATCTGGACCATGGCATTAGTCCAAGGCAATGCATCCAAAGCTAAAATTTTATGTGTCAGTACAACAATTTTGTATTTAATCCCCCAATATACTGGCAACCAGTGGAGGTCAAATAACACTGGTGAAATATGAGCTCTTATGCTGCAGCTGGAAATCAGCTGAGCAGCTGCGTTCTGCAATAACTGAAGTACTTTGAAGGGAAACCAAGATAAATCATGTTGCAATAATAATCGATAAATTAAATCATGGCCTGGACCACCGTGCAAAAGTTGGCATGATATAACAATGGCTTAATACAGTTTATAATCTTATAGTACAGCTTAATCGCAGTTTCTAAAAACCAGCTTTAAGCACAGCTTTAATCTGGGGATTTATTGATAGTTTGATATCAGTAATAACCCCAAGGATTCTGGTGTAAGACAAAATTGTAATTTTAATATCTCCAGTCTCTACAGTAGGTGGTATAGCAATTGTCCCTGCTGCGAATCACTACAATTTTGGTTTTGGCTAAATTTAAAGTTAATTTATTATGAGTGAGCCAAAGTCTTACGGAAATTAAACATACTGAAAGAACTGCAGTTGTCTCATACCATGATTGGCTAACAGGGATATGTCGTCAGCATACAGACGAAGCCCTCACAGAGGCTAGCCAGTAACCTCTAAACCATTGCCAAATGGATGTTGAATATTCATGCTGAAAGAGCTGACCCCCGTGGGACTCCCATCTGTACAGGAAATCAGACAGAAACTTTGCTCCCAATTAGAACTCATTGTGTTCTGGAGGAGCCTACCAGCGTGTTGTCATTTGCTCTGAGGACCCATGAGGAGAAAGTGTTGCGGGCAGTGAGGTGGACAGCCCAACTCCGGAGGCATCATTCTCACGGGCCCTGGAGGAATAAGAACCAGCATGGTGGAGTGCTGGTTGGGGAGCCTACCAGTGCATTGTCATCTGCCCCAAGGACCCGTGAGGAGGAAGCACTGCGGGCAGTGAGGTGGATGGACTGACTCCGGAGGCATTGTTCTCAAGGCCCCCAGAGGAATGAGAACCAATCTTGGTGGCGTGCTGCTGCTGCCATCACGCCTAAGCCGCACACCAACAAGGCGCTCCCTTTATTGACTTTTTTTTTCTTCTCCCTCTGTTATCGTTATGGGGAGAAAAAGGAAAGGCAAGATTTTATCATCAGGTTCTCCAATTCCGGCATTGTTAAGAGGACCCATGGATAGTCATGTTTATCATCCTCACCCACAACTGCAAATTCATTTGAGTATAGGTGATGAGGAAACCTCCTTAAGTCCGGTTCCTTGAGCTCCCCCTCCGATGCCATCAACTACTTAACAACCGGAGGGTCCTCCATGCAAAGTGAGTAATGAGCTGTTTGGAGTGGCTATTGGCTCTGGATCATTAGGGACTGACATTTCTGTGGAAAATGTGAGTACAACCAACCTAGATGTGTTACCTCAAATCTACCAGGATTCCACCTATAACTGTCTTGCAAGGGACAAGGATAGTTATTCCTACTGCTGAGGCCCCTTGTCTTCTTCTGGCTTCTGGTTACTCTAAAATACATTTGGAAGTTAATAGAATTGATAATTCTCTAGTGAAGGTGGTTCATGATCTGTGTTCTTTATCAGAGGGATCAGCTGCAAAATTGTTGGACTTGAACTGTACAATGGGAGTTGTAAAGTCTCGATTATCTTCTGTTGGTGAAACTATAACAGCATGTCAAATGTTGATTGTCTTCACAAAATGTATCAACAACAATGGTTAAGGATAGTTTGAATATATGTTATCATTTGGAGCTGGTGGAAAATCAAATTAGATTTAGGAATTTAAAGGCCTAATTTTAAATCGCCAGTACACGTAAAAACCACAAGATAAGTGGTGTGGCTGGGCCACACGCAAGCCGCAGGGATTTTAGAACGCCCGGGGCCATGCGCGTATCTCGTGGAAGAGTTGGCTGTGAAAAAAGGGGTGGGGTGGGGCCGGCCGGGACAGTGCCATTAGGCGCTGTCCTGGTGAAGTGCATGCTGGCAGCTGGCCAGCACGTGCAACTTACTGCTGCTCAGGAGAGCAGGTAAGTTGAAAAATAAAAAAAATTTGGTTAGGGGAGGTTTAGGGGTCGGGGTGGAGAGAGGAAAAGAGAAGAAGGTTGGCTAGGGGGTTTAGAAAGTTCCCTCCCAGTCCGTTCCTTTATTGGAGCGGACTGGGAGTGAACTGGGGAAAGGCCTAGTAGCGTCGGCACGTGTTTCTTAAAAAATCTCCCCCCCCCCCTTGTGTGCGCGAGTCGGCATCCGCCCGCACATTCACGCGCCGATATAAAATCAGGTGCGCATGTTCGTGAGGGTATCGGATTTTACAACATGTGTGTGGCGACATGCGCATGTTATAAAATCAGTGCATCCATGTGCGTGTGCACATTGACGCCCGCATGCGGCTTTTAAAATTTACCCTTAAGAATTTTTTTATTTTCCTAGGTGTAGATTGCTCTCTGGGAGCAAATTTTTTAAATATTATCTCAAAGTTATTACAATTTCTACCTGATAGAAGTTTTCTTTTGGTTTATTGCTATTATATAGCTAAGTTATGCCAGGGACCGATGAGGGAGCTTCTGATGTGTTTGCCCCTGTATCTAGCCCTGATTTCTCCCAGTTTCTTCAGGAGGATGTTATCATATCTAGTGCCACAATGGTCGTATCTTTTTCCTCTGAAATTGATAGAGATTTGGTATTCCAACAGTATTCTATATATATAAGAATTCATTATTCTGTGACCAAATGCTTTGGATTTTTCCCAATCTTTCTAGGGAAAGACAAGTAAAGAGGAAGTCCTTTTTGCAATTAAAGCAGCAAATACTTTCTATGGGAGCAACGTTTATCCTGAAATTCCCCTGTAAGTGTCTGGTAAAATTTAGGGGGAATACATTTATTTATTTTTTTTTGGATCCCTCACACTTATTAACATTTATTGCTGATAAATCCCAATGATCCATATTAAGATGGGGGATTAAATATATAAATATTATTTCTAATAATTTTTCTTGCTGGTAGCATTCTCCTTGTAATGTGGACTTGATAAGATTTTCTTACCTCCATGAAGTGGAATGTATATCTAATGAATCAAGGAGAGAAAGTAGGATGATTTCTGAACTTAGTGACTTTCTAAAGCCAAATTGAAATTGATGTAATGTTTGATGCTCATCCATAAAATCTACAAGCTGTTTCAATACAGCAGATTCCACTATTTTGGTCACAAACGACAGAGAAGATATCGGCCTAAAACTGGCCAAATCTGCTGGAACTAAGTTCATTTTTTTTCAAGACTGGTCAAACTGCTGCTCTTTTTAGAGTATCTGACATATAGCCCTCTGAAAGAGATAAGTTGTTTAGAGTAACTAAGAATGGGGAGATCGTATCTTTAAGAGTAGAGGTTTTACAGGTATTCTGAGGACAATTAGAAATATTCATCGAGGGAATAATCTTTGCACCTTGTTAATGGAAACTATTTCAAAGGAAGACCATTTATAAATTTGGATGTTGACAGGTATATCATACCAACTGGGAACATTTGTAAATGCTGTAGTGATGTTTTGGACCTTAACCGCTAAATAATCTAAAAAATCATTACCAGTTTACCACTGATGATTCCAGACTTGCTAGATTGGGAGATAGAGGAGGCATTTTTGCAGGTGGTTAGATTCTTAATAATGCTAAAAAGAATTTTAGAATTGTTGCCAGCTGTGTTAATTTGTGCAGAATAAAAAGACTTTCGAGCCTTGTCAGTTGCGGCTTGGTAAGTACTAGTAGGTGACAAATTCTTAAGTTTTGCAAGAGCGTACTGAGACCATGCTTTTCGCCAGAAACATTCTAGCTTTCTCAATTGTTGTTGCATCTTGCACTATTCAGTTGTAAACCATGGCTGGTATTTTGCTGGACAGGTTGAATATAAGCGCATAGGGGAAATTTCATCTAACACTTTGAGCATTATCTGCCAAGAAGATATAGCAGAGCCACAGTTTTGCAAAACAGCATTATCCAACATGGGTTTCAAGCATTCGTCACAGCGTTCTGCCTCAATATGGCCTCTTTGTGAGACAGCTGCATATCCTGAATGTGCCGCACTCGAGCCATGTTTTACTGGTAAACAGACACTAACAAGATGGTGACTGGATCAAAGGACAGGTCTTGATGCTATTTGATAAGAAGATTGGTCAATTATTGAAGCATATACAAATACCAAATCAAGAGTGTTTCCAGCTCTATGGGTAGGAAACTGAATCATCTGCTCCCATCCTAAGTTCCCCATGGTTTCCAGAAATAACACACAACTTGAAGAAAGAGGGAACTTATTTACATGGATATTAAAAATCACCCAGCATGAAGGTGTAATTAAGATCAACTTTGATGAGAATTCTTTGTGAGTTATCTGAAAAAGTTCCAGAGAGAGCAGCCCAACTGGCTGGGCTTTTCTCTGGAGTCTTTTTAATTGGATCTGCAGGACAGTGTATTTTCCTGTACCACTGGTGAAGGCTGAAAAGGGGTTTCCAGTCTAGAGTTCAAGGAGAGGAATGCTTCTTATCAGTGAGTAATTAAGAACAAGGAAGTAGAAGGGGAATCTGACATTTTTCCATTGGGGCTGAAGAGACAGTTGCCTTTTCATAGGGAAGACCTAGGGATCCTAGTGTCACTGAATTGTACTTAAGGGGCGTAAGGAACTGTATCTGTGATTTTTTGGAATTCAAGAAACTGTTTCCCTTCTTGATTTTGTATTGTGGATTTTCTTTAATTTTGCTTGCTGGCCTTTTAATTCTCTTCAGTTAAAGCTATTTTCTGTTTGGAACACACCACTTGGTGTGAGGGCTGTGTTTATATTTGACAGTTATCCTCTTTAAGGGCCTCCAGGTAAAGCTTGTCCCCATCACAGAATCCATGTTCTCAACCCTGCAGCGAGTGGATCAGTGCTTTGCAAGACTTGGCAGTCTGACCCCTTTGAAAAGGGGGTGGGGATTACTTTTAAATGAACATTTATCAATTATTCCACAATATTTAAAATACTGAAAATACCAAAAGGCACCAACTTGGAAATCAAAATATTTTTTTCAACTAGTTGAGCACAAAACATACTCTGGAAAAAATTTTAAAATTGAGTGTTGTATGGATATTTTATGTCTTCAACTAGCTCAAAATCCACAAAACCAAACTTTCTGGAATATGGTATACTGATAGGGACTTAGGGGGTCATTTTCCAAAGCGATCACTAAATCGGGGCGGAGTCCGCTCCGGAAGGGGAGGAGTCGGGAGGACTCCGCGATGACTTTGCCGATGGCGAAAAGGTAAGGGCCTTTTTCGCTGTCACTAGCGCACCCAATAGCACCACCTTTTATGATGGCGCTATTAGGCAGCGAACGCACCGCGGAGGTGCGATTGCTGCCGGCTTTCGCAGGCCCGCCCCCCGCTTCGCCCCCCCCCCACTTCCCATTACTGTGCGATTCAGGAAGCCGCGGTAGCTTAGAAAATCTAGGCCTAAATGTTTTATTCATATGGGCCTCATTTTCAAAATGATTTGCATGCTTAAAACTGGGTTTTACGAGTGGAAATGTTCTTTATCCGTGTAAGAAGGCTTGAAAATTGCTATAATATATGCCACTGAATTATCAATAGGTGTTAACCTGCATTAAGTGCATTTACCGCAGGTAAATAGTTTTTGAAAATTGCTATGAGTTATATTTACATGCGTCACTCCTTTGGAAATACACCTGAAAGGACTTTTCCCCATTCTGTGTCTATGGAAAAAACAAAATTCATTATTGAATGGTGCCCTGAGACGAAAACTGGGCGTGCCAAATTTCTGGGCAAATAGATTTTGCCAGCTAAAACTGGGACAAGTGAAAATCATGATTTAACACAGATGATATGATAACCAGGTATTATTGTAAACCCAAACCTGGAGGCTCATAATTTTAGTGAAATTCTCAATTGCAGGACCTTTAACCAGAAAGATGAGGAGTGGCAAAGCAAAGGCAGTATTGAGGCATGCCCTCAATGGTTTCTATCCGGACTGGCCACAGTTCAGTATTCTTTATTGTTCATTTTTTTGCTTGAGTAACTACCATGGTAACACAGAATGTTATTTTCATCCAGCATGTTGAGTGTCTCATCACTTTGAATTAATTTGCTCTTCACCTTAATAGCATGAGCCATAATTAATGAATTCATCTACTAATAATAATAGGGGTTTCTTTTATGCATCTTTAGAAATTCATTGGAGGCCAGTACTGATTTAGTACCGTGTAATGATCACTTAAAACAGTTGTTCGCCTGTTCTTATTAATTTCAGAATTAAAATCCTGATTAACAAATGTTGAAGAAGATCTTAAAGTGGTTTAATGAAATTCAGTGGGGCTTTAGAAAAGGGTCTGTTTTTCTCCTGTAGTCATGTTGAATTCTGCAAGTTTTAACTACGATACTCCAAAAATGTGGGTAGCCTGACAAAACTTTGAGAAATAAGCTACTATTTAATAAAGATAAACAAAATGTCCAAAGTTACTATCGTATCACATGGAGCAGCTAATTCTGTGATTTGATAAATGTCTATGTGTATTACATGTGACCTTGTACTATTATTATTACATGAGCTGTTCTCAAAAGTTATTTCTGTTCTTTGTCTTTATGAGCATGTTTTGATAATAGGACTTGACATACACACTTTCTTGGGTAGGGGCAGGGCTGGAGGAAGCACTAGGCAAACAAGGCGATTGTCTAGGGTGCCACAGGTTTGGGGGCAACCCAGCAGTCACCTACTGCTTCCATTGGACCTGCTCAGAATTGTGAAAAAACTTTGTCCCGATTTCTCACACTGGTGGCAGCTGCAGGAGCTAAGCAATAGGACCTCCTTTTTCTAGCCCTCAACAACTGGAAGAGGAAATGTGTTGTGAGCCCGCATGGACAGGAAGAAAGATGCCCAATCGTCGTAGCTGGAAGTTGCGGCCGGAAGAAAAGGCCGAGAGGGTCAACTGCAGCACCGGCCATGCAGCAGGAGAGAGGCATGATCGGATGGGCTGCACGGCAGGAGAGAGGCGCAATTGGCCAGGCCACTTGGCAGGAGAGAGGCATGATCGGCTGGGCTACGCGGCAGGAGAGAGGCACAGTTGGCCTGGCTGTGCAGCAGGAGAGAGGCAGGGATTGGCCAGGCTGCGCAGCAGGACAGAGGCAGGATTGACTGGGCGTGCTGCAGAAGAAAGGCAGCATCTCTGCTGAATGAGGAAGACAGTGGAGGCCTCCTGATGCCAGGGAAGTCCAAGGAGAAAGCTTCTGCTGCTGCTTACATCTAGAAGGGAGAGTAAAAAAAGAGTAATTGTGTGTGAGCATGTGTGAGTGTATGTGTATATGAGAGCATATGGGGAGAGAGAGCATGTGGGGGGGGGGAAGAGTATGTGTTTGTAAGAGAGAGCATGTGAGGAAGAGCAAGTGTGTGGGGTTAGAGCCTGTGGGGGAGAGAGAGCATTTGTGTTTGAGAGAGCATGAGGGGGAGAGAGAATATGTGTGTTTGTGTGAGAGAGCATGTAGGAAAGAGAGCGAGCAAGTGTATGTGTATGTGAGTGCATATGGAGGAGAGAGCATAAGTGTGTGTGTGTAAGAGAGCATGTGGGGGAGAGAACATAAGAACATAAGCAATTACCATACTGGGTCAGACTAAGGGTCCATCAAGCCCAGCATCCTGTTTCTAACAGTGGCCAAACCAGGCTACAAGAACCTGGCAAGTACCCAAGCACTAAGAAGAACCCATGCTACTGTTGCCAGTAGTAGCAGAGGCCATTCCCTAAGTCAACTTGATTAATAGCAGTTAATGGACTTATCCAAGAACGTATCCAAACCTTTTTTAAACCCAGCTACACTAACTGTACTAACCACATCCTCTGGCAACAAATTCCAGAGCTTAATTTTGCATTGAGTGAAAAAGAATTTTCTCCAATTAGTTTTAAATGTGCTACTTGCTAACTTCATGGAGTGCCCACTAGTCCTTCTATTATCCGAAAGTGTAAACAACCAATTTACATCTACCCATTCTAGACCTCTCAGGATTTTAAAGACCTCTATCATATCCCCCTCAGCCGTCTCTTTTCCAAGCTGAACAGCCCTAACCTCTTTAGTCTTTCCTCACAGGGGAGCTGTTCCATCCCCTTTCACATTTTGGTTGCCCTTCTCCAGTGCAACTATATCTTTTTTGAGATACGGTGACCAGAACTGTAAACAGTACTCAAGGTGCGGTCTCACCATGGAGCGATATAGAGGCATTATGACACTTTCCATTTAATTCACCATTCCCTTCCTAATAATTCCTAGCATTCTATTTGCTTTTTTGACTGCTGCAGCACACTGAGCTGAGAATTTCAATGTATTATCCACTAATATGCCTAGATCTTTTTCCTGGGTGGAAGCTTCTAATATGGAACCTAACATCGTGTAACATCTGCATGGGTTATTTTTCCGTATATGCAACACCTTGCACTTGTCCACATTAAATTTCATCTGCCATTTGGATGCCCAATCTACTAGTCTCGCAAGGTCCTCCTGCAATTTATCACAATCTACTTGTGATTTAATTACTCGGAATAATTTTGTATCATCTGCAAATTTGATAACCTTACTTGTCTTTTTCCTTTCCAGATCATTTATAAATATATTGAAAAGCACTGGTCCAAGTACAGATCCCTGAGGCACTCCACTATTTACCCTTTTCCACTGAGAAAATTGACCAGTTAATCCTACTCTCTATTTCCTGTCTTTTAACCAGTTTGTAATCCATGAAAGGACATCGCCTCCTATCCCATGACTTTTTAGTTTTCTTAGAAGCCTCTTATGAGGGACTTTGTCAAACACCTTCTGAAAATCCAAATACACTACATCTACCGGATCACCTTTATCCACATGTTTGTTAACCACTATAAAAAAAATGAAGCAGATTTGTGAGGCAAGACTTCTATCTAATCTCCACCTTGCACTGAACCCTTCCAAAACGGAATTGCTTCTCATCTCACAACACCTAGCCCCTGAACCTGCCTTTGCTAATGGCCCAGTATACAACACCTTCCCCACTCAGCACCATGCCCGTAATCTTGGAGTACAGATCGACCAACAATTGAACCTAAAAAAACATATTAATGCAATCCTTAAGGAAGGTTTCTATAAGCTCAATCTCATAAAAAAAATTAAAACCACTGCTCTATACCAGCGATTACCGTACTGTGGTTCAGGCTACCCTCTCTTCTAAAATGGACTATTGTAACTCACTCTTCTTAGGCCTCTCCTACTCCACCTTAAAACCCCTCCAAATGCTGCAAAATGCGATTGCCAGGACTATCTACAATACTTGTAAACATGAACTCATCACCCCCATCCTCAAGGATTTACATTGGTTTCCTATCCCCTCTCGTATCCATTACAAAACCCTTAATATTATACATAAAGGGCCATATACACCCACAACTCTGACTGGCTAGATGAACCATTCCAACATACTCGCTGCATTCGCCCCACTAAAACCACCAATAAAGGAACCCTCCATGTCCCCTCCCTAAAAAAGGCACACCTTGCATCCACCAGGGAACGTGCTCTTTCAATAGCCGGACCCGCACTCTGGAATACACTACCTACAACCCTTAGACTTGAGCCTAGCGCTACTAGATTCAAAACTAATTTGAAGACTTGGCTCTTCAAACAAGCTTACCCACAATAGTTTCCTGCCTCTTTCTCCTTAACCCTATACAGTCCTTTGTATAAAACCTTTTAGCGCCGTATATCAGTCCGTTACATTGTTACACCATTTTACTACTACTGTTTTATTGTTCCATTGTTCTTTTGCAGTTGTTATGCCTTTTTGATCTCAGCAGTCCTCTGCCTGCTTTCCTAGTTCCTCTTTGCAACTTTGTTCCTTTCATCCCATCCCCGTAACCTATTTGTAAATTTCTCATGTTTTCTAATGTAAACCGACATGATGTTGCTACTAATATCGTTATAAAAAAAGCTTTAAATAAATAAGACTTCCCTTGGGTAAATCCATGTTGACTGTGATCCATTAAACCATGTCTTTCTATATGCTCTGTGATTTTGATCTTTAGAATAGTTTCCATTGTTTTTCCCGGCACTGAAGTCAGGCTCACTGGTATATAGTTTCACAGATCACCCTTGGAACCCTTTTTAAATATTGGGGTTACATTGGCCACCCTCCAGTCCTCAGGTACAATGGATAATTTTAATGATAGGTTACAAATTGTAACTAATAGATCTGAAATTTCATTTTTTAGTTCCTTCAGAACCCTGGGATGCATACCATCTGGTCCAGGTGATTTGCTACTCTTTAGTTTGTCAGTCTGGCTTACTACATCTTCCAGGTTCACAGTGATTTGGTTCAGTTCATTTGACTCATCACCCTTGAAAACCATCTCCAGAACTGGTATCTCCCCAACATCCTCATTAGTAAACACGGAAGCAAAGAATTAATTTAGTCTTTCTGCTATGGCCGTAGCTTCCTTAAGAGCCCCTTTAACCCCTTGGTCATCTAAGGTCCAACTGACTCTCTCACAGCTTTCTTGCTTCTGATATATTTAAAAAAGTTTTTATTATGAGGTTTTTTTCTCTATGACCAACTTCATTTCAAATTCTCTCTTCGCCTGTCTTATCAATGTTTTCCACTTAACTTGACAATGCTTATGCTATTTCCTGTTTTCCTCAGATGGATCCTTCTTCCAATTTTTGAAGGATTTGTTTGGGCTAAAATAGCCTCTTTCAACTCACCTTTTAGCCATGCTGGTAATCGTTTTGCCTTCCTTCCACCTTTCTTAATGCGTGGAATGCATCTGGGCTGCGTGTCTAAGATTGTATTTTTAAACAATGACCATGCCCATTGAACCCTTTTAACCTTTGCAGCTGCATCTTTCAGTGTTTTTCTAACTATTTTCCTCATTTTATCAGAGTTTCCCTTTTGAAAATTTAGTGTTAGAGCTGTAGATTTACTTATTGTCCCCCTTCCAGTTATTAGAGAATGAGTGTGTGTATGAATATGTGTGAGTAAGCGAGTATGGCTGTGTTGGAGCGTATTTATGTGAGAGAGAAAAGAAAGTCTTTGTATCACAGCCACCGCCTCCTCCCATTAATCCATGACAAGCTCAGACAGAAAATCAAAAGTTCCCAGGTATGGAGTGTGGGAGATTTTTTATCCTTATTTTTAATTATTGGGTGGTGTTTATGAAACATTTGTTTGCTGTTTTGAAATATTTTATTAGTGTTTGGGAAAGCTTTCAAAATTTGCATGAGTCTTTAATTGGATATTCTATTCAGCAGCTGTTTTGAAATTATTTTATTAGTATGATTTTACTATTATGATAAATGATGTACTATATATCTTGATTTTATTGTTTGTTTCATGAGGAATGGTGAAATTTTGTTTTTCCATTGTTTCACTGTATAGAGTCTGGTGTGTTGAGTTTTACAGTTCAGTTTTTGTCTGTACATTTCTATTTATACTTTATGGTGGCTTTATTCTGTATTTGGTGAGGGTCTGTGTTCTGCATGCAAAGACTGAGATGAAGCATTCTTTTAACATGTGTTTCTCTGTAGGGACCTGTAGTAGCTTGGCCTGTTCTGTTTTCCTGATAGGAGGTGTATTGATATTTTAGATTCTGGTGTAATATTTGTGGTATTCCTTTTCATAGGTAGGGTTGTTACTGTTTGAGTGTTGGCAGATAGTACTGTGTTGATACAGGAGGTCCATGCCGACATGAAACATGTTACAATAAGTGTCATGCCATATGAATTCCAAGTTGCAAAGTTTTCTTGTTGACATCACAACAGTGCATGTAACTATCACAACAACTTATATATTAATTTTACCTCAGAATGTCATTTTTCATGTAAAATCTGTTATAAATGCATAATTTAAAATTATACTTGGGGAGGTGGGGGGAGGGCCGCCAGGCTGTAAGGTTTGCCTAGGGCGCCTAATACCTTTGCACTGGCCCTGGGTAGGGGTCATTGCTAGGCATGGACCTATGGGGCCTGAATGTATTTGTGAATGCCTCAGATGATGCTGGCCCGGAAGACTCTGTGCCAGAGAGAGGGATAGCTGCTGGGAGAGTATGATCATTAAATATCAAAGGGCAACTACTGTGCCAGGGAGAGGGTTGCTACGGCACAGTAGTTGCCCTTTGATTGTGGAGATATACAGTTAAGTAAAACATTAAACAGTTGTCTACAAATGGGGGAAAAAAGGCAGCACTTGTAAAGTTATGTATATTAATGCACGTGGTGTCTTCTAGAAGCAGGGAGATCCTGGATTCTCCATCACAGGAGGATGGAGTATTTCTGATGTCATATGGAAGATCAGCTGGAATCCAATGGTATGGTTCAGTTTTAGAGCATCAGAGGTGATGGTACATTCTAAGACAAGGGTTCTAGACTTCAGGGAAACTAACATTGTTAAAAAGGGTGTCTACCTCAAGGAGTCATTAGCTGGATGAGAAAATCTAGAAGAAGTAGAAAAGCAGTGGCCAAAACTATAAAGAGATATTGTAAGAGCAGCAAACATTTTTGTTAGGAAACTAAATAAAGGGGAACGGGAAAAAGAGGTTGCTATTATTTGCTAAAGAAGTAGCTGAAAAGGTAAGGGATAAAAGTTTAGCATTCACAGTAATAAAAGTATAAGGCTACTGGCCCTAGGAGTCATCCCAACCCTCGCCGCTGTGCTTTCTCAAAATATGTTGGCCTCTAGAGCTCCTCCTGATATCCACTTTCTTCCCCGCAACCTTGACCTGAACCCTCCCAACTGGCACTCCCGAAACCCCCCAGGGCTGCCGGGATCGCTTGGATAGCAATACTGGAAACATAGGCTGTCATAACATCAATGCTTTGCACTTCCAACAATGGAAGCCACCAGGAGCAGTACGATTGAACTGGGAGCCCGGTGCCTCTAGGGTTTTCGGGGGTGCTGGGTGGGGTGGAAGAGTTTGGGTTGGGGTTGTTAGAGGGGGCGAGAGGGTGAAGATGAGGAGAGTACCTGGAGGTTGATATGTTTTGAAATGACACAGGGGAGGAGGGGACTGGGATAGCTCCTTGGGCCGTTAGGGCCTACCATTTTATTACTGTTTCAAGGGAGAGGAGGCCACAAGCTTTTTCTTTTTTTTTTTTACTTTTTTCTTTTCAATATTTAACTGGCTATATAATTTGAATATATCTGCTTATGATAAAGTTATCCGGGCACATGTACACAGATAACTTTAAACCTAACTGGCTATATTCAAACATAGCCGAGTAGGTTTTAAAGTTATTCAGGAAAATGTTACCTGGATACTCGTAACTTTATTTGAGTATATTCACTGAGACACTTATCCCACCGAATATCTTCATTATGTAAAAAGGCCTCTAATATACAGAATTCCTGAGCCTCATAAGTGGCTAAATTTCTGGTAAGACTTAATTCATACAATTGTTTTATAAGTGTAATATAAAATTTAAAAAATACAGAAAATGTGGACTTTAAGGAACCTATGATTAAAAAAATTGAGCTTTTGGTTGTTTACCAGTGCAACCCTTCGCTGGGTGTGTTAATCCCAAGGGAACACAAACTAATTTATATTTTCAAGGGCTGCTCTGGCTACCAGATTCATCCCATGCTTGACTCTCAATCCCTGGGTGGGGATTCTTTTTATGGGTGTAAGCTCTCGCTTGTGGCCTAGACGATGTTAAAAGTTCCCAGTGTGTGTATACTGTATTGGTGCTTCCCATGAGGTGAGAGGCTGTAATAACTCAGGCAGGACCAGGTCTGGATGTTAAAATAATAGTTTGCTGGTTTGGTAATCATAAATTAAGTCCATTGTCCAGAAGTGTGAATTTATATCTGCATGGTGGTACATGTATATTTCTCCTCTGAAGGTAGGTGTCCTTTAATCAGACCTCTGGGTAGAGCTCATGGTGATATTTAATGAGCATACTCTCCCAGCAGCTATCCGGGAGTCCTAGTGGAGGGCTTCCCCAACTTTACTGCAAAAATCCTACCTTAGTTCATCTTCTTCCTCGGCTACCCAGCCCGTCCTGGTCCCTTGGTGTTGGTGTGTGGAGATTCGATTGGAGTCTCCTGCTCTTGTTCTTCGATCCTTTATTTATTAATATTTCTGGGGGACTTCTCTTGGGGAAAAGTCAGTGGGATCAGGCAAGTTCTCAGCACTGCAGTCCCAGTGGGGAAGGGGAATCCAAAACATCCCCATTCTGCTCAAGTCCAAAACATACTTCAAAAGTTAAAGTGAATACATCTTCTGCCTTCATTGTCTCTCACAGCAGGATCCATCACTGGTGCTTGCTCACCTAGGGTTTAGATTAGGCTCCCAGGTCTTTGATGCCCTGTAGAGAGCCCTTTTACCACAAAAGGTATCAGGCTTAAAATTTATTTCTCTATAAATTAGTAGGAGAAGGATCTTTTGGCTGGGAGTGCCCGATGATATATCACTTCTAAAAGAAACCCCATTTGGGTGAAGCTGGGAGACCTCACTAGAGTGTACAAATCAGACAGCCTTACTCTTCAACTGCTTCCTCAAACTGATCCTCAGGGCTAAATAGTGTTCAGACATCCAATCCAGACCTTCTAGGTGGGAGGGACTGAGGGGTATGGATGGTCTCTTATAATACAGGGACAGTGATATCTAGTGGCCCGATCGGGAGGGTCTGCCACACCAGTATCCATTTTGTATGTGTGCCTCTCAGCTAATCTTCCAGTATTATAAGTCTCACAGGTACAGAAGAGGATAGGATTCATAGGTTGCTTTTTGTCATGTATGGTCACATTTAGCCCACAATATTATTTCTTATGTTGGAAAAAAGATACTTGGGCTGCTTCAGAGGGTATTTGGTTTTCTTCTTAATAGAGGTTTAGATCAATATGAGACAGATCTCTGTTTGCATGACTTGCAATACATTCTGTAACTCGCTCCCTACCCACTCCCTCCTGATCCAGGCCTTTGCAGGGAGGGCTACCTTCCAAACACTACTGAGCACTGAGCCACTGAGTGCAGTGAAGGAGAACAAGACATAAGAATTCATGCTGTGGGGAGCAGAATTATCTGTGGGATCCAAAGTACTAGCAAAATAATTTAGTCCACACCGGAGGGTGTGTTCCAAAACAACAGAAAAGAATCTATTTAAGGTCCACAGAATCAAAGTCAAGTTAAAAAAAAAAAAAAAGCAGAAAAATCAGCAACAGTCCAAAAGACAAAAAATAAATAGCAGACTTCTTAAGACAATTCACAGAACCTACAAAGTTGTTACTCACGGCTTTTCCCACGCTACTTGACTGCAGTCCAATTGAAACTTCTCCCTCTCAGGTTCCCACCAGGGCCCCCTTTGAACTCCAGGGCCCAGTAAAAATCAGGAAAAACTTCTTGTCTTTTAACCACACCTCCGGCTTCCCCAGGCAGATGGCGACCCCTGGATGCTAATCTTCCCAGATGTCCTGTTGCCTTTACCAGAGAGATAGTAATGCTCTCTCCAGCAGATCAGTACGTTTTGACACCCTCTAGCCTTGACCCTCTCAAGGCTAACTCCTGAACTACTCTTTATGACTCAAACTACTCTTTATGACCAAAACCCATCCCCTGAGCGGGAAGGACCCTTCTTTCTCTCACTGTCTTGTACTCACCCTGAGGGACCTCACATTACTGGAAATTATAAGGCTGGTAGAGCCCAAGCAGCCCTATGGACAGAGTAAAGGAGTTCTGGGCTCATAAATCTGTGTAGTTCCGTTTGCACTAGCAGTGTTGGCTAAAAGATTAAAACAATTTGTGCCCTGCGGCAGATGAAATCTGACCATATAATTAATATTCTTAAGTTGTGTATTCATAAGGGCATATGTGCCAAATGAGCCATACACTCTAGCTAGCAGAAAACCCACATCAGAGAAGCGGAAGCTCCTAAATCTTTTTTTCTAGTTTCACACATACAGTGATGGACAAAATGGGAGCAAGTTTTCCTTACCCAACATTTCTCTGGAAGCCTGCAGCGGTTTGATTGTATTAAAGGAATTTAGAATGTAATCTGAGCAGGACGGTGGTCTGCTTTCCTAATTATGCAAAATCTGCATTTGGCCACCTGGATATTTGGCAGCACATCAGGAGACACATCTGGAACGCAGCAGCACATACAGTAACGCAGCAGATAACCATGGCAATGACAGACTTCTGGGCCAGTCTGGATGTAAGAATGCGTATAAGGATGGTTGCTGAAAACTGTTCTCCGTGTGATAAGGGCAAGGATGGTTTCTTCAGTACCAGACTTCAAGGTCTCGTTTGTCTTAGAATTTACTTTCTGTGAACCAGCATAATAACAGGGAAACACTTGGGCCTAATTAAGTAGGCTTGAGTTCCTGTATACCCCTGAGTAAGTGAGTGCAAGGTTTCCAGAGCTCAAAATATATGTAAATCCAGCATCTGGGAATTGTCTTTTCATTTTGAAGGGCGATGGCTGTATTTACTATAAATCCAGTGGACTAGGGAGCTAAACTGGCAGTCAGAATCTCATCCATACTATCCTATACGGCTTTATACCTCTCCATCTTTCTATACATTTATCTGCTGTCCTGATTCCCTTTCTTCTTTTTATTCTCAAGATGATTTTTTGTCATAACCTTTCCAATTTTATTTGTCTTTTTTTTTTTCATGGTTGTTTTCATGTTGGAGCTTGTACATTGCATGGCAGGAAGACATGCAGCTTAAAGGAGATCCGATCGCAGAAAAGTAAAAGTGGTGGTGGGGGGGGGGGCCTAGATTTCAGCTTTTTGGTGCTGCTCTGTGATACTCTGACTCCTGGTTTGGATTCGTATTTTACTCTATAACTAACCGTTCAGAGCTAACCGGCGCACGTGTGTCATAAAATACGATAAACGTGCTCACATGCTCACCTGATTTTATATAATTGGCCTTCCCATGTGCAGGCGGGTGCCCCACTTATGTGCGCAGGGGGGATCTTTTCAATTATGCATGGAGACGCAATTGGCCTTTTTTCCAGTTCTCTCCCAGTCCGCTCCAATTAAGGAGCGTATAGGGAGAGAATTTCCCTACCTCCCCTACCTAATTTTCCTCCGTTTTACCCACTCCACTCCACTCCACCCCGACCCCTAACCCCTTCCTAGATACCCCAAATTTTTTTTGTTTTAATACTGACTGCTCCTTGGGAGCAGAAGTAACTTCTGCTCCCAAGGAGCAGAAGTTACTTCTGGCGCCCACTTTCCCAGGACAGGGCCTAATGGCTGCTAACCCGGTCGGCCCCTGGCCTGCCTCTTTTCGTTGGCCCGGCACTTCTGCGTGTATTGGGGGTTTGGCGCATGGCCGGGCCCTTTCTAAAATGCACTTGGTACGCTCAGGGCCCGTCCCCGTGTATTAACCCTCAGTATTTGTGTGCGCCGGGCTTCGAAAATGTATTTAACACAGCGAGAAAAGGGTGTTTAAAGTATATACAATCTTTTTCATCCTACTTTCAACATAGTTCTCTCATCTATGTATAAATAACTTTTGCTTATAAAGTTACTTATAAAATCTACTCTACAAAAAGGATAATTTGAAATTGGACAGAGCATAATGATTTATGCTGATTATTCCTTCTGGAGACATAACGTGAAATTTGGCTTTGCTGCCCAGTACCTGGACAATCAGTGAGTTGCTTATATTATTCATGGAGCCAGGCAAGTGGTGTTGTGCTCTCTCTCTCTCACAGTATGTTTTAATTTTGCACTTCTGGCTTAGAAATGTTAATGAAAACTTCATGCAGGTGGAGCACAGCTAGGATGCATGCTTTCCATGTTTGCAAGAAATTAAAAAAGTAAGAGAGAAAGAAAGACAAAAAGAGCATTGAATAATACCAGAAATAGAAAAAAACCCCAAACAATATCCATGCCGTCCATTCTCCCTGGTCAGGCATGGAGACAGCACAGATATAAAAAGCATACTACTTTAATTAACTTCCTTTTATGATGGGCAAAAAAGGGAGAGTCCTACATTCAGACGGCCGTTTAGAGGACAAGTTATCCAGCTACATCAGCCGGATAGCTAGTCCAATATATTCAGCAGGATAAATGTCCCACTGAATACACTTGTTTAAAGTTATCTGGCCACGTATAGCCAGCTAACTTTAATCCTAACCAGCCATTGATTAAATATGGCTGATTAGGCCCAAGGTTATCTGGCCTCGTGTGATTGGATGATGCGCTGCTTACCAAGATATCTTCAGAGATATGTAGGTAAGCAGCACATCTTAGGAAAAAAAAAGAAAGTTTTGCGCCTCTCGGCCTGATGGCCAATCCCCCACCCCCCCCCCCCCCCACCACCACATGTATCTACCTCCTTGGCTGTCCCACAACTTGGTGAAAACCTTAACAATTTGGAACCTTTACAGCTTTGATAAGATTATCGCTGCTGGCCCGGGCCTCCCCCTGCCCGCCTCCATACCCTGCTAAAAATATTTTAAATGTCCCTCCTCTGCCTCCTCCCAATCATGCCCCTCCCCCACCCCTGGCTGATACCCTCCCGCCCACCCATTACCTCCAAATGTGGCCTCTCTGCGCCGGGATTGCTGTTCTCAGCATAAAAATACGCTTCCCGCGTTACATAGGTAATAGCGTAAATTATGCTAGAAGCAGCTGGGATCACCGAGAGCTCACTTGGTGAGAAAGATCCCGAAGTGCAACATTAGAAGAAATGTGGGTTCCTAGCACTTGCTAGGGCTTGCATATCAAAATGAGATTCTTTTTTTTTTTTTTTTTTTAAGGATTTGGTTCCTGGACCTGGCTTCTGCTCATTGGTCCAGCAGGGGCTGGAGCTGCTGCAGAGGTGGTGCTTGAAATAACATCAATAACGGAACCATCAATGGTGCATGCAGTCTGTGAATGCATTGGGCCCCATGGATTGAAGGGATCATGAGCCAGTGACAACGATAGCCTTGTGTGGGCCGCCAACATGAGAGGAGCCCAGTGGTGGTGGTGACCCTCACAGGGCCAATGTGAAAAGAGCTGCTCTGGGGCCCTTTCCTCACCTGTTCCTCTGCTGCGAAGGTAGATTCTACAGTCCAGCTTTGAGAAATAGTCTACAGACCATCTTAAAATATGGGATAAAATACAATTGTATCCCAATTTATTACAATACAAGCAAGTTCTATGCTCCAGAACTACAAGGCAAGATTTTGCTACCATGTAACTAATTTCCCTTTCCTGGTTTTCCATAGTGATCCACTAGATAGTATGTGACTATGGTATATAAACAGTACTTTGACTTCTAGTGTAGTTTTGTGGGAAAGAGAGTCCTAGGAATAAGATAAGCAGCTTGGACTCTGTCTACCCCTTTTGATCCTGCCAGAGACTTGAGATCTGGATTGGCTTCTGTTGGAAACAGGATGCTGAGCTTGATGGGCCTTGGGTCTAACCCAGTATGGCAGATCTTAAGTTCTTATGTTCTTAAGGTGCAAAAATGAATTGATCCCAAATTCTCTGCATGAAGGAATCTTGAATCTGTGCTTAACAATGATAGAGGCCATGAAAATGGAGATCTTCAACATGGTAGGCCACTGCAAACTAACAATTTCAGTGCAAGTCAAGATTCAGCATGGAATAAAACCAGTTTAGGAAGATGTATTTGAGTACGTTAGGACTTTGATTTTGTTCTTTGCTTCTACCCTCTGAAACCATGAAGAAATATTATGGATAGCTAGAATTGCCTGCCAGCAGAGACAGTAATATCCAAAACAGTGAAAGAGTTCATAGAAACAAGATGGCAAAGAAAGACAATATGGCCTATTTATTCATTTATTTATTCATTCATTCATTCATTCATTCATATTTGATTACTTTCCATATCAGAATATCTATCATAGCGAGATACAATAAAAATAATTTTACAACATACATGTGATGGGACCACCAAATGGAGTCCATGTCTAAGAGTTTGCCATTTGGAGAGACTTTGGTTGGTGGAGCCCTATCATTTCCCTTGTTGGAGATTTGGAAGTAAATAGTATTGGGCTGCAGTGCCAGTGAACCACCACTAGATGGAACCATGGTGAGCTATGTTATATGCCTGTTAATGGGATTGTTCCAGATAAAGTTTACCAAGGGGCTCTAGTGTATGTTTCCTTTAAAGAGAGCTGAAAAATTGATCCTTTAGAGGAGTGGTCTAGTAGAATATATAATGTGGCCCAAGTTTGGGGCAAGGTGTGGTTGGGGAAGATGAGGAATCTCCAGGGTATAGTAGGATGTCTGAAGGGAGCTAGCTTAGGGGTTGACTGGCCTGGGGACCCTTCTGGTTAGAGTGGGCCTTGCAGGGACTCTTCTCTTCAAGGGGAAAGGCCCGAGACCTGATGTGGAAGTGGTGTTTCTTCCCAAGAGGAAAAGGCCTGGCACCAGTAGTGGCGAGGGTGGAGAAATTGGAACAGGAGTTTTTCTAAGAGGAATGCCTCAGAGAAGTGCCACAGTGTGGAGGATCCTGGGGAAGTCCTAGTCACTACTGGAGGAAAGGGCACAGGACCTGGATGGAAACGGTGCCTGGTAGCCCATAGGTAAGTGAATACCTTGGTTAAAGGGACTCTTAGGAGATTGTGGGAAAATAAACATGGAGTATTGAGGTTGTGGGAGCAATCTAGGCATTTGAGTCACACATTCCTCCTGGGAGCAGTATGAAGAAATAAATGTGGAGTACTGGAAAGGTAGGAGGAGTGTTGAAATGGTACTCTAAATCTTGGAGTATAGTTTGGTTATTGTCTTAACTGTATCTTGGCTGTGAAGCCTGTGAGCCCTGAATAATTCAGCTACCTTACAGTATCCTCTCTAAAATATTTGTAAATAATTGCTGGCTGCTAACCTCAGAAATCAAACAAATAACTTTTAATTGTACTTTGGTGTGGATTGTGATTTGGAGGCAGAGTGGGCACCTTAGCTGCTGGCAGCAAAGGTGAAGGAGACACACAGTTTGCAGAGGGGATGTCGAAGAAGGGTCTCCCAGTCCAAGAGGAGCAACCTACCGCACCACCACTGGCTGAGGTCCACTTCACCAGCTGCATGATCTAAATTTCTCAATTCTAAAAACCTGAGAGACTGACACTGCAAATCCAGCTTATATCAGAAAAGATGACCACAAATAATATGCTTCCTCAGCCACAGTCCAACTAGTCACAGCTTAAAGTATTTCTCCTAAGGGCTTATTAAATAGCCATGTTTTAAGCTGCTTGCAGAAGTTTAAATAATACTGTTCCTCTTTAATCTCAATAGGCAACTCATTCCACATAAATGGAGCATAATGACTAACTCTCCTTTTCTTTTGATTTTTTAAATTTAATTTTTATTGATTTTAAAATAATTTCGAAGCAAAACTCTTCAGACAGCAACATTCAGGAACAGTCTGTAATATTACATCCTAGTAGAAAACATATGAATGATATTCAGATCACAAGTCATTATTGAGAGGGAGAGGAGATCTAATTGAGGATCGCAAAAAAAGAAAATTCAAAAAGAAAACAGCATAGCATGTTTTTACTACCCATTACTTTTTACCTACGTATAGGACTTTCTTGAGGAGAAGAAGTAGGCAACAACCTTTTACAGGATTCAAGAAACAATTTAAGCTGTTCTGGAACAAAAAAGATATAAGTATCATTATCAAGCTTTATAATGCATTTGCAAGGGTATCTCAGCTGGAAGGATGCGCCTAATCCTTGGGATTCCTGACGCATGGTCAAAAAACCCTTTCTCCTCTCTTGAGTGGCCTTGGCCAGGTCCGGGAAAATTTGGACAAACTGACCCCGGAAATTAACCCCCAGATATTGAAAATAATTACACATATCTAGACCTAAATCTTGCTGATATATAAATGAAACCAACAGAGTTGCTCTTTCACAAATCTCAACTGTAGAAATTTCCAGGAAATCTGTTAAGTTCCCAAAATCAATTTGATGTTGTACAGCATTCTCTCTTGAATATGGGAGGAAATATACTTTATTAAATGAAGGAATATTTTCAGGAGAAATATGTAGTATCTCAATCATATACTTCTGAAGAGTAACACTTGGCTGCTCACCAATAATTCTAGGAAAATTAAAAAACCTTAGATTCAAATGTCTTAATCGATTTTCAATAAATTCAATTTTCCTGTTCAATACCATACGTTCCTGGATTATGGATGTCTGTAGGTTCTGAGCGTTTTTCACTTGGTCTTCTAGATTTTGGATCCTGTTAAAATGATCCGTAAACTGAGAATTATAATCCTGTGTTATTGTGTCCAACTTTAATGAAATTGCAGAAATTTGTTGGGAACAACCTTGAAGAGCGGAACCTTGCTTGGCCACTAATTTCCATAGGGAATCTAATGTCACCACTGCTGGTTTGGGGAATGTGGATATCATGGATCCCTGCTCCAAAATTACCGCAGATTCCAGAGTGCTTAAAGAACTCTATATCAAAGGTTTAACAGGTTCACCTCCACCAGAAGAATCCATCTGGGATATTGCTGCCAAAGTCATCGCACCCACACTCCCTGCTGTTGGGGCCGCTGAACCACTCCCTGTCTCCGCGGCGACTCCCTCAACTGCCATTCCAGGGCTCACCGGCTCTTTGACTGCAATCGCCGAACCCGAAGACGACTGGGGAAAAGGTGCCATAGGTGTCTTTAGGCTAGGAGGGCTGAGAGTAGTCTCCCTAGACGAGGCGGAAACTCCTCTTTTGGACCCATCAGCGGGGAACGTCGCCCCTAATGCCAGGTAGATTGTAGTTAACTTGGGGATAGTACGCTGACCCGAAGGGAGGGGGGGGGGTACTGAGGGAAATACCCGAACTCTTCCCTTCCATTTGGGAGGCATCTTGTAACTTACAGATGAAGAAACAAGAAAAGAAGAAGCGAGCAGGCCCAGCCAACGCTACTGACATGCCGCCATCTTGGCTCCTCCTCCCAACTCTCCTTTTCTGATTGTTTTCAGTTTAACTGTTTGCCCATCTCTACAATCTCTACCAGTTCCTCAGAGATCACCTGTGCTTGTCCCATGCTTTCTTGAATTCAGATACTGCTCTTGTCTCCACCACCTTCCCTATAATGAAATATTTCCTAAGATTACTCCTGAGTCTACCCTCTTTCACTCTCATCCCATGACTCCTCATTCCAGAACCTCCTGTCGTTAAACTAGATCTATCTCCTGTGCATTAACATTTTGGAGGTATTTAAATTCAAGGTTTAAAATCTGCTTGGTTCAGATACAGAGGGCAAGGGAGAGGGAACACCAGAGAGTGAATGGGATATGTGCTGACAAAGTAGCTAGGGCAAAGGAGCAGCTTTGGTGACCCAGAAGGTCCTTATCTGCCAACATCTACTAAGTTATTGTATTACTGTGAATCACTTCTTTTTCAGTTCTGGGTTCGCCAAATATCCTTAATAAGGAATAGCCTTGCTAGGCTAAAGAGGTACAGCAGTAGAAGTGATGAAACTGATACAGGACAGAAGCTGGAGATAAGGGCCTCAGACCCTTATGTCCAGTTACTGATTTTAAAGCATCATTTCTTTAAAAAAAAAAATCTTATAGGAGGCAATTTTCAAAGAGTTACATATGTAAAAATTTGCATATATGTGCTAAGTAGCATGTACTTGCATAATCACTATTTTAAAAAAGTCGAAAGTACATGTGAACTTTACGTTTCACACATGTACATGCTCGCCAAAAAAAAAGTGACAGATTAGGAGCATTCTGGGGTGGGGCCAACAGTTACATATGTAAATTGTTATTTTCAAAAGACACGCATGTACATTTGGCAACTTACGTAATTTTACATCTGCTAATTATCTTGCCTAATTGAAATCAGACTTGTTTATTGTGTAGTGTTGGCTGGCTGGGAGGTCTGGGTGAACTGAGGGGGTGATCAGGCTGAAGAACCAGAGGGTCTCGATGACCTGAGGGAAGGACTGGGCAAACTGGTGGAGTAATAGGTAAACCGGTTAATTTCAATTCTACGTGCATGTTTTAAATTATGCTGACCCATGCGTGTAAATTGGGTTAATACAAGTAAGTCCAATTTATTTTCGCATAGAAAATATACGCGTCTATATTATAAAAATAGGTAGGAAACGTACACGCAAAGCATTGAAATACTCGTTTTCAATGCATTGCATGTATTCAAGCATAAGCATACATATGCACATATGCTGTAGGGTAGAGATACACATATTTTGTAATACAAGCATACATGATATGTGCAGGTTATAAAAAAAAAACTATTGTAGATCTACACACAGCGTATATGGATTTATATTCCGCCATGCATAGTTGTGAGAAAGTTATCCTCATTGTGAATAAATTTCACAGAATTTAGACAAACTGCATTGGAATTTGACCTTGGAAACACACTGAATGTGAGCCTGAGCTGGAATTAATGTATTTAAAGAATCAGAAGTAAATCTAGATAATACTATCTAGTATACAAATGAGAAACGGAGATTCTGTTTCATATCATGGCCATCCATCAGTTTTATGTCTCAGTGCTTGCTATGCAGGTAGGAAAGGGTAATCACTCTTGCCAGAAGATTCTACACGAACTGCTATCATATATCTGCAGTGGAAAGGAAGCAAGAAGAACAGAGCCATGCCACCAAATGTAAGGAGCAAGATATTAAAACATTTATGTGCTTGCTTTTAATTTTTGAAGATGTGCATATAAATCTACACATGAGAAGTTATACCAGCTGAGGAGCAGTATGACTTTATATGTGTATGTCTCCATGCATGCTGGAAACACCCGCAAATTTTCAAAGTGGATTTATACACGAGTCCACTTTGAAAATTCAGGCTAAAGTCTGCACAAAGTACCCTCAGACTTTGGTTCTATGCAGGCTGTTTGAAAATTAGCCTCCCTATGTTTATGTATGTATTTAAAGATTTAGGGGCAGATTTAAAAAAAAATAAATACGCGCGTGCGTCCATGTGCACGCGCTACCCGGCGTGCACACATGGACGTGCGATTTTATAACATGCACGCACCGGTGCATGTTCCAACAATGCGGTGTACACATCTGTCACAAATAAGAGAAGGTATATTTTCCATAGTGGGCCCAAAGATATGGAATTCCCTACCTGAGACGTTACGTTTGATACAAGATAGAAAGAATTTAAAACGTGAGCTAAAAACCTGGCTATTAAAAAATGCATGTGACCTAACTTAAACTTCAGAAGGCATAGAACCACATTGTTAAGGTCAAAGATAATACTAGAAGAATAAGTAACAAGCAATGAAAGAAATAAAGCAATCTCAGACAACTCACTAATAATATATGAATACCATTGAAATATAACTTAACTATTACATTCTGCTGTCCTAGCCTGTTAGTTATTATGTGCGAGGAAATCTAAGTAGATGTAGATTTATATCAATCTTGATGTGTTGACCTTTAATATGTATGTTACCATTGTAAACCGTTGTGATCTTCATTTGGAACGATGGTATATAAAATGTCTAAATAAATAAATTTGATTGAACTGATCAATGAATGGCCATCAAGTGAGCCCTGCAATGGGTAACAATGGTGGTTGTCACTAAGGAAAAGGCATCCTTCTTTTCTCTGTCATCATGCCTGGTTTACCTAGGGCACCTCTTCCACTCACATATATTAACTCAAATAATACAAATAATAATCATAGCACTTCAAAGATCTAGGTACGTGATATATTTTTTTATTTCACTATGAATGACTGCATCTGAATGGGCTCCCCCCGACTCTGCTTCTTACAAACAATGGTTATTCAGAACTCCTGAAATACAAATATGTACATATGTGACAGCTCAGCTTGAAAATCACTATATGCTACAGTGGAACGATCACTGCCCTGTCAGCCCTGATGGCTGCTTGTACACAGACATGCTGCTGCAAACTAGTAGTCCTGAAAAATATCCATTTTATATGAAAAGAAGACTTTTAAAGCAATCCTAAGAATGCTCTCTCAAAGGAAAAGGCCTCATTGGTGAAATTTCTGCTTTAGAAATCTAGTCCAGTCTTTTCTTAGTCAAACTGTACCAGGCTAGAATAGGCAGCTGGGGCCAAGATGGCGGCATGAGGTAGGGCATATCAATTGCTCCCTGCTCGTTTTTCTGACTCTATTTCTTGCTCTTATAATGGCATCTAAATGCAAAGGGAAATTGTAGGTATTTCCCCCAGATACCTCTCTTTTACCTGGGCAGCAATTTATTTCAGCTTTTATGCCCTGTGCATCAGTGGAAGGTGGGGAACCGTTGGCTCTGTTGTAGTCTGAGGTGAGGGAGCGCCCGAACTTCCTGGAGATGTTACTCTCAGTCCTCCCAATCCAAGGCTCCCGCCAGCAGAGAGAAACACAGCCACACAGAGGCCCAATGCGCATAGCAATGATGTGCCGCTGGCGTCCGAGTCATAAGGGGTCTGGGTGAATTTGACATTTCAGCAGCCATTACCACCTTTGTTGCTGGAAGGTTCTGGGGAGACAGCCTTGCTGTTTGCCTTGCTTCCTCTTCTCCTATTGAGGATTGTGGTGAGCGGGTAATGGGGTTGGTGTAGCATGACCTGATCTTCTGGTATCCCATGGTGAGTCCTTTTCCATACCATCTAGACCAGCGGTAGTTACACTAGACTCAATATGGAATTTGTAGATAGGTTTTGGTAATTCCCTGAAAGACTGTAACTCAAAGGCCTGTCCAAGAATCTGTGTGGACTAATTGTGAGTCTGAGTCCTGAAATTAAGACCAAAGTGTGGGATATGGAGACAGCCACTAAGGATCCACAGGACTTTAATCTTTCGGTGGTTAAGGATCGGACTATACTTTCTCAGAGAACTGAATCTTTGGAGAACCATATAAGACACTTGAATTTGACTTTTCCTAAAGTGATGGAGGAAATGCCATATTACACCTTAAAGAAATACTTCCTTTATATTTTCCAGTTTGATCCTGAGAAAGTTTCTTCTATAAATAGTTTATTTCCTCCCAGTTGCGAGCAGACTGACTTCTCAGCAATCCCAGCCTGTGAATTATCCTAATGTTGCTGATAATTTGATAGATTTCCTTGAAAATTCAGGCACAGAGATGATTGAGTGTGCAATGTTACTAGTTTCATTTATTTCTCAACAAGATATTAACAAAACGATGAAAAGATATTTTAGGGAGATCAGGTGATGTGGTTAGCTGGGAGGAAGCTGTTCTCCAGGCTCCGGGTACCTATCCCAGCACCGACTAACATCTGACCCCATAGAGACCACTGATCACTTTTTTTCGGACTACTCTGGTGAGAGCTTATGTCCATCGTCCGATTCATGCAAAAATCGCCGTCGGGAATGGCCGCAAAAAGCACCAAGAGAGAGAAGGAGAAACCGCGCGTTACCGAGGCTAAAATGGCGGCGGGGCCTGAGGCGTCAGGGGAGAGCCCGAGCGCAGTCTTTACGCTGGCAGACATAAAAGACACGGTACGAGCAGCCCTAGATGAAAAATTTGGGGAAAAAATAGCGGGAATTGAAGAACGACTTACTGAGGTCTGTTCAGCTTTGGCCGAAATCACACCCCGGCTGGACCAGGCAGAGAGTAGGATCGGAGCTCTGGAGGACGATACTTCTTCCAGTTCCGCTAAAATCCTCACACAAGAGAAAAAAGTCTCTGCCTTGGAACAGAAGCTGGACGACCTAGAAAACCGCGACCGCAGAGGGAATTTAAGATTTCTGGGGTTCCCCGAAACAGTGACTGATAACGAACTCAGCAGTCTGCTGGAAAAATGGCTGCCAGAGGAATTCGGCCTACCAGACCTGCAAGGCCATATCGTGGTGGAACGAGCGCATCGCCTCGGGGCGCGAACGGAGCGACAGAACAAACCCCGGATAGTAATCGCCAAGCTGCTGAATTTCAGACACAAACAAGCAGTTTGGCAGGCTTACAGAAAACGTCAGGAGGTGGCATACAACGGCCAAAAAATAAGGCTCTTTCAGGACTACTCAGCCCGAGTTTCTGAGCTGCGTAGAGGTTTTTCCCCGGTCTGCACGGAGCTGTATAAAAAACAGGTCAGATTCGCTCTGGTATATCCCGCGAAGCTAAAAGTTTGGCACGGGGAGAAAATTCTCTTTTTTGATACACCTGAGATGGCACAAAAATTTCTTCAAAAGTGTGGTTGACTGCTGCAAAAACGGGAGCCGCAGGGCTTCTATTCTTTTTTTTTTTCTTATGCAGGAGAGCGCAGAACCGGACCGATGGACGCTTTTGTTACAGTCGGCAGCGAGTGCTCGTGGTTCTTTTTCTCTTTTTTATTTTTATATATCGGCCCATGGGAGCGGAGGTCTCTTATATATATGATTTTCTGACGACACGCTTATGGGCATACTGCCGGCACTTCGGGACACAGAAATGGAGATTTTTCCTGGGGCAGGATGCAGACCCGTGCCAGGTGGCTGACTGCTAGGTAAGCAGGAACCCCTGGGTCTATTTCTTATTTCATATAGAGCAGCACAGAAGACGGATAGCAAGACTTTTCTTTTACAAACTTTTGCAGCAGAGAGCAACACAGGATTGATGGACGCTCGTGTTAAGGCGGGCAGTGGAGGCTAGTAATTTTTTTTTTCTCTTTTTTTTTTCTTTACTCGCCCGATGGAACGGAAGGCTACTGTTTATATTATTTTTTTGAAGAACAGACCGTGGGAACACTGCCATTGGACCCGGGGGCACTCCTGCTGAGAGGCGCGGATTCATGCTAAGCAGTTATGACTCATGTAGAGGAGGCGACCTAGGGCTACCAGCGGGCCAGTACTACACTGTTGGTTAACTGAGCAAGTACGGGTTCTCGCCCCCAATCGTTGGAATACTCTTCCTTTTCTCTGTTCGAGACTACCATCTTTTCGCTGCTATGACTGAGACGGGTCTTATGCATGGGGAACCAAGGATACTCCACACGTCAAACATAGCAGTGGAAGGTTCCAACCTGACGGAGTTTACTTTTACATCCATAGAGGGTGTTGGGGTATGGTACCCACTCACATCCTTCAAACATGATCTCCAAACCACCAAGGAGGTGGGACAGACTTGGATACCAAAGGGGGGTGGGGGGGGGGGGGTGGGGGGGATTAGCAACTGATGCTGTTAACACTGTTTCTAACGCTGTTTTTGTTCTTGCTATTGTGGTTTATATTCTCACTCAATACGGGGGGAAGATAAGGGGGGATGGATACCAGTCACTGGGGAGGTCTTGGAATACACTGGGTACGGAGAATACTAAGAATAATCTCACTCTTATCTGTTATGGATATTTATCTTGGAGGGTGAGGGCTAAGCTGGGGGCCCCCATGCTTCACTGTTGGTATTGCATGTTTGGACCTAGGTCCGCTAGGGGTCTTTCCTTTCAGGACCATGGGTAGATTGGTATCGTGGAATGTCAACGGTCTAGGATCTCCCATTAAGCGGAAAAAAATTCTTTCACATCTTAAACACTTGCGTGCGGATCTTGCATGCTTGCAAGAAACTCATCTCACAGCGGGGGAAAGTGCAAAACTGAAGCGGGAATGGGTGGGCACTTGTATTTCAGCTGCAGCACAGGGAAAGAAAGCAGGAGTAGCGATTTTAATACATAAGAACATTGATTTCAAAATTACTGATCAAGCTATAGACGATAATGGGCGCTATGTAGTAATCATGGGTACATGGAACAGTCTACCGATTACTGTGTGTAATGTTTATGCACCTAATGATTACACCCACAAATTCTTTGAGGATCTACGTAATCTTCTCTTGGCCCGTTCCCAGGGGACTATCCTTCTCTTGGGAGATTTTAATTGTGTCCATGATCCAACCATGGACAGGAGTCCACCCCCACCAAGAGGGCAGGGAACAAAATTAAAAGGAATAGCGTATCTATGCCATCAATTGGGTCTATTAGACACATGGAGGACCCTCCATCCCAATGAGAGGGATTTCACGCATATATCTAGGGCGCACAACTCACTATCCCGAATCGATTACATTCTGGTGTCTCAAAGCTCCTTCTCGCTGATAGGAGGTTCTCACATAGAACCGCAAGTCATTTCAGATCATGCGCCAATTTCCCTTGATTTCTATGTGAATATCCAAGGGCAAGCCCCGAAGGTTTGGCGATTCCCTGCACACCTTACGAAGGATGTAAGATTTCAAAATTTCTTACGAGAAAAGTGGGACGAGTTTCTATCTCATAATAAACAACACACTGATACTCCCCAATTGTTTTGGGAGACGGCTAAAGTGGTCCTTAGGGGCGAAATTATTTCCTATGTGAAGACATATTATAAATCTTTGAATAACGACATCATTCAGCTGGGGGAACAACTCCAAAAGCACAAACAGAAATTAATTAATACATCTCACCACTTTCATCCCGACTACTATCGGACTCTAAACCAGTTAAACACTTTATTACACCTTAGGGCACAAAGGCAATTATATGCGGGGGAGCTGTCCTTATTTAAATTTGGGAATAAGGCGGGTAAGTTGATGGCAAACTTAGTACGTGCAGCCCGGCCTCAAACATTTATACCACACATGAAAGATTCTAACGGCAAGCTAGTATCCAGCAAGCCTGGAATCTGCGAGGTTTTCAGGGAATTTTATGAGAAACTATATACGGATGACGTGATAGATCGCAAGCCTGAGGAGTCGGATTTTTTTCAGCACTTATCATTAACAAAACTCACTCCAACGCAATTAGGGTTTCTGAATGCACCCATAAAATCCATAGAAGTGTTGGCTGCCATAGCAGCAGTGAATTCAGGTAAATCACCAGGCCCTGACGGGTTTTCTTATGATTTTTACAAAATACTTCGTACGCAACTGGCTGATCCTCTAACTCACTTTTACTGTAATGGTTTGGAGCATAGAAAATTCCCTGACGCCTTTAACTTAGCACATATCACAGTTCTGCCAAAACCTGGTAAGGATTTACTGCTTCCTGGGTCATATCGACCAATCTCGCTGCTAAACTGTGATCTCAAAATTCTAGCAAAAGTTCTGGCCGACCGGTTGAACCTAGTCCTTCCACACCTGATAGCCCCCTACCAGGTGGGATTCGTTAAGGGGCGCAAAGCTAACTCTAACATACTAAAACTATTGACAGCCTTACAGTTTTGTACTTCCAACCACATTCCAGCGCTTGCGGTGGGATTTGATTCGGAAAAGGCGTTTGACCGCGTCTCTTGGAATTATATGTTTTTTGCTCTGCGCAGGCTGGGTTTTGAAGGCGCCTTTCTGGATTATGTTTCTCTTCTATATCACAACCCGATCTCTCGCATTATAGCCAACAAATATATTTCTGGGGATGTCCCCGTTGGGAGGGGGGTGCGACAAGGGTGTCCTCTTTCTCCGCTGCTATATATCTTAACTATAGACCCTTTATTACGGAAAATAGCTGAACACCCACACATAACGGGGTTTGGGGAGCCAGATCAGCCTTTCAAGGTAGCGGCATTTGCAGATGATGTATTGGTTTTTCTGCTTAACCCCTTAGTCTCTCTGCCAGAAATGCTCCGCATACAGTTACTCTTCGGCACTTTTGCTGGTTTAAAAATTAACCAGGAGAAATCCGAAGCGATAGATGTCACAGGTACGGTGCAATCCACGTGGTTGGGCTCATTTCCATTACGATGGGTAACCTCGGCATTAAAATACTTAGGCATCAAAATCCCCATTAGCATCAACAATTTATATGCTGCCAATGTACAACCACTTTTAACGCAAACGATTAGCACCCTGGAACGTTGGAGAACATTGCCGCTCTCCTTGGGAGGTAGGATACAGATTTTTAAAATGATAATCCTCCCCAAATGGCTATACGTTTTGCAAATGATCCCTATATGGTTGACTCGCCAGCATCTTAAGGATATTACAACAGCTCTACGCCTATTTCTATGGAGAAACAAAAAGGCGAGAGTCCCTATGACTATGCTTTATAGACCTGTTTCAGAGGGAGGTCTAGGATGTCCAAACCTGGCTTGGTATAATATGGCTTGCAACATTCGCCTCATTAGAGACTGGTTGCTATCTACCTCAGTATTCACGCCATATCAGAGCCTGATAGCCTGGTACCAGGTACCAGCCCTGAACCCACTGCTACAACTTGATTATGGGCAAATTCAAGGCTCTCTTAAATCTCATATATTATTACAATCTTGCCGTAAGACATGGCTGCACATGGGTAGAATACTCCATATACCATATCGGTTGACCCCCCTGATTACTATAGCTTCTAATCCAAACTTTCTTCCGGGCCTACACCGCTCTGTGTTTCACCAGTGGCAGAGCCAGGGATTACAGTATGTATACCAGCTGTTTGACACGACTACCCGATTGCCCTATGACTTCTCCTCGTTACAGAGTCGCTATGGCTTACAAGCAGCTGATTTCTTCCCCTATTTACAACTCCAACACTATCTTAGCTGCAACAGAAAATATTTTGCAGATACCATCCATATTTCTCGCTTGTGGGACATGTTTTCCCCCTCATCTTTCCAAAAACCCAATATAACGGTATATTATAAAATATTGTCTACCAGTGGGAACATGGACCATTTAGAACGACTACATGCTACTTGGACAGGGTGGTCGCTGTTTCAGCTCTCTTATGAAGAGTTTAGACATCTTTTTACCAAGCTGGTCGCAATGTCTGATAATGTGTTACTTAGAGAATCCCATTACAAATTCCTCTGGCGTATGTATATTTCTCCATCACAGGCATATAAATATAAAGTCATCGAATCTGCGGAATGTCTGAAATGTCATGCACCCATTAGCTCTTATGAACACTGTTTTTGGGACTGCCCCTTGGTGCTCTCCTTTTGGCAACAAGTCGCTAAAAAATGCTCTCATATACTAGGCAAGGACCTCCGGTCTGACCCAAATCTTTGGTTGTTTGGTTCCCCAAAACTTTTATCTTGGGAGCCCACAGAGCAGGAAATGCTTTTTCTTCAAAGAGCAAGCCTTTTGGGGAAAAAGGGGATACTAACATTTTGGCTGAAAGATACCCTGCCAGGCATGGACTTTTGGTTTACCAAATTGATAAATCTTAGTGCCCTAGAATATGCAGCTGCTAAGACCACCTCTAAGAAAAAAGTCACGGCCATTACAGCCATATGGCAGCCCCTTTTTACATACCTTGCACCCACAATAGGCCTTCCAGATGTTGCCGAGCAATAAATTCTGTTTCTGAGGCCTGAACCAGGACCAAGGTTACTTACCTATTTTCCTTCTTCTTTACTTTGGTAGTATCCTTCATTCCCAATACAATGATGATCCCACGATACGTATGAGAGGACAAGTAGTGGGGATTTCCTTTCCTCACCTTGCCCACATAAAGCAGATAAGTTGCTGTCTTGTTTATTTGTCTGTACACGCTGTTTATCAACGCCCACGACTAAACATTTATTGCTGTATCACTCTGTTTATTACCTGAATAAGGTTTACTGCATACAGGCCTCGTAGGGAAGAAGGTGGACTCTCGTTATCCTACCTGTCATTCTTGTCTAGAAGTACTATTGTATTATTACACCATTATTCTTGTATTGAATACGGTATTGATTTCCTTGCTTCTATTCCTACTACTTACTTGTTTTTTATCATTTTCCTCTGGTGACTGGATAGGGGGGGGGGGGGAGGGGGAGGGAAGGATGTTGGGGAAAAATTTGAAAAAACTGGGGATTGTGTCAACAAGATGCTTCATACTGAGTTCAACACCTGTTTTCAGTATTCTGTTTAAGTTATGTTCCATATATGCTCAATCCAAACATGTATGTATGTCTGTTTATACACCTTTACTGGGGAATGTGAAGTGGATTGTACATGTATGCAAGTTGATTGTTCTCTTTAATGTTGTACTGTAGACATCCCTAATAAAAAGATTATAAAAAAAAAAAAAGATATTTTAGGAATATCTCTTCCGTATTTCTTGGTCAAATGAGTCATATTTTTCCTGATTTTGCTCGCTCAATGCGAGGGAGGAGAAAAGAGTCTCTTGCTATCGGATCCCAAACTGTTTCTATTGGGTGTTCCTTTGTCCTCAGATACCCACGTAAATGTGTCATCAAATATCATAATAATTTTTGGTTTTTTTCCTTCCGGAACAGCTGAAGCCTTTTCTAAATTCTAGAATTATTGTAACATCTTCTACTGGTACCCATGGAGCCTAGTGTTTGATCTACGGTTAGGTACTGACCGTGTTAATCACATTGAGCTTGTTTTCTTATAGAGTTTGTTTCTTGTTTTGCTCCCTTTTTTCTGCCTCCTCCCGCCCCTGTTCAAATGTTACCAGTAGAGATGGGGGAATATTTCTTGATACCTTTGTGCTATGAATGTTAATGTTGTTTAATAACAGATTTTGTATTTGTTTATTCTTTTAGCTATTTTCTATTTGCAAATTGTATTGCTTTGTTTAATTTAAAATTCAGTAAACAAAGTAAAAAAAAGAAAGAAAGAGATCTAGTCCACAGACCTTTGCACACTAATCCAAGTGTGGCGGGAAGTATAACTGCTTGAAATGATGCGTTTCCTGTATAGAAGAAATATATCACTCAAAGGAGTGCACACTGCACAAACAACTGGAAAACCAGTGCCTACGGGAAGGTGCCCATGGCTTTGCATGGTTCCATGGACACTGCCAGTGGACAGCCACAGATATCTCTTCTTCCCAGTCTGTGTTTTTATTTCAACGCACTATGAGGCTTCTGTACCAAACTGAAAAAAAACAATTTTTTTGTTTGAAACATTTTGTAAAATGCCTACAAACACGCAGAATGGCTGAAGTGTGAATGTTTTGTGCAATCCTCCAACCCCCTTGCTGCCAAAAGCTTACCTCATTGAAGGAGTGATCTTCTGGGGGCAGGGAGTGATCCTCACTCGTTCCTGCCCTACCAGTGCCTAACCTCAGGACTTCCTTTGCACATGCGTCCTCCCATTGGGTGGATATAAAAGAACTGTACAGTTACAGCTACTGGCACTTAGACAGGGCTGGTTTAAGGGGTGGGCCAACCAGGCAATTGCCTGGGGCACCTACCAGTAGGGCACTGATATCTCACCATCCACCACTATCTGTGCTGGTTGTTCAGAGCCATGGTGCCATCTGTGATGTCATCTACTGCTATCATTGGGAACATTGCAGCCCTGCCGGAATCTGTAGCATAGCTGGCAGGACCTTAAGAGAGAGAGAGAGAGTAGTACCACAGCCCTGTCAGAATCATCAACAGAGCCTTAGGAAGAGGAGGAGAGTTCAGCAGTCCTACCAGAAACGGCGGTGGGGTATTGAGAAGACAAGAGGGAATGCCGTGGCTCTGCCTGAATTACAGGTGGGGCCTTAGGAAGAGGAGGAAGAGTGCCATGGCTCTGCTAGAATCTCCAGTGGGGCCCTAGTAAAAGGAGGAGCGCCATAGTTTGCTCTGCAGAAAGAAGCACTAGACCAGAGATGCATTCACCCCAAAGTACCAAGAAGAAGTGGACTTGTTGGCCATGGGGGGCTGAAGGAGACAGCTATTTCAAGAAGTGGAAAAGTGAAAGAGAGGATATATGTGTGTGTGAGACAGCATGTGTGTGTATGACTATACTGTGTATGTGTATGAGGGTTAAAGTGGGTGGGCATGTGTGTATATCTGTGAGTGAGTGTGAGATGGTATGTGTGTATGCATGAAAGAGAGTGAAAGTGTGTATGTGAGAGAGAGCATCCATGTGTGTGTGTATGAGGGAAGAGAAAGTTTGTGTCAACAACCCTACTCCCGCTCTGCCTGCTAATCCATGACGATCTCAGGGCATCTGGAAATCAAATTTTCCTAGGTATGAAAATCCTTATTAGTTTGAATTATTGGCCTTTGAAATATTTTATTGGTGTTCAGAAAATGTTTATATGAATTTTTAATTATTGGATACTATTCTATTTGTTAGCTGTTTTGAATTCTTTTTATTGGTGGGATTTTGCTACTATTAATGATATTTTTGAGGTCCATATTTAGTCACTGTCCGGATAGTAAAGTTAGCTGGATAACTTAGCCAGCTAACTCAACTCCTCCCAATCCTGCCCCTGAAATGCCCCAACTTATCTGACTAAATTCTAGCTAGCTAACTTATTAGATGGATAGAATTTAGCCGGATAAGTTCCCAAATCTTCTAATATGGGTAGCCAGGACTGACGCTTCTGCCCGTGCCCGCTCCTTCACAACATAATAAATACACACACAATGAAATTGAGAGTCAAAGAGGCTGCAGCTTTATTACAAACACCCCCACCCCATTCGCCACTGACCAGCAAGATGGGCACACCCAGGCTTATCCCAGCCTGTACGAAGTGACCATATTGTATCATATCCCATGACCCCCGCCACCACCCAGCAAGGAGCTGATTAGATCGACCCATGCCACCGTCCAGAAAGGAGTCGTACCAGCAACAACTGCACCCAGTTGCTCTGCTAGGAATCCCTGACATGATCCCTGTCAAGTCAGACAACTGGTAACCAAGGCATAACCCCCCCCCCCAATCAGCTCAGGCTATCCGCCCCCCCCCCCCCCGAAACTTCGACAACGATAAACCCCCCCCAAACAACAACCAACAACAGAGGTAGGCGGGAGGGATGCAGCACCAAGCACAGCTGCGGGCAAGTGAGGCTTGTCCTGTGCTGCGCTGAAAGACCCCTCCCACCCCCAGCTATTCCCAGCGGCGGGAAGCAATCGGTTCCCCAGAAGCAGGTGGTTTGAATACAAACCACCCAGTCCCTGACCTGCTGGCTCCACAGAGCCCAATGGCCTGCAGGCCACCCACAAGTACCCCTTCCTATCCCTCGTACCTGACATGCCAGGCTTGCATAAGCAAGCCTGGCACCATATTACAACGGCTAGGCAGGCATGAAGCCTATCCGACCTTATAATTTATCTGGATAACCTCTGAGTTATCCAGCTAAATGCTTTTGAATATGCAGGCCTGGCATGGCCAGGTGTGTACTTCGTGCATTTACATGGGGTGGCATGCCTGGGGAGGTGGGGGGAGGGGGTGATGGCAGCAAGAGAGACCATGAAGCTGCCAGCAGAGCTCAATCCACTCTCAACTGAAAATAAGGAGAAGCCCTGGTGTTCTCCCTAATGTGCATGCCTGGCCCATACACAGCTTTTCCTGTGGGGGCAGGTGGGCACAGCTTCTGCTGCCCACCTGCCCCCCACCCAGTGCAGGAAAGCCGGCTGGAACATGGTGGAGCTTATTTCATCATGGCCTGAAGAAAAGAGGAGGCCGTGTGTGTGTGTGTGTGTGTGAGTGTGAGAGAGAGAGACTGTGTGTGTGTGTGAAAACCAGTATGTGTGTGTATGTCTATATGAGAGCCTGTATGCATGAGAGTGTTTGTGTATCTGAGTGAGAACCTGTGTGTGAGTGTCTGTGTGAGAGCTTGTATGTGTCTATGTGAGAGCTTGCATGCTTGTGTGTGTATCTTTGTGAGAGCCTGTGTGCATGTGTATGTGTGTCTGCGAGGGCCTTTATTCTGTGAGTGTCTGTGGGTATATATGTGTGTATATATATCTGTGAAAGCCTATGTATCACATATAGGCTCTCAAGTCATGCACACACACACACACACACACACATACACATAATGTGTCTGAGGGCAAGAGAGGGCGTATGTGTGAGATAGGCATGTGTATGAGAGAGGGAGTGTATGAAAGAATGAATGTGTTATTGTATGTGTATGTGCGCACGCGTGCGTGTGAGCGAAGGTAAAATTTGGGCAGTTCTACCGCCCCCAATCCACAACAATCTCAGGGTGACTGAAACTTAAAAGATTCCAAGTATGGAGAGCAGGAGATTTTTAAATCCTTATTTTTAATTATTGGGTCTAATTTGATGTTTCTGCTGCTTGGAAACATTTTATTGTATTTTTGGGAAATATTAGAACATTTTTTAATTATTGGATTTTTTAGTCATCAGATGTTTTGGAATATTTTATTGGTGCTTAGGAAGTTTTGGGTATTTTATTCATTAACATGATTTTACTATTATGATTAATGTTTTATATTTCTTGATTTTATTATTTGTTTTATGAAGAATGGTACTGTCTCTGTTTTTCCATTGATGCTCTGCACGTAGAGGCTGGCTTGTTGTAGATTGCAGTTTAGTTCTTCTCAGCACAATTCTTTTTATAATTTCTGGTCTCTTTATTCTGTATTTGGTCAGGGTCTGTCTGTGTTCTGCCTATGTAACTGAGGTGAGGTATTTTGCTGGTATGTAAATTCTGTGTAGGGATCTATAGCAGCTTGGCTTGTTTTGTTTTCCTAATAGGACGTGTATTGTAAGAACATAAGAACATGCCATACTGAGTCAGACCAAGGGTCCATCAAGCCCAGCATCCTATTTCCAACAGTGGCCAATCCAGGTGTTCTAGGGCCTGGTGTAATAGTGCAGTGCTGCCTTTTCATAGATAAGAGTGTTGCTGTTTGAGTGCTGGTTGTTAGTGCTGTTTTGGTATGGGAGGTTTACTATATTGTAATGGTAATTCTGTTTATTCATTGCTTTCTGAGAGCCAAGCCCACACCCAACATACATTGATTGTTCACATGGCAACAAAAAAGCTAGCACCGGCCCTGTGAATATGGACCTCTATATTTCTTGATTTTATTGTTTTGTGAAGAATGGTGATGTTTCTATTTTTCCATTGTTGCACTGCATACATAATTTGGCCTGTTGCAGTTTCCAGTTCAATTTTTGTCTGCATGTTTCTTTTTATATTCTATGGTCTGTTTATTCTGTATTATTTGAAAGTCTGCCTGTGTTCTGCATGTGTGACTATAGTGAGTTATTCTGCTAGCATGTAGTTCCTGTAAAAGGATCTACAGCAGCTTGGCTTGTTCTATTTATCTTAATAGGGGATGTATTGGGGTTTTACAGCTTGGTATAATATTTGCACTGTTGCCTTTTCATAGGTGGGTTTGTTACTTTTTGAGTGCTGGAAGTTAGTGCTGTTATGAAGTAGACAGTTTATTGTATTGTAATTTTGTTTTCTCATGGCTTTCTGAGGGCCAAGCCCATGCCCATGGCATGTAATAGTAGGTCTATTACCATATGGGTTTCAAGTGTTTTTGTTGCATTTATGCAGGGTTTTCTGGTTGGGACCACAGCAGTGCATGTAAATTTAATATACATATTGTAAATGCTATAGACCACATTATTTATCTGAAAAGACTTTATTTCAAATGTCCTTTTTTCATGTAAAATCTGATATTATGAATGCATAATTTTTAATAGCATGTAGGGAGGGATGAGTTTTCATGGCTACAGATGGGCTTGGGGACTGGGGGCGATGAGTGAAGAGTCTCTTGATGTTTTCCCCTCTCCTCTGCACTGCTGTACTCTGTTAAAAGAATGGTTCACAATTCTGGTCTGCTGTGGTCTCTCTCTAAAGAAGGATTCAATTTTTTGTGTGTGTGTGTGTGAGAGAGAGAGGGGTGGGGGATTTCCAAGTATTCCAAATTGTAGCTTGTCTCCGTCCAGCCCTGCACTTAGATATTCATTTATTTACTTCACTCAAGCCAGGGTTGGTTCCTTTGCTGACAGCTGACCAATCTCCTTTGAGAACCGAGTGAATGAATGAATCTCTCAGGGCTGGTGGCTGTCAGCTGTACTCTCTATTAGATATTTAACCTGCTGGAGGAGGGAAGAGCTCGTCGTCCCCCTCCCGCCGGGGTACCGGGGGGGGGAGGTTGGGGAATGGGGGTGATGCCCCAAATTTTTAGGAAGATAAAAGGGGGCTCCACCACTCAGCCGCTACATTTTTATTTAAACTCGTGGAAACGGAAAGGGGGTTCTACCATTCCGCCGCTACATTTCCTTTTGGAACTTGGAGAAACAGAAAGGAGAATTCCGGTCACTGAGCCCAGTGCATTTTTTTTTAAATTTTATTTTTATTGAAATTTCACCATAATTTACAGAACAGATGTTCATAGAATACAATAGTAGTAATATCCATTTTGACAAGGACATTTTTCAGACTACACACATTTATAATTATATATCTGTCATTCATTATAAGTAATAGGGGAGTCCAATACATATTGAGCAGTCAAAAGGAAATATATCTAAACCTTAATAACATTGCCAAATAGGGTGTGGTTCCTGAGCTATCTCAAAATACCAAAACCTATGGTTTAATTCAGGAATGTGAATCTAAGTATACACATAGTTGCATTGGATCTTGAAAAATATTTCTAGACTCTCGATATATTACAGTACATTTACACAGGAAACGCAGTATAAATTTTGCACCCCTAGTAATAACTTCAGGCCTCATTTGTAAGAATTTCCTTCTCTTATCCTGAGTAACTTTGGTTACATCCGGGTAAACCCAAATTCTATAACCATGAAATAAATGACCTTGATTTCGGAGATATAATCTTAATACTGCGTCTCTCTCTGTGGTAGACACAAAGGAGACTAGCAAAGTTTCCCTCGTTTTAATAACTGTGTCTAAAGTCATATCCAGTTGTGCAGTAATATTCAAAGAATCTTCTTGCCCTCCTTGTTGTTATTGATTTTCTTCCTTACTTTCTTTAATCCTCGGTGTGTAATACATTTTAGAGATGGCCGGTATCCCTTCCTCAGGAAAATTCAGGATATATTTGAGGTAACTTTTTTTTTTTTTTTTTTTTAATTATTTATTTATTAAGTTTAAACATTTTTAGACAATAATCAACTTGTCATTGAAAGGATACATATATTGATTATAAATCCTTAATCAATTTTTAACAAAGTTAATAAGAAAAATAAATCAAATCTTATATACATATACCCTTTTTTTATAAGGAAAATAGAAGGTCCAAGTTTCTACTAAATTGGAGCAAAATAAAGGAAATTATTACTCTCTTAGGAATAGGTGTAATTTAAGTGACATAATCCTATAAACCAGTGACCAGTTAAGTGGGAGGGGTGTTAATTTTTACTCTTGATTCCAAAAACTTTTTAAGTTCCAATGGCTCTAAGAAAACATAACGTTCATTTAAGTATTTTACAATACATTTACATGGAAAGTAAACTATCATCTGAGCTCCTAGTTGTTTAACTTCTGAGCCCATCTGAAGAACATTTTTCCTTCTAATTTGTGTATTTCTCGTTATGTCAGGGTACATCCAAATTTTTTCCATAAGGTATAATTTTTCTCGATTCCTTAAGAATAATTTTAAGATGTTCTCTCTATCCTCAGTTTTCATAAACCTCACACATAAGGTTCCCCTAGACTCAACTTGATCTTCCATTGAGCTTTCCAGAAAATCTGTGAGATTATCCAATGGTTGGGATTGTATTAAAACCTTATGCTCTTCTTGATTCTTTGTTACTATGTAAAAGATTTTCTCTATAGAAGGAATATCTTCAGGGGCAATTAATAAATTTTGATTTAGAAATCTTTTAAATTGTTCCAAATGCGATATTAATTTTACTGAGGGAAAATTCAAAATTCTAACATTTTTATAGCGAAAGATATTTTCTAAGATCTCAAGTCTTCTCGAATTCGCTGTTTCTCCCTTAATCAATCCTACCTCTATCTCTTGGACCTTAATTAGCTATTTCTCTAAATTCTCACAATTCTGGGAGTTCTTTTTCACTTTATCTTCTATTTCTTTTCCTTGTATTTGTACCTCAGACATTTTATTTTCTAGATTATTCATTGAAGATTTTAAATCCATTAATACTTCCCATATGTTTTCAAGCGTAACCCCACCATTGTCCTTAACTTGAAAGATTTTTTTCTTAACACTGTTCCCAGTCTTCTGCGGGTAGTTAATAACCTTCATTCCTGAAGGTCCTACCCCTCCTTCTCCGCGCTTCGGTGTTGAAGTTGAGGGGTCCATAGGTGAAGATTTTTCTCCAACTCCCTTCTCCATCACCAATATTGGTTCATTTATGGCACTCCTTCCAGTACCTTCACTCAATATGTTTCCTCCCCCGAGGTTGGGCATTAAGACCACATCTTCAGTGAGACTTATCCCCTCCGGATTCATATTTTGTGGAGGTTTAGGCTGGTCAGGAGTCAAAGGCGCTCCGGGACTTAAGGAGGTTTGAAAATGTTCCTGAGGGATCAGAGATTGCTCCTTCTCTGTCCCTAGTTCGGAACTGCCCGGAGATGTTTCACTTAAAACTTTGAGAAAGTTCTCTATTAACGGCTGTGAAGGGATTGGGTTGAGAATAGTAGGGGTCTCTGGACGCAACCTTCCCTTCCGTTTTGTATGTGGCATAATTTCAGAAGGCCAAAAAAAAAGAATTATACTTTCTCAAAACACCATTAATAATCTTGGGACCTTCATTGAGGGAGGGAGAGAGCCGGGCACACAAGAAGAATATAACTTACTTTTAAAGATCAGTTTAAGTTCCTGTTTCTTATATCTTTTCCAAACTTATCAGTACCCAAGATCTCAAACAAAGACGCGCGCCGGCGACGACTGCGCACCGCAGGGGGGGCCGGTTTTAGCACTACCGGTCCCTCCCCTTTGATGATGTCAGACGCGGGTGGGCGGGAACAGGATCAGTCCAGGAGCCTCCGTTCAAGGAAATTCAAGTGGCAGGTAATTCTTTTTTGAAGAAATTTTCAACCGGCTCTGGGAAGGAGAGTCTCCTCACCTCTCCGGACCCGTTCTCTCTCCGTCCCCTTGAGGTAACTCTTAAACAAGTCCCGAGGAGACACTGCCTTCAACTTCGGGAAATTAAGTATCCTCAAGTTTGCTCTTCTGATATCATTTTCCATTTTCTTCAGTTTATTAAAGCAAATGCTTTCAGATTTTACAAGATTATTTTGCACTTCTTCAATTTTTTTAACTTTTTGCTCAATCATTTTCACATTGTTTTCCAAGGTTAATATCTTTGTATCAATAGTCTTAGTGTGTTGTAAATTTTCTTTTAACAAACTCGTCAGAGATTTTATAGAGCTATCCATCGATACAAACATCTTCCATATAATATCAATAGTTATTCCTTGAGGTTTTACTAAAGGTAAAGTGGAAGCAGCGTGTACCTCCAATTCACTCCTCCTTGTAAGCACAGGATTCCCCGACTTTACCGTTTTTCTGTTGTTCCTCGGTCTCCATGCCCCCCTGGAGCCTTGCATTTCCAGGCTCTCCAAAAGAGATGCTTCACACACGTCCATTCTCAGGGCAGATGCTTTCAAAGGGGCCACTTTTCCCTCCAGCCATTCAGCTGTGGCATCTCCAGACAAACTGAAGATTTTAGACGGGGGTTCCGGGGTAATCGGAGCACCAGGACTGAGGGATGTTTCCTCCCCTGGGGTTCCTGGCGTCTGCTCTGCGTCGGGCGTCCCCGTGGTTCCTCCCACCGGCAAGTTTCTCAAGGAACCAGTGAACAAAGACTCAATTTGCGGCTCTCTCAAGCCTGGAATCGGCGTTGGGGTAACAGATAATTTAAGTTTACCCTTTCTTTTTGTATGAGGCATATAACGAAGGAAATAAGTTGAGGAAATCTCAGAAGGAAAGGCAAACTTCACAGGAAACCGCGGAACGAAGTTGCTCGTGTCCACTCTATGCGGCAGCCATCTTGGACTCCATCCCACTGTCTGAAAAAAAAAAGAAACTATATAGTAAGCCAGTGAGCAGCAAAATTTATACGGATAACTTTATCCAAGTATTTCCCATGGAAGTTTTACCCAGATAAGTGCAGTTAAATTTATCCAAATAACTTTAGCTGAATATTCATCTGGATAACTGTGCCACTCAGAGGCTTACTGAATATTGATTTATTGGTTATTTAGTTAAATTTCATCCCCCTCTTTCTTTGCATTGCTAATGGATTATATAAATGCAAAAAAAATATATATTTTATTAGAAGGATTTCATCCCCCTCTTAAGAGAGCACGCTTGTCCTGTTTATGGTTTTCTAAAGTGGTGAGAAGGCCAGAAGGGACCATCCTTTAGAGGAAGGTATAATTAGAATAGGTAGTTTATTCGAGGGAGAAATACTAGGAGTGGAGTTTCTGTGGCATTAATGATTGTTAGGTCAGCTGGGTCAAGAGAAGTATATTATATTTATCTTGTTTGCTAGTTCTTGATGTCTGACTGTATTATATGAAATAGATAGGGATATGGTATTTAATACAATATTGTGTCAGGGAGGAATCCTTATATATTGAACTGGGATTAAACACAGTAACTTTATTTAATTTGTTGGGGTTGGGATTTGTTTTGCATTAGGTATGATTCCAAAATGCTTTTTAAGAACATAAGAACTTGCCATGCTGGGTCAGACCAAGGGTCCATCAAGCCCAGCATACTGTTTCCAATAGAGGCCAAACCAGGCAAGTATCCAAACACCAAGAAGATCCCATGCTACTGATGCCAGTATTAGCAGAGGCCATTCCCTAAATCAACTTGATTAATAGCAGTTAATGGACTTCTCCTCCAAGAACTTATCCAAACCTTTTTTAAACCCAGCTACACTAACTGCACTAACCACATCCTCTGGCAACAAATCCTCTTTAAACGAGTGCACCACTTTGGAATATTAGTTCTATTATTATTGTTATAAATTTTCTGTGTAATATGCAAATCATTATTGACTTCATATAAAAATAATGTTTTTATTGTTGTTGTTCTTCCATTGTTCTTATTTTTCAGTGCATTCATTGCATTTTCAATCTGTAGTTATATTTTTAGTTTGATAAGCATACTGTCTTGCTGTTAGTTTTTTAACACTTGCCCTAAACAGAGCTGCTGTTTTTGCAGCATGTTTTGTTAAATGGCATTCACAGATTTTCCCATACGCTTCTAAATTGGGAACTCCATCTATGTGCCATATGCTAACACTCTCTAATAACTGAAATGCTGCTTAAAATCCATGATTCACAACCATATAAATTTACAGAAAAGAAAACAGCAATGGCAAAAATGTTAATTTTATTGCTTGTGTTTTTCCATACAATACAAAGGAAACATCATAAATTATCGCTGTTAGTTGGATCGTGATACCTCATAGTAGGTAAGGCCTCTCGATTTTTTCAGAGAGCGCTCTTAAAGAAACATGTCACATTTCAAGCATTCACCACCAATTGGTTTTACGCTAAAAGAGACTTGTTATTGTCGTTGTAATCATAGGTATCATCAATAGGAAAACTTAAGAATTTTTTTTACAAAAAGATTTTTGTTAAACTTTTTTAGTAAACTTTTTTTAGTGAGGTTAGATGCGAACAAATTACTTATCATTGTATGCTTGGCGTGCTGTGACGACCGCTTTTCTGAAACACCGGTGAGAACCCGACACGTCCGTGTTTCGTATGCTTCTTCAGGGGTTTTAACTTTTACCACGGTGTATTGTTGAAAGCTTGTCCCATCATTTAAACGCCATTTTGCGTGATCACAGCTTGACAAAGCAGGATCCTGCTTTGTCAAGTGACATGTTTCTTTAAGAGCGCTCTCTGAAAAAATCGAGAGGCCTTACCTACTATGAGGTATCACGATCCAACTAACAGCGATAATTTATGATGTTTCCTTTGTATTGAATAGCAACACTACATCATATTTTACACAGTTATTAGTGTATTCTGTGTTTTCCATAAGCATTGGTATTAAAAATATGTGTAGCAAATGTGCTGTTTTCTTTCAATAGTGTTTTAAAAATATTAGAAAGTAATTTTCCTACAATGAAATAATCCCCTGTTTATTTCTCTTTAGTTGCATCCTTTTGCAGCTTCTCTTATACACTCTTGTCAAAGTGTACAGCCCCTTTTCCACCAGCTGATCTGATGCAGGGGCTCACTTGGAAATACCAGGGCCAAATCCTGACCCATGTTCTTGGGGTTCTTTCTTTCAGGGGGAGGGGAGGAAGCAAAATTATTTTTATGCTATAGGGGGCAGATTTTGTAATCTACGCACGGGCGTAGATTTGTGCACGCAACCTGGTGCGCACAAATCTACGCCCGATTTTATAACATGCACGCGCTCCGGCCAAATGTTGGTGCGCGAGCCGCCAGCACGACTGCTGTGCCGGAGGCTCGGTCCCGCCCCTGGCCCGCCCACTCCCCGCCCATTGCTTTTGAGAGAGGTCTTCAAAATGAATTCAGTAGATGGTACCCTTGAGTGCAGTACAATCTAACAGAAACTCAAAAGACAAAACACAATCCAAAAATCGCAAGCACTAAAAAACGTAACATTTTGGGGGCTTTCTTCATCAACCTTCTCCTCCCCTTCCTTCCAGCAAGTAGACATTCATTGGAGATGCTCTTTCCCTGGGAAGAGAGAGAGAAGGAGAGAGTGAGCCTGATTTTACCACTGTAAGAGGGGGCATTATGAACTCAGGATGAGGTTTATGAGGTGAGATGGGTTTTGGGGGCAGTTCAACATGCACAGTCATACATATAAACAGCACAGTTACCATCAGTGAAGATTTAATGTGATTTGGCGCAATGAAAAGTGAAAGGAGTAGCCTAATGATTAGAGCAGTGGGCTATGAACCAGGAGACCAGCGTTCAAGTCCCACTGTTGCTCCTTGTGTCCCTGAGCAAGTCACTTTACCCTCCATTGCCTCAAGTACAAACTTAGGCCTGGATTTATCAAAATGCAGTAAGTACTGCATGCGATTGCAAAAGGGGTGTGGTTTAAGCAAAAATTCAGTTTATCACAATTTGTGCTAATTACCTATGCAAAGAGCAGGTAGAGAGTCCATCAAGCTAGGTTGAGAGAACACTGCACAAATCTCATCTTGGAGTGAGTTTCCTTATTCCGAAGGTCATCAAATCTTCAAAAGAGACCACTGTTCTGTTCATATGTGTCACATAGAATGTCAAAGTGGTCCCTAACCCCCTACACTCATACCTAAACCCACTTCGAGTTACTAGGTGGGCTTACCATAGAGATACAAATACCTACCTATGGGGACAACATTATGGCCAGTCTCTCTCTCTCTCTCTCCCTCCCCTTCCCCTTCCTTCAATTCACCTCAAATAGGCTTTACAGGAGACATCACAAAAGGCACCTTACCACACAGTCACAGCAGCTATCACACAGCCTAACACAATTCAAAGAGGTGTGTTAAAATCAGCATTACAGCTGTGCAATACCTCTTTGCAGACAGGCTAACCCAGCCCTAACTCCTCCTATTTTCTGAATTTGCATCGCACCTTACGATATGGTGCTATCGCATGCGTTAAACACATTTTCGCATGCGGTAAGGGCCTATCGCATGCATTAACAGGGCTTTTCGCATGCGATAAGCCCTTAACGCCTTATCGCATTTTGATAAATGACCCCTTAGATTGTAAGCCCTCTGGGGATAGGAAATACTTACAGTACCTGAATGTAATCTGCTTTGAAATGCTGAAAAAAAGTGTGAAAAGCAGAATTAAATTAAAAAAAAACCAAAAAACCTAGCCTGATTGTAGCTAGGTAGATGGTGCATCAAGCTAGGTAGAGAGAACATGGTACAAAACTGCTCTTCTTTCACCTTTTATCACTCCAAATCACATTAAATCTTCACTGATGGTAACTTTGCTGTTCATACTGTTCATACTGTTCAGACTGTGCATGTAAAACCACCTCACCCCCAAGTGGTATAAGTAGTTAACAATTTTATGAGCCTCTACAGAGATTCTCATTCTCTCTCTCTCTCTCAAAATGATGAATCTGGGCCCATGTGTGGTTGGCTAGTACCAGTGGGGCAGAAAGCAGGACTGCTGTCTTGTTCCCTTCACCTACCAAAGAGGGGGATGGGATGGGTGAAGGAATGGGGAGCGAGAGTTCCCCTGACACAATCAGGGGAGTAAGGCAGCCCTTATTCTGCCAGGGGAAGGGGTCCCACATGAGGCCTTGCATTATAAGCAGTGTCACGTCAATAATGCATTTTATATACCATCGTCCCATGCATCACAATGGTTTTCAAGATGACATTTATAGTTGTAAATTCAACAGACAAACATAAATATGTGCCTCAAAACAGTGGATTTAATGCCCATTAGTGCATCTGGCACTTAATGCAGTGTTTTTTGGTAGATAATTCCTGCATTAAAACTGGCTATTAACATATTTATTCAAGAATACTATTTTGCATTTTCTTTTTTCTATACATTTCTTAACATCAGTGCATTTCAGTCAAAGAGCAAGGAGTCTTTCCTCCCCAAAACATCCAGAGGACATTTTTCAAAGCCGTTTACCTGGATATTTAAACCTATGTGCACAGTTTGAAAATTGCCCTCATAATAGGAATACTAGAATATTTGATGAAACTGCTTGAAATTTTACTTCACTGTGCTCTTTGAATTCTACAAGATGAAGAATTCCAAAGAAAATATCAAATTAAGGTCCTCACTTACTAAGCATTTTTCCCATAGACACAGAATGGCAGACCCGAAGACTTTACAAATCTACAGTGAATGCCCTATTATCCGGAATGCTTCTTGCCCTGGCAGCACTGGGATGTGGAGAGAATAGGGGATGGATTGAATAATGGAGCAGAGTAGCTTTTCTCTGCTCTGTTCTGTCCACTTCAGCCTCCCCTCCTCTTCCCTTGTTCTTGGACAGGAGTGGAGGGGAAGGGTCTGGAAGGGGAGGAAAGGGGAAATAATAGGAAGGGAGGTGCTGGATTAGGAAGCAGCATAGCACTCTTCTCTTTGCTCTGTCCATGCCAGCTTCACCGTCTCACTCCTGTTCCCTGCAAGCTGCTGCCTGGGAGGAGGAGAGGAAAGGAAGGGCTGGAGCAGGAAACAGAAGACCATATTTGATTAACCGACACACATTATTCCCCATGGATTCCAGATAATAGAGCTTTTACAGTAATTAACAATATTCAGCATCAGTATGCTCACTTCATTTATATATATATACAGCATACTAATAGTAAGCTCAGGTTAAGTGTGGATGACATTGTAGCATACTTGTCATTGTCGCAGAGATATGGTTTGGTGTTGAATTAAAGAACAGAACACGTGTATGTCAAAAAATAGTAGTTTTGCCAAAAATGTTACTTAAACTCAAAAACCGGACAAAAAATGGCTACCGTTACAATATGGCCCAATGCTTTGGATTGTTGTGCAGGCCTCAACTTTATTCAACCTTTGCCTGATCAAATCAGCTGCTTGGGGAAGAATGAGTGCAATGGGCAATTGTCCCCTGAAGAGCCAAGGATATTACTCTACCTAAGTTACTTTATCAGCTGCTTCTGAATCCCTAGGTAGCATTTGAAACCTCACTCAATAAAGAAGAAAGAAGAAAAAAAACCCCAAAACCATGATCAGCTAATCTACTAGTCTGTCTATGGTAAACCTTTAACACAGTGAATAATCACAGCGAATAAAAATTAGGAAATCAAATTATGTTAAATAAACAAACTGTTACAAAGTCAAATGACTCTATGCAGGTCCTTTCAATTTTTTGAAAATATAGTTTATTGTGTGTATACTAAAGATGCAACATATTTGCTCGTTGAATGTGTTAATTATTTAATTGATGCTCGAGCAGCGGTGAACCTTAATAGCATACTGCATCAACTTTAAAGTTGGGCAAAGTCATCTTGGCGAGATATTGAGCCATTATTAATAGGAGTCCTATAAGAATCCAGTACTGCTATAAATGCCACAGAGATAATGCATTGTGCATACATTACAAGCTTAACGCTCTTCAGTCATGCTTAACTGACTTGCCATTCTTTAAATGGTTAATGGCTTAATTTTTCTCCTTGAGCAGTGTGACACTAGCTCTGTTTGAAGATTTATTCTACCTTCTGGGATATGTATATTTTATGAAGTATGTATTGCCAGCTTAGCTATTAAACATGGAAGAGAAACAGCAAACCCGTTTTGTACACACACATCCAACATATTCAGTGTCCCTCATGTGCTGGAGGAAAATAGAGATTTTGGTAAGATGTACTTGTTGAAAATGGCTGTTTTCCAGTTATCAGAGGGGATAATGTATTAAGTTGCGTTAAAACTTTTTTTTAATGCGAGTTAACTGAGTTAACAGCTGATTTTAATGCAGACATTATTTCTCACAAACCCCTGTGGTAAATATCCATTGTACTAATGAGTGTTCATAAAACAGGGATTGACAGCAAGCACAATTCCCATTGTACTTCCTCAAACTATTTCAAATGAGCACTTTAGGGATACTTGTTCTACTTGCTTCAATAACTTTTTGGTTGTAGAATTTGAGATAACTGTGATCTTTTGTTGCCTTCTGGAGATAAAAACTATCCAAGGAACTGTGAACATTTTCCAGTAAAAGTTTTATCTTGCTAGCTTGAGAATAAGTTTGGCATCTGACAGCATCTATCAACTGTTGGATTAGTCCCTGAACCCCAAACAAGTTTAAGATTACTTGAAGAGCCAGTCATGTTTTGCTGATAATTTTTTGTGCTTTTTTTTTTTTTTTACAAGCATTTGTATCCTTCTTATATTTAAGTATTTTGCAGTGAATGTGCCATCTTTGAAGGAGCAATCCCTACTGTAAGAATGACAAGTAGGCCTCAGGTCATGAGGAAAAGGTGAACTGGTTCTTTTTTATCAGCTCTTCTTCTAATGAATTCTTGCTGTATCTGAATGTGAAAACTTTGAAATGGGAGATGAAAAGCCAAGGCTGGCTTGCATTTTCCTTTATGAGCTGAAACCATGTGATAACCCTCCTAGCATCTAGCCTGGAGAGATTAACTTCATTGCACAAAGTGTTCTTACCTATATCCTCCCTGAACTGAAATTTATACGTAACTTAGTACTCCTTTTTGCATAGGTTATGAATTGCAGAATTTCCTACAGAAATGGTATGTCCAATAGTGCTGCATATTTTTGTTTAATTTTTTATTTATTCCAAGACCAGACAAGACAACAGGTAAAGAAAGAATACACACTGACAAGCCGATGCAATACTGACGCGGTAAAAACGTGCGTCCAACTGGAAGCCTTTTTTTTTTTAATGTGCACACCTTCACCTCTCCTGGGTGCTTGATGCCATAGGCAAATGAGCCGCCGCACTAAAAAGGACATGCTAGGGATATATTGTGTGTCCCTTGTGCGTCTATGGCATCAAGTGCCCAGGAGATATACCTGTGCACAGGTTAGATAACGGACGCTTGATTTTATGAGTGTCCATTTTCCTAACCTGTGCACAGCCACAGGTTAGAAAAATGGATGCTCATAAATTGAGCATCTCATTTCCTAACCTGAATGCTTTAAAGACATTTTTTTTTTTTTTTGCTGCTTCTGTGGTTCCTCCTGCTTAGTATTGAAACAATATTAGTCAGAGGAACCACAGAACAGCACAGCTCTGGGCTGGTGTTAATTTTTGAGAGGTAAAACGTGCACATCCCGTGCGAGGTAACTTTTTACATCGGGCATACTAGCTAATAGCGCTCATCAACATGCATTTACAAGTGATGAGCGCTATTAGCTACGCACTCGTTTGGATGTGCATTTTGGCCACGCTAATCCCGGTATTGCATCAGGTGTAAGTCTAGCGCGTCCAAAATGCGCATCCAGCTGTGCATTCAGTAGTGTGCTGACCTAAGCACCCGATATTGCATTGGCTTGTGAGTAATAAGGTGATCAACTTTGCTGCATACAAAATTCTAAGAAAATCTGTATATTTTTTATATTTTGTATTTATAAAAGCTATATACCACTTCCCCAGATAAAATTAGCCATCGAAAGCAGTGTACAAAATTGAAAAAAACTGTATAATACAGAATACAAAAGCACACTGGGCTGAACAAACTAAGATAAAAACAATGGATTATGCATATAAAACATGACATCCTTAAGACAGTGCCACAACAATTCTACAAAACCCACCACCCTCAGAGTTTCTTGTATCTTAAAACAAAATGATCCCATGTTGATTCCCACCAACAACCTTAATCCCCTGTCAAACATTTCCAAAAGTCAAAAACAAAACCGTCAACAAGCCTCAAATACCAACTAATCCAACAGAAAATTCCAAAGCCTTGATCCTCTTCTGAAATCTGAGATTATTTCTATCTGATATCAATTGGGAGGCTATTCCATGCAACAGAGAAGGCCCTAGATCCTTGCATCTCTCTCACCAAAGGAACATAATTTTGTCTAGATATAGAAAATAGAAAAGGTGAATTTTATAAGAGTTGTGCGAGTAAAAACGTGCGCACATTCAGCGGCTGCTGCTTAGCCATATAAATTCCTTATATGGTTAAAAAGGTAACCACATAAAAATTAGGCATGCAGTGGGTGAATCGGGGTGGAGCGAGTTAGCCATACAATTTATGTGGCTAACTGCTGATATTCAGTCTTGGCCGCATAAATTGTACGGCTAAGCTAGACGTGCCGTAGAGGAGGTCTAAACTTAGCTGGTTAGACTTCTACGGCTAAGCGCTCAGTTATACATATATATTCAGCAGCGTAGCCGTGCTGCCAAATATACATCGTAACTTAGCTGGATAGATTCTAACTGGCTACATTACTTAACTGGCTAGTTTTGAATATTGACCCTGGTATAATCTGGGCACCTAATATCCCGCAAATGTACGTGGCCTGTAATAAAATTACTCCAGTAGTGTACTGTATACCTATAGTAGCGGGTAGAAATTTTTAACCTCCATATTGTTGAATTTTCTATAATTTGTACAGAGCATAGGTTAATTGGAAGGTTTATTAGAAATAAATAGAAATCCATATTTCCAAAAATGTTAATTAACAGAAACAGAAATAGTTTGAAAGAAGATATTTGTAGCTGTTATAAACAAGAGATGGGTTAAAAAGTTCAGGACATGGTTTTCAAAATACCACCCATTGTCTGGGTTATTTGTCAGTGATAGTGGGGTTTTGTTTATTTTTATCCACAAATCATCACAAAATCACAGGCTAATTTTAAAACGAGCACACTTGTGAGCGGACATACGTTGGAATTTTAAATTGTGCTAGCATATGATTTAAAATAAACCTACCACTTGTAAGTATGCTCCTAAATTTAAGAGGTTACTCGAGCAAACCTACTTCACATATCTTTCTTAGGGCTTTGTTGGCTTTAATGCACATAGGTAAAAGGATTTTAAAGCTTGCTTGCATGAAGGACATTCACAGCTTTTCAAATTGGTCCACCAGTTTGCGCAGTCAATCTCGAGGTTATGCAGACCCTCGTTGGTTCTTCATCCTGCACCCCCCCCCCCAAGTTGACCCAGATCTCTCACCCTGTCGTGTTAGGCCTAAAAAACGATTTCTGCAAACTTATACCTCATCAGGAGCAGCAGTAAATATATGCAGTTAACAAGCTACGGCCTCTGGTTTTAAAATACAGATTTATGCGCGTAATTATTGGTTCCACCCCCTTTTTTTTTAGCTCGTGCACATGTATATTTGCACATAATTAACAGCTTTTAAAATCTGCGGTGCTCACATGTGGCCCAAATACTCACGTATATGGGCCTTTTAGCATGAGCAACGCTTGTAAAATTTGGCCCTTGGTGAAAATTGTGGTTCAAATAATTGTGACAAGACGGGAGTGAAAAAAATATGCATGCTTATTTAAGTAGATTAAGGCCTGGATTCACTATTCTCAGAATAGCGGCGGTACTGGTGGGCGGGAAAGGGGGGGGGCGAAGCGAGTGGGGGGGCGGGCCTGCGAAAGCTGGCGGCCATCGCACAACCGCGGTGCACTGGCTGCCGACTTTCGCACCGAATACACCATGAAAGGTGTAGTTATTTGGCGCGAAACTGGCAGCAATAAGGGTCCTTACCTTTCGCCGCCAGCGATGACTCCGCAGCGTCAGCCCCGGTGCCACCCCGACTCCTTCTCTTCCGCCCCGATCACCCTATCACATGCGAAAAGGGACTTTTCGCGTTCGAAAGCTATTGAAAATGACCCTCTAAGTTTGAAGAATTTGGCAAGTGGTGAAATTAGGCAATTATGCATGCATTGAAATTATGAGGTATGTGCTTTTGTTTTCAAATTACTAAAGGGGTGGGGCGGGGGCGGGGCCAGGGGCCTGCAACATAGTGGCCATTGCTGCCGGTGCGCGCAACTTGCGCCTGCCCGGAGGCAGGCACAAAAGGTAAAATAAAATTTTTTTTTGGGGGGGAGGGGGTTAGAGTAGGGTTAGGGGAAGAAAAAAATAGGGGAAGGGGTGGGAAGGTCAGGTTAGGGGGAAGGGAACGGGGGAAGGCAGTACAGCTCGGAGCGCACAAGGCGCACAATTGTGCACCCCCTTGCACATGCCAACCCCTGCGCGCGCAAGTTATAAAATCGGGTGTACATGTGTGCGTGCGCAGATGTACGCCCACACGCACCTTTTTAAAATCTACCCCACAGTATAGTTTGTTCATTTATGTTGTATAGCTGGGATACCATACTTATATTTCTCAGGAGACAGAGTGAAGCCAAACTGATTTTAATGTCAATGGCAAGGAAATTGTCAGTACAAAAAAAAAAAGGGGGGCATTCTGTTATAATATGGTCTGGAGTTTGTAAGGATGCCCTACGTGCACAGCCAGGTATTTTGGACAAAGCCCATCTGGAACGTAATTGCTTAAAAGTATTGTGGCCTGTACAGAGTCAGGATAATCTGTCAAGTTCCCAATCAGGTGGCCTCAAAGTTCAATAGAATTTCTCTAAAAAAAATAAAAAGTATTTTATCAAAACAGTTTGACAAACTTGCACATTTATCATTGGTTCATCAAATTAGGGTACAAATCTTTTTTTTTTTTCTTTTTTTTTTAAGAAGTTTACACATCCTTGCAAAAGATCACTGACCATGTGAATGAATGGTTTCAGTACTGTAGTCTGCATGAAATACAGATTTCAGCTCATCTGGGATATTCTGACAGGAGAGGTGGATAAGGGGGGTCAGAAAAGGGGACTTTTAGAAATATTTTTCTAGGAAACAGGAGCTTAGAAATGATGGGGAGTGGCACTCATGGATTTTGAAGTAAGGGAATGACCTGCAGCTTTGTGAGATTCAGAGAAATTAAGAGAGATTGAGAAGTCAGTGGCAGTGGTAGATTGAATTAGAAGTGGGGAAAAAATGAAGAAAGCAAATGTCTCTTGATAGGTGAGCCTAGGAGATGTTTTCATTAGGATTTCTGACAGTTATGTGCTATTTTTCAGCTGTCACTGATATGCATATTTATTAGGGATGTGAATCGTTTTTTGACGATTTAAAATATCGTCCGATATATTTTAAATCGTCAAAAATCGTTAGGGCCACGATACAATACCAATTCCCCCGATTTATCGTTAAAAAATCGTAAATCGGGGGAAGGGGGAGGGCAGGAAAACCGGCACACTAAAACCCCCTAAAACCCACCCCCGACCCTTTAAATTAAATCCCCCAGGAGGTCGTTCAGCGGGGGTTCCGGACCGCCGCTGAACGACCTCCTGCAGTCGATCTCCTGCCGGCGCCATTTTCCGTACGGAAAACGATTCGCGGCAAGAAATCGCTTCCTGAACCCCGCTGGACTCCCAGAAACTTTTGGCCAGCTTGGGGGGGCCTCCTGACCCCCACAAGACTTGCCAAAAGTCCAGCGGGGGTCCGGAACGACCTCCTGCGTCGAATCGTTTTTTGTCTATGGCCGCCGCCATTTTGTCTATGGCCGCCGCCATTTTGGCTCACGATTTTAACGATTTTTCACGATATTTTTAAAACCCAAACGGCAACAATACGATTCCCTCCCCCTCCCAGCCGAAATCGATCGTTAAGACGATCGAGGACACGATTCACATCTCTAATATTTATCCAGTATATAATATATATATATATATATATGCATTGTGTATGCAAATTTATTACAAGATTCTATATCAGAAAAGTGAAAGTTGTAATTAAAAGACTGCAATTTTCTGCCTCCAGGTAAAAACAGTCCATGATAATGAACTTGATTTAGATGCACAGTATATAAAACTTGAACCTGTTAATTAATCTGACTTGACAGCAATCAAATCTGTCATCTCTGAAAAATATTAAGCATCCGCAGGACACTTTTAAGTAGCAGTGAATCTGGGTAAAATGTCTTGGCTGAAAATTAACTTCCTCTACCTGGCCAAGTGTACGCGGTGGCTTCCACAGCGCATGTGCATTTAGCTAGGGTAAAAAAACAAATAGATGCCTGGGGGGGGGGGGGGTGTTTAGGTCAGGGAGGACAAGAGGGGTGCAAAGCAGCCTGCATACATTTTAGTTTTCAAATGTACGACTGCTGCTTTGCCCGCCCATACAAAAAGCAGGTGTAATGCATGCGGCTGATTTTAGCATGCACATTTTATGGCTGCTAATTTTCAAAGGGAAAACTGACTGCATTATTGTTTTATTTAATGTAACCCCTGGGCTAGGGTTTCCCCCCTTTTGAAGACCCCCGAAGCTTACACCTCAACTCCAGTTTTAGATGTCACAGTCCTTTACTGAAATTAATTTACTCTGAGTGTCCATGATGCCCTGATGGGGGGGAGGGGAAGAGAGATCTCTTCCTAGGTCCTTAGCATTTTTTTTAGTTCTAAATCACACAGAGTCTCTTGAAAACAGAAGTAATATAATCATGTTGGAAGCAAATATTGGTTTCCAATCCAAAATTACTGTTGGTTTGATGGAAATTGATAAAGTTCACTTTACAGATCTTGGAATTCAGTGTCCAGATTCACAACAAAAGAATTTCTCTTTTTGCCACTTCCCCAATTTTAACAAGTCCCAAGGAGTGGATTCTTTCTGTGGGGGAAAGGCTTAGCCTTTTAGGCCCAGACGGTGAACAGGAATCCTCCCTGAGGTGTGTTACTGTCCCTTTTGGTGATGTTAGAACTGTAGAAACAGACAGGACATGATGTGGGTGTTCAAAAGAAACTTTACTCTGATTTGTAGAAATTAAGTAAATGTCCACTCAATGTGTTTTTTGTCTTACTTCACATCTGTGTTCAGTCTGGGTCATACAGAGGAACTCTCTCTTCTTCACTCTGTGCGGGTGTCCTCAGTACTACTTTCTGGGAGCTGCTCACCCTCTTTTATTGTCTGTGGAGCAAGGGTCCCAGCCAGGAAGGGAAACCTGTTGAGGGGAGTCCCCTAAATCCTAAAAAAAAAAGTCTCATATCTGCAGTCCATAAGAGTCCAGATGTTCCTAACTTGTGTCTTGCATTCCCCGGGGTGGAGATCCGTTTGGGATCTCCAGTTTGATCTTGAAACTCTTCTCTTCTACACTCTTTCTGTAGTTTGACCTTTTAGAGGTAAAGGTCTTTTTCTGGATATCAGCAAGGCCTTTACAGTCCAGCCACAGACAGGTCCATTCAATAAAGTACGCGGGAGAGCCGGCGCTCCGAAGTGAGTGCCCGCTATCCCGAAGTGCGCCCAGGCAACTCTCCTGGGCACGCGATTTTTTATTTAAATTAGGGCCCGCGCTAATAAGGAGGCGCTAGGATTGGCGGAAGCAGCGGCTGGCAGGCGTTACTTTCTGTATTGAGGGTGACTGACTAATAGGCTCATCAACATGCATTTGCATGTGATGAGCGCTATTAGTTTCAGGGGGGTTGGCCATGCGTTTTCCACGTGCTATTACCCCTTACAGTATAAGGGGTAATAATAGTGCATAAAAAATGCGTGGCCAAATGGGGGCTAAATGGTGCGCTTAGGTGAGCGCACCGTTCTGTATCTGCCTGATAGTAAGGAGGGGTGGTACAAAAAACTCCTAACTAAAATGCAACTCTCAAAAATCAAAACTTCACCACTGGATAATGAGTCACTGTGGTCCTCTTTCTGGCTGGAAAGAAATAACCAGGTCTTCTCCCTCCTGCCCTGTGGTTACAGGAATTTCCTCACCAGCAGGAACAGGATTCACCCAGGCACAAACAAAATCCTAAAAAATCTTTTACTAAAATCCTTTCTACTCTCAGGAAGGAATACACCCTACCAGGCAAGGGGAGCACTAGAAAAAGATTGATCTCCCAATCCAAAATCAGAACAGGAGCAAAAACCAACTCCTCTCTCAACAAAACCCAAACTGAATTGACCTCTCTCACTAAGGCTATGCGCCCCACCCACCCCCCCCTTCTGAACAAGGACTGAACCACTGCAGGCATTGCAGGGGAAGGTGCTACAAGGAATGGTCTGTTCCTCTAAGATGTTACCTACCAGGCAGGGATCTAGGGCCCGCTAGTGAGAGACCAAGGGTCCCCCATATAAGTTTTCAATAGATTTGTGTCACTTCAGTTCTAAATTAATTGAATGGGTGATTTAAAACTATTTGCCATCCATTTAGTCTATTCCATTTCATTATTGGAGGTAGTTTTTAAGCTTCCCCTTCACTTAATGATATCTGAATGGGCATTCCAATATTAAGTATAATGTCCAAATTCCAATTCCATACCTTTGACTCCTGTTGATCCACATGAGACAATCATGGCCACCGTGAGGGTGCCACCAGTTTTCTCCTCTCTTCCCCAACTCCTCCTTCTCTGACGATGAATGAAGGTTGATTCCTCCTTGAGTACACTGATGGTCATTTGGGCCTTTCTCTGTAAAAGATGGCCCTCTTGGAATGGTGGAAAAACTGAGTTCCTTTCCCCTAGGGTACTACCACACTGAAAATGAAAATCTTCAAAGGAAAAGGGAAACCCAAGCAAGATGCAGGAAGAGTGGGAAAAATGTCCTCCTCTCGACAGAAAACATTCAAATGCCATGGCAAAACCAGGAGAAGGTGCCCTGTTCTTTACTGCACCCAGATCTCACTCCAGAAAAAGTCCCTGGAAAAAGTAAACCAAAAGGGAACAACAAAGGAACATGTCCCTAGTAGCTGCTTATAGATTTATATCTAGGGGAGCACAACATCATAAACTCCCACATAGGGAAGCTAAATCTCATACCAAATGGCTTGTACTGCTGGTAAATATCCTTTAGGTTCTCTAAAGGAGAGGGACCTTGGGGTGATAGTGTCTAGTGATCTGAAGACAGCGAAGCAAAGTGACAAGGCAATAGCTAAAGCCAGAAGAATGCTGGGCTGCATAGAGAGAGGAATAACCAGTGAAAAAAGGAGGTGATAATGCCCCTGTACAAGTCCTTGATGAGGAAGTCCTTCCTAGAGTATTGTGTTCAGTTCTGGAGACAGTATCTCAAGAGGGACAGAGACAGAGAAGGGCGACAACAATGGTGGGGGGAGCTCCATCAAATGACTTACAAGAAGAGGTTGAAGGACCTAATTATGTCCACCCTGGAGGAGAGGAGGTGCAGGGGAGATATGATGCAGGCCTTCAGATACCTGATGTACAATCAACAAACCTTTTCTGTTGGAAAGAAATCAGTAGAACTAGGGGTCACATAATGAAACTCCACGGAGGAAGACTCAGAACCAACATCAGGAAATATTTCTTCATGGAGAGGGTGGTGGATGCCTGGAATGCCTTCCGGAGGAGGTGGTGAAGACAAAAACAGTGAAAGATTTCTAAGGGGCATTGGGATAAACACTGTGGATCCCTAAAGACTAAAAGATGGAAATGAAGAAAAAAGTGCATGGGGCTAACTTTCTGTGTACCCTTAACCAATAAGCCTTCATACTGTTGATACAATTCCAATATTGCTCTCTGCTCCAATATTGCTCTTTGCTTTAACAGTAGGGGGAAAAGAAAAAGGGAAATCAGATTCAGACTGCAAACAACAAGGACACTAAATTTTAAGTTCTGGGAAAACAAATAAGAATTGGGGGGGTTACTTGCTGATGCTGCTGTTGCTAACCTTAACCAATAAGCCTGATACTTTTGAATCTACCACAAGCTTGCTGGGTAGACTGGATGGACTGTCATCTGCCATCATTTCTAAGTTTCTATGTTTCTACATTAATAAAGCATTTGCATTTGTATACTGATGCCCACATGCATTATAAATAATGCAGTGCTCACATACACTGAAAATAATGTGGGCGATTCAAAATTGCCTCAAAAACTGGTAGTTTTAATTAAAAAAGTAATTTTTTTTTCTGTTTAACGTAGTTTCCCAACAATAAGGGAAAAAACAGGCGCAAAAAAATTCAAATGCAACAAAATGCTCCTGCAACAATTTTTAAACCATATGGTAAATTTTTTTTTTCCAAAGAAAGGACATCAGCACTGAATGAAAACATCAAGACTGGATCCAGCTTCAGATAATAAAATCACAGGTCCACAATTCTCATTTTTTTTAGGAAATTTAAAAAAAATTATTGAGATTTAAAATCATGGTTTTGTGCCCTTAATTTCAAACTCTGTGTGTATTTCTCAAAACCAAATATGAATCCAACTTAAATTTGAGTGTTGTGCGCATACTTCTCAATACATTTTGTAATTTCATCTCATTTTAATGCAGCTTTCTTTTGCGTAATGATTGAACTTTCTGACCATTATAGTCTAGAGCAAATGCTGTGAACAAATGTTGACGTTAGCAACATTTCGCCGGACTGGCTGCATCAGGGCAAATTACTGCTCCTGTGATGACAAAAAAGGTTGTTATGTTTTTAAATATATTGAATGAAGAAAATGCGTACTTACATACAACAATGTTATATCTACCTATGCATTCCTTGTGGCTATGCTTGTCGAATCGCAGCATAAAAGGCAAAGCATTGCATTAGTTGACTTTTTAGTTTTAAAATCCTCATGGGTCAGGTGCATAACGCATCTTGCATCCAGTTGGTTCCTTATAACCAAATGTCCTTTCCACACATCCAAGCAAACAATACTGTTACTAAGCATATTTTGATCAAATGCTCTTTAATAATGGAAGCACCATAATCGAATCACTTATATAAAGCCACAACACTTTCATGGGAGGGACATTTGGTTATAAGAAACAACTGGATGCAAGACACGTCATACACGTGACCCGTGTGGACTTTAAAACTAAAAAGTCAACTAATGTGATGCTTTGCCTTTTGTTGAGAAGAACTGTGGACCCGTAATTGAATTATCTGAAGCAGGATCCAGTCTTTGACGTTCCCATTCAGTGCTGAGGTCCTTTCTTCGTAAAAAAATGTTTTTACCATATGATTTAAAAATTGTTACAGGAGCATTTTGTTCTATTATAATACTATTTAAGAACATAAGACATGTCATGCTGGGTCAGACCAATGGTCCATTGATCCCAGATTGGCCAGTATTCCAACACTGGCCAATCTGGGTTTTCTGGAAGTAATTGAAAGATCACTTCCCTGTTGCCCGTTCCCAGATGTAAGAGTTGGCGATCCCCATGCCTACCTCATTAATAAATATTAATGGACCTGTCTTCCAGAAACTTGTTCAAACCTTTATTTTAATCCAGCTTTGCTATTAACTATGCTATCTTCCAACAATAAATTCCACAGGAATTTCCTAGAATGAGACTCATATACACTGTGATCAGACTACAATGAAGGCCAAAGAATTGTTTTCACTGTTAGATAAATAAATCAGTATAATTTTATATAGCACCATGGCTATAAATATATATTATAACACTTTAAAGGGGTTATTTTCAAAACCATTCATGAGCATAAAACCCAATATCTGTTACAATGGAGAATGTAATAGATTAAATTGACAAAATAAAGAGTAACAAATTACCAGGACAAGATGGCATCCATCCCAGAGGCCTAAAAGAACTCAAACATGAAATTACAAATCTGTAACCTGTTGTTTAAAACAAACACAATACCTAAACAGTGGAGTGTGGCCAATGTGGTGTCAATTTTTAAAAAGGGTTCCAGGAGTGATCTGGGAAAATATAGACTGGTGAGCCTGATGTTGGTGACAGACAAAATGATAGAAGCCAGGGCTTAATTTGTGGGGGAATGGCCTGGAATGGAGTTCTGCCCCTTTTCAGATATAACAGGCAGAACGGCAGGGATATTGTGCTCCAGCACCTCCCATCCAGACAGCCAGGAGCAAGAGAAGAGGGGATAAACCTGGAGCAGACAAAGAAGATAGCAACCATTCTACTTGTTATGATTCTGTTCGCGGGCCTAGCCACAAGCAGCCTCTCACCTTTACTGTTTGCTCCCCCGCCATCTGCCTGCCTGCTTTGCATGGCCAGGAGGCCGCCGGCGGTGTTCTCCGCGGCCCGGAGGCCACCCACGTTGTCCGCAGCAAGGAGCCTTGCCCCGTGTGTCCATGCGGCCTGGAGCCACCTTCATTGTCCTGCCTTTGCGGCAGGAGCTGCCAATGTCCTGCTTCCTCCCTTGCAGCCAGGAGGCCGCCAACGACATCCTCTTCCGTGGCCAGGAGGCCGCCCTGGAGCTCCTCGTCATGCAGCTTGGAGGCCGCCATCATCTTCTTTCTCCTGCAGCAGGAGCCGCCTCCAATACCTCGGGCCTGCTTCCTTGCTTCAGCTCCATCTTCACAGCATGACTGCTGTCCCTGGTCCTGCCTCCTTAGGTACAGGGCCATGCCTCCTATCAACATTTAAAGAGCCAGTCCTCTTGGCTCCTCCTTGTGATGTCATCCTGGATGTTCCTCTTCAGCCCTATAAAAAGGCTCAGCTTTCAGTTCCTCTTCGCCTTCGCAAGGTATCAGTTCTGGAGTTGGACTGCTCCTGGATCCTCCGTTCCAGCTCTTCGGTCCAGGAGTCTCCGACGATGTCCTCCTCCGCTTCTTCAAGGCACTCTGTTCTTCATGAGAATTCCTTTGTCTTCTTTGTGGTTCCTGATCACTCATCTGCATCTTCGTTCCATGTTTGGTCTCTCGCCGGATCCTAAGTCCTTGTCTTCAGATATCTTCATCGTCCGATCCTCCTGATGTCTTCACTTTCAGATCTTCCTGAAGTCCTCGTCTTCTGATGTCCTGTCCTTCCTGAAGACTGTCATCCTCGGAGCCTCCTTGCTGCTCTTGGTTGGGTAACCTGGGGGTCCGAGGTCCAGATGTCCAGATGTCTCATTCGCCAGTTCACTTGACACCTCCTTGATGCTCTTGACTGAGTGTCCTGGGGGTTGAAGTCCAGATGTCTTGACGTGCCAGACATCTTCGTGTCAAGTTGTCTTCATTTTCAGAATCCTTTTGACGTCCTTGTCTTCAGTCTTTTTCGCTATCAAGTGTTCGGAACCTTTGGGCTCCTTCGTCAAGGAAACCTTCTGACTCTTTGGCGCCCTTGTCAGGGTAGCCTTCCTCTTGGATATCCTGGTTCTGGATTTTACCTCCTAGTGGGCCATCCTCAGTTCAACTTCGGAAGACCTTCGGATGTGTCTCCACACCGGGTCGGAAGTTTTGTCTTTCTTCAATTGACCTGTCAGGTGCGTCGATCATGCCTGGTTCCCGAAGCTTAAGTCAGGATGGATGCTGTTAAGAGTCTTGGCCAGATACCTTCATACTGAGTTTTAACTCTTCTGTCGTCTTTTCACTCAGCAAGTGTCTTCATCAGTGTCCCTGATGTTCTTCTCTTCAGCCTTGCCTCATCCTTATCAAGTCCACGTCGGATCCTTGTCTTCAAGTCCTCGTTTGATCCTCGTCTTCAAGTATCGTCTGATTGTCATCTTTAGTCTTCAAGTCTCATCTTGTTCCAGTTTCATCGCCTGCCCTTGACCTCTGTCCGTCCTGGCGCATTTGCCGTTCCCGTACAGCAGGTCTGAAAGGGCTATCTAGTGGTTGGAGGGCTACCCCAGAGACCAGCATTGCGTTGTTGGGTCTCTACTGATGCGTCAGGTTCGGCTGAGGTGCGAGTCCCTGGTCTTCTGCCTGTCCGCCTATGCTGGGATACGTCTCACCTGCCTCAGCACTTCTAAGGAGCTCCTCTCTGCAGTCGCGTCATGGTCCAAGGGCACACCACTCTCCCCGAAAGTGGGATCACTTCCCAGCACTCCTGCAACACTACTTCCTAATTCAGCCCCCCTCCCCCACCTACTGTTCTGTAGGGAACAGGAGGGCAGTGTGTGATCCTAAGCAGAGAAAAGAACAGATACAAAAAGAGGTTGAATCAGCACAAGTTTGGGGCTTGTCAGCAGTAGTACCAATTGTCAAGTCTTAAACCCTGGCCTTTATGAATAGCAATACTGCTCTCAAATTTCAGACTTGTGATTAATTAGTTCAGTCCCTTTTTGTGTGTTAGCTATGGCTTAATTTCCGGTTGAATGATACCGAACAGTGTTCTGCCACCTTTGTTCCGGGACATAAGAACATAAGATATGCCATACTGGGTCAGACCAAGGGTCCATCAAGCCCAGTATCCAACAGTGGCAAATCCAAGTCACAAGTACTTGGCAAGTACCCAAACATCAAATAGATTTCAAGCTACTATTGCTTATTAATTAATAGCAGTTTATGTATTTTTCCTCTAGGAACTTATCCAAACCTTTTTTAAACCCAGTTACACTAACTGCCATAACCACATCTTCTGGCAATGAATTCCAGCACTTAAGTATGCGCCGAGTGAAACAATTTTCTTCAATTTGTTTTAAATGAGCTACTTGCTAACTTCATGGATAGGCCCCCTAGACCTTCTATTATCTGAGAGAGTAAATAACCAATTTACATTAACCTGTTCAAGTCCTTTCATGATTTTGTAGACCTTTATCATATCCCCCCTCAGTTGCCTCTTCTCCAAACTAAACAGCCCTAACTTCTTTAGCCTTTCTTCATAGAGAAGCCATTCCATACCCCTTATCATTTTGGTCACCCTTCTCTATACTTTCTCCAGATGTGGTGACCAGAATTGCACACAGTATTCAAGGTGTGGTCTCACTAAGGAGCAATACAGAGGTATTATGACATCTACCATATTATTTGCCATTCCCTTCCTAATAATTCCTTACATTCTGTTTGCTTTTTTGACTGCCACAGCGCACTGAGCTGACGATTTCAATGCATTATTCACTATGACGCCTAGATCTCTTTCTTGGGTATAACTCCTAAGATAAAACCTAACATTGTGTAACTACAACTAGAGTTATTTTTCTCTATATGCATCACCGACACCTTGCACTTGTCCATATTAAATTTCATCTGCCAATTGGAAGCCTAGTCTTCTAGTCTCACAAGGTCCTCTTGCAATTTATGACAGTCTGCTTGAGATTTAACTACTCTGCATAATTTTGTGTCATCCGCAAATTTGATCACCTCACTTCTCGCATCCCTTTCCAGATCATTTATGAATATATTAAAAAGCACCAGTCCAAGTACAGATCCCTGAGGCATTCCACTGTTTACCTTTTTCCACTGTGAAAACAAACCATTTAATCCTACTCTCTGATTCCTGTCTTTTAACCAGTTTGCAATCCACAAAAGGATATTGCCTCCTATCCCATGACATTTTAGTTTTCTTAGAAGCTTCTCATGAGGGACTTTGTTGAACGCCTTCTGAAAATCCAAATACACCACATCTACCAGTTCACCTTTGTCCACATGTTTATTCACCCCTTCAAAAAAATGTAGGAGATTTGTAAGGCAAGACTTCCCTTGGGTAAATCCTTGCTGGCTGTGTCCCATTAAACCATGTCTATCTAAATGTTTTGTGATTTTTTTCTTTATAACAGTTTCCATTATTTTTCCTGGCACTGAATTCAGGCTCATCGGTCTATAGTTTCCTGAATCACCCCTGGAGCCCTTTTTAAATATCGGGGTTACATTGGCTACCTTCCAGTCTTCAGGTACAAGGGATGATTTTAATGATAGGTTACAAATTAATTGAAATAGGTCTGAATTTTGATTTTTTTAATTCTTTTAGAACCCTGGGGTGTATACCATCCAGTCCAGGTGATTTACTACTCTTCAGTTTGTCAGTCTGGCCTACCACATCTTCCAAGTTCACTGTGATTTGATTCAGTTCATCTGAATCGTCACCCTTGAAAACCTTCTCCAGAACAGGTATCTCCCCAACATCCTCTTCAGTAAACACCAAAGCAAAGAATTTGTTTAGTATTTCTGCGATGGCCTTATCTTCCCTAAGTGCTCCTTCAATTGACTCCCTCACTAGCTTTCTGCTTCAGATATATTTTTTTAAAGTTTTTATTATGAGTTTTTGCCTCTACAGCCAACTTCTTTTCAAATTTTCTCTTAGCCTGTCTTATCAATGTCTTATATTTAACCTGCCAATCCTTATGCTTTATCCTGTTTTCTTCTGTTGGATCCTTCTTCCAATTTTTGAATGAAGATTTCTTTGGCTAAAATAGCCCTTTCATCTCACTTTTTAGCCATGCCAGCAATCATATGACCTTCCTTTCACCTTTCTTAATGTGAGAAATACATCTGGACTGCTCTTCTAAGATGGTATTTTTAACAATGTCCACGCCTGTTGCAAACTGTTAACCTTTGCAGCTGCATCTTTCAGTTTGTTTAACTCATGGAAGGAGACTAGAACTAGCAGTGTAAATCAATTCTGGCTCCCCCACGAAAACATAACAGAGCCTGAAGCAACAGAAATAATTTCTGTCCCTCCAGATTCTGGAGGAAGCAGAGCAGAGAGTGTTAGAGCTGCTCAACCTGAGATGAGGGCAGCCACATGGCCTTGATTTTTGAACAATTTCCCAGCACAATTGAGGAGGCTGTGAGGGAGAACGGCCAAGGTTGAAGACGTACAGAGTGAATACCTGTCCATCCCACTGCTTCTGCCACTTCTGGTTTGTTGGTTTACCAGCCGCACTGCTGCTTAATGTGCTGTATTCCTGGGCCCCATTATCTCTATCCCTAGTGACCCAACTAGAGGAGGGGGAAGTGACAAGAGAGTGAAGGGATATGGGAGTTGAAGATGCTGATTAAAGGAAGAAAACGGAGGGAGGCAAGCAAATGAATGAGGGGATTAGAGGGAGGGGGGAGGGTATAAGAGGGTAAAAGATTGAGTGAACAGATCAGAGGAGCTGTGGATTGGGGGAGGAGAGGGGGAGAGAGTTAATGAGAGGATCAACGGTGCTGTGGGGTGTAAGTGAGATGATCAGAATTGGCACATCAGTTTGTGATGGAGGCGATTGGAGGGTCAGGATAAAGTGAAGGAGGGGAGGGGATAGAAGGCGGTGAGTGAGGGAAGCATGCAGTACTGCTCCATTCCTTCCAAATGTGAAGATTCATAGAGCAGGTCCTGCTTCCCCATCTGAGGAGGCTGAGGAGATCGAGTGGAATATTCCAGCCTGTCTTATCCCCCAAGCCAGCTGATTCTGGCTCAAAGAACAAGCTTGTACCTTTTTTTAGCCATGGAGAGAGTTGCTGAAGAGGTTAATTTTCGGGGGTGGGGGGGGTGAAGGGGCTCAAGGATTACCAGGGATTAGGAGTAAGACTTGGGGGCCATAGGACCACTGAGTGGGGGAACAAAGATCACAGTGGGCTTCATGGTGGGGCTGGGAATAGAGGATCAGGATCCCCAAGGCAGAAAAGAGGAGATGAGAATAGAGAGAATTGTCCCTTTCCCTCTGTCCTCCTCCTTCTCCTCCTTACCCCAGTGATCCTCCATCCCCAGAAACCCAGCAGTGCTGCTCAACTTCCAGCAATTCTTCACCCACTACTGCTCATCAGGTGAAGAAAGGCTAGGGGTTGAGCACTGCGGAGGGCTAGGGATGTGAGATCATTGTGAGGAAGAGGAAGAGCGTGTGTGTGTGTGTGTGTGTGTGTGTGTGTGTGTGTGCGTTTGAGGGAGAGACAATGTGAGTTTAAGAAAGAGTGGGAGTTCATACCCTGGACCCAGTTCCCTGCACAGGTCACACCTGGTGTTTGGGTAATTGCCAGGTTCTTGTGGCCTGGTTTGGCCTCTGTTGGAAACAGGATGCTGGGCTTGATAGACCCTTGGTCTGACCCAGCATGGCAATTTCTTATGTTCTTATGTTCTTATGGTCCTGCTTCACCTCTCTTCCCCCTTCTACCGTTCCACTTCCTTTTTGTCTACAAATTAAGCCCCTGACAGAAACTATTCTGAAGAAAAAACATGGCTGAGTGGGAAAGAGCCAGCATAGTTTTAGCAAAGGTAAGTATTCTCTTACCAATCTTTTAAAAATTTTTTGAGGCTGTAAATAAAGATGTAGATAAAGGTGAGACAGTTTTTATGGTGTATTTGGATTTTCAGAAGGAATTTGACAAAGACCCCCCATGAGAAACTCCTCAGGAAATGAAAAAGTCATGGGATAGGAAGCAGTTTCCTCTGTGGATTAGTAACTGGTTAAAAGACAAGAAGCAGAGAGTAGAAGTAAATGGTCAGTCTTCCAAATGGAGAAAGGTCGTTAGTGGAGTACCTCAGGGATTGGTATTAGGACCTACGCAGTTTAACATATTCATAAATGATTTGGAAAAAGGAGTGATGAGTGAGGTGATCAAATTTGCAGATGACACAAAATTATTCAAAATTGTTAAAAGAGCAGCAGATTGTGAAGAACTGCAGAAGGACCTTGTGAGACTAGGAGACTGGGCAGCTGAATGGTAGATGAAATTTAATGTGGAAAAGTGTAGCGTGATGCATATTGGAAAAAAATAACCCCAACTACAGGTACACAATTCTGATTTCTCTATAGGAAGTCACCATCCAGGAGTCCTTGTGAACAGTACACTGACATCCTCAGCTCAATGGAGATCATTTTCAAAGGAAGATGTAAATGGGCTTTTGAAAATTGCTACGATAGTTATGTTACATTTACATCTTCCTTTGAAAATTACCCTGAGTGTGTGGCAGCAGTCATAAAAGCAAACAGAATGTTAGGAATGATCCAAAGAGAAACGGAGAACAAAACGGAAACTGTCACATTGCCCGTGTACTGATCAATGCTGTAACTGCACCCCGAATACTGTGTGCAGTTCTGGTCACCCCATCTCAAGAAAGGCATAGCGGAACTTGAAAAGATGCAGGGGAGGGTGACAAAAATGATAAAGGGAACGGAACAGTTCCCCCGAGGATGAGAGGCTACGCAGGCCAGGAGTCTCCAGAGGTGGCTGAGAGGAGATATGATAGAAGTTTATAAAGTCGTGCGTGGGGGTGGAACTGGTAAATAAAGGACGGTTATTTCTCCTTTCAGATAATACTAAAACAAGGAGAAACTCCATGAAGCTAATAACCAGCAGATTTAAAAACAGATCGTAGAAAGTACTTTTTCACTCAGCGCGCTGTCAAGCCGTAGAATCTGTTGCCAGAGGACATGGTCAAGGCATCCTGCAATAGCAGGGTTTAAAAGAGGTTTGGATAAATTTCTTAAGGTAAAATCCATATAACATTGTTAGCCAGGTAGACTAAAGAAAGCTATTGCTATCCTTGGGAGTGAGTAACAGGAAATAGATTTACTTTATGGGAGCTGCCGGTTACTTGTGACCCAGACTGGGTTAGGATGCTGAGCTCGAAGGACCTTGGGTCTGACCCAGCTTGGCATTTCTAAAGTTATTATGTTCTTATAGCTGCTCTAAAATTAACCTGGGGTCAGTGCACATAAAAGGACACATTCTGCGGGACAGAGCTTGGATCAGAGCTGTGACTTGTGCTCATAATTTTTTTTTTTTCTTTTAAAAAGCATTCGCGTAAATTACCCTGCACAAGTTACGCCCTGCTTGCAGCAGGTGCAACTTGGCGCAAGATAATTTGCGTGTATCCTTGGCCAATTATCTAAGAATTTTCAAAGCAAACTGATGCGCACATTAATATAAATGAGAACAAGCGAATGTTAGCTCTCGGGGAAGTGAGAAGAGGTGAGTGTTAAGATGGGGGCTGAAGTGATGGAGAGTGCTGGTGTGGAGAGCAGACATTTGTAGGTCATGCCAGATGGTATAACAATATAGGGGCATCTGACCAACAAGGCTTTGGTTAAAGGGTTTTTTTGCTTTGTTTTTTTTTCCAATTCAAGAAATTCTGTAGATTTAAAATTGGAAGCCATCCCATTTTTTTTGATACATAAAATACTCACAAGTTCTGTTAAAATCAGAGTTTTAAAATAATGGTTTGTGGCCCTGTATATTCAGCATGACATACATTATGTCCTTTTTATAAGGAAAAAAAAAAAAAGCATCTTGGAGGACATTTAAAGTAGGGGGAGGACATGAGCCTTGTTTAATACAAAAATGTTTCCCGTAGGAACAAAGAGGGGGCTCTGTGTCAGTGCAAAGACAAAAGGGGGCTTGTTCTGTTGTTTACTGGCCTGGCCACACTGTCTGGAGACCTTTCAAATGAATCGTTGGGATGCAAGAATGACTCCCCTTTCTGTATTATATGTAATGAGAAATATTTGCAAGCGTGGCTGAATCTGAGCAATAATAAAACAAGCCAAATAAAAAAAAAAAAAAAAAAAGCTGATCTTCCTCATGGTTGGAGAACAGTCTGTCAAATACAGAGCGGTAGTCTGAAGTCCAATCAATCTATCTGCAGATGTTTGTACACTAACAAAGTGCCTTACTGGTATTGCTCAGAGGTTTTGTTCCTTGTGATATAACCGTTAATCATGAGTCTTTAATGATATATTTTTTAAAGTTTATTCCCAGTTTATTAATTTCTCAGTCATGTAGGCTCTTTGCCTAGGACTTACAGTGCTGATATTTGATTTCCCAAAGTGAGTTGAAAAAGGCCAGAAGGTTTTTAGAAGTTGATTTAATGGGGATAGTTTATTATGATTTAAGCAACCACATGTGCCAAGTTAACCTCTTCTATTTTACTTTACTTATTAAGATAATGTCTTATCTGCCAACCCAACAATAAGCTCACAGTGGAATACAAAATAAATAAAAATAGTGCAAATAGCACGCACAACAAGATATAATCCTACTGTACAATGGTCTAATCTGATTGCTTACCACAGTGTTTATCACCTGATGCAGTTTTAATAAGGCTCTGCACTAAATTTTCCAAAGTCTCATTTTTAACCAGGATTTGCCACCGAGCCACTGGGGCTATCCCATGATAAATATTTAACACATTTTGCCAGAGTAGTATGCATTATCATCACATAATGCAGGGTTATAAGCAATGCTGTATGCATTTTAATAGGCAATTTTCAAAACTGCGCCAGTAGGCAAAAAGTACTTTTACCCAAAAGTTTTTCACCAAATTTAAAAGAGAAAGTACTTGTGTACTTTTACTTTCAAAATTCCACAATGAAAAAGTTCCTGCTTTTTTTTGCAGATTTATTTTTCTGACCAAAAGCTACATATTTAGAGAGTCATTTTCAAAGAACTCTGCGTGGCCCCATATATGTGCATATATGGTTGTGCAGAGATCTACTACAGTATTTTATAATCTGCGCTTATCAGGTACGCAAGGATTATAAAATACATGTATGTCTACCCACCAGCATACACACTTATGTTTGGTTATACGCAAAAACATGCAATACATTGGAAACTCGTACTTTTCCTACCTATTTTACAAACATATGTATATATATTTTGTGTGTGAAAACATATAACTTGCTCACATAAAAACATGATTTATATATGGAAGTCAGTATATTTTAAAACATGCATGCTTAATTGAAATCACTAGTTTGCCGATACCTCCACCAGTTCACCCCAGTCCTTCTCCAGGTCATTGAGGACCCTGAATTCCCCCCATTCATCCAGACCTCCCCATCAAAAATAGCAGACAATAGATGACTTTGATATAAGAACATAAGAAATGCCATACTGGGTCAGACCATGGGTCCATCAAGCCCAGTAACCTGTCTCCAACAATGACCAATCCAAGTCACAAGTACCTGGCAAGTACCCAAACATTAAATAGATGCCCTGCTACTAATGCCGGCAACAAGCAGTGGCTATTCCCTATTGAATAACAGCAGTTTATGGACTTCTCCTCCAGGATCTTATCCAAACCTTTTTAAAACCAGCTACACTTACCGCCTTAACCACATCCTCTGACAACAAATTCCAGAGCTTAATTGTGTGTTGAGTGAAAAAGAATTTTCTCCGATTTATTATAATGTATCTTTATTAAGGTATACAGTAAAGACATACCATGTAAACACAAAAACCCAATAAAAAAATGTATACCTACAAGGAATTTTAGCCCAGTTCCCGCCCTCCCTCCCTTTCCCCCCTAAATGAACATACCCAAATTCGAGAGGCCATACACCAAGAACAAAAACGGTACAAATTTTTGGTCAGAAAGAGAACACCTAAGCATCTAAGGGACACAACATCCGCAGAGAGTTGGGTAAGGAGCAGGAAAACAGGTATCAAAGTTCTTTAAAAAAAAAAAAAAAAAAAGTCTTCTTCCAAGAAAAACAGTGATACTGGGATCCATATTCCATTTGAAACAGTTCAATCATAAGAGAATGCCACATTTCTAATGTAGGAGATGCGGAGTGAAGCCACTGCAGCAAGATGCACTTTTTAGCAATCAAACAAACCTTAGAAACAAAAAGAATATTCTCCTCATTAACACTGTCATCCCCAATGTCATTATTGAGAATTCAAAAAGAACATGACCAGTGAACATCCACAGAAAAGATATCATTAAGCTGCAGGCGAATCGATTCCCAAAAAAGCCTGTATAGATGGGCACTGCCAAAGACAGCTATAAGCCCTATCTTGTAGGCATGCATAGGCAAAACCACAGTCCTATGAAAAATTCTAATCTGCAATTCACGAAGAAATTTTGGAAATCGATGCCTAACGGTCTCGTAGCATGAGAACATCTAATTCCTCACCAACATTGACTTTCCACTTCAATATGAGCTTGTCATAAATGGAATATGGTTTGACATTTGAAAGAAAGACATCTAAATGTGATAGGGATCCTAATTTATTATTGAACAATTTTAAAAGTTTAGAGTAAGAAGACGTGTCACCCATTAACACACCAGTAGATTGAAACCCCAATTTGTATCTACATTCCTCGAATGAGTATAATTTCCCTGAGCTGGGATCGACCAATTCTTGCATTGTCCAACCAGAAGATACCCGCAAGCTATGTATCTTAGGCAGCACTAAGAAAGGAAATTGCAGGTTAGCACAAAGGGGCAATTGTAATGACACATGAGGCAGCAAAGACAAAGATCTGCAGAGCATGGTCCAAGTCTGCCTAGCTACCCACACCAATTCATAGCGAAGGAAAACCTCTTCAAGACCTCCAGTTTGGCATATAAGACAACTACTGGGTGTAGGGGAGCACACAGGGCTGAAATCAGGCAATAATCAGTATATTCAGAGGTAGCATTAAGCCAATTGCCTAAAAAATGAAGGCGTGCTGCCTAGTTATACATATTGAAATCTGGAACCTCTAGGCCTCCTTTTGCCTTTGGGGCTGTTAAAGTAGCCAAGGATAAGCGAGCCTTCTTTCCACACCAAAGGAAAAGCTGTAGCATTTTCCATAAAGCGCACTGGTCTTTCGCATGTAGATAGCAGGGAAGCATAAGTAGAAGATATAATAATGTGGGGACAATGATTATTTTCACCACAGTTATGCATCCCTGCAATAAGAGAGGAAGCGCCTACCAATTCACCAATTTTTGGCACAATATTTCTATTGTCAGTGGAATATTGACAGAGTACTACATAGCCGGCATTTTGTGAATCTGAATCCCCAGGTATTTAATGGTGTCCCCTGCCCACTTAACCGGAAATGTTGCAATTTAAGAATAAGTGGAGAAAGGGGACACCCCTGCCTAGCTCCCCTCTGTAAGGAAAAGGCTTCAGATAACAGTCCATTGACCAGGATCCGGGCTGAGGGGTTCATGTACAGTAGAGTGATATACTTATAAATACGCCCCTCAAAACCAACTTTTTGTAGGACCCTAAATAAAAAAGGCCAGGCCACCCTATCAAAAGACTTTTCTGCCTTGTAACTCACTAACAGAGGCTCTGCTATAGAATAATGTTGACATCCTTCCAAGGCAGCTTGAACCTTATGAATGTTTACTGTGTAATGCTGACCATGAACAAATCCCACTTGGTCAGGAGATATCAATTTAGGCATCCAATATTTCAAACAATTAGCCAAAATCTTAGCATAAATTTTTATGTCTAAATTTAGAAGTGAGATAGGGTGATAGGATGACAGGAGTTGAGCATCCTACCCTAGTTTAGGTAAAACTACGATAGTAGCCACCTTCATCACATCTGGCATCTGACGTTTCTCAGACATGGCTTCATAAGTCCTCTGCAAGAAATCAGGTATATGGTTGCTTAAGGACTTGTAAAAAAAAGGTATCCAGACCATCCAGTCCCAGAGCCTTCATAGTGGTAGGGACTGATTAGCCTCCTTAATCTTCTCCACATCTATTGAGCAATTTCATTGTGATAAGGTGTCATTCGTGATCTGGGGATAGTTTAAACTATTTAGAAATTGAGACATGACTATTAGATCTGTCGGCCCAGCAACAGACAACTGTTGATAAAAATAAAAAAATACTTGTGCTAGCTCTGCAGTACTAGCCAACACAGTGCCGTTTTTAGCTTGTATAGAGAAGATAAATTTAGAAGAGTCACGACTGTTTAATAAGTTGGCCAATAGTCGACCCGATTTTTTTCCAAAATTAAACAAATAATATTTCATATACCATAAAGAATCAACAGCCCTGGCAGGTAGGAGATTGTTCAAGGCCGATTGTATGCCCTTAAATTCCTCCACCAGGGCAGCATCAGCATCCTATGTTTGCTCTCTCGCAACTTCTTCTCTAAGTTGATAATGTCTACATTGCATTTTTCCTCACTTAGGCCTGGATTTTCTAAGGTCACAGACCTTAGAAAATCTGGTGGTAACGGGGGGCTGGGGGGGGGGGGCGAAGCAGAGGGCGGGCCTGCAAAAGCCGGCAGCCATCGCACCACTGCGGTGCGCTGGCTGCTGGCTTTTGCACCGAATAACTACACCATAAAAAGTGTAGTTATTCGGCACGGAACTGGTGGCGATAAGGGTCCTTACCTTTCACCGCCAGCAATGTATCCGCAGAGTCGGCCCTGGTGCCGCTCCGACTCCTCCTCTTCCGGGGCCGACTCCACCCCAACTCCGCCCCCATTTAGTGATCGCACGCGAAAAGGGACTTTTCGCGTGAGAAAATGATCCCCTTAGTTGACATAGCTAATTATATTGTCCCGAAGCACAGTCTTGGCCATCTCCGAGAATAACAGAGGGTTATCCAAATGCTGTCCATTAAATTCAATTTAGTCTTGCTATTTGTGTTCTAAATAAGCAGGAAACTCAGGATCATTCAACAACATGGCAGGCATTTTCCAACTCCCCGCCCTCTTAGGTTCCCTCACCTTAAAACTACCCACTACAGGGGAGTGATTGGAGATGACCAAATCTTCTATAGAAGTTGCAAGGAAACGAGAAAATAAAGTCTCAACAAAAAGTCTCAACAAATAGTGAATCCTGGTTCTGGTGGAAAGTGCCTGGGCCACGTGGGTGAAGTCATGCTCTCCAGGGTGCAGAGCAAGTCACAAGACCAGCAATTGCAAATTTTTGCACAAAAAGCAAGGTCCCTTGTTATTGCTCAAGGGGTGACCCCCCTTAGATGGCTGTCTCTCTAGGCCTGGATCAATTACACAGTTTAAATCCCCCCCCTATTATCACTGGGTAATCACCCATCTGAGTGATTTGGGACAGTAATGCAACAAAGAAAGAATGATCATATTGGTTGGGAGTATACACTGATACTAGTAAAACAGTAGTACCCATCAATAATTCCTAGACCAGAATATATCTCCCCCCCAGATCCACTACACACCAAATCAACTGAAAGAAGGCTGCTTTGTGAGTAAGGATAGCTACTCCACACGCTTGGTGGAGCCTGCCGCAGAAAAAACTTGTGCAACCCACTGCTTGCTCAATTTGTTGACTTCAACAGAACTTAAATGTGTCTCTTGCAGGAAAACTACCTTAGACTGTAATTTATTCAAGCGACTCAACAATTTTTCCCGTTTGACAGGGGTGCCCAACCCTGTGATATTCCAGGTAACTAGGTTAAGTGCCATAAGCACAAAACCAGATAATATGAAAGTTGACAAGCTCAGCCCAATATATCCCAGGTGTACTACTCACTTTACTTAAAACAGTAGGAGATTCCATAATATGGAAAAAGAAATTGTGAGTACAGATAGCAGTGGACAAAAGACACTGACAGGAAAATCGAGGCCCATATAGAAACAATGAAATTCCCATACCCCACCTCCATCCCACCCCCCCTCCCTGTGAAACTCCAATGATTTAATATCATTGTAAGAAAGTTCCTGCTACCCATCCCCCCCACTAACCCAATCTCTTAACCAAACGAATGAGTCTCCATTAAAGAGAATTGAGGTCATATCAGATGACTTACATGCTCAGCCACCACTCGCTGGACAAAATAACCATAATTTTGAAAATTCATAATAATGAAAAAGACATCCTTGAAAAAGAAAAGTCAAACGGTAACCAGTTCCACATGCAGCACATTAGAGACTTGAATGTGGCCAAGAGAGCTAGCACAGGGAAACCGCCATAAAAGAAGGCTGAAAAACCAAATTTAAAAAAAATTCATTTCTGCTTAGAGAAAATAAAAACCCTAAACAGGATCAATCCATGCTCAGGATGCGGACTCCCTGGTCAAGATGCTCCAGAGGCAGAAGTCCATAAATTTTGTCTGGCCCCTTCCTCTGTCGCAGTCTCTACGTGGCCGACTCTGCACCAACTTCCAGGTTTTGCATATATTCCAGGGCTAGCCTTGCCACATCAAAAACCTGGGAGCTCCTTTGGTACCAAATTCATAAGCGTGCTGGATAAGACAAAGAAAAATGCACATTTTTGCGTGCCAAATCAGTACAAACTGTTGTAAATTCCTTGTGGAGATTCACAACGCTCAGGGGAGAAATCCTGAAAAATCAAGATCTTATGGTTGTCAAATTTTAAGTCTCTTTGTTTCCGAACAAATTGTAGAATCTCAATTTTCCTGGTATAATTCCAAATTTTGGCAATTACCACATGTGATTTCTGGTCCACTGTAGGCTTAGGACCCAGCCAATGCCCCCACTCAATCAGGCTTACTAGGGCTGCCCCAGCAAAAGTAACCATGGCCTGCAGCCATGTTTCTAGGGTCCGCCTCAGATCTCACTCTGGAATGTTCTCAGGAAAGCCGACAAATTTCGGTGAGAGCGGTTCTTCAGCTCATCATTTTTATTGTCCCGGGCTCTTGCAGTATTTTCTAAGGCCTCAACCTTGCGCTCTAAAGTGCCGATGTCGTCTTCAGCCACATCAACATGGCCTTTCACGATATCCATGTGGGTGCTGAATTCGGACATAGTAGAGCGAACCTCTGCAATTTGTTCAGAAATTTGGGTAAGTCGTGTGTCTAATGCCTCTACCACCGCTGCGGTTACCTTTGTTTCCAACGAGTCCTCGGCAAAAACGGAAGGTGAGTCGGATTTGGCTGTGTCCATTTTGGGATCCAAGGCCTTTGGTTTGTCTTTGCTTTTTTTAAGAGTTTTAGTAGCCATTGGGAACAAAAAACTCCGCTGTAACTCACTGCCTGAGCTTACAGATTGTGATCCCATGCCACTAAGGTCAAAGTGGTCAAATATAAACAGTAAAAATGTAAATATAGCTGAGTGGTGGCTGGAGCTTGGTCCTCTCACGTCTTACTGAGCCCGCCACATCATGTGACCACTCTGATTTGTTTTAAATGTGCTATTTGCTAATTAGCTGATCTAAAATTGTGCAAATAAGTTCCCAAATGTACTCATGTAAGTCTCTTATAAAATAACAGCTTGCATGCATAGCTCATGGCCACACCCCAAAACACCACAGTTCACCCCTTATTTGTGCATGTGTGCTCAAAACCAAAAATATGTATGTACTTTTGATGTATCTAAAATAGCATATGTGCGAGTACAAGCTACTTGCATGTATATATGCTAATTTTATACATGTAACTGCTTTGAAAATTAACTCCATAGTTCTGGAAATCCTACTCCTGCCCTGTGAATGCTTGCATTACAATGCAGGTAAAAGTACACACATTTTGGCACAAAACACATACTTTTCTCCTTGGAGAAGCAGGACAATAATTCATCACAGATATGGCTGACATCATTTGATGGCCAGAAGCAGGAAAACTGTCTCAGAACTCACAAATACCAAAAAGGTTTTTAAAAAATGTGGGGATTCATCTCTTCAGTCTTTTTCTTCTGCTGATGTGAAAGAACGTGTTTTTAGTTTCTCTTCTAAAGCTGCTCATCAAAGTTTTTGCCTTTGGGTTTTCTTCTTTTCTTCTTTTTTTATGTGTCTCCCAAAAAAAAAGAAAAAGAAATCAATATATTTTTTCTTCAAATACTTTTTTTCTAAATTGAGTTTGACCTAGCCTCACATCTCTTCATAATGGCAGACGGCAAACTGGATTTCAGAAGTTGCTCCCATTACTCCTATAAGATGTCTTTTTTCTCAGCAGTAAAATCACTGTGTTCGATGCCTCAGCACTCCTCACAACTTACCTGATTGTTCTGCCTGTGCTCGTTTGTCCCCTAGGGACAGAAGATCCAGGAGCTACACATTGAGAGATTTTTTGGAGTCTCCTCAAGCTTCCTCCTTAGCAGTAAAAAGGAAACCTTTTTAGCTGAGGGACCATTGCCTAAATCAAAAAAGGCAGAGTTCTTTCATGCTAAGCATCATGACTTGGAGAAGTCTTGATGCAGGCGGCATACCCTCTCCAGCCAAGAAAGTGATAAGTTATGCTCTTAGGCGCCAGACTGTAGGTAAGTTTTAGGGCTTCAGGAACCTGTCTGCTACAGGGCGCTTCTGGTTCCCCTCCCATCTCGCTTCATGATCCTAAGTTCAGGAAAAGAAAATGGTTTTCCCCACAGAATTAGACTTTTATTTATCAGATTTTCTAACGAAAGTTCTGTACCATGGGTGGTTTAAAACATGCCATAAACCTTAGCCTGCTTAATATGTTAATACTTATGGCTAACTTACTTTCCCTGGGTCCCAACTTCAGGCGATTTCCCTCTGTTTACTTCTGAAGCAGGCTCTGGCTGGAGGTCTGGAGAACTGTCTGGGAAGGAGGCTTGCTTCCGGGTCTGGTAGTGGAGAACTAAGCTGCTTTCCTGTAATAGGTGTTATCCATCGACAGCAGGTCAAATCAGCTACACAATCTCACTCTCCTCCCCTTGGAGTTTGATAAAGACCTAAGAGAATTATGAGACAGTAGCTGCACAAGAATTCCTACACAAGCTCAAAAACTCCTCAGTTTTTCCAAGTATATCATGATGTCACTCACTTGTGTGACTGATTTGCCCTTCTGTGTGGAGGACACCTGATACAGGCAAACAACTTTGCTCACCCTGCATGCGTGTAAAGCTATGTTCAAAAGCCCCGGGTAAATGACTTTTGAAAATTTCCCTCCCTATGTTTAGAGGCAATTTTTAAAGTGCTGGTGGAACCTGCAAACTAATTTTCAAAGGGAAACATCCCACAGAGTTTCCCTTTAAAAATCTGGGCAAGGGGGGGGGGGGGGGGGGGAATTCGGGTATTTTGTACTTTTGTAAGGCTGATGATGATAGCTTGATTTTCTGTATTTTTATGCAAAATATTGATATTATCAGTATACGGACTTTACCCATTTTTAATTTTAAGACTTTTATGGATTCGTGGACTAGCATAGAAGTGACAGTAGCATTCAGTACATCGGCTTGCCTCAGTGGACAAAGATTATCACCTAACAGGATAATGAGACTTTGCATCCACTGCACGGGAGATAAGATAAGCTGACAGGGCACAAAAAAAAATACCTAAAATTACTGTATCTCAACTTGGCATTAAGTGCAAATATTCACTGTTATACTCTAGATTGCATTTCAGCCTTGAAGTAGAAGACCATGAAGAAGAAAAATAAAGGGATAGAGAGGAAGAAGAGCATTTAGTAGCATTTACTTAGGCAGAGAAACAAAAGACAATTTCCTTGCTGAGTTTTGCCAGTGTATTTTCTGTATTTTTAATTCCAAGGTTAAGGTAGTCCTCAAGTCATGCAGCAGACCAAAGCTGTGGATCTCTCTGGCAGTAGCAAACACAGAGGCTATGGGTACAGCTATATATATATATATATATATATATATATATATAGGGAGTCTAGACAAATTTTACCCAATTATATTCAATATAGAGTAAGAGAATTTCTTCAATGACATGAACTTACATCATAGAGTATCATACTTTATCATTTGAATTCATAAATACAATATCAAAAGTACACTTTTAATCAATAATACAATCTTAATACATACATGTGCAAAATACAAAAACCTGAGTAAGAATTGTTCAATCAAAACATCTCTATAACATAGATATACCAGAGAACATGGACAAATTATATCTATTCAGAAGTAATATGCTAAAACACCCATATACACACATATTCATTCCTCATACACTCCCCCACCCAATATAAAATTGTAGTATACCAATTTTTTAGGCGATCCCAAAGGCCACACTCTGCCTCATTAGTATGTAACCCCTATCATTTTAATTCATATCAACATAAATATAACTAATCCCACGCTGGTTCCTTCCCAATACCCTGTTTTCAATTTTCCAAATACCCTATTATCAATTACCCACACTGGGTTCTGCCACTATTTCAGCCAGGGTCCTCTCAATATGTCCGTGTCCACATAGGATCCCTCCAATGCGTCCCATTGCTATGCATGGCCATGTTGAGAGCAAGCTTGCTTTCTTTATCTTTGTTATACTTCATGAAAAAACTGAAGGACATGCTATTTAAAAAAGGCACAAATATAGTAAGTGTGGGTCTCTTTATTTCCCGTATTGATTAAGCAAATGAGATTAGTAGAGTGATCCATTTTTTACTCTTCTTGTTTCTAGGGCTACAGCTACTCACAGGGGCCAAGTTATATTCAAGGATGCCTTAGCACAGCAACTGTGTGAGCACGGAGGTAAGAAATCACATTTTAAAGTTTAATGCCTGGCATGTTTTGACTATTTTCTTTTCATGTCTGCCTAATTTGTTGTAGCAGGCTATTTTATTGATGAAAGAAAATCGTAGCCCAGCTTGTTTTGTGTCCTCAAGACACGGAGCCTTCTTGCCTCCATATCTGCTGATACCTTTCATATCTGCTAATGAGGGGCCAAGGGATTTTAGCTTCAGGACAAATAATTAACAAAACATTTCATGTACTACAGAGCAGTGCAGATTTTTAAACAAATATAAAGTATTGTTTTACATTAACTAATGTAGTCGTCAGGAACAAACGTGTTTTATTATAAGATGAACTTAGGATTGTAAATAATTGAGTAGTAGGATACCCATAGCCTTTTAGACCTCTGTTAATGTCTTGTTAGACCATCATTTTTTTAGAATTGGAAATATAGGTCAGGTGGATTCTGCCGTGAAGTAGAGGATAATGAGAGCTTACCAAGATAAATAAGAGCAGCTGAAGTAAAAAAAAGTACATAAATACAAACTCTGTGCTTCATACAGCTACAAATGTTTGTGATGTTAAATATTTAAAAAATTTGAAAAGTAATTATTGTCAGTTATCCTCACAAGTGCACACACACCAAACCTACAGTATGTCAGGGAAATGTTAAGAGCTCTTTAAGTACAAAGCGGAATCAGATGTGATCAAGGCTCTTCTATACAAAGAGGTTTTATTCAATCTGTACGTGCAGTGGTAATTGAAAAGTAGGACCACCAATCTTACAATATGAATTTCTCAGCTGGTGACCAACTGGAGAAGGCCAGTACAGCTGACAGAAATCAACGTTTTAAGCTTCAGAAAAATGGAGGAGTGTAATGATTCTGCCTGCAATGTCTAGTAACTAAGGGGCCTATTTATTAAGCTGTATTAATGCATTAATAATGCACATTATTACCAAATTCATAGGGTCATTCATCAAAATGCATTATGGCGTTAACACACGAGTTAACTCCATAATGCATGCGTTATTATTCATAATGCACACAGCATGAATGCAAATTTTTTGGAGAGGTGGGATTTAGTTAAATGAGGGGTGCTATTGCATGATTTTAATGCTAGAAATAACTACACCTTTTTCCTGGTGTTAGGCTGTGTGATATGCCCAAAATGGCCATAATACATTTTGTGATAAATTTTTTGAATTGCAATTTGGCCATTTTTGGGGGAGGGAGAGAGAGAGAGACTATTTACAAGGCCCACCTAGATCGCAGAATCCTAGTAGATCGCAGAATCCTCCTATAGAGACATATTAGATGGCCCTCCTATAGAGATATAAATACTTCACTAGTAGGAGGGCCTTGTAGATAGACAGTCTCTCTCTCTCTCATTTCCCTAACACACTCCTTTTTCTTAATGTTGGCATAATCAATGCATTAATAACTCATTTTGATGAATCTAAGGGTCAGTGTGTAATGCATGTTAAAATCACATTAGCATGAGTTGTCAGTGACACTCACATGAGCATTCTCCATTGACAAGCAGGACTGAATTAGCCATGATACATGGGTGATGTCATCCAGTGGCACTGAACAGACCCATTTCTCTGAGCTCATTAGAGCTTTTGCTCTGATGAGCATGCATGAGATTTCCCACACATATGCTGCTTCATAAGCTCCTTGGGATGTGCAGGGAAAAAAAATTGTTTTTGTTTTTCTGTTTGTTTTCAGCAGGTCTTTTTCCCCACAAATTTCAGTTCGTGGAATATTTGAGTTGTTTCATTTTTGTATAAAAAAGAATCAAACATTTAAAAAAATATATACTATTTGTCCAAGAGACTCGCTTTAAGAAGGAATAAGAAATTCCAAACAGAAACAAATAAATAGGGGACACATTCTGGGCTTCCTATAAGACAAAAAGAAGAGAGATAGGAATTGTGTTTTCCAGAAATACATTATTCATTAAAGAAAAAAATAAATCGTGACCCAGATGGACGGTACCTGCTATTAAAAGGACAGTTGGGTACTCATAAGGTAACCTTGGCTTCAATCTATCCCCCAAATGATGATCGAACTACCTGTTTGAAAATGCTATTAGCTGACATCCTTCTCTTTTTTGAGGGTTGTTTGTTAAATGGGGGTGACTTTAACTTATCTATAAACCCAGAAATAGATAAATCTGGGAAAGTTTCAAATTATGGGCCTCATTTTCTAAAGTATTGCAGGCCTGCGATACTTTAGAAAAATGCGGTAATGAGGGGCGGGGGGGCCGAAACAGGGGGCGGTCCTACGCTAGCCAGCAGCGATCGCACCTCCGCGGTGTGATCGCTGCCGGCATCGCGCCCAATAACTACACCATAGAAGGTGTAGTTATTGGGCTCGAAATAGGCAGCGAAAAGGCCCTTACCTTTTCGCTGTCCGCGCCGTCGTCGCAGAGTCGGCCCCGGTGATGCCCCGACTCCTCTTCTTCTGGGGCTGACTCCGCCCCGATGTAGGTAGCGCAGGCATGCGCTCCCTTCGCTGGCTATTGCAGGCTTAGAAAATAAGGCCCTATGTGAGGAAATGAGGATTTTTTCCATGACCTTCTAGAAGTTAGCGGGTTAACTGATCGGATTATACATATTATTCTGTAGTACATAATAATTATTCTCGTATTGATTTGCTTTTGGGTAATGCAACATAGGTTTCTAGAACACGTAAAGCAACCATAGGTAATATCACTTTGTCCGACCATGCTCCTGTAATGATAGAAAGCTATTTATTTACATCTTTACGTGGACCTTAAAAATGGCAGTTAGACCCTACTTTACTCTGAGACTAGCAGATTGTAGATTCTGTTCAAAAGGAATTAGAAATATTTTTTAGAATAAATGAAACCCATGGAATGGCAAACCAAATTGGGATACTATGAAAGCCTATCTGTATCTCTCTTAAGTGCTCTCGTGAGAAAGCAAATCTAGCGAAAGAGATTGATTTGAGAAATAGGTTAAAGGAGATAGAAGATTTAAACAAAAATAAGTCATCTGGATTTAGTAGGGCTAGACTTCTTCATGCTTGAGAACAATTAAGATATCACTTAGCAAGAAAAATAGTCCACAGCTTATTGCATACAAAAGAAAGGAACTATGACTCTGGCAATAAATCTGATAAGCTCTTTGCATTCAGATTAAAAAAGATGGAGGCACACAGACAGGTGAAGGCCCTCAAGAATTCAGATGCAAAAATAATATCTGATAATACTGACATAGGTGGCTTATTCGCCAATTTCTATAAGTCCTGTTACACCTCAGAAGTGTCGTTTCAGCCAGAAATAGTGGATGATTTTTTGTTAGGGATTCTGATGTGTGTTTTTACCTGAGAGTAAAAGAGAATGGTTAGATGCCTCGATTATTAATCAAGAGGTAATGGAAGCAAGTTATTACACTCAAGGAAAAGTCTGAGAGAAGATGGTCTTACTATGACATATTGTAAAAGGTATGTCACCATACTGGCTTCTAAATTGACAAATATTTTTAACGTGGTTCTTTGCCCAACCCCATGAGATTGGCTAATATTGTGGTGATACCTAAGGAAGGGAAAGACCCTCAGCTCTGTTCATCTTACAGACCTATTTCTTTATTAAACAATGATAGAAAGATTTTGGAAAAAAATGTGGCCATTAGACTTAAAGATATTACACCAGTGGTGATTCGTCCTGATCAAACTGGTTTTATATCTACTAGACAGGGAAGGGACATTGTAAGGCAAATGCTTAATTTGATTCATCTGAGCGAGAAAATACCTGGGGATACCATTCTTATGGCCCTAAATGTTAAAATAGTTTTTGATCATGTTGAATGGAGTTACCTATTTTATTTTTTGTCAAAGTTTGGGTTTGGGGATCATTTTACGTCCTGGGTTAAAAGTTTATATTTTTGACCAGCGGCACAAGTGAATTCAATAGTGTTTTGACCACCTTTTCCTTAGAAAAGAGTACTAGTCAGGGATGCCCACTTTCTCCACTCCTTTCTTCATTAGCTTTTGAAACCCTAGCTGCTAAAATTAGGAGTAATATAAAGCCATTAAAGGTTTTCTTTTTCTTTATATGGGAGAGAACACAAAATTGCACTGTAGTAAAGGGCCATCTAATAGGTCGAGGTGAGGTGTTGGTGGTGGTTTAGGGTTTAGGGGCCAGTCTCGCAAGTAGATTGAGATGTGCGAACAGCACAGTACACCTTGGTGAAGCCTTCTTTTAGGATTGCCACATGGAAAATTCTTACCTGTTACAAAGGGGGGTGTTAGCTTAATTAGTCATATGTTGGTGGCAGCGAGAAGAAATATAGCATGCCACTGGAGATCTTCTTTGGTTCCTCCTAAGGTAGGGTGGGTACGACTACTGTGGAGAGTATATACTATGCAATCTATTACTTTTCAATTATAGGATTTCTATTCAAATTTACCAAAAATCTGGGAACCGTTTTTGCTTAAGGTAGACCTGTTCCTTAAAGAAATGCATTGAATACGTTTCTTAATATCTGAACCAGCAGCGTTTAATGTAATCTGGTAAAGGACTCGGGCTAATTTAATTTATTTATGGTTATTATTAGCTATGTACCTTCAGCTAGGTCTGTGTCAATGTGTACTTGGCAATGAGTTTGACATTTAAAAAGAGTAATGTGAGGATTATAATATGGTGGAAGAAAGGTTAAGAGTGCTTATGCTATGTTGCTTATGATATTATAATTTTGAATTTTAAATATGAGCTAATCTGGCAAATCTGTAATTTTTAATGTTAAAATGTTAATAAAAATTATACCAAAAAAATGGCCAAAAAAAAGACAACAGGGCCTCCCAAGGCCTCCCACCCACCCGGAAAAATTTCAAGGGCCAGGATCCCCCCCGGGCCCCACTTACCCAATCTGTTTGGGGTCTGCTGGTGAGGCCTAGACCCAGGCCAAAGCCTTAGCCTTGCATAGGCCATCACAACCTTGGCTTTGTCCTACGCAAGGCTGATGCCTCAGCTTAAGCTGGAACACAGGCCCAGTCCCGATCTGCAGCCCAGCCCAAAGGCCAGGTTCTAACGCCGGGGCCTTAACTTGGACTGAGGCCCGATGCCAGGGCCTGGCCTGTAGTCCATATCCCAAAACCTTGGCCTCGGGCTTGGATAGGCTGAAGCCATGGTAGGTTGCCACAACCTCTGCCTTGGCCTACTCAAGGCTGACTCCTCAGCCTTGGCCAAGGCTGGAGCCCGGACCTAGGCCTGACGCTGAAGCCTCAACAGGGAAGCCAGGCTCGATGCAGGTGCTTGGCCCGAAGGCCAGGTCCTGACGCCTGGACCTCACCCTCGGTTCAGATCCAGGCCCGGAGCCCAGGGCAGTAATAGGCCTGATGGGAGCAGTGAGATAATAGGGGATGCTGGGCAGGAAAAGGGTCAGGAAAGGTATAAGCATGAGAGGAGAGGGGGGTCACTACAGTACACAATATTTTTTTAACATCAAGTTAATTCCAAGTTGCTAAGGGATAAGACATGGTTCCAGAGTGAGACTTGAGGGAGGAAGGTACAGCCTATACAGCAATTTCCCAGACAACTGCAGCTGTTGGCTGGATTGAACAAAAGATCCTGTGACCCATTCCCTCCCTCTATGTCCCCCTCTGTTTCTCAATCCTACCATTCTCCTCATGTGTCTGTCTCCCCTTTCCTTCCATTTTGTCTCTGTCCCTTCTGTCTCTCCCCTCTCCTCATCCTGTACCTCCATCTGTCTGTCTGCTTCTCCACTTTCTCCTCTGTGCCTGTATCTGTCTTGGCTGGCTCACTGCAGCCCCTCTCTTGGGTTCTGGTCCAGCATGCTGTGTGTGTGGGGGGGAGGAGGGGCTGAGATTGATACAGAAATCTGTGGAGCCACCGTTTGCTGAGGGCTCTGCTGTGGTCCATCTCCTCTCCCTATGCTGTCCAATTACAGCATAAGAAAAGAAGTGGGTGCAGGAATACAACAAGCTCTCCTCTGAGAGGCTCCAACCCTGCCTTTCTCTCCCTGTAACTAGATAACTAGATAATAGAGAAGGAGCCACCTGCAAAACCGGACTTTTAGTGTCCAGTCGGAACCTCTGACTGGACTCTGCACAGCATGCCTAAAAACCTGGCTGTCCAGTCCAAAACCAGGCAGTTGGATACCTTAGCTGGTATCTAGGAAGGCAAGAGTGTCCAGATGAATGTCCTAAAGAGAGAGACGTACTCGTACTAGAAGTTGTGGAGAGGTACAGGGACGACCTCTTCCATCAGACCTAGGTCCTGAAGTTTCCTGGCTTAATCGGACAGCGACTTACGAAGGGCCCAGATGCAGCACAATATAGGCACGGGTTGCAATTATGGCGCCTCTACTTCTCAGCAGACAGTTTGATGCGATCGACCTATACGGCCTTTTCTAGTGCTAGTCCTAGCTCAGGAGGTGAATGGGAAGCATCCTAGGGATCTGAAGGAGCTCAAAAATTAAATTTCAGATCTATTAGTTAAAATTTGTAACCTATCATTAAAATCATCCATTGTTCCTGGAGACTAGAGGGTGGCCAATGTAACCCCAGTATTTAAAAAGGGCTCCAGGGATGATCCAGGAAACTGTAGACTGATGAGCCTGACTTCAGTGCCGGGAAAAATAGAGGAAACTATTCTAAAAATCAATATCACAGAGCATATAGAAAGACATGGCTTAATGGAACACAGCCAACATGGATTTACCCAAGGGAAGTCTTGCCTCACAAATCTACTTCAATTTTTTGAAGGGGTTAGTAAACATGTGGATAAAGATAAACCAGTAGATGTGTATTTGGATTTTCAGAAGGCCTTTGACAAAGTCCCTCATGAGATGCTTCTAAGAAAATTAAAAAGTCATATGATAGGAGGCAATGTCCTTTCATGGATTACAAATTGGTTAAAGGACAGGAGACAGAGTAGGATTAAATGGTTAATTTTCTTAGTTGGAAAGGGTAAACAGTTGAGTGCCTCAGGGATCTGAACTTGGACCAGTGCTTTTCAATATATATTATAAATGATATGGAAAGTAATATGACGAGTGAGGTTATCAAATTGTCAGATGATAAAAAATTATTCAGAGTAGTTAAATCACAAGCGGATTGTGATACATTGCAGGAGGACCTTGCAAGACTGGAAGATTTGTTATCCAAATGGCAGATGAAATTTAATGTGGACAAGTGCAAGGTTTGCATATAGGGAAAAATAGCCCTTGCTGTAGTTACATAATGTTAGGTTCCATATTAGGAGCTACCACCCAGGAAAAAGATCTAGGCATCATAGTGGATAATACTTTGAAATTGTCAGCTCAGTGTGCTGCAGCAGTCAAAAAAGTAAACAGAATGTTAGGAATTATTAGAAAGGGAATGGTTAATAAAATGGAAAATATCATAATGCCTCTGTATCGCTCCATGGTGAGACCACAACTTGAATACTGTGTCCATTTCTGGTCGCCGCATCTCAAAAAAGATATAGTTGCGATGGAGAAGATACAGAGAAGGACGTCCAAAATGATAAAGGGGATGGAACAGCTCCCCTATGAGGAAAGGCTGAAGAAGTTAGGACTGTTCAGCTTGGAGAAGAGATGGTTGAGGGGGGATATGTTAGAGGTCTTTAAAATCATGAGAGGTCTTGAACGAGTAGATGTGAATTGGTTATTTACACTTTTGGATAATAGAAGGACATTCCATGAAGGTATTCCATGAAGTTAGCAAGTAGCACAATTAAGACTAATCGGAGAAAATTCTTTTTCACTCAATGCACAATTAAGCTCTGGAATTTGTTGTCAGAGGATGTGGTTAGTGCAGTTATTGTAGCTAGATTTAAAAAAGGTTTGGATATGTTCTTGAAGGAGAAGTCTATTAACTGCTATTAATCAAGTTGACTTAGGGAATGGCCTCTGCTATTACTGGGATCAGTAGCATGGGATCTTCTTAGTGTTTGGGTAATTGCCATGTTCTTGTGACCTGGTTTGGCCTCTGTTGGAAACAAGATGCTGGGCTTGATGGACCCTTGGTCTGACCTAGCATGGCAATTTCTTATGTTCTTATGGTCATTGCTTGCTGCAAATTTGGGGCAAGGCTGACAGGACAATGGTCTGAAACCCTCTCCTGAGTCCTTTCCTGGAATCTCAGGTCCAGATAAATGGATAGGCTGATTAGGCCATCCAATGTATCAAGCAGATCCCTGGCAGCCACCTCATCTTTAATGTGCTCCAAGAGCCCTTTGCCTGAAGATTGTAATCAGACTGTCCTTGACCCTCTGAAGTTCATAGGCCAGGGCACGCAAGTGCCATAATTGCACTGTATACATCCCCAGTGACTGAGAGTCCTGTCTGATCTGCAGGAGTTTGGACACCTTGGAAGCTGTGTGATCAGGCTTATCAAAGATCTTCTGGAATTCCTGCAAGAAGTGATTCAAGTCCCCCAGGAGCATATCATCTTTTTCCCAAGCAATGAGGCCCAGGCCAGGGCAGAGCTGCCCAACAGGGATAGAATATAAGTCACTGACTTGATTTGTCAGGAACAAAGGTGCCTGCAATTCAAATTGCATCTGACATAAATTTAGGAAACCTCTTCATTTCACTGGATCTCCATTGTACCTTGAAGGCAGAGGCAAGCGAAGTGTGGGAATAGTAGGCTATATTGTGGGTGCTGGAGTGGATCGGGCAGAGATACCTTAGAGGTACCTGGTCATTGTATTCAGCTGGTCCTGCTGCTGGTGAAGCTGGTGCATCAACCCGGTGATGGCGGAGACCTGAGGCGAGTCCGCCAAGCTCATGGCCTCAGCAAATTGTGATGCATGGTGTGGGTGAGCCTTTGTTGCTGTGGCATAGGAACAGGCTGGAGCTTCAAGTATATCAGCTGCCCCCCCCCCCCCCCCCCGTAGTTTGAGCCCTTGGTATCTGGTGGCCAGCCAAGCTTAAGTAGGTCCCTAGGGTGGTCAGGAAAGCAAGAGTCCAAGGGCACGCTGGGGTTAGGGTAGTCAGCAGACTTGAGGAGTTGAAGGCAGACCAAAGTCGGGGCAGGCTGCGGACAGATGTGGTTGGGTGCAAGCAAGATGTCAGGTCCAGGTGGCAGGCAATCATGGTCAGGTCCATGTAAGAGGTCAGGTCCAAGTGGTTGGCAATCGTGGTCAGGTCCAAGCAAGAAGTCAGAATCTGGAAGTTAGGCCAAGGGTGGACGAAGACACACAGAAGACACTGGATGAGATGGACAAGATTAGGTAATGCTGGACAAGGAAGTCTGAAAGAGGTAAGACAGGATATGTGAGCATATGCATGCTCACCTAAAGTAAGGCAGTGACCTGGGAGTGTCAGCAGTGTCTGGAGCATGCAACGTTGGCGGCATTCTGCCACGATGTTCCTAGGCCTGCAACAGTCTCGGGATGAGTGTAGCCGGTTGTGGCAACCTGCCACAACTGGCAAATGTAACACTGGATGATCTTTCCAGAAGTGACAGTAACCTTGGGCAAACAAGTTTCCACAACCTGTTCACCCAGTAGTCTACTCTCTATGGGGGTAGTCTTGGTTGCTTATTCAGTAAATGCTCTGCCACGCAACCTTCAGCTTGCATGGCTAATTCCACCCTGCTTATCAATGGAGAAAACAAGTTTGCTTACCATAAACAGGATTCTGTATAGACAGCAGGCTTTATTAGCCATGTTTAATAACCGCCCGCCTCCCTGGAGATTCTACTACCTAACTAAAGCTGAGCTTTCCAAAAGACTGAGGGGCTCACGAGGAAGCAAGCATATGGGAACTCCTATGCATTCTCAATAGAATAAAATCTCTAATAAGTTCAGAGAAATGGGTCCATTTGGCACAGTTGGATGACATCACCTACAAGTCATGGCTGAGTCATCTGCTGTCTATGGAGAACCCCATTTATGGTAAGTAAACTTGCTTTACTAATAACACAAAATAATTCAGCTCAATACAAGGAAAATGTGAAGGAGCTGCGTCACATGCAAAAATATGCATAGCAAATCAATAGTATATAAATAGGCTTTACATGAATCGCAATAAACCTAGGGATCTACTATAAGCTTTGGAAGGATAACTACACCTTTTGAGTAAATTTTTCCTTGATAGCATTGGCAGATTAATGCATCTGCTGATGCTCGTGGGTTCCATCTCGTCACAGTTACCTAAAAAAGGGCTGCTAGTCCCACATGACCTCCCCCCCTCCCAAAGTAGAGTCCAAACCCAACCCAAAGCAGCCTCCTTGGACCCCTCACCTCCGCCCAGATTTCTCTCAACAGATGATCACAATATGAAGTCTTCCCATCTTTAAACCCTATCCCATCTGAATTTTTAAAAAAGCTATCCCTACCTAGGTCCTCCTCCCCATGATACCAGCCTCTCCTTTCCTAAAGACAGCATCAGGGACTCCCTGGACAAGAGTGATATCCTATTTTTTCTGCCTATGTGGCGCTGAAATTCAAAATGGTGCCAGTTCACCCAAGGCTCCCCTTTGCCCTGCATGTGAAAAGTAAAGGGGAGCCTCAAGTCAGCTGGTTCCTTGTTGAATTTCACCGGCAAAAGCGTGAGAACAATTTAGCATTGCTCCTGTCCAGGGCCATGCAGATGCTACCCTTGGGTAACTGGAAGGGGCCTACATGGGACAGAACATTTTTTTGTTATTTGGGTAGGGTGGTCATATAGGTGTCATCTGTTGGGGGGCGGGACTAACTGTGCATATTGTTGCAGCTGGGAATGTAGAAATGTTATTGTCACTGGTAATGCCCGTGTAATCCCAACCTCTGAAACACAGTATTTGCTAAACCATGGAGATCTCTTGATGTAGTTTAGTAAATCACGTGGGAAATAGCTTATGTTAAAATGATACATTAACATGCCATTTTAATACAGCTTAATAAATAGGCCCTGCAGCAATGTAGAAATGTTGTTGCTGGTGCTGCTGCTTAATTAACATATCATAATTAAGGCACAATATGAGGCAAATGATTACAATGCTTTAACTGCCATTAAAATAAATATGAAAGTTAAGAGAAAAAATGTAAAATTAAATAAAATAAGCTTTATATAAATAATACTATAAATTGGGAAGAAATACAGAGATGAAGACACATAGATGTGAACAACAGGGAGTTTAAGGAATAATAAACGTATGGCAAATGTTTTGTATTCCAGCTGGTAATAAATATTTGTAACTGGTCCCCCATTTCAGTGCTTTATCCTAGACTAGAGGTGCTATGGGTCCGGGTTCAAGTCCGAACGGGGAGGAAGATTTCTCCTTGGGGGCCCCTGGCGCTGTTGATCACTATCTCCGTGACCGCTTCACACTCTATATTACACAGTTCTAGGAGGTGCCAGACAGTGAAAAATAAGAGCAGGAAAGCCAAAATTACCACCAGAGGAAGAAACCAGGAATCACAAAAGGGTACATCCATTCCCCAGTAAAACTCAGTGAAAACACTGGAGTCTGTAGTTGGTTCAAACAAAAGATAATCTTTACTTTAAACTTAAAAAAATAGGATCTAGGTCAAGATGACAAAAATAAGAATCAGCATACATCCAGTGATCAATAAAAAAGCAAATTTTTTATCTGCCCATCCTCACTCTGCTTACTTCCCTTCTTGCTCTTGCACCTTCATCCTGATTGAAAATATCCTCACTGGTGAAAGTGGGATAACTAGAGGGTAGTTCCATTCCTGGCATGATATGGTCTGAAAAAATATCCCCAAGCAAAATATCCAAAAGAGGGTTCCAACAAGTCAAAATCTTCAACTGTAAGTCAACTATCAAAAATACAAATCTCTTGAGTTAGTGGCTCAAAAATCTACAAGCCTTTTCTTCACCCAGTCTGTTAACTGGTCAAATGGGTAAAAAGATCTCTGATTCCATTCTTTTGGGATATCAGGGGTATGCCCTTCCCTCAGACACTGGTCAGTCAACATCAAAAAATCTTCTCAAAATAGCTTTCTCAAAACCTCTTGGCCAAATGCGCGAATTGCCTTCTGTGAGATCCAGGGGGGATCTCCAGCTCTCCAGCCACCTTGCTTTGAGATCTTGGGGAAATCCCTTATTCTTCAGTGCTGTCTCTCTTGGAGTCCTGGGAAAGGTTCCAGCTCCTAACTCTTCCTCTCACCAACGTTGTTTTGAGATCCAGGGATGATCTCTAGCTGCTTTCCTGGCCCTCACTTGTTGCGAGATCCTGGGGGGATCTCTAACTGTGACTCCTATCTCTTCCCCTGTTGCCTTCCCATTAAACCTCTGGAGAACTGGGCATGCTCCAAAGGTCTTTATACCCCAAAAAGCATAAACCCCCCATAAGGTGGAAGTTATAGCAATGGGAGGAATACAAAATAGCAAAACCCCTCCTACTGCCCCTAGATAGAAAAATCACCAGGGATTATTTTAGTGACTGGCGTAGCCCTGTCACATATTGTAGAGATAAAAACAAACATGGCTCAGGATCTTGTGCTCGGAACGACAGTGTGAGGCATTCTGGATTAGATCCCCTACCTCTTGGGGCCAGTGGAACCTGGTGATCTGAGGCTTAGAAAGAGTTGCTAGCCCTCCAGTTAGCAAGGATCGACAGGGTATTGCATAAGCATGATGTCTGGGGGGCAAGGTTTGAAGATAAAAGGTGAAATATGGGGGTGGGAAGCATCTTCCACCACCCCCTAGAAAACCCCCCAAACTGCTGCTCATATCTGAAATCGATCAGCTAAGAGAACTTCAGGTTTGCGATGTATAGTACACCACATTTATACATGCAGAATGGCTTGACTTCCTTTAATATAAAGTATGTGAAGGACTGTGAAGAATTAATTCTTCTAACCTGTTCCATTCTGTAGTTTTCCTTGCAACATATTTACATAAAATTACTTTAAAGCGTAAGAAAGTTAACTGACTTGTGAACTGTTGGCTAATTTTGCATCTGTGGTCTGATTCTGGGTTACTCTCCTGAGCAGAAAGTAGTGATCATGGCTGTAAAACAATGGTTGAGGCATTGACCATGGCAGAGGTCTTCAGGAAGCCAAATCTCTCTCTGGCCTGATTTTCTAAGCCTGCTACTCCACTGAGTCTATGTTCTTTTCTCCCCCAGTTGTTTAACTTTTCACATCACAAAGTAATCATCTATGCAGCCTAGAGAAAAGGACATCATATTCACATAAAACAATTTAGTACATTAGATTGAAGGGTGACCAAAAGTCCATTGTATGTAATCTTCACAGCTGCTTCTTTGGCAGCCCTTTGATGGAGATCCAGAAAAAGGAAAAAAAAAACGATCATTATTTGTCCACAGTAAGCAGGGGTAGCTGCTCAATGCAGGAAACTGTTTTGTTGATGCTAAGGATGTGCAGCCTTGAAAAATTCATTTTGGTTCATGGTTCTGCTGAGGCTCTAATTGATGATCAAATTTGTAGATGACACAAAATTATGCAGATTAGTTAAATCTCAAGCGGATTGTGATGAATTGCAGGAGGACCTTTTGAGACTAGAAGACTGGGCTTCCAAATGGCAGATGAAATTTAATGTGGACAAGTGCAATACAGGGAAAAATAACCCTTGCTGTAGTTACATAATATTAGGTTCTATCTTAGGAGTTACCACCCAGGAAAGAGATCTAGGCATCATAGTGGATAATACATTAACATTGCCGGCCCAGTGTGCTGTGGCGATCAAAAAAGCGAACAAAATGTTAGAAATTATTAGGAAGGGAATGGAAAATAAAACGGAGGATGTGATAATGCCTCTGTATCGCTCCATGGTGAGACCGCACCTTGAATACTGTGTGCAATACCGTATCTCAAAAAGGATATAGCTGCATTGGAGAAAGTGCAAAGACGGGCAACCAAAATGATATGTTGCATGGAACGGCTGCCCTATGAGGAAAGGCTAAAGAAGTTAGGGCTGTTTAATTTGGAGAAGAGACGACTGAGGGGGGGATATGATAGAAGTCTACAAAATCATGAAAGGACTTGAACAAGTTAATGTAAATCAGTTACTTACTTTTTCAGATAATAGAAGGACCAGGGGGGCGTTCCATGAAGTTAGCAAGTAGCTCATTTAAAACAAATCAAAGAAAATTATTTTTCACTCGGTGCATAACCTCTGGAATTCATTGCCAGTGGATTGGTTTCAGCAGTTAGTGTTACTGGGTTTAAAAAAGGTTTGGATAAGTTCCTAGAGGTTAAATCCATAAACTGCTATTATGGTAATTAATAAGCAATAGTAGCTTGTGATTTATCTAATGTTTGGGTACTTCTTGGGTACTTGTGACTTGGATTGGCCACTGCTGGAAACAGGATACTGGGCTTGATGGACCCTTGGTCTGACCCAGTATGGCATATCTTATGTTCTTTGCAGGCTTGTGTTAAGAGCATAAGAATGTAAGAACATAAGAACATGCCATACTGGGTCAGACCAAGGGTCCATCAAGCCCAGCATCCTGTTTCCAACAGTGGCCAATCCAGGCCATAAGAACCTGGCAAGTACCCAAAAACTAAGTCTATTCCATGTTACTGTTGCTAGTAATAGCAGTGGCTATTTTCCATGTCAACTTAATAGGTAATGGACTTCTCCTCCAAGAACTTATCCAATCCTTTTTTAAACACAGCTACACTAACTGCACTAACCACATCCTCTGGCAACAAATTCCAGAGTTTAATTGTGCGTTGAGTGAAAAAGAACTTTCTCCGATTAGTTTTAAATGTGCCAAATGCTAACTTCATGGAGTGCCCCCTAGTCTTTCTATTATCCGAAAGAGTAAATAACCGATTCACATTTACCCATTCTAGACCTCTCATGATTTTAAACACCTCTATCATATCCCCCCTCAGCCGTCTCTTCTCCAAGCTGAAAAGTCCTAACCTCTTTAGTCTTTCCTCATAGGGGAGCTGTTCCATTCCCTTTATCATACATTAAGCTTTTTTGTAAAGATAAGTAATCATTTGGATTCTGTCCCACACTGTCCCTATATTCATCATCACAACATCTATTGGTTGCTCCTCCACTCAAACTTACACATTTGCTGGAGTCCAGAGAGAGTGCATCTTTAACATTGCAAACCTAAGCAAATCTGGTAACATTGAGTTACCAGATTTGCTTAGGTTTACTTTACTTTGTCTTTGTCCTTTGTCATCCTTTATTGCTTTTGTTGTATTTCTCAATGTCATTTTTTATTTTATGCATGTTTTGTTGTAATCCACTGAGAATGATTGATCAGCGGACTAGAAATACTTTAAATAAATAAATAATGAATGAATGTAAACCCCTCTTGGTTTGCAGCCACCTAATCGAAGGGTTACAGTAGAGACCCAGGGTCATATCTTCTCTCCTGGATCTCAAACAGCTCTCTCTCATCAGATTAATAACCCTGGGGGGGGGGGGGCGAGTTCCCCCCAGGGGAACTCAGTCTCTTTTGCACTCACTCTCTCCTTAACATAGTCACTGAATGCTTGGTACTCACAGCGGTTGAACTCACTGGCTGGAATCCCTCTCAATAAGGCCACGTGGAGGCAGAGATGATGTTCAACAAAAATAAACTTTACCGAAGTTTGAAAAATAGGATACGTGCCAGCATGGTGAAAATCATAGAGCATACTACAAAAGTTATAACAAGAAAAACAACAATGATGTCCTTATCCATCCTGCACTTCCTCTCCTTCTAGCTGGTACCGCTGGATCAGTGTCCATAAAACCCTTTCCAGAAAGGGCAAGGAAATTGTCCTGTCCCTCCAGCATGAGCCAGAGGGGAAAAGTCCAAAAATCCCCACTCTTTCTCCTCTGAAAAACAAAAGTCCCAAACTCCTCAAAAAACATTCTTCAAAATGCTGCACAATCAAAAAGCAGTCCTCGGGGTAATTGCCACCCACTGTTAAGTAACTTGATAATAGATAACAACCCTGAACCAGCTACAGCCCACTATTAGCTGGACGTGGGAAGTAACTCTTCCTCAAAAAATCTCCAAATCTCCTTCCCCAACTCTAAACTACAAAAACTCTCTCTCGTCCACTGTGAAGCAGACAAATCTCGCACCATCTGGTCAGTGCACCTGAGGGATGGCAAAGACCTTTTGCACATGCTCACGCATCCTTATATGTGAGCCTAGATCGAGCTCGTCCCATAAGGGGGTAAAAGTAGAACAAGGAGGGAGGAGCTCCCCCCTTCCGGAGGCTATACCAGGCCGAGATACAGTAAACCCTGGCAGGCCTGCTTGCATGAAGAAGGGTAGAACTGTGAATATTTGGCAGTATTCCGCGGTCTAGCTTATGTGAGGCTCTGAATTTATAACATTTTGACAAACCTTAATTATAATACTTGAAGGTCAAACTGTGCCCTATTGTAATAAAATATAAAATGCAATAAAGAAATTATTCCTGGGGAGATGAAAGTTTAAGTTCATAGCTCATTCGGTGATAACTTCACAGCCCTAGTATAATTTGTCATATTTAGCAGGGGAAGTTTAATATATCTGAATTACAAATTAGGTGAAAGTCTACCTGAGGCAAAAAAAACACCTCAGTTCTTTGGAATACCTTGGAGATTTAGAAAATGGAGCCTGTTCACCAGCAAGTCATTGTTTGTTAAAACAGGCTTTTGTAATCCATGTACTACTACCATAATTCTGTTTAATGTTAGATGTAGTAAATGATTATTAGATTTAATATAAATATATATTATTGCTTCCCATCTGGGTTGATGAAGCAACAATAGGTTATTATAACTAATCATTTGTTTTACAATCTGTATCACTTCATATAATTATTAGCATATTATTAACTATTATATTTAACAATGCATATCGCTGTAACTTTTTGCTAGAACTTTGCAAATTAATTAATTTTAAGTGTTATTTCAAAGTTTAAATGAATGCTATTAAATCTGGGCAGCTTTAAAAATTAAACTTTCAATTAAGACTTTTTGAAATGATAAAGTGATCTAAGTGCAGGTCAAATTTCTGCAAAGCTTGTGGGTAGTGTGCACTATAAAGACACTGAAAGGATGTTTATTATAGTAGAAATATTTACACTTTTGTCTAAATGCTTGTGAATGAAATAGCCATATATTTATAGATTCGTGTGATGCTATATGCATGCTATTACTAGATCAAAATAAAAATGTTGCTGTTTTGACTATTAATAAAACCAGGTGACCCTGGGCATGGTGAACTAAGTAATCCTTGTGGGAGCCCATCTTTAATATTTATTTTTATGCATAGTCTAAACACACACAAACACATACTACCCAGATCCTTTAAAGAAATAAAGAAGGGGCTGATTCAGCACAGTAATTTAGAGCCTCTAAATTTAGAGCTTCTAAGACGCAGCTTGCATTAGCAAGCTATTTACATACAGGATCGAGCGGTAGGTGAGCTGCACTGTGCGTGCGGCAACCGTGGGTGCGCCGGGCACTAACGCAGCTCTTCCTACCGCTCGGTACTGGATTGACCTGTTACTAAGCATTTTTCCAACAGACAAAGAATGGGGGAGGGAGGAGAAAGTTTTGGCAGATCAAGCCCTTAGTGCATTTGATGCCCAGAGCAGAGGTGAAATGTCCATTGTATCAGGGACTCAGCCGCTTTCCTTGAGAAAAAGTTCACCTTGAGGGAAGGGTCTTCATTCCTGAAACACTGGATTTTTTTTCCTATTTTTTTAAAATTGTGTATTCTGGGCAGTAGTACATGAACCTCTGCTGTCTCTTTCACAGTGTGATCCTGATTAAATCAGAGCTTCCTGTCCAGACTCGGAAACAATCAGAGCCAACCCTGACTCAACTCTGATTTCCAATTTTAACCAAACTCTAGGAGCTGGGACCATAGGGACTCTAGAGTCAGGAACACCCCTCCCCCCCCTTTTTCATGGCTGACTAGGAAAACAGATTGAAAGTTGATGAAACAAAAATCAGAAGCAGAGTTGGACCTTCTGGGGAGTTGTGATAAGATGGGCGTGATTCATAACGCCATTCTGAAATGTGAGGGTGGGAGAAATGGAAGGAGAGATTCTGCAGGATAGACAGCAGGACAGACTGAGGAGGTGAGGGAGGGTCATATCATTTGCTTTCCGCTGTGATAGAACTAACTAATATTCAAAGGGAAGTGACGCTTACATTGTCACTCTTATTTAATTTCCATACACCACTTATATATCTATGATTCACCATTAGTCAATCAGACCATTCGATTTAAAAATCCAGTTTATAATTTAGGTTTTGACATATCACTTTTGAAACCCTAGTGCCTAGTGATGTCAAATAGCGATGGACAGCTTTTGCTTAGAAAATTTTATTGCTGAATCAGAAGACAAAGAAGTAAGGTAGCTTTTCTTAATTTGTACTCAATTCTAGTTGAAACTCAACCTTAGTTACTGTCTGAAAATGTATTTCCAGCTCACAAAAATATCATTAGTAAAAATACTGAAAACATTGTGAAAACAAGATGCTCTGCTCTATTAAATGCAATTGAAAGCCCTGAACATGAGGTATCTCAGGGGATTCTGCTGTAATCAGACATTGGGCTTCCCAGCACATGCAGAACACCAGTTTCATTTACGCTATCTAATCAATGTTTCTGAATTGTCTATTAACCCTCTCAACCTCTGCTTTCACTCCGTTTTTACGACAAAGAAATGACCAATGACATTCTGAATTATTACGAACTGTTAACATCCTCGTGTCCTCAGATTAACAATCCCTATCCCCACACCATTCCCAACCAAAGTTGAGTGCAGGAGCCTTATCCTTTTGAGTATTTCACCCTCAAAACGTCCCTGAATATGAGTGCACTGGTCTGATCATTTCAGCTGCGACTACCCCCGTTTTCCAGCTCAGTGCCTTTTGCTTATAAAACTGCTGCAAGTTAAGATACCTGTATTCTGAGTAATGATTGTCTGCCAACTTGGGATCATTTTGCACTTGCTTCCTTTTACCCATTGCGACTGGAGGGGAAGGTGGAAGTCACTGCTAGCTCTGACCTAGTACCCTTTCCTGTGCTTTCCAACATATGTAATGTTGCAAAGAATTATATTAACATGATCAATATCCATGCGTCCGCCCATCCATATACACAATAATACTCCAAAAAAAAACAAACCAACCAAATTTGTCATGCAGGAAGAAAGTGTGAATATCTCAGCCAAGTTTGAAAATCAGAAACATCAGATCAGCATTTTCAGAGAACCATGTATCCAAAAAAATCGACATTGCTTTCTATGGGAAACAGAAGCTGCAGAATGCTGCCCACCACACCGTTCCAAAAGCCCCACCACCACCACCCTTCCAGCACGTTGGCCCATAGAAAAGTAGGCAGAGATAGGAAAAATAACTGAAGCTGCTGGTGATGGATAGCACTAAAAGGCACTTTCAAAACCACCTCCCCCATGCTTCCAGTGTCTCTCTCTCTCTCTCTCTCTCACATGCATTCACAGCCATTCTCCACATCACACCCCAGTATATTCCTATGCCTTCACATCCACAACACATACTCCCTCCTATACACCCCCTCACACACACATACACAAACATACACACACCCCTATAAGAACATAAGAACATAAGAAATTGCCATGCTGGGTCAGACCAAGGGTCCATCAAGCCCAGCATCCTGTTTCCAACAGAGGCCAAAACCAGGCCACAAGAACCTGGCAATTACCCAAACACTAAGAAGATCCCATGCTACTGATGCAATTAATAGCAGTGGCTATTCCCTAAGTAAAATTGATTAATAGCCATTAATGGACTTCTCCTCCAAGAACTTATCCAAACCTTTTTTGAACCCAGCTACACTAACTGCACTAACCACATCCTCTGGCAACAAATTCCAGAGCTTTATTGTGCATTGAGTGAAAAAGAATTTTCTCCGATTAGTCTTAAATGTGCTACTTGCTAACTTCATGGAATGCCCCCTAGTCCTTCTATTATTCGAAAGTGAAAATAACCCAGTCACATCTACTCGTTCAAGACCTCCCATCTCCTGGTATAATTCCAGTCACCTGCGACAACTTACCCCCAACAACCTATGCCCACCTGCTCACACACCCCATGCATTTCTACACAATTAGACACACTTACAACCCACACAGTCCCACATTCACACATCTCCACACAAACCAATTCACACACTCCTACTCACCCATCCCACACAGCTTCCACCTACACCCACTTGCCTATGCATGCACAGTTGCACACATACATCTCCCAAACACACACATCCCCCTCATACACGATGTCCCCACCACAAATCTCCCATGCCCCACACACATATAATCTACCAACCCTACATCCCCAACACAAATCCACAGCCCCCACACACCCCACACATGCCCCCCCAAACACACACCTAAAGCCACATACCCTCATGTGTACACCTCCTCAGATAACCCTACTCACCTGCTACTCACCCTACACACACACATCCCATAGGCACCAAACCCCTTCCCTCCACACAACCATACCACACCCACCCATACACCCACGCCAACCACAAGCCACGGTTCTATATCCAAGCACCCACCACCGACTCACATCCACACACATCTGCCTCCATACATGCCTGTGCACACAAACACACAATCACTCACTTATCCCTAACTCTCCATACATCCCCACTCACCTGCCACCCACATCCACACCTCCATAGACACCACCCACAAACGCAACTTATTGCTACACCAATACCGGAGACATCCGCAACGCTTCCCCACAATCCCCACACTCCTACACCCCCCCCCCCCCCACACACACACACACACTTTACCCCAAGCATGTGCACCCATCCCACACGTACCCACTTACATCTGCTACAGACATTCACCTCCACCGTTCCACAAACACACCTCCACCATAACCCACTCCTGCCCCCTCTCCCCCCCCCCCCACACTCATGCACACTAATTCACATCTCTTCCACAAATTAGTGTTGGAAAGCATTCCCGAAGCCATGCCTCTGCATGCTTTACCTACTTGCTTTAGAAAACTACTGCTGTTTATTCCATACATTTTCTGTTGCACCGAGGTCCATTCTGAGCATCACCTTATGCTCCCCACTCCTATCCATTACCACAGTTTGCTATGAATTTTCAAGTTTCTAGTCTTTTGTCACCAGCCGTATGCTGTTACTCCTTCTCCTACTGCTATCAAGCAGTTTACAAGACACATGCGGCACTGTACAGGCACACATAAGAAAGAGCCCTCACTCCATGTCACTTACAATCTAGTCAAGTCCCACAGACAAGACAAATAAGAAACTCTGGGAGGTTTCTTTACTTAGGAAGTAGTTAAAATAAAGAAGACTATATAGTCTGAGAGAGACAAGGTTTAATTTTTAAAAACAACCTCAAGGATATGAGTTTAGCGGCAATGCTCAGCAGAATGCACCAATTTTTTTTTAGTGTTTTTTTTGTCAGATAGCAAACAAAAAAATCAAGAAGTACCCCTGTTCCAATAGAGGAAGTTTATTTTTCACTAGCCACTCTGTTATTTAAAAAAACAGAAGTATGCAGTATATTGAATATTGTGTAAAATGTGATTTACCCCTGCCATCTTTCAAATGATAAATCTTTCATGTCTGTAAAATGCCTCGTTATGTCGCTGCATGGCATTCTGTTTATTTATTGTTTTCTCATGTTGGTTAGAGAAGATTTTCCTTTCGAGAACCCGTTTAATAGAATGAATTATATTTTGATGAGTGTTAAATATTTTTCATCTTGTCTGCATGGTAGTGTCTTTGACAGTCTATGCTGTGTCATGTTAATTAGGTCAGGCCCATCGGTTGTTTGAATGACAAGCAAATCCAGCAGAAAGCTGATGCATGCCACTTAGCAATTCAAGATTTTTTTTTTTTTTTTTGGCAACATGATTTTGTTTGTCATTATTTTCACTTCAGCTTCATAAAATATTAAATATAAAACATCACATTCTGAGAACTGATAGATATAATGTTGAAAAATAACTTTTTCTGCATAGTAGGAACCAACTTTGACTGGAATTATTACTGCAGGAGCAAAATTAACATTGAAAAAAATGAGGCAGCTGCCTTGATGGAAGAGTCTTTGATCCCATCACACTTGAAGACCCCAGACTATTAAAATTTTGCCTCGGTGAAAAACTTTGAGTTAGACATCTGCTCAGCCTACAAATATTCAGAAGAAATAACGTGCAATATTTTTTTTTTTGTGCATGCCATTGTGATGGAGAAAGGGATTAAAGAAATCTACAAATTTTGGTAGAACTTGAAATGTGGGAAAACATTAAAAGGACTGACAGTAATCCTGCATGTGAAAGTCAGTAGCAGCATAACTGTGCAAAATATTTTTTCTGCTTCCAAGCTTTTGTGTAACATTTCAATCCAGCTAACATGGAGAATGCCATTTTGTTTACTGACGAGTTCACATATATTATATCTTGCTTTATTTGAAGCTCATTTAAATATTAACATTTAATTACTTTTGCTCTTTTATTCTTTTACTTTATGGATAACTACTCCATATTGATAGGTCAAAGGAAGCAATAAGCACAGCTTGAGGATTGGTCTAAAGTTTGGCAGTTACGGTTATTTAATGCTAAAAAAAAAATGCAGGGCTACTAATCTGAGTTACAAAAACCCAAGAGAATAATTCAGTATAGAGGGTGAAGTTCTGTGTACAAAACAAGAGTGGCATCTGTGAATGATCATATCTGATGAGCGCAAGGTAGCTAAACAGATAGACAAGGCAATGGTAAAAGCCAAAAGGATGATTGGGTGCACAGTGTACAATTATGGAAACTGCACCTTCAAAGAGATATAAACAGAACAGAGTCAATCAAGTGGGCAGCTCCTAAAATGGTCAGCAATCTTCTTCCTAAAGCATATGGGGACAGACTTCAGGATCTAAACATGTGTGCTTTAGAGGAAAGGGGAGATATGATAAGAGACATTTTAATACTTTCTTTACAGAAAGGGTGGAGACTGCATGGAATAGCCTTTCTGTGGAGGTGGTGGAGACAAGGACAGTATCAGAATTAAAAACAAAAACATGAGATAAGCACAGAGGATCTCTGAGGGAGAGGAAGGGACTATAAAGGTGAGCAGAAGATGTAGATGGATAAACTGGATGGGCCATGCGGTATTTATCTGCTGTCATGTTTCAATGAATGAAAAGTAAAATGAAGTTATAGCAATGGGGTTCTGCTGAGAATAAATAATAGTTTATCATCAATGACCTTACCAGTAACAAAGTGGCTTCTCTCCATGTTTAGATGTTTTGTTTGCTAAGTGTTTCATAAGATCCTGAAGACAGAAAAAGTATTTATGTTGATACTATCTTCTGCGGCACACGTGATTGTTGTCAGAGTGGGTACCACTTTGCTTTAAAAAAATGTTGAGGATATTTATCCAGTCTGATACTGAGCACTGATCATCTTGCAGCAGATGTGGTTAAACTTGAAATGCCTTCACTAGGCTTTGCACCGTATGTTCATTTCACATCAGAGCTTCACTTTTGTTTGGATCTTGCTATGTGGGTTAATAGAATATGTGGTTCTTTTGCTGGCTTCAATCTAAAAGGACAGCTGGAGATACTGAACTTGATTTCTTATTTTTCTTTCGAACTGACCCACTGGCGTCCTTGAGGTGTATTCCCTAGACATAGTTGTTCAGACTGTAACTGATTTTTACTCTTCATGTATTGCCCTGTATGGATTCCAGTGATTTTTCCAGCGGTAGGAGGAAAAGAACAAGGTGTAACTATTCTGGCATTACGGAAGAAGGGGAAAAATCTTTCTAAGTCCATAGCACTTACATCAGACAGAGGGATATTGCTGCTGAATTTGCTGGCCTTTTGATGGCAGAGGTGAAAAGGCTTTAACGGAGAAAAATGTTCTGGCTACTACAAATGAAGGCCCATGGCGACCCCAGCTCTGGAATCCCTGTCTGAAACATCGTGAGGGGGCCTGAAGCAGGTCCTGATATGGCTTGAAGCCCAGGAATCAATGGAGAGCTGGCCAGGACCAAAATAAAATAAAAAAAATGGATATGTACAATGTACACACTGTATTATAGAATCCCATTTTATTATATACTGTACATTTGATTGGCTTCCTTTTTTCCCTATATTTTCCTACTACTTTCTGACTTGGCAGTGCAGTGTATTTCAAAACATAAAACAGTTGCACAGAAAGCCTGAGATCATCGGTAGCATCTTGAAGTTATAATGACAAAATCAGGGTGACAGGATTTTTGCTAAATCCACAGTTTGCCATTTGGTCATTTAACCTTTCCTCTCAGTGTTTTCCAAGAAAGAGAGATTATTAAACTGTGTAATTTAAAAAACAATGACACAACGCCAGCCAATCTTCCAGTGCCCGGGACCCCGGAGGCTTCCTGGAGGCAGGCGCTGCAGGCACACCAAAGGACACCCACTGTTGACTCCTTCCATTGGGGGCCTATAAAAAGCAGCACAGACCGGCGCGCACCCCTTATGCAGGTTTTTTTTTTTTTTGTTCTACCTCTATTGGTTTGATGGGGAAGAAAAGGAAAGGCAAGCCTTCAACTCTGTTATCTACCCCAACCTCAATGAGTGAACCTATGGACTTGTATGTTCAAAGGGCTGATTCAACACTGCAAGTAAATCTGAGTACCGAATTAGCTCAGACCCTCCCTACCACCAGAATTGCAAGCTCCATCGTCGAGGCCCTTAATCTCACCAGGTATGTCAGTGGAGGATTCCACAGCAAGCGGGAGACGGGAAGTCAGTCGCACCTGTATTAGAGGATGTAACTGCAGCGGTTAGACCTTTATGCGTGGACCCGGTCCTTGTGCAAGTTTGATCGTCATCTGAGAGAACTGAGATGAGTTCTTCTGCTGAGCCAGCCGAGATTTCCTTGAGGGACATTTGGAGAGCAATTTTCTAGGACAGAGTCCACACTGTTCAGCACTGTGAACCAGCCATGTGAGTATTCAGCTGGAGCAACTTCTAAATTATTTATTCTAGACACTAGAACGATTACCTTAGAGGCTAATGTTAATGCATTTTCTGGGGCAGTTACTAATTCACATTCTTTTATGGCTTCAGGTATGAAAGATAATTTGTTTATCCACCATAAATGTGAAATAATAGAGAACAAAATTGTGATCTAGGAACCTTCAGTTACTGAAATTTCCCCAAACTTGCCTTATTTCAGGTAATGAGCCTTTTCTTTTTTTATTCTTTATTTATCATTTTCAAAAAATAATACATGAGATAAATATATAGGTAGACTTTCTTACATCCGGATATAAAATGTAATCAAAATTTAAGGAAAAATTAAATAATGAGCCTTTTTAAGAAATATATAACTGAGGTTTCACAATTTTCCCCCATGGTAGGAATTTCTTATTGTCCAGCTGCTTTTATTTACCGACCAAGAGGGAAGGTCTCAAGTCCAGAGGAGGGGGCTTCGGATTTGTTAGCGCCCTTCTCTACTACTGATCTTTCATTATTTCTTCAATCCTCATCCGATGATATAGAAACAAGAGCTACTTTCGTGGTTATTTTTGCATTGGACTCGGATAGGGATATCTTTTTTTTTTTTTGTCAATATTTCTAACATAAGGGCAGTTTATTTTGCGGACAAAAGATCCAGGCATTTCCAGACATCTCTAGAGAGACAAAGTTAAGAAGGAAACGGTTTCTCCAATTGAAACCTTGAGTTTTAGCTGTTGGGGCTTCATTCTATCTAACGTTTCCCTGTAAGTGTGTGATAAACTTTCAGGGTCATAGGTTTATTTTCATGGACCCAGCGCATCTTGAAGTATTCTTAGTAGACAAAGCTAAATTATAAGTCGGTGATATTGTGGCCAAAGTAGGGTCCAGAGATGTTTCCTTTTTTTTTTCTTTTTTGAATTATTGCCTTACTGTCTTTGTTTTCTTAATAAGCTGTCCCCTTGTTATGAGGACTTGTTCAAATATTTTTTTATTGTTTATTTATATGTTGAGAATTGCATCCATCTTTCTTGAGGCTGCAAGAGCTGAGGAGGCTGCTGCTGCTTCACTAGTTCTTTGGTGGAGTTGGATGGGGTGGGGGAGAGAGAGAGAGCATGTGTGTGTGTGTGATTGAGAGCCTGTGTGTGTGTGTGTGTGTGTATGTGTGTGTGTGTGTGAGTGTGAGAGAGAGAGAGCGATTGAGAGCCTGTGTGTGTGTGAGAAAGAATCAAGTCGATTTAATCCCCCCCCCCCGTGCGTAAAATCTGGGGTTTATGCGCGCCGCCAGGCCTTGTGCTCACCATGCACATTTTAAAAGGGGCCCAGCTGCGCACGTAACCTCTGTTACACGCACAAGAGACAGGCCTCACAAAAGGGGCGGTCTGAAGGGGCAGGGAGGGGCAGGGAGGGGAGCGGAGCAGGGTGGAGCTGGAGATGGCCAGTACAGCAGCCATTTGCTGCTCTGCTAGCGCTCGCAACTTACTTCAGGTCGGGCCCTGAAGTAAGTTGTGAAATTAAAAAAAAAACAAAACAAGGAGAAAGGTAGGAATTAGGGGTCAGGGAGGAGAGGGGAAGGGAGGTTAGGGTAGGAGATAGGGAACCGGGGAAGGCCGCGATGCGTTGCCGCACGAAAGTTGCAAAAATCTACCCCCCTGGTGTGTGCCGCACAGACATGCACACACAGATTACAAAATCCAGTGTGCATGTGTGAGCAGCCCACCAATTTTATAACATGCGCGCACTGGCGTCCATGTATGCGCGCCAGGTAGCGCGGGCACATGGACCTATTAAAATCTACCTCTAAGTGTGTGATTGAGAGATTGTGTTTGTAAATGAGAGAATGTGTGTAAGGGTGTGATTGAGAGCCTGTATGTGTGAGAGAGAGCGTGTGTATGACTTGAAAGCCCGTGTAGAACTGAGAGAGAGATAGCATGTGTGTGTATGTGATTTTGAACTTGTATGTAATTGAGAGAGGATGGGTGTATGTGTGTTTGAGAGAGAAGAGAAAGTTTCAAGTAAAAACCCACTTCCTCGCCTCTTGCTAATTCACGACAATCTCAGGGCACCTGGAAATTAAACATTCCCAGGTATGGAAAGCAGAGGATTTTTAAAATCCTTATTAGTTTAATAGTTTAAGTCTTTGTGTCTGCGGTTTTGAAATATTTTATTGATGCCTGGAAATGTTTTAGATGAGTTTTAATTATTGATCTTCCATTCATCAGCTGTTTTGAAATAATTTGTTCTTTTTGTTAGTATTTTTTACTACTATTGATTTTATATTTTTTGATTTGTTTTATGAGGACTGGTGATGTTTCTATTTTTCCATTGTTGCACTGAATTCAGAGTCTTTGGCTTGTTGTGGTTTCCAGTTCATTTTTTGTCTGTATGTTTCTATTTATACTTTATTCTTTGTTAGATGAGAGTCTGTTTGTGTTCTGCATGTGTGACTGAGGTGAGGTATTCTGCTGGTATGTAATTTCTGTGCAGGGATCTACAGCTATCTTTTTTGTTCTGTTTCTAATAGGAGGTGTATTGGTGTTTTAAGGCCTGGTGTAATATTTGCAGTTTTGCCTTTCTTAGGTAGGGTTCTTACTGTTTGAGTGCTGGCAGTTAGGGCTATTCTGGTATGGGGAGGTTTATTATTTATGTTATTTCTGTTTAGAGAGAGTACTCTTACCTTTCCCCTGTGTCATTCCTAACAATGCAAGTAATAAAATAATACTTATGCTTTTTTTGAAATTTCTGCCGTGGATTGTAATGAGCAGTGTGTCACACACGTGAGCGTTGTCCATAAGATGTGTCACGATGGGAAAATGATTGAGAACCAGTGGAAAAGAGGATAGCATCGAGTTTCCTAAAGGTTTGCTGCAACAACAGCCTGCTGGCCAGTCCCAAAAAGTTACAACAGATAGCGTGGGTGGAGGGATTCCTCCCATGTTTAATGCTTCATGCAACTTTATAAATAAGTATCTGCTAAAAAAAAAAAAAATACAACTCTCCTTAGCCTATGGTGCACCAAGTCCTATGTTTGCTTCATCTAACTGCTCAGAGCTAAACGTACATCAAAAACCTGAGCTCCTCTCCCCCCCCCCCCAAAAAAAATGCAGATTTCAAATTAATAACACAGATCTAAACAAAATATGACATACTGGTAACTTGTGCTCTTGGAGATGGAAAAGGTACAAGGTCATTCTTGCTGCGTTTGATTCTACTTTTTTTTTTCCCTACATGGTTTATTTATTTATTTACAAAATTTTTTTATATACAGTCATTCGGTGGGTTCCATCATAACAGTTTACAACATTTGCATAAAAACTTCTAATCCAGTTTCAATTCCTAAATTCATACATAAAAGTATTACAATAAAAGAAAAAGGAGTAAAATAGATATATATATTACTTTTAACTCTAAAGTTTCAGATGTGCATATGGCAATGGTAACCGCTACCCTGTTTTAATTGCAGGACAGAGGACTGTTAAGCTTACTGTGATGGGAATTGGTTGATCAGCCATCTTCAGAATCACTTCACAGCTGAGTGCAGACAGAGTTGGAATGGATACGTCCCTGCTCTGTGATGTCATTTTTGTCATTAACCAGGCTTGGGCGGGTCGGATTTGGTGTGAAGTATTTTGTGAGGCTGATCAGAGGATTTGGGGAACTGCAGATGTGTTTCTCAAAGAAATTCTATCGCGAGTTTAATATTGTAATTGCTATATTAGTACATTTGTATGAGGAGTGAAGAAGTAGCCTAGTGTCTAGCACGGCACACTGTGATCTGGCAAAGCCACGGTTCAAATCCCACCGATGCTCCTTGTGATCAGGAGCAAGCCACTGTGCAAACTTAGGGTCCTACTTACTAAGCAACATATTTCCTATTGACACAACATGGGAGAAAATCTTTAATAAATAGGCCTCTTAGATTGTAAGTCTTCCGGTACAGGGAAATACCTCCTGTATCTGAACGCAACTCTCTTTTAACCAGCAATGAATAAGGTGTGACCTAAATCCAAATACGGTAAATAAAAATGAGTCAGGATGGACTAATTGGTTGCAGCTTATGAGGCTAGTGTGCACTGGTGAGTTATCCATTGGATCAGACTAGAGAAATAATCTAAAAACCTTGTGATATTTGTGACACACAGAAATAGATAATGCAAGAATGATTATACGCATCTCTTTTCTTTCCAGCTCCCACGGAAGCTCCTATGCACCCTCATTTAGGTATGTATAGCAGATAGCTTATATTATTTGCAAATTTGGTACAAAATTTCTGTATATTGAACTTTTTACATCTGATCTATAAAATGAAATAAAACAGTAAAATGTTGCACTTCAAGGGGGTAATTTTATAACAGCCTATCTAAACTAGGCGGTAAATATGCATGTAGCTTATCACAGATTTTCAGTAGGGACATACATGCATACATGCATGATTGTGAACATTATCCTACCAAATTTACTTGCACACAATTACATCTGCTACTACTGTATAAGCATGAAAATGTTTTGAGAAAACTTTACACGCATACTTTTGAAAATTGCAAAAGTATGTGCATAAGTCCAAACCTCTTCTCCAACTCTGTCACCTTCCCTAGGAATGCCTCCACTCAGTTCTGCTAAACTTACATGCCTATAGGAGATACCCTCTAATTTTCAAAAGCATTTTTGCGAGTAAAATGGTTTTTTACCTGCAGAAATGGCTTTTTCTAAAATTTTGTCCCCCTTCCTGACATACTGGTATATTTGAACTGAATGGAGGTGTTCCCAGGGATGAAGTCAGGGATGGGCTTGGATTTATATGCATATATTTTGATTTTCAAAAGTATGCGGTTTAACTTTTCTGAAACATTTCTGTGGATATGTTAACTGGTATAGCTGTGTGTGGGTAATTTTGGTAGCATATGCATGCAAGTCCACTTGTGCGTTTTTGCCAGCTTTCTTACACAGGCTGTTACAAAATTACTCCTAAGAAAATAAATATAATCTCTGCTCTATCTGTTCAATAAATAGCGTGAGGAATATTAACTTTCACTTAGTCATGTTTGATAATTGTTGGGTTTTTTAAAATTGTATTTGTATACATTTAAAGAGTGCAAAAGAAATTAGGAAAATGTAAAATTTGTATATTATTTTATAAACTATAAACATGATTCATACCACAAAAGAGGTGAATTTCTTAGGAATAAAGTTAATGTCCCTTGCAGCAAAGCTAAAGAAGGAAAAAAAAGTAAAAACCTCTGAACATTATAAATAGGGCAACAGTGGCAAAAGTTGCCTATTTTCCATTTTCAAAAAGGCATTGTGAACCAGATACTGTGGAATCGCCAGTTGACACAGCAGCACAATGATTCCTGGCAGGTCAGAAAAGGTCATGGCATGCAGCTGCTCTGCATTTTGCTCTAAAACTATGTAATCTGACATTGACTGGGTGTCTGCTGATTACAGAAGGAGCTTGTAAAACTTCAGGGATAATCTGGACTCAGATAATATAATACGTGCTCGGGTGGGCCACTGTGGAGGCACGCCTCTGTGTACGCACTGATGAAGAATTCCAGGAAAATGAGCTCATGCTGTTTGATGAAAGCTTCTTTCATGCCATCTGGCATTCCTCCAAAAAAATGAGATGGCATTTTATCCTGTTTATCTTTTATAATTGTACATACAATTAAAATTTCCAGTAATTTCCAGAAAATAGGGATGAAGAAAACTAATAAATCCAATTTCTAGAGTGCAAACAAGTAATAGATTAATTCAATCCCTACAAATTTTCTGAGCATTATGATAACTATCCAATCTTCCTGAAGCCATAGACCACTAAAATAGAGACCTTTTCTGACTATTTTGCAATATTTAAAAATATTATAGCAGCATGCATTGCTTCTATACATAGAGGTCAATATTCAAAGCCATTTAAACAGTTAACTCAAAAGTTATCCATCTAAATGGCAAGATTTTGTATATTCAGCCCCTTATCCTGTTAAAATCTAGCCACATAGAAAAAGAGGTGTTCCAGGGGTATTTTGGGGAGGAGTTTAGTTATTCTTCTAACTTAGATGATTTTTAATTATAACCGGTTAGGTTAGCTGGACACTTTTAGACCTGCTTTGCAGCAGGTCTAAAAGTGTCCAGCCAATTTTGGCCTGATAACTTCCTATTTAACTGGATATCAGCAGAAAATATCTGGTTAAGTAGCGCTTTTACTTTCCCCTACCAACTTGTATAGAAACCTTGCTGGGCTCTGCACCCCCTAATCCGCTTTTAAATGTAAAGGCAGTGTTCTGTGGCCCGTGGCCCTCCCACTCCCTTCGCCAGATCTTGCATTATTTTAAATATGGCCGCCGGGACTTTTCCCTCCCCTCCTCCCCTCAGTCTCAATGTTCAGGGCTGCACCCCCTACCCACCCCAGACCATGCCCCCATCCCCTCGAACCCTAAAAATCTCTGCTTTGAGCAGGATATGAACTTACTCTCTCCCGGCAAGGTCCAACGTAGATTCTGTCATAAGCTGCGTTAGAAATGTAAACTACTCACAGTTTATACTTCCAGTGCTAGAAATACCCTTCATTATATCTTGTGACTGCATTATTTCAGCACAATGCAATGTAACATTACTCAATATGATGGTCCTTACTAGTGTGTGTGTGTGTGCGCGCGCGTATGTGTGTTCTTTCTGGTAGCTGTGACTTCCATGTTAAATTGTCAATCTAGGCTGAATAACATATGTAAAAAGAGGTCTGGCATGTAAAGATTTGATTTGTTTAAAAACAGATGTACGGCTGGATTTCTTCTCATATGCCTCTAGGCACAAAAAACTTGGGGGTGCCTCTCAGAAGCTACAGGGTTAGGGGAAAAAAGGGAGGGGAGAGGCCTCTGAAGATGTGATGCAACCATTAGGCAGCACCGCCTCCTTACTCCTGGCAACCCTATCTCCCCTCAGACCCGCCCCCTTAAAGGCACGTTTCCACCATCTGGACAGAAGGCACCCCTAAGCAGGTGCTTAATTTGCCAAATGGCAAATCCAGCCCTGTTGATATGTGCTGTCTTACTAAAGTGCTTATACTCAGCCTGGGTGTAGTTTTCATTTATTTCTGGTAAGGGAAATACATTGCTTCGAGCACTGCTGTAACAAGAGTATTCACACAAATCACTTTTGTTTCTTTTCCAAGCGGAAATTCACAGTGACAGCATTATTCTCAGAGATGATTTTGACTCTTACCAACAGCAGGAACTAAATCCAAATATCTGGTAAGTTAGAGAACTGTGTTTCACTTGAATTTGTTTGATAGAGTATTTTAAACATTAGCCACAATATGTATAGGTGTAGCGATTTCACTGATTGCTATTAAAGGCAAGGCTTATATCTTTGCTCCAGTCATTTAGGAGTTTCCCCTGTTATGTATTTCTCCCACCCACTTCCTCTGTTACATTCTCTTTGTTGCTCTCCCCCTTCACTGGCCAGCAGGAAAAATGACACATCTCCATTCTCCAGGGCTGCTCTTCCTGTCTTTCTGTTAATTGATCTGCTGGAAAAGATGATGAAGACGATAACAGGATCTACCATCCCCTACCCTCCCTCTCCCAAAAAACCCAGACAATTTTCAACTCCTGCAGATTTCTGATAAGAGACCCAAAGTCATATCAAACTGCTGTGTTCTCCCATGGAAAGACAACATAATCCCCCTGCCTCAGTGACATCTTTATTTATTTTCCAACTTCTGGCACTCAAGGCGAATTACATTTCAGTATTTCCTTATCCCAAGAGAGCTTCTAATCTAAGTTTTCTTCATGAGGCAATGGAGGGACCCTGAGGCCCAGGGTCATAAGGAGTGGCAGTGGGATTTGAACCGTGGCTTGCTGTACTAATCACTAGAAAGTAGCTAGATATAGAACCTCCATTTGCCCTGCCATATGGAGCTAAACACAAGGCTGTAGAACGGGCTCGATATTCAGCTGTATCCGGCTAAGTTACAAGGGATATTCAGTGGCTGCTGAATATCCATGCACAAATTGCTGCTTAGCCGGATTAGTTATATCTGGCTAAGGGGGTCATTTATCAAAGTGCTATATGGTGTTTTTGCATGCAATGATTTGTGCAATGTTCTCTCAACCTAGCTTGATGGACTCTCTACCAGGGTAACATCAAGCTAGGTTGAGAGAACATTGCACAAATCTCATCTTTGGGTGAGTTTCCTCACTCTGAAGGTCATCAAATCTTCACAAGAGAGCACTGTTCTGTTCGTATGTCTCACTTTGAATGTCAAAGTGGCCCCTAACCCCTACACTAATACCTAAACCTCACCTCGAGTTACTAGGTGGGCCTCCCATAGAGATATAAATACCTATCTAGTGTGAGGACATTATGGCTGGTCTCTCTCTCTCTCTGTTACTGTAATTTGCACTTCACATAGGTATTAGTGATAAACTGCCTATTACCATAAAGCACATCACATGCAATATTTAGTGCATTTTGATAAATCGAGGCCTAAGTTAGACAGTTGTATGGCTGATCTAACTTAACTGGATAAGAGGAGATATGATACAGACCTTCAGATATCTGAAAGGTTTTAATGATGCACAATTGTCAAACCTTTTCCGTTGGAAAGAAATCAATAGAACTTAGAAATCAATAGAACTAGAGGTCATGAAATGAAACTCCAGGGAGGATGACTCAGAACCAAGATCAGGAAATATTTCTTCACAAAGAGGGTGGCCTGGAATGCTCTTCCAGAGGAAGAGGTGAAGATGAAAACAGTGGCATGGGATAAACACTGTGGATCACTATTGGCTAGAGGATGGAAATGAAGAAAAAGGTTTATGGGGGTAACTGAGGGTAACTTGCTGGGGTGGCAGTAGTCTTAATGAATAACAGGCCGATACAGTAACCTGCCCTTGGACACGCGTTTTCCCTTACCCCTTATTCAGTAAGGGGCGGAAAACGCACGTCCAACCCACGGAACCTAATAGCCCCCTCAACATGCAAATGCATGTTGATGGCCCTATTAGGTATCTCTCTCTCTCTCTCTCTCTCAAAAAGTTACTGTAATTTGCACTTCACATAGGTAGTGAAGTGCACTTCACATAGGTAGTAAAATGTGCAGCCAAGCTGCACATTTTACTGTAAGAAATTAGCGCCTACCCAAAGGTAGGCGCTAGTTTTTGCCGGCACCGGGAAAGTGCACAGAAAAGCAGTAAAAACTGCTTTTCTGTGCACCCTCCAACTTAATATCATGGCGATATTAAGTTGGAGGTCCTGAAGGGTAAAAAAAAGGAAAAAAAAATTAAAAATGGGCCGGCGACTGTCAGGTCGAAAACTCACGCTCCTCCTTGTGGGAGTCACTATCACTGTTGCCCCTAAGAAACCACCAAACACCTCAATATCATAACAACATTATTCCAAATGAGGTCTCACCAGAGACTTATACAGTTGCAGCATCACCTCTTTTTTCTGTTGACCCTTCCTCTCCTATGCACCCAAGCATCTTTCTGGCTTATGCTATGGCTTTATCCAGCTGGTTGGTCACCTTAAGATCATCAGATACATTCACTCCCAGATCATATTCTTCTTTTATGCTTGGAAGAATTTCACCCCTAATAAGATACTGCTCCTCAGTTTTTTACAGCCCAACTGTATGACTCTGCATTTTTTAGCATTAAATCTATATGCAGAAATTGAACTCATAACCTTGGGTGTTCAAGACCAGGGGATCCTACAGCTGAGCCACAGGGACTCTGAGGCATCCAAATAATACTTAGTGAGAATGCCTTAACTACATACTACTTGTTATGCTTTTCAGGACTTCAATTCAAACATTTCCTTTTTGTCCTTTTGCAGGTTTGAATGCAATAACTGTGAGGTTGGAGAGCAGTGTGGTGTAATTATGCATGGCAGTGCTGTCACTTTCTGTGAACCATATGGCCCAAGAGAACTGGTAAGTTGATATTTTAAAACTTGTAAGGGTCATGGGATACTTAGTTTTTAGAATTAAGATCTTATCTGTAGATTACTGAAAGATAGCTTTCTTTATATAAGATAACATAAGAAATACCATATTGGGTCAGACCAAGGTCCATCAAGCCTAGCAGCAACCTGTCTCTGACAGTGGCCAATCCGGGTTACTAGGAAGAACTCAGCAGATCCCAAAATGTAGATCTATTTCTTGGGCCCGATACTGAAAGTGCGTTTAACGCTGGATAGCCAGATAAGTCACGTATCCAGCTATATTTTAGCTGGCCATTTTGTGTGCAGGCAGTGGGCAGATCTGGACGGTGCTACATATAACTTAACCAGATAAATAGTGATATTCATTCTTATCTGGTTGAGTTAATCTGATGTTAGATCAGCCATAGAGCTAATCTAACTTATCCAGATTTAACTTATCCGGCTAAGAAGTGTCTTGACCAGGAATATTCAGCGGCATAGCCATGCCGCTGAATATCCCTTATAACTTAATTTATTTATTTATTTATTTAGTTAGTTAGTTATTTAGAAATTTTTATATACCGGTATTAGTTGTGGACAATATATTGGTTTACATTACACACAAAAAGCTTGGAAATTACATGATAACAGGGGAACAATGAACTGGGAGGGGGTAACAAGGAACAGTTATGAAGAAAAGATAAACAAAAACAACTGGTACCTCAATATGAGGAATGCATATACCACCATGTAGTGAACATCATGTGGTAAAGTCTATTCTGGATAGGCTTGTTTGAATAGAAAAGTTTTAAATTTCTTTTTGAATTTGCTCACACAGGGTTCGAGGCACAGGTTGGGTGGCAGGGTGTTCCAAAGGGTGGGATCAGCAATCGAGAGGGCATGGTCACGTACAAAAGAGAGGTGGGCTATTTTCAGTGAGGGCACGAGAATGGTACCTTTGTTGGCAGTTCTGGTAGGGCGGGTACACTGGGGAGCAGAGAAAGGAAGGTCTAACATTTAGAGTTGTGGACGTGAATGGCTTTATGCACTATGGTCAAGGTTTTATAGTGAATGCGGGAGGGGATGGGGAGCCAGTGTAGGTCTCTGAGGATGGGAGTGATGTGATCAAGTTTGCGGGAATTTGCGATGAGTCTTGCAGTGTCGTTTTGTAACATTTGCAGTGGTTTTATCGTGGAGTATGGGAGCCCTAGGAGGAGAGCATTACAGTAATCAAGTTTGGAAGAGATGGTGGCTTGGATTACTGTGCGGAAGTCTTGGGTGTGTAAGAGGGGTCTAAGTTTTTTAAATAGTTGAGTTTGAAGAAGCCAGATTTGAGTATAGAGTTGACATAGTTCTTCATGCTTAATTGGTGATCAATGAGAACTCCAAGATCCCTCACAAATGGTTGCGCTGAAAGGGGGTTGGGTTTGGGGGTGTTGGACAGTAGGGGTGAGGGGGAAGAGTGGGGGGAGATAAGCAGGAGTTCCGTTTTGTTCGTATTGAGGGCAAGATGGAGGTTGGTGAGCAGGGCGTTGATAGCTGTGAGGCAGTTTTCCCAGTGCTCTAGGGCGTCAGAAATGGAGTTGTGTATAGAGATGATGATCTGGACATCATCAGCGTAGAGAAAGAACTTAAGTTTGAGATCAGAGAGGAGTTGGCAGAGGGGGTTGAGGTAGACGTTTAAGAGGGTGGAGGAGAGTGATGAACGTTGGGGGACTCCTTGTTATAAAGGCTGTGGGGCGGATGTGGAATTACCAATTTGAACGGAGAATTTTCTGTTTGAGAGGTAGGATTTGAACCAGGCCAAGGCAAGGCCTGAAATGCCGATGCTTTCTAGGCGTGTTAGTAGGTGCTGGTGGCTAATAGTGTCAAAAGCTGCCGAAATATCGAGGAGGGCGAGGAGGTAGCTGTGGCCTTGGCCCATACCTCTGAGGAGGTGGTCTGATAGGGAGAGGAGTAGCGATTCAGTATTGAAGTGTTTGCGGAAACCAAATTGAGATGCATGGAGGATCGCATGATTTTCAAGATAGTCCATAAGTTGTGAGTTAACAACTCTTTCCATCAGCTTGGCAATGAAAGGGAGGTTGGAGATTGGGCGGAAGTTGGAGGGGTCTTTTGGGTCAAGGGAGGGTTTCTTAAGGAGGGGTTTGACTACGGCGTGTTTGAGTATGTCTGGGACAGACCCATGGGCGAGTGAGCAGTTGATGATGTCTGTTATAGCTCTAACTATGGTGTTGGGGATGGCAAGTAAGGCTTTGGAGGGAATGGTGTCATTGGGATGAGTGGAGGGTTTGAGTTTTTTGAGGATGTTTTCGACTTCTTTGGTGGAGGTAGAGTCGAGGATGGTCATTGTGGGTTGGGCAGGTGTGGGGAGGGCAGGTGGGGTGAGGGGGGGGCTGTTAGAAGAGGGGGGGAATCTCTGAAGGAGAGTTGTGATTTTGCTGTGGAAGTAGTTGGCCAGTTCTTCACATTTGGATGATGCATCAGAGTCTGGAATGGTGGGAGGGATAGGAGTGGTAAGACTTGAAACAAAGGAGAAGAGCACTTTGGGGTTGTATCTATAGTCGTGGATTTTTTTGGCGAAAAAGTCATGCTTGTGTTGTTGGGTGGAGAGTCTGTAGCTGTGTAGAGCTGTTTTGTAGATGGAGGCGTGTTGGGGGGTCAGGTCCCTACGCCATTGTCTCTCCTTTTGCCTGAGAGTATTTTTTAGGGTTTTAAGTTCTGGTGTGTACCATGGCTTTGTGGGTTTTGAGGTGGCTCTTATGACTTGCTTGGAGACTGGGCAAAGTCTATCAGCGATGTCTCCTGTAAGGTTCTTCCAGGATGCTAGAGCTGTGTCGGGATCAGAGCAGGTTAGACTGGATAAGGAGGAGGATAGTGCGTTTGCTAGATCGTCACTGGGGCAAGATTTTCTAGATATTATGGTAGTGCAGTGGGTATTGTTGCAGGTGGGGGGGGATGTTGATGGACAGAAGGCTTTCTATTAGGTGATAGTCAGACCAGGGGACTGGGGTGCAAGTGGGGTGGTGGGTGGAAAGGACGTCAGAGTTGATAAACATCAGGTCTAATGTGTGTCCGGCTTTGTGTGTGGGAGATGCTATGATAAGCTGGATAAGTCATATCCGACTAAGTTACTTACCTGCCAGAGCTGGATATCGGGCTCCATGTTATTTACGCCAAGGGATAACAGCTTTCTTTAGTCTACCTGGCTAATAATGTTTTATGAATTTTTCCTCAAGGAACTTATCCAAACCTCCTTTTAAACTCAGCCACCTTGCAAGTTTCATAGCTTTCTTAGTCCTTCTGCTTCTACTTCCCCTCGGGAAATTTCCTTTCCCTGAGTTTTTCTTGTTGTCACATTTCTTGTCGTCATCCTGTCATAACTGCTGCTTTCCGTGTAGGAGCCGGGGGAAAGGGAGGGGATGACACTGTAGCGGGTCTCTGACAGGTTTGTTAGAGCAGCGCCCGAAAGTCTTGATACAGATAATGGAGAAAAGCGTTAACGTAGGGAGCAATGAGGAAGGCTGCAGCCATGACGCTGAGACCGAGAAAAGCGTGTCACTAAGACCGCATTATGTTTCATTACAATGGCACTAAGTGTGTGTGGGGGGGGGGGGGGAAAGAATAGTCAGTTCGACACCCAGCCGATGTTTCGCTTCTGCTTCTTCAGGAGCTTACAAACTTGAACCTCTCCCGCCAATTTTTAAAGGGACTCTGCTTCTTCAGGAGCTTGCATACTTAATTCTTGCCCGTCATTGGGCAGTAAATGATTATGAGAAGAGATCGCTTTAAAAATTTTGACGGGCAAGAATTAAGTATGCAAGCTCCTGAAGAAGCAGAGTCCCTTTAAAAATTGGCGGGAGAGGTTCAAGTTTGTAAGCTCCTGAAGAAGCAGAAGCGAAACATCGGCCGGGTGTCGAGCTGACTCTTCTTTGCCCACAGGATAATTTAAAAATTAAAAATGTCTTAAAAAAAGCAAAATTATAAAAATTGAACATTATTTAGAAATTTGGTTTAACTGCATTTGACCGTACATGATGAGAAGTCCGGACGGCTCCCTTTAAAAACTGTGGGGTTGCGCGTCGCCAGGCTTGCCGATACGGTCAATTTACTAAAAAAAAAATTATACATAAAGCTTTCAATGAGTTTTGGGGTTATGTGAGCATATAGAAAATAGTTGTTTTGGTTTTTCCTTTTTTTGGTGATTAAATATATTAGATGGAAGAACAGTAGCTCCTGTATTTATTCAATTTTTCAATAGTGTACAGAAGTTAGCACATACACACAAAAGTAGGTGCACCTACAGTTACACCTGTAAGTTTGAAAATTAAAACATGTGCATAAATGCAAACCTTTCCCCAACTCTGCCCCCACAAATGCCTTCAGTCAGGACACACGAGCATAAGTTTATCTAGAAAATGGATGAGCAATTTAAAAATAGACATTTCTGCAGGTAAAACACTTGTTACATGCAGGAATGCTCTTGAAAGTTATCCTCCCTGAGAGTAATTTTCAAAGAGACTTCTGTAGGTAAAACGGTGTTTTATGCACAAAAATGGCCTTTTACAAAATTGCTCAGCTGTAAACTTATGTACATATGTTGTGTTCACATGACCAGAGGGGTGAGGTTGGGGAGCAGTATTGACTTACGCACGTGTTTTTTGGATTTTAAAAAGCATGCACATTAATCGTCTCCAAAAAATTCTTCATATAATTTAGCAGGGGTAAGTGTGTGCGATAAATTTGGTGAAATTATTTTCAAAGCATACTTATTTGTGTAAGACTGTGTTGAAAATTGGTATAATGTGCGCACGTATTTGACGGTTGACTTATGCACAGTATTACAAAATTACCCCTTTAAAACATAAAGATGAGTAGTTTTGCAGGCATTCAGTGATTACATCATTTTAATAATAAACTATATCAAAAATTTATATCTTTAATCATGCTCCATTGTTGAACAAAAACTTTAAAAATGTTAAGAAATATGTGTAGATATTGAATGTTAGAGCAATTATTGGAAGATTTAGTTGTCAAAAAGTGCAGGCCAATTTATTCTCAGTAATATAATCTAATTAAATGCTGCATGACTGCCTCTTTGGTGATAGATTAGTGTGATTTATTGAAGATATGAGTCTCAGAACATTGATAAATTGAAGAGTTTCCTGCTCAGGGTACAGCTCACAAAACAGATTTAATTGAATCTAAATTAAAATATTACCTAAAAGTCTAGCTTTATCAAATGCTACTCTTTAGCAAGAAAATATTCCTGATGCTATAGCAATCTTAACAGAAAAAAAAGACTGATCAAATGCATACATACGATAAGATATTACTAGAAAAAATATATATAATACTAGGGGCTGTGCCCCTGCTCACTTCACTTCCAAACCCCGCCAATGGACTCTCCACTCTAGACTCCTAGGTGGAAAGTGCAAGGAATGGCAGGGTGAGGAAAGTGACTTTAATGAAAGGAAGGGCGGGGCAAGAGATAGAGAATTCTCGGCTTCCTTCCTCCTTTTTCCCCCCCTTGACTGTTAAGGGATTGCCCAAAAAAAGAGAGAGTGGCAATTGCATCAAAAAATGTGTATATATTATTGGTATTTTGTACTTGCTCTGTTGGGGGTGAAGGAATGTGTGTGTGTGGCCGGGGCACTCAGTGGGAAGGCGTAGGGAAGGGTGTGGGTCAGAAAGCTTACAAAGGGTGTGTGAAAGGGGAGGAGGAGAGTGACTGTATGTATACAGTGGTGTAGGTGGTAGGTGTTATTGGGTTGCCGTGTGGTCTGAGTGGGGGGTGCATGTGCACTTTTTCATTCTTGCACTCTCCATGTTCTCCCACTACCCCTCTCCTCCCCGCCTGTGTGGGGATGGAGTGTGTGTGTTGTGGATGTAAGTGGGGGATGTGTAAGTGGTATTAAGAGAGGGGGGTGTGTGTGTGTATTGGAAGGGAACCTACCCCCATTTTCTGCCCACCCTCTCTCCCTCTCCTTCCCCATGCCAGTTTGAGGGTGCAAGTGTGTAATCTTTCTCCCTCTCTCCCACGGCACTCTCCACTTTTCCCCCTAACCCGTTCCCCTTCCTCTCCCATGTGCATGTGTGCAATAGAGAGGGGTGTGTATGTGTTGTGGGGAGGCGAGACAGATGGTTGTGTGTTGAAGGATGTATTCTTTCCCTCTTGCAATCTTGATTTCTTCCTTCACCTCCTGTGTGTGTGTTTGTGTGTGTGATATCAGAGGCTGGTGTGAGTGGTATCAGGGGTGAATTGGGAGGTGTGCATATCAAAGGTGAGCTGTGTGTGTGTGTGTGTGTGTGCATATGCTCCCTCTCACATTCTTCACTTTCCCCTGTTCCTACTCTCCCTTCACCCCTCTTCCCTCATGTATGTGTGTGGGGGGAAGGGGATGAATTGGCAGGGAAAGGGGGAGATGAGTGTGTGTGTGTGTGTGTGTGTTTGAGTGGGGAGCTGTAGAGGAGAAACTGAGGAGTGTGATGAGGTGTATAAATGGGTTGAGTGGATGAGGTTGCGTACTTCTCCCTTGTTCTCCTCCACTTCTCCCTTTTCACTATCCACTTTCTCTCTTGTTCCACTCCTTTTCCTGAGTATGTGCATGTGGGTGGGGTGGGAGCTGTATATTGGGGAGGGAGATTAGTTGGGTGAGGCAGAACACTCTCCTCCCCCAACTCCTTTCACTCTTATGTATGTGTGTGCAGAGTGGGGACATGGAGAGCAGATGGGGGCTGAGTTTGTCTGGGGAGTTGGTGGTATAAGGTTTTATGTGCATGCATGTGTACACAGGGGAGTGTATGTATGCAGGGTCTGTGTGTGCATGTGCCCTCAGGAGGGTGTGTGTGTGTGTGTGCAAGTGTATGTGGGGGTGTGTGTTTGCACGTGGGAATTCTGTGTGTGAGTATGTGTGTGTGCGCGCACACGGGGGAGTGTGTGCGTGTGTGCAAGCCAGTGCAGGGGAATACGTGTGTGCGCATGCATGTGGGGGGAATGTGGGTGCGCGTGGGAGAGTGTGTGTGCATATGTGTGCATGAGCGGGGAAGAGGGGGATTGTTGCACATGTGCACATGTGGGGGAGAGGAAGGTTGCGGTGTGTGCATGCGGGGGAGTATGAGTGTGTGCAGGCTAGTGCAGTCATGCGCACGCTAGAGTGTGTGTGTATGTGTGCGCAGGGGAGTGTGTGCATGTGCATGCATGTGTGGGGGAAAGGAGAGTTGTGGCACATGCGCGCATGTGGGGGAGAGGAAAAGTAGGGAATATGTGTAGGGGCGACAGTGGGGGAGTAGTTTGTTGGGGGGAAATCTTTGCAATCTCCCCTGCTCACTGCTCTCCCCCTTCAGCCCCCTTCATCAGTGCCTCTCACTCTCCCACTACTCCCTCCTCCAGCCCTCTCTCCCCACTCTCATCCCCCCCTACACTTTTCCTCCCCCACTCTCCCCCTCCCTCCCCTCCTCACTCTCCCCTGTCCCTCCCCTCTACACTCCTTCACCTCCTCCACCCCCTCCCATTCCCTCCCCTCACTCACATACTTCCCCACCCCAGTAATCTCCTCCTCCAACCCCCTTCACCCACTCTACTCTCCCCTACCCATCTCTCCCCCTCCAACATCTACTATCTCCCTCATCCTCTGCTCCCCTCCTCCATCTACTCTCCCCTTTTCTCTCCCCTCCAACATCTATTCTGGCCCTCCTCTCTTCTCACTCCTCCCTCGCCTTGTCCCCTCCCACCTTTTGCTCCGAGGTCATCTCTCCTCCCTTCTCTTTGGTGCTGCCAATGCCTCCTTTTTTTTGTTTTAGTTTGTTTTTTTTGTGCTGGTGGGGGCCTGGGAATCTCCACCAGCTGTTCTGTTGCGTTCCTCCCTGGCTGCTTGCAGCCTCTCCCTCTGTTCCAGATGAGGCCGTTACATCGCATATGAGCAGTTGTGATGCAATGATTGATTACCCAGCGCCCCCAACATTTTTATAGCATGGAGAAACAAACCCAAAGTTTACAGAGAATAATTTTTTTTTGCTTTGAAAATAGCTTGTCAAATATAGTTTTGGTACTGTTGCTGTATTAATGCTTTATAAGCAGAAGCTAAGAATCCAAAAGCAAAAACGTTAAGAGAGCAGCCACATTCAGGAAAATCCAGTTTGGGGTAGAAAGCTACATACAGAAAACCATTTAGAAGTCTTATCTCCTTCTCTCTCCCCCAATCCTCTGTGGTATGTAGTACATGTGAATAGTGTACTAGAATCCTTCATCTAACCAGCATTAACTGCCAAATGATAGCTCTTCCCTGCTTGTTTGTCATGTTATTATGTTCAGCCAGCCATGAGGACACCAAGACAAAATAGGCATACAGTACCTCAGTGCCAAGCAATTCACAGCCATTCATTAATATAAAAGGAGGGATAATGGGGTGGATTCTCACACTCCAGCAGCCAGCACCTGGATATAAAGCCCCCTCCAGCTGCCTGACTCCCAAGCATTTATTTGTATAGCCTCACTGTAGTTATTTACTGAAGATATTTTACAGGGCTTCTGCCCAGAGTGACCATAAGATATCCTCAAACAAAATGAGCACCATACGAACAAACTGTAGTCGCACTTGGAAACCTTTGATTTGAGCTGACCCTTGAGAGATTTTTTTTTTTTTTTTGTAGCAGGCAGCTGAAGCAAGCCACTGGCTTGGAGGATATGGAGGAGCGCGCTGTTCTTCTTTTTTTTAATTTACGGAGAACACGTGATGAAGAAAGCTTTCAAAGATTTTGATAAGTGATCTTTGAAAACAAAGAGAATGTGAGGGCGACCGAGCAAATAACCTTGGCTGGAGCAGAAAGCCACACTGACTCCAGCCTTTTCAAAAGCACTTTCACTTTATTCACATTCAGGCCGATACAGGAAGTATCGCGGGAAAATGGGCGCTCAGGGCAGATGAAATTTAATGTGGATAAGTGCAAGGTGATGCATTTAGGGAAAAATAACCCATGCTATAATTACACAATGTTGGGTTCCATATTAGGTGCTACAACCCAAGAAAGAGATCTAGGTGTCATAGTGGATAACACACTGAAATCGTCGGTGCAGTGTGCTGCGGCAGTCGAAAAAGCAAACAGAATGTTGGGAATTATTAGAAAAGGAATGGTGAATAAAACGGAAAATGTCATAGTGCCTCTGTATCATTCCATGGTGAGACCGCACCTTGAATACTGTGTACAATTCTGGTTGCCGCATCTCAAAAAAGATATAATTGCGATGGAGAAGGTACAGAGAAGGGCTACCAAAATGATAAGGGGAATGGAACAACTCCCCTATGAGAAAAGACTTAAGAGGTTAGGACTTTTCAGCTTGGAGAAGAGACGACTGAGGGGGGGATATGATAGAGGTGTTTAAAATCATGAGAGGTCTAGAACGGGTAGATGTGAATTGGTTATTTACTCTTTCGGATAGTAGAAAGACTAGGGGGCACTCCATGAAGTTAGCATGGGGCACATTTAAAACTAATCGGAGAAAGTTCTTTTTTACTCAACGCACAATTAAACTTTGGAATTTGTTGCCAGAGAATGTGGTTAGTGCAGTTAGTATAGCTGTGTTTAAAAAAGGATTGGATCAGTTCTTGGAGGAGAAGTCCATTACCTGCTATTAAGTTCACTTAGAGAATAGCCACTGCCATTAGCAATGGTTACATGGAATAGACTTAGTTTTTGGGTACTTGCCAGGTTCTTATGGCCTGGATTGGCCACTGTTGGAAACAGGATGCTGGGCTTGATGGACCCTTGGTCTGACCCAGTATGGCATTTTCTTATGTTCTTATGCGCGTAAATCGCCTTAAGCACCGGGCCTATTTTATAAAGGCCTGGCGACGAGCGTAAAGCCCCGGGACGTGTTTAAGTCCCGGGGCTTTGCAAAAAGGGGCAAGGCGGGGGCCAGAGGCCTCCGACACAGCGGCCATTTGCCGCTGTGTTGGAGGATCGCGTGCCAGCAGGCTGCCGGTGCGCAAAGTTTGATAAGAATTTTTGAGGGGGTTAGAGTAGGGCTAGGGGGGGAAAGGTTAGGAGAAGGGGTGGGAAGGTTAGGTTAGGGGGAACGGGGGAAGCCCGTTGGTGCAAGGTGCACTAGTGTGCACTAGTGTGCACCCCCTTGTGTGTACCGATCCCCGATTTATAACTTGCGCGCACCAAAGTTATAAAATTGGGCATACATGTGCGCGTGCCGGGTAGTGCGCGCACATGTTTGCCCGCGTGCAGGTCTTAAAATCTACCCCTCGGTATTTAGCACCCGCTTTCCTAACGAGCGCCCAGCCACCTCTCCTGGGCGCGTGATACCATTTTTAAATGAGGGGTTGCGCTAAAAAAGGAATCGCTAGGGACAATAGCGTGCCCCTAGCACCTCCTTAGCAGCGGAAGCCCAGCAGAGATGGCTGTCACCGGGTTTGGAAAACGGACGCTCATAAAATTGAGTCTGTTTCCCTAACCTGGCCCGCTGGCACACTTTTTTTATTTTTTACTTTTGGTTCCTCTGATTTAATATCACCACGATATTAAGTCAGAGGATGTACAGAAAAGCAGTATTTTCAGGCTGCTCAGAAATTAATAACTGCTCTTGGCCTCCTGAATCCAGCTGGGCTTGCACTCTTATCCTGCCCCAGCTGGTCCCACCCTCCAGACTCTCCCCTGCCCACAGAGCTGTCTCCCTCTGTGGGGAGTTAAGGAGGACCAGGCATCTAGCCTAGTCCTATACACACAAAAAGGGGAAAAACAGGGTCACTCTGTCACATACCCCCTCCCTTCAGCTTGGACCCATTGGTCCGAGTGTTACTACTCTCTCCTGGATCCCATCCAGGGAAGTACCACACACCCCACTCCCCTTCATCTGGCCTTCCACCAGCTAGGCTTGGGGATGGGGATCTAGGGTCATATTCACCCCCACACATTAGGGTTATCCCAGTGTCCACCCACAGTCTTTTATCTGAATCCATCTGTAGCTCTGGGTTCCACTTCCATTTTAGCAGGTCTCCTTGGACTGTGGGACTTCTAGTGAGTATTATTCACTCATCTCTGCACTGACTTGTGCCTCCTCTGCACTGTCACGATCAGCGTCCTTTGGTGACTCCACCATGGCTCTCGCTGACTGCTAGTCAGTGCCACACATTGGCTCCTCTTTCTGGGGTCTCTACGGTCCCTTTCTCAGGGTTCTCTGTAATCCCTCCTTCTGGGCTCTCAGCCACTCCTCTGTTTGAGCACTCTACAGCAGCACCTGCATCTGGTTTCTCTGTAACCCCTCTCACTGGGGTCCCTACACTTCCTTTCTCCAGACTCTTCATGGCCCCACCTTCTGGGTTCTCCATGGCAGCGCTGCCATCTAGTTTCCCTGTAGCCCCTCTCGCTGGGGACTCCATGCCCTCTTTGGCCTCTTCAACTGGCCTGTTGGCAGTGTCTCTCTCAGGTTCCTCCATGCTGCCTTCCTCTGGCCATTCCTTTCTCTGGGCATCAATGGCATCTGGGAGTGGCTTTGCTGGCCTTTCCAACTGCCACACTTCCAGTCTCAGTTTTCTCTCTCTTCAACTTGAACAGTAAGAATGACTGCCTGCCTTTGCAGTACACTTCCCATTCCTACAGGTTTGGTCAGAACAGATTTACAGGAGCTGCCTCTCCTGGAGACGCAGTGGCCTCCTGAACCCAGCTGGGCTTACACACTTATCCTGCCCCAGCTGGTCCTGCCCCCCGGACTCTCCCCTTCCCCTAGGGTCCCGCCCACAGAGCTCTGTCCCTCCTTGGGAGTTAAGGTGGACCAGGCATATAGCCTGGTCCTGCACACACAAAAAGGGGAAAACAGGGTCACTTCGTCCAAGAGAACAATAAAATATTAATCTTGGCTCTTCTAACTAGCCAATAAATATAAATGTGTAAAATAAAGCTAAGGCTTCTAAAACAGAGATAGGGAGAGAAGATAGCCAAATTGAGCCATGTTGTCCTAATGGAGGAATGACCATCTCCGTACCTCAGGGGCCACAAACAGGCCTGGTTTTTAGGATATCCATAATGAATATGCACGAGATAGATTTGCATGCAGTGGAGAGAGTGCCTGCAAATCTATCTCATGCATATTCATTGTAGATATCCTCAAAACCTGTTTGTGGCCCTTGAGCAGCAGAGCTGGCCAACTCTTTCCTAATGGAAAACAACTATTCTGATATTAAATCGCAGGAGTGTCCAGGTAAGCTAAAGCACCTTTGTTCTGAAAGATGCCTCTTTATTTTACATGGTTGAAATTCTGACCAGACAAAAAATGTTCATGGTCTTGTTATAACAAATTAAGAGAAATTAGTGGCAGTACTGGAATTTACAGAATATTAAACCAAGAATGTTCATAATGGGCTCCATGTACCCATATTCTTTTTTTGTCTCAAAGATCACATAGTGAGAGAAAACAAAAGTAGCTATTTTGTCCTAGCCTGAAAATATACTTTTGGAGTATGGAAGAGAAGATGTTACCCTAGATCAGGGGTAGCCAACTCCGGTCCTTAAGAGCCATAAACAGGTCTGGTTTTCAATAAATATGCATGAAATTGATTTGCATACAACAGAGGCAATGCATGCAAATCTATCTCATGCATATTCATTGTGGATATCCTGAAAACCAGATTGTTTTTGGTTCTTGAGGACTGGAGTTGTCCACCCCTGCCCCAGATGCTCCATTTGAAGTCCTCCACGTTGCCAGTAGACTGTTTCAAAAACAGATTCGGTCTCATTTACATGCACCTTTAATTTGCCTCTAGCAGCATTCGGATCCAAATATATTTCCTTCTTGAAGCTGGTGTAAGTACATTCTGGAGTGCTGCCACAGTTCTGCAGCTCCCAAGAGAGTGATTTTGACACTTTTAAAACATTTAGACATATATGAAAAATAGGACAGCTAGCTGAATGAAAAGATAGCACCCCTTAGACAAGTTTTAATAAACATCCTCTAATTTTAAAAACAATGTCTAAAAGATCCTATGCAAAAGTCATTTTTTAGAGAGCCAGTGCTGCATTTCCTCTTACAGATTGAAGAATTGCTTTTAAAAAATGTTTTAGTATACCCTAATGGCTAGAGTCTCATTACAAACATGCACACCATCTCTCTTATCCTAATTGAAATCTAGTTTTTCTCACATTCATGTTTTTATTCCTTCTCTCTCTCTCTCTCATGCCCAATCAGATGATGTCACACTATCACAATTTAAATAGAAAATCTATTTATTGCTTTCCAGTTTGCAGTCAGGCACTGTAAGCCTTCATTGGTTTTCCCCCCTGTTTTGTCCTTGTAACCTCTACTCCTTAGCCTGGTTATCACAATAATAGTCCTTGACCATGAACTGTGGTTCTCTTTGAAGCCTGATACAGGTGTGCTCTGTACCAGCCAGCAGGTGTCATAGTAGAGTGACAGCCAGGGTTACTTCTCTCCATTGGGGCTCTGGACACTGTCTCCACTCATTCATAGCCCCAGGACCAGGAAGGGGTTCTGGAATTCAGTCTGAGTCTCCTGCACAGTTGCATGTAGCACCTGCTGCTGGGCTATTAGACTGGCCCGCATACTCCATTTACTTTTTTTCACAAATCCAACTCTCATCTTAATCAAAACAGTGTGCACATGTGTACAAATATAACAGTCATAAAAATAAAAGCCAGGTAGATATCACAATCACAGCGATGCGCGCATGTTATAAAATTGGCTACTCGCGCGCACATGCGCGCCCAATTTTATATTGGTGCACTCGGGTGCCAACACGTGCGCAAGGTGGGGGATTTGTTTTAAATGTGCGGTGCCGCGATTGGCCCTTTCCCCAATTCCCTCCCAGTCCACTCCAATAAAGGAGTGGACTGAGAGGGAACTTCCCAAACCCCCTACCTATCCTTCCTCCCTTTTCCTCTCTCCTCCCCAACCCCTGAACCCCACCTACCTACCCTACATTTTTTTGTTTTACAACTTACCTGCTCCTCCGAACAGAAGTAAGTTGCGAGCGTCAGCCAGCTACCTAATGGTGCTGTCCTGGCTGGACCCCCTCCTGGCCCCCCCTTTTTAAAAGCCTGGCACTTTCGTGCATACCAGGAAATACATGCGTGGTTGGGCTGCTTGGAAAATGCGCTCGGCGCACGCAGCCCAGCCCCGCATATATCTCCCAGGATTTGTGTGTGCGCCGGGCTTTTTAAATCGGCCCCTCAGCAAATAGCCACTGCTTATTACCAGCATTAGTAGCATGAAATATTTTTAATGTTTGGTTACCTGTCAGGTACTTATAACTTGGAAACAGGATGCTGGACTTGATGGACCCTCGCTCTGATCTAGTATGGCAATTTCTTAAAATCCTTATTTGGCTAGGTTTTCCCTGGACTACAGAGATATCAGAAGACCCAGGCAATACTGTGACAGTGCACAGCTACATTAGCACATGACTCATCCTTACTGAGTACTCATAATGTGCACGTGGCCATGTCTTTACTGTACAAATTACTGCATACAGATTTCATTCATAACCCTCCCTCACACCTCATACACAGCACATGCAGTTACAAATGCACCACAAACCAAAAATGTGAAATAAATCTCCACTTGTAGGTTTAACACTTTACAATGTAGAAAAAATTTTTAACCCACTGAATTTAAGTGAAAAACACCTGTGGAAATATATGAGAGATGGACAGTGGAAATTTCATATATTCATTAATCAAGGTACCATACCGATTACCCAATAGTCAATAGATTATAATCATTAACTACCCACCAGCCACCCTTGTTTGTTAGTTGCAATTCCACAAAAAAAAGTTTTAGAACAAAAAATGTTTGCATATAAAATGCACACTCTCTGTATTTCCTTAAATGATATCACTATATGTTCGGCTGCAATGGTCTTCTTCCAAAATGGCATTTGTAACCCACTTAATTCAGTGGGTTATAAATACACATGCACATACACAAAATGGACACAATAGTTCTTTCTGGCATATGAGCATGTGCCACAAACAATATTTGATTTCTCACTTGCAGCTGAACACACACATACAAGTATTTAAATAATCGATATAACATCATGAGTCAGTATGCCTTCTCTACCCAGTTTCAAATGTTGATGTGATCAGAAATGTGACTCTGCATATCTAAAAAGGAATAGTATCATTCATGCATATTTTAATGAGGCTGTTAATATATTTTGTGATTTGGAACAAAGTTTACTCTAAAAACCCATATGTTGGGGCTTTATACTTTTTTTGCAAGCTATGCAGTACCTTTTATTCAGTAAACTTGCTGAATAGCTTTTGACCATAAATTTTTCTAAATCCCAAATCTGGATGAATCATTTCCTTTGTTTTTGCTGTTTGTGGATGACAGTATTCATTTCCTAATACCAACAAGTAAACCTATTTCGGTTACATATTCTTATTTTAGCAAATTGTTTTGACACTGAAGTAATAGTGATATTCTGTGTGTTTTCACCTCCAACGCCTGAAAAGCTGTTGACTTCATATCCCCTGCTGCCGGTGGTACTAAATATACTTAATGTTAATGATGTGATAAGATGAGCAAAATCAATTATAAGATACAAGAGACAGAACCATGGTTCAAGAGAACAGTAAACATCACATTACCCCTTGCTCTGTGATACAGAAAATTTTGAGACAAGGCTTTGCATTACATCTGTGACCTGAACAATGAAGAAAGCTTATATGTAACCAGAGAACAGGATTTGCCTTCTCTGCAACAACTTTATTTTAGATACGTGGTCAGAATAAAAATCATAAATGCCTCGAACTGTAAGAAAGCATATTAGCAAGAAGTGCATTATGTAAAAACAATTAATCTTTTATATAAAGGCTACAGAGATGAAAAAAAATGATATCCCAACCTGGAGGGTATAGCGCTAGGTCATGATTCAGGCCAGAACCTCCAGAGGGCTGTAGCAGAAGATCAGCAGAGGGAAAGTAAGAAAGACAATATATTGGAAGAAGTAAGGAGAGGAGGAGGAGGCTAATGAAAAGAATGAGTATTGAAAGAAGAAGAAAACACCTCAAGTAATAGATCATGACGAAAGGCAAGCAGTAAGAAAGAGAGGGTCAGTGATAAGGGGGATGGATAAAGAGGTGAAGAGTAGAGGTGTGCATTCATTTTTAATGAAATGGAATCTGACAACGAAATGGGATTCCCGAAAAATGAAGAAAAATCCCTGAAATTTTGTGGAAATTGTTATTTTGTTTTACTGTGCACTAACCGGACTTACTGCAAGTAACTCTGTATTACAGTGCACCAACAATTGTTAGTGTGCACAGTAACAATTTCCGTTAGTTCATACTGCACAATAATGTGCACAATAAACACCACCTCAGTGGGCACCTTGGCAACAGAAATAACTAACAAGAAGACAGCCAATGGGAATACAGATTCATAACTGTTGTCAACAAACTGCTCCCTTGAATGACTAAAAGTTTCAATTTAATAACATTTTCTGTTACTTCGCACTAACAGTTGTTAGTGCACAGTACTACTGAGTTACTGTGCACTGACTGGAAATATTGTATAGTACACATTAATGTGAAATTACTGCGCACTAACAGTTGTTAGTGCACTGTAAAATAGAGTTCCTGTGCACTAACAGGAATTATTGCGCAGTACGATTTGTGCCCGACTGAGCACCTATATCCACAACCGAGTGGCCAAGTAGGCAGCCAGCAGAGCGCTTATATCGGTGCTCCGAGCGGCAAAGATTTGTGATTAGTTAGGCACCTTTGTGAGTGCATGAGCATTCAGATTCGCACCTAGCTGAGCACCTATCTAGGCGCAAATCATTTCCATAATTTATTTTTCTAATATCCTGTGGAAGCGCCAACACCTGTTTTGCCGTGGTTCTTAATCGGCCCCTAAATTCATTAGTCTGCACTAATTCCTAGTTGGCGTGCACTACTGGGAACACAGTGCACACTAAGGAACACTAATGAACATGCTCAATGTAGTGCGCACTAAGTCCTAGTTAGCACTCATTAACCAGGAGTTAGTGCGCACTAACTCTAAAATTGAAAAACAATGAAATAAAACCGTCCTGACCCATTTTACCCACGAAATGGCCCTAAACATGAAATGACCCGAAAACAAATCGAAAAAAAAAACCATACTGCACATCCCTAGTGAAAAGGAACAGTAGACTAGAGGGGTCATTTTTTAATCCTTTCACTTCATATTTATTGTATAATTCTGTCAGATGCCTTATAAGATAGGGTATTGCAGCTCACTGTTGCAATTCACCCACATTTTTTTGTGGTCTATGGAGAGTGAATATAGAGTAAAATAACCCAAATGGCAAGCATCATAAAAGCAGATATCGAGGAGGTATTTGGCAAAAGAAGAAAATACTCATCATGGTCTGAACAAAGATATTCTGAGCAGTTATAGAATTGTTAAATAGTAGTAGAAGTAGTAGATAGAAAGCAACTGCCATGGATGTTCCATTAATGCCCTCTACTCTGACCACAGACTCCTGCTTACAAATAACAGTTTGCCCAAATATATTTATTCCTTTTTTAAACTTTTGGGAATCTAGGTTAAAGATCTTCTTCCACCAGGTAGCTCTTTTCCTGTGGGAGCAATTTTTTTTACAATATTAAAGCTTTTTTACACTTGTGGAAAATAGAAAACCCAGCTAGAAGAAGCTTTTGTACTGGCTAATTTTAAAACAAGCAACTATACTCACCCTGAAACTGCTGAGAGCGGCCCAGGACGCCATCAACACGCTCCCGCAGCTGGGATGCTGCCGTCTTCGCAATGCCAATGAGTGCGGCCCCACATGTCACTTTGCTGCTCCTGTCCCAGAACCTCCTAAGGCACATGCGTGCACACAACGCCCTCTCTTAAAGGTTCCACAGCAGGAAAGTCCCTGAAGTGCCCTTTTATGATGTCATCCAGTCCTTTCTATATAAGGTCTCCTCAGATGACTCACTGGTGCCTCAGCAATGGGTGTCCTGCCTTGCAGTACATGTTGTTTGTGTGTTCCTGGTTCCTGTACTCCTGCATTCCTGAATCCAACCTTGCCTCGTCTAGCCTTGCCTCATCCAGCCATGTCTTCTCCATCATCTCTCGTCCAACCCACCTTGTCCTAGCTCACCTTGTCCTCTTGTCCATCTTGTCCAGTGTCTCTGTGTGTCTTCATCCATCTTGGCTTGACTCTCTGGATCTTGACCTCTTGCTTGAATCTGAACCAATGCCTGGACCTGACCTTGACCTGTCTCTGACCTGCTGCCTGCCCTAACCCCGGTGTGCCTTTGGACTATAGTTCTCTTTACCAGCCTAGGGAACTGCCTAAGTCCTGCTAACCACCACAACCCAAGAGCTTAACCTGCGGGGGAGGCAGCTGATATAGGTGAAGCTCCAGACTTTCCCACTACTGGGCACGTTCGCCAGCTGCCAGCGGCCTAAGCTTGAGGCTGTGTCAATTACGCTGCAGCACAAAGGGCTCACACACCCACCACCCTTCACAGTACACAGCACTACACAAAACACATCATACAAAACCTGACAACACTAGATATAGAATGTTAACTTACAAAACAGAAAATAAAATTCGAACAAAAATTAAATCCTTGGTCTCCTTGTAGGTTGCAAGGATGGTGTGAGGGGAAATAAAGAGCCTGGCCCAGTTTTGACTAGTGTCTGCCCTGAGCCACAGGATGGGTCCTTTTCACTAGCAGCTAAGTAAACCAAGAAGGCATGCATAACTGCTTTCAGCCCAGATTTACAATCCCGCCCCTGGGAACTTGGATTGGTCCTCAGAGGTTCATAAGGAATCACTGGGGCTATCCTGGTGTTCCTGGCTTCTTGAGGGCTGTAAGCCATGCAACTGTGAGCACTGTGAAACCGCTGTTATAGAGTACATTTTGGGTTAATAAAGGAGAAGAGAACCTGTTGTCTTTTCTGTTATAAATAAATGCTGCAGTGCTCAAGGAAATACCTGTATCTCATGTCCTGTAGTTAGTAACATGACAGATGGTAAGGATGGTGGGGGCATGGTTGAATCCCTTCCACCCTTTCCCTCTGTTGTTGCTCCTGAGAGACTCTGTAGCTCCTCCCCTTGTGCTTCTGTAAAATAGTTTAGTAAATCCTGTGGTAGTTTTCCCTGCATTGCAAATGCCACGTTAAACAGAAGGCTATTTATCATCCCTATTAAAGAGAGTTTCCATAAAGCCTCTGATGAAAAAGCTGAACCTAGACCCTTGTGATTTTGACAATTACCATCCTATTCCTTCAATTCATTTTATGGCTAAGGTAATTGAAGTTGCAGTTCTAAAACCGCTTCGATACTTTATAAACCAGTATAATGTTTTGGACCTATAACAGTAGTCTTACTGTATTAGCCAGGTGTTTTGATGTCTTACCAAACAGAATGACAGAAGTGCTATGGCCAAATAAGATGTGTTTTTTATGTCTTTTACTCTTATGTTCTTAGGTCTTGATTATTTTCATTTTATTGTTCTCATTTTGTTTTATGAGGTAGTATTTTATTATTATTATTATTATTATTATTATTAAGGTCCATATTCAGATACAGTCCGGCTAGCAAAGTTAGGTGGATAAATTTATCTGGCTAAATTTGGAGGTATATTCAGTAGTGAAACCGAACTTTTGAATATAGCCAGCTAACTGTGGCCGCCTAACTTTAGGGCAGCTCTTCAGCCCGACCAGACTTGGTCAGCTTAACTTAACTGGCTAACTTAACTCCTCCCAGTTATGCCCCTGGAACGCCCCTAACTTAGCCAGCTAAATTCTAGCCACCCAACATAATAGGCAGCTAGAATTTAGCTAGATATGTGTCCAAATATTCATTAACTAACTTCTGAGTTGGCCAGCTAAATGATTTTGAATATGGGCCTCTTTGTTTCTAAGATTATGTAAATAATTTTGTAAACCGCTTAGGAATTTTGATAGGTGGTCTATACATTTTAAAATAAATATCAATTTGATTTTCGGCTTAAGTATAATACAGAGACATTAATGATTTCTGACTTGGATATTTTCAAGCGTGGTCTTAATACTGGTTCTGAGTTTATGCTTATCTTGTTATATCAGTAATGTTTGATATGCTAGACCATGCTATATTATTATTGTAATGTCATGAAATCGGTATCACAGGAACAGTGCATGCATGGTTTCAATCTTACTTTTTGATCGTCTGCAACAACTATAATATGTTTTTCTCACAATAGTTTTCTTTATCAGCAGAGGTGTTACAAGGGTCTGTCTTGTCAGCGACATTATTTAACATCTGTTAGCGCAATCTGTAAGCTGCTTTCAAGACTGGGTGTATATTATTGAATATATGTAGATAATATTTGGTTTTTCTTTCCTATTGTGTCGAATGCTAAGACCATGTTAGGGCTACTGAATATTTATTTGCAGGTTGTCAAGAGTTAGCTTCTTGCAAATAAACTAGCCCTTATAGGAAAGACTGAAATTACTAGAATAAGTTGATTGGTGTCACCTACATTTCCATCTACATTTCAGTTTGCTGGATGTAATATCCCAGTTTCAATGTAATTGCGAAATTTGGGGGTTGTCTTTGATTCCAGCCTTTCTTTCCGTGCTCAAGTAAAGGCAGTGGTATGCAATTCCTTTTCTAAGATTCCTGTGTTTTGTAAGATCAAACTGTTTTTGGAGCTTTATAACTTTCGTACAGTTCTTCATGTTCCAGTTCTTACAAGTCTTGATTATTGTAATATTACTTATCGTGGGCAGCCTTCCTCAACCTTGAAAGCATTGCAGGATATTCAAAACTCTGCTGTGTGGATCTAGTTGTTTCGACATATCCATCTAACTAGCAGGGTATATTATGTCTAACTGGCTAACTTTAGGACAGCCCTTTGGGCCGACCAGAGTCAACTGCATTGGTTAAGCAACTAACTCCAAATATTGGAATTAACCGCATAACTTATGCAGCTAACTCTGGGCCGCCCCTGGACTGTCCTCTTCTTATCCGGCTAAATTCTAGCTGGATAAACTAGAATTTAGCTGGATAAGAGCTAAATATAGCCGGGTAAATCATTTAGACTGATAACTATTATGTTGAACTCACACTAGGACAAGGTATATTTGGAGAGCTAAGAAGGAAAGTCCAAAAAAAGGAAACACAGAAGGAGCACAAAGACAATCCTCTCCAATATAAATAGCAATGCTTCTTCATTCTCTTCCTGCCTCATATTTACTATGCTCCTGCTGAATGCTCAATCTCTTCTTAAAAAAAATACCACTAATTAACGATCTTCTAGACTAGAGGACATCAACCCCGCGATCTGCTGCATAGTTGAAACCTGGCTGAATGACAAAGACAACGTGCTATTAAACCAAATATACACTAGACTCCTAGGATACGTCTTCTGGAATCTTTGGTCTTTAATAAACAAATGAAGAACCCAGTCTCCATCAGAATCAAGAACAAAAATGACTACCAAAGTAATTGGTTTATGGCTCACCCTCATCTTTTTCCAAGGTTTGTGTTAAATTCAAAAAAATAAATGAGAATGCAGTCTCAGGAGTTTTAGCACCATCCTCCTTTTTCACAAATGGAGGCAAGTAATATGTCCTAGATATAGGTGGATGGGACTGTTCTGGAATCATTAAAATTTCCAATATATATTTCTGAAGCATGTTGATAGGTGTAAGAGAAAGTGATTTTGGAACTTTTATAAGGCACAATATAACTTATCTACATGCTCCAAGTTTTCAATCTTCCAATGTAATTGAGTATTTTCATGAACCAAAAGGTTCTCTACTTCTTAATACTTTTGCAAAGAGGTTTCAACCACAACTAAATGTTGGTCTATATCCAGAACTTTATTTTCAACAGATTGAAATGTTTCCACTCTTTGAAGTGAAGGAGAAGACTTTCATGTTCCACTAGCTTTCCAGTGTTCTTCAAGATGAATTACTGGATGCTTCTAAAGTGAGTCCCTAAATGGAAGTTTAGGCAAACTTTTTCTTCTGAAACCATTGCAGAAGTATTCCCTTGTTTCAGTATCTTATGTTTATTGCTGGCAGTTACTGGAACCATTGTCTGCAACCTTGAAATTCCATCTCCCACTTTGCTAGAGAAAGATGCTTTTTATGATTCCTAGTTGACCTGAGAGTGAAGCTTCCTTCCTCAAATCAACTGCTCTGTCAAACACCCGTAGCCCTGGGAGCAACCACATCATCCAAGTGTGCCTGGAGTGCTCATTTAGATGCCTGCCCCCTCGGGATCTACCAGCATAGATTGAATCCTGGGGCTCATGAGAATTTGGCCTCCAAGAGGGCTGACGGCTCTCCTTCCCTCACATGCCTTCCAATGGAGTCTCACTGGGAGATGCTGGTATTCAAATAACAAACCTGTCTATTGGGCTGCTTAACTGCTGAGGACCCAGAGCCACAGGAAGCACCCAGTTCTTCCATTTATACTTTATTCCCATTATTTACTCTCTCAGATAATAGAAGGACTAGGAGGCACTCCATGAAGAGGGCAAGTAGCTCATTTTAAATGATTCAAAGAAAATTCTTTTTCACTCAGTGCATAGTTAAGCTCTGGAATTCATTGCCAGAAGATGTGGTTACAGCAGTTAGTATAACTGGGTTTCAAAAAGGTTTGGATATGTTCCTAGAGGAAAAATCCATAAACTGCTTGAGATTTATTTAATGTTTAGGTACTTGCCAGGTACTTGTGACTTGGATTGGCCACTGTTGGAAACAGGATACTAGGCTTGGTGGACCCTTGGTCTGACTCAGTATGGCAATTCTTATGTTATTATGGTCACAATATTGATGGACTACAAGAAAAAGAAAAGGAACAAATTAATCAAACAAGTATGGTCTTCTAAACTGATGCAATCTAGCTCCCCTTTATGGATTCTCTTAAAGTGGCCTTCATTGTCAGCCTACTTTCAGTGGGGATGTTGGACTAAGCCACTCCACTGCTTTAGCAAAACAGACCGATCCTTAGCCATGTGGTCCACTACATAGCCGCCATTTCTCAGGCTTTTTGGGAATCAGACCAAGTTCAACTAGCAGAGAATAGTCTTATGCATATCTGCTAAGGTGAACGGACAGTGTTAGAGTACACTGCAAAGTTTTGTTGCTGTGCCATGGATCTGGATTGGAATGAACCAGCACTTCAGGCTCATTATAGAAGGGATGTTGCAAGTCACTATAAAGGATGTGGCAAGGCTGGACTTTCTGGGGAGCTTGAAGCCTCTAATCACTCTTTATGTCCAAATTGATAGACCCTGTACTGAATAGAACCAGGAAAAAAAGCAAGAAGACCCTAATCCCGAGAGAAGTGTGTCACCCTTTGGTAGGCAATGACTTCTGGGCACGTCCATGATTACTGACAGCATGAGGCGTCTGCTGTCAGTAGAGGGAAAGTAAAGATATCATTGAGAAGGCCTTGGCTTATATTATCAGCTTGCGGGGCACCAACAAGTTAGTTTTTCTAATCAGCCAGAGACTCATCAAAGCACCCAAGGGGGAAGCGGACAGTCCTGATTCCAGTAAAAATGAGGAGTATGAGATAAGCAGCGATAATTCCACTTGGATAAAGCTCAAACCTCCCATATGACACTTCTTTTTTTTAAATGACTGTTTAATATGACATCAGAGGAGGTCATTACAAAAAAAATGTACAAATGGTAGAACAACATAAGTATAGAAATCACAAGCAAGATTGTCATAATAAACCTAATTCACTAACTTCACCTACATAGCTCTTTGTAAAACTATGGTAATGTGCGTTTCTGTGCCCTTTCCATTCCCCACACTCATATACTCATCCATACTTTTTCATATATAGCCCCACTTCCACTGTACCACTGCTTATAAGAGCTCCATCTGTACTACATTTAACCCAAAGCCAAACAGACTGACTACATTAATCATATAGCCTGCTGCAGCCTGACTTCTTCAGCAAAAAGACATTAAATCATCAACATCTTAGAAACCATTTGAATTTGTGAGATAATGATTCAAGAGTCCACTGGGTTTCAGTTTGGCAAATTTATAATAAAAGGCTTCCAAAGGGAAATACATTTTTTTAAATCTTCAACAGTTCCCTGTTGGCATACCAATTTCTCAAGTTGAAAGATCTCCAACATTAATCTTTGCCATTGATCTATATTGGGCCCTGTTTCCTCTAACCATTTGATGAGTATACATTTCCTAGCTGCCATTAAGGTCAAGTCAATTAAGACTTTATTGCTTGTATGTATATTATGTTCTATCATTCTTAAATCCAACAAAGCTTTTGTGCCATCACAAGGCACAATCACTTTCAAAATTCTCTGGTTTTCTCCAAAAACTTGATGCCAAAAACACTGTGAATAAAATAATAAAGCTTCAAGAAAGCTTGAAGGGCATACCAATCTTGCTACAAGGGTAGACAATATGAATAAATATACCTTTATCAGTTTTATATTTAGTACAAAATTCTGATTCCTTAAATCCCATCCTATACAGTTTGACATCTGTATTCAGACACAGTCCAGATAGAAAAGTCAGCTGGATAAACATATCTGGCTAACTTTGCAGGCATATTCAATAGTGTAGCCACACTATTGAATGTAACTGCTATCTAAGCAGTTCTAAGCTAGACAAAATGATCCACATATACTTGAGAAAATATCCATGCTTTCAAAGCCTTACATTATTTTAGGTAATTTTTCTCTTTCCTGATTGTCACTGGACTCTACTCCATAATGCAAGTGTAACATAGTTGAAATCTGCTTGTTGGGTATGCTCAAGTCTAATTTTAAGTGAAGAGGGAACAACCAGAAGTTCCTGCTGAGTAGAGCACAATAAACGTGTTGGCTGGTAGGGTCTTAAAAGATTAACAAGATATGAAAGGAGTCCATTAGATAAGGCATTAAAGATCAAACATAAGAGTTTGAAGTTAATTCTACAGCTGATGGGATGCAATGCAGTTTAATCATGAGAGGAATAACGGGATCATCTATTTTGGCACCAAATATAAGTTTGGCAGCAGTATTTTGTATCAACAGTAGATATCTAATCCAAAGCAATGTGCAGCCCTGAAAAAGTGCATTACAATAATCGAGTCTAGGGAAGGTTAAAAAATAAACTGTTTCTAAATCTTTCCTATTTAAATAAAATCTGATTTGAAAAGAACACATAAGGCCTTTGAGCTGCATGTTTTAAAACATAGGATGTGATTGTTCTTATTTGCCAAAGTCAATAAATAACATTCTGTCAGAAAAATGTCTCAGATTTGGGTGATTTGGCCCATAGCATGTAATTTTGGTTGTAATACACAATTTTATTGTTTAAGAAAGGATATGTCTTTAGAAGAGGCTAACACAAGGTGCCAGTTGGCATTATGTTTGCTCATTTCTCTGCTTTATTTATACAGTGATATAACTGACTATTGCATCTCTTTGATATGTGGTGTCACACTCATTCTTTGGAGCACTTCCATTTTCATTGCTGGTAGCCATGCCCAGGCTGGATCTGTTGCTGGTAGCCATGCCCAGGCTGGATCTGCGCCTAAAGCCCCACCATTGTTTGTTGTCATCTGTGTGCAAATTGTTGCCCGTCATTTCAATCTGTGCTAACTTCTGCCGCTTTATTTCTTCTAACCACACTGGTGTAATTTGTATGTTTTGCCTAAAAACTCTGGCACACTGCTTCCGAGGTCATTCTAAGAAACAACTGTATGAATCCATATCAACCAGAGTACCTCTTTGATAGGTATCTACAATAGGAAGATAAGCAAATGGGCTATACTTATATATATCATGACAAAAATAATGAGATATTGCACGTTCTGATTGAATTGGAAGTTCACACACTTCACTATTGGGCTATTAAGTCCTAAGGGCCATGAGCATGATGTTTGTTTTAATGCAGGTTTTTTGCATAACAGTAAACAGTAAACTGAAATGCCTTGTAAATGAAAATATTGTTTTGTTGCATATTGTTTTGCTGATTTTTCAAATTCTGAGTGCTTTTTTTGTTTTCTTATAGACAACCACTGCCCTCAATACAACTACAGCTTCTGTACTGCAGTTTTCTATCGGTAAGATTTTATAGCAAATTTTGAGGTCAGCTTCAGGATTCCAGACATAATGTGTGGTTGTTTACCCATTGAAGTATACATTTTTACAGACTCCTAATCCCCTAACTTTGTATTCATGACATTGTGATGTCAAAAGTCATAACTTTGCAATCTTGTTATTTAGATGTCATAAATAACAGTGCTTTGTTATTTTTGAAATAAAACATTTTATTATAATTACTGTACATAATTGTTGAGTTAAAACATTATGAACCGAATTCATACATTCTTGTCAGTGAAATAAATAAGGTTGATTTTAAAAGCGTTGCTTGTGCAAAAATACCCGCATATGTGAGCCATGCACAAGCATCGCACATTTTAAAAAGCCACAAAATACACATGTATGTACCCATGTGCATGTGAGGAATAAGAGAGTGGAAATGGACGAGGAATGGGCATTCTGAGGTGGAGCTAAGACTTACACACGTAACTCCTGATTTTAAAAGCGAAAACTGCAGCACTCATACGCTAGATATCTGCGTAACTTTACTGCCGCTCCTGATGTGGAGCAAGTCTGTAGATCTCGGGTTTTAGGGCTTATAGGACAGGGTGAGGGGTCTGGGTCAACTTGGGGGGGGGGGGGGAGGCCTGTGGGATGAAAAACTATTAACCGGACAAACTGGTGAACTAATTGCAAAACTGGGAATGTACCTCGTGCGAGCTGTGTTCGAGTAACTAGCTGTGCTCGAGTAACGTCTTAAAATGAGTGTGTTTTAAAACATGCACGTAAGTGCGTGCACGATTAAAAATTCTAGTGCATCCTCGCTCACACGCCAATACATGCGTTTATGGGCGTATGCGCACTCATTTTAAAATCGAGCTGAATATCTTGCTAAAGTAATGTGCTATTATATTTTTTTTATAACAAGATTGGTCTAAAAGCCAGTCGTATGTGACATCAGTATAACAGAAGGGCAGAAGTGGAGAAAAATAAATAAGAGCAAATCCTTACTACAGGCTGTTAGGCTATTGACTATGAATGATTTGGCCTTAATGAAATGGCTCTTTTGAAAGTTGGTACCCATTATGGACTTAAATTCCAGATTATGTATAGGCTTATCACTAATCCTGCTTGTGATGTTGTATTTAGGATAACATTTTCACATGCTTAAGGGACTGTTTTGGTAGAATGCATTCAAATAAAATAGCTTAAAATATATTTCTTCCCTTCTGTACTGTAGTGGTGTACATTAATTTCAAAACTGGATGATAATTTGTGTCAAAGCTGAGATATAGCTAGAAGCCACTATAGAGGAAGAGTAATTTTTTAAAGGAATTTACCCCCAAAAATGGCTTGTTATAAAATTGCCTGTCAGCTATGCAGATAAACTCACTCACTTACGTTCTGTGTGCATGTAAGTCCTCCCAGACTGAGTGCAGGCATTCCTGGTGGAAGAGTTGTGGGGGAGTTTGGACCTACGCTCCTGCTTTTGAATTTTCAAATGCATGCACGCAGATTTCCTTGAAAATGTCTTGCACTCAAATTAGTAGGGAATAATTGGGTGCAGGCAGTTTTTGTAGGATAATTTTCAAAGTAAATATACATACATTAGTTTGCTTTGAAATTTGTAGTTAATTTATGCATGTATTTGCACGTATCAGCCTAACAACAAAAACAAAGTCCCATGGGCTGCTTTTTCTTACAGATTCTTTCAGCTATTTTGCCCGTCATGTGAATTTTGACTTTACTAATCAAGGAGGGGCAGATTTTCAAAGGGGTACGCATGTAAGATACGCGCGTAACCCCCAAAAACCTGCCCCAAGCTCTCCCTGCACGCACCAAGCCTATCTTGCGAACAAATCTGCGCTCTCGCTTAAGTTTAAAGATTTGCCCCGATATGAGCTCACTGGCTTCCGCGAGGAATTGGATTGGATGATCCAAGAAGCCATCGGTAAAGCACTGCAGGGCTTCCAGCCTCCATTGATGCCAATACCGGTGCCCGAGAGGTCACCGATCCGATTCCCATGGCGCTCGCACTGCTACTGGGTAGATTGGATGCGTTGCTCAGTGCCCTTCCACCGATGGAACCCAAAACACCGGTATGTCCTCTTCCTTCGATGCCGATACCTGTGTCATCAGAAGACAAAGAAACACTGTTACCCATACTGACGTCTGGAATTCTACCACCGACTCATCCATCGATGTCGCCGGTTCCATTGGTGCCACCATCGGTGCCACCATCAATGCCGTCGGTGCCTCATCGATGCCGTCGGTGCCTCCATCGATGCCATCAGTGCCACCTCCGATACCATTGATGCCTAGGCCTGGTCCTTTGGGATTAGTGCCTTTTCTCCCTTCTGAAGATCCTCAGGGAGCTGGTGATCAACCTTATGATCCTTGGACTGATGATTCTTCCCAGGATACCGATGATCTGCCTTCAGAGCCCTCCCCTCCTAAAAGAGAAGATGGTCTCCTCCAGAGGATCTGTCCTTTATTAACTTCATCAAAGAAATGTCTGAAACAATTCCATTTCAGCTTCAGACAGAAGAAGATTCAAGCCACAAGATGCTGGAAGTACTCTAATTTCTTGGTGCTCCTAAGGAAATCATGTCAATTCCCATTCATGAAATCATAATTGACCTGCTAAAGAGGAATTGGGAGCATCAGGTTCAGTTCCACCTGTCAACTGTAAGACAGATGCCACCTATCTTGTGCAGTCAGCTCCTGGGTTTCAAAGATTACAACTGGATCAACACTCTGTGGTTGTGGAATCAGCCCAGAAAAAGGCTCGACGTTCCAAACCTCATTCCTCCATACCTCCAGGAAAGGAACAAAAATCCCGAGATGCTTTTGGCAGACAGGTTTTTCATGGCTCAATACTTATATCTCGCATTGCTTCCTACCAGTTGTACATGATCCAGTATAACAGAAACCTTTTTAAGAAGATAGAGGATTTCTCACAGGTCAAACAGGATGGTAGTCCTCACATATGGGTGACATCACGGGATGGAGCCCAATCACGGAACACTTTTGTCAAAGTTTCTAGAACTTTGACTGGCACCTTCTGGGCAAGCCCAGGATGGCACTAACCCTGCAACCAGCAGGGGTCCCCCTTCAGTCTTCTTTTTTCTGCGCAGCAGTAGCCACGTGGTTTAAGGAGCTCCACAGAGATTCCTGACAGGAATTTTCCTCACAGAATTACTACAAACTTCCCCCTTTGGCATCATCATCACCTTCTCTTCCCTCCTCCACCCCCGGTATCATCATCATTTATTAATTTAACAAATCTTATATTCCGCATTTCTATTTTATGCATTATCTCTTTCCTTCCCTCTCCCCTTCCCCCTCCATCATCACCACCTTCTCTTCCCTTCTCTCTCTCTCCTGGCATCATCAGTTCTCTTCCCTCTCCATCTACCCTCTGGTATCATCATCGTCATCACCTTTTCTTCCCTCCCATCTCCTTCCACTGCCTGGCATCAGCGTCATCACCTTCATCGCCTTCCTTCTCCCTCCACCCGTCTGGCATCATACCTCCCCTCCCATTCCCTGAAATCATAACTTCCCTCCCCTCCCCCACCTCCCCATGTCCTGGAAGTGACAGAAATCTGAGCAGCGCTTACCTGATGCTGCTTCTGCCTCTGCCTCCTCTGCTGGCAGCCAGGTTTGCATAGCTGTAGTCTTGCTGTTTGCATAGCTGTAGTCTTGCCAGACCTGCTGGTCTTGTACTATTCTAATCGCAGGGGGAACCCTGCGATTAGAATAGTACAAGACCAGCAGGTCTGGCAAGACTACAGGGCCTGAGAAAACCAGCAGAGGGGGAAGAAGCAGCAACAGACAGGTGCGGCTCTTCAACCACGCCCTCTGCTGGTGGGAGGATATCCTGCTGGCGCCTCAACTTTTCTTATCAGGCTCTTCCTGTGGCACACCCTGCACTTCAACCATGGCACACCGGTTGGGAAACACTGATTTTACATACTGATGCTATTTTCTGTGGCCAAACATTGTCAATCCTCTACCTTTAAAATCTGAAATGTGTACAATTTTTTAATTAAGTATGCTTTCAAGGTGTTTTTATATACATACACAGATATTTAGGTAAGCGGAACGGGACCTGGTCTCTGAAGCAGAGATGAAATAAAGCAACCTGAATGTGAGACGGCACTGCACACAGTGCATCATCGCTGCCCGGAACAGCAGGGGCAGAATGCCACACCATCAATCCTCTTGCCCTCCATCCTCCACACTAGAGAAGCAGAGGACAATGCAAAACAAATGGAACTGTTTTACCCAATAAAACAGACTTCAAGGGTATTCTGTATGCCAAACTGTAGAGCTATGCAAACCTGGCTGCAATCTACTATATTCCGCCTAGCACGATTTTTAAGCCAATAAATAATACTCAAGCCCTGAACAGATATTCTTCTGATTAGGGATTTAAGATCACACAGCACGCTGAAAGAAAACGAAAAAAAAAAATCCACATATAGAAACTTAGAATATGAGGGTAGATGTGGACTTCAGGGCTCATCTGCTCCGCTCAGTCTGTTTCCTTTTGTATTGCTGATCTCTGGCTTTCCCTTTGCTTCTTCACAAATAAAGGACTTCTGTGCTTATCCTGTGCTTTCTTGGATCCTTTTACTGTTTTTGCCCTATTGCATCCACTGGGAAGCTGTTCCATACATCTACCACATATACAAAAAAACTTGAAACACATGCTACGAGGACTTCACTTTCTAATTAAAATTAAATACATATAGTAACAAAAGGCTCTATTTTCAGAGGATGAAGATGCCTGTTTAATCTTTAAGAAACCATATGGTCACAGTTTAGAAAATCGTCTTCAGACACACACATGCATTTGGTTGCAAATTGCGTTATCCTATATTTCTGTTTGGTGACTGTCTCTTCGGGGAGTGCATCGGAGGGCCAGTGCTATTGTATCTTGAAGGGGAAGTACCATCAACCACAAAGCATAGCAATAAAAATCTTTACCCTTTGTTTTAGATCTTTCTGGCATTTTGGTAATGTTCTGATTTGCTAATTGTCAAAAAATGTAACAATGAATGGACAGTAAAACAAATACAGGAGGGCAATTGCCTTAAGTTTCCTAGAGCTCTGAACTCTCATAATGTATAATATAGGTAGCTACCTGGGCTACTACTTTTAGCTCCTACCTTCTATCTCTTACCCTCTCCTATCCTCCCTCCCCCCTCCTCCAACCATTACTCAACCAAGTCCTACATCTCAAGTTGTAAAATCCATACTCTGAGATCCTATATTATATGAGGGAAAAAGTCCCTCTGCCTATGTTCATCTTTTGAAATATATCCATGTGGCTAGATATTAGTGACTTTTGTATATTTCATAAGCAGCTTAAAGCTTAGTTTTTCTGTAATGCATTTCAGTAGATTATTGGATTCTGTTGTATAGTACATTCTGTTGAATTTTAGCATGAACCAGATAAACAATATTATTTATTCTTTAGTATTATATGCACACTTTTTGTATATGAAATGTATATTTACTTTTGTTTTACTTATTGTAAGGCTTTTATCATGTCGTTACTTTGTTAGTTTTTATTATGTATGTATTCATTTTATATCCACAAAAATACCAAAATTGATAATCCCTTGTCCTGTAGTAATTACTTTTCAAAAACAAGAAAACAATACTGTTCTGCTCACCAATTTGTCAATCCTTACACACTATATAATAAATAAATAAATATTTGTTTTTATTTCAAAATTAATATGTATTTTGTTTCAACAGCATAAAAATGTTTTCATACTGGTGTCGGGCTTCTGAAATAATACGTTGACACTATTACCTGTTGGAAATCGAGCTGGTTCTCTGGAATATCAATTGGATATTTCCACCATTGTGTTTTGAGGAAAAAGAAGGTTTTTTGAAATAAAATTTGTACATTGTCAATATTTGGAAATAGAACTGGTTCTCTGGAATAACATCTCGATATTTCCATCATTGGGAACTGTGTTTAGAAAAAAGATGGTCTTTTGAAATAACAACTGTATTTTAAATATTTTGTGGAAAAACAACAAAAAGTCAAAAACGTTGACAAAAAACCAGGGTTCTTTAATAAATCTTGGAAGTGGTGTTTTTAATAGATTAGTATATATATATTTTTTTAAGGGGTATATATAAATATAATGAGATATATGTGTGTTAATCCAAATGTATGAAAACATTTTTATGCTGTTCAAGACCTCTCATGATCTTAAAGACCTCTATCATATCCCCCCTCAGCTGTCTCTTCTCCAAGCTGAACAGCCCTAACCTCTTCAGCCTTTCCTCATAGGGGAGCTGTTCCATCCCCTTTATCATTTTGGTTGCCCTTCTCTGTACCTTCTCCATCGCAACTATATCTTTTTTGAGATGTGGGGACCAGAATTGTACACAGTATTCAAGGTGCGGTCTCACCATGGAGCGATATAGAGGCATTATGACATTTTCCGTTTTATTAACCATTCCCTTCCTAATAATTCCTAACATTCTGTTTGCTTTTTTGACTGCTGCAGCACACTGAGCCGACGATTTTAAAGTATTATCCACTATGATGTTGCTGGCTGATTTTATTATACTCAAACTAATATTCATCAGTTTTGTATTGAATTCGTAAATAAATTAATGTTGTTAAAAAATGGGCTACCAAATAGTTAAATTAATAGACTGGGAACCAAGTGACCTAGGCTAAAATCTTGTTTCTGCCATTGACATGTGCTGTGACCTTGGACAAGTCACCTTATACTCACATGGACTGTAGGCTGTCTAGGGAAGGGACTCATTCTACTTGTATATAAGTTGTTATAAAGCTTTCAGGTTTAGGATGCCGTATAAAAGTACAAAAAAAATAAAAATAAAAAGTTTGGGACAATAGATGTTTAGCTAATGAAGTAGAGAAACTTTGAGCAGATGGATATCAAAAATTATAAATTGCCTTTTTTTATATGCAGCTTTTGTGCTTAGTAAGCAAAGCCCTGCTTTGTTACTGAAAGATATATCGCTGATAGGTACTTTACAATCAGTTTTCTGGTAGAAACGGAGCTTTGCAATATAAATGTCTTGAGCATTTTGCAGAATTAGCAAAACAGAACTGGATGAATGCATTGAATATGATTGAGTACTAGGCTGTCAGACTACTGTCTTTATACATTGCCAGAACTGTAATGTTCAGAATGCACTTTAAATACAATCTGAGAAAACCAGGACATGATTCTACTTTTTTTGGGGAGGGGGGGCCAGCAATTTCCTCATTTGGGCTTCTATCTCAGCTGGAACTGGCCTCTGTTGGACTTCAGTGCCATGAGCTTTCATTTGCAACTACCTTGGGGTTCTACCCCTATTTTATATCTTCTTTCAATTCACGTAGCCCAGTCTTTGCCATTGCAGCTATGGTCTTCACCTGGGGGCCATGCATCATGGCCTCCTTCTAGAGCCCTGCAGTCCTTCTAGAGCCTATTTTATATCTCCTTTCAACTCACGTAGCCGAATCTTTGCCATTGCAGCTATGGTCTTCACCTGGGGGCCATGCATCAGGGCCTCCTTCTAGAGCCCTGCAGTCGTTGTCCCTAATCCAGCCACTAAGTGTCACCATTGTGAGATGACTGGGACTCTTTTCTCTTCTTCCCTTCCCTCCCTCCAACATTTTCCTCTCTGTGCAGTAGCTTTCAGCACTTAACCTTCACAGCATCCCCAAGCAACCTGGTAAGTGAAAGACCTGGCTCAGATATTGAGGCCAGGCTCTTTGGATGGCAGTTTGCGATACTTAGTCACTAGGCTGGCTCCTTATTCAGCTTTTTATAGGATGAACAAATAGTGGGCCCCTCATATGCAACAAAAGACAGGTGAAAGAATTATTGATGTTCTTAATTTTTCTTTTGTGCCTCAAATGAGAGCTTCCCCGAATTCCCAGAAAACACTCTACTCATAGCAAACCTTGGGCAAAAAAAATGGAGAAAAAGATGTGGGTGAAATCACTGGCATGAGGAAAACCCATTTGTGTCCACAGGATTAGAAAGTAATTTCTTAAATTGTAGTTCTGTATGTCCAGGATAAGGAACATACACTTGAAAAAATGGACCAGCCAGGCTAGACCAGTCCAAAATAAACATTGCATCTAGGAGTTTTTTTGAACCCTAAATCTAAGGATATGTTAATGCCACAAAAACAAGGACAAGTGTATGAGATAACCGGCACAAAACTGGCAGAAACATTTTTAGGTGCATAGAGAGTACCCTGCCAGGCCCTTGTGACCTGGATTGACCATTGCTGGAAACAAAGTACTGGGCTTCAGGGAACCCTTTGTGTAACCCAGTACAGCAGTTAAGTTCTCTTGTTCTTAAACCACTACTCTGACTCCTGCAAAGTACAAAGTGATAAAGAAGAGGAGAGATGAAAAAGCCAATGAAAAATAAAAAATAGGACTTACATGAAATCCCTTCTTATGGACAAATTAAAGTGAACTTTAAGAGCCTGGCATGCACATCAATTAAGGGATGCGCACAGAAGTCCGGCTCGCATGCGGCAACCGTATTTTTAAAAAGTGCCCAGGTACATGCGTAAATCTCACCGCGCACACATCTCAAAAATTTCCAAAAGGGGTAGGGTATGGTCTGGTTTGGGCAGGACATGGGGTGTTTCGGGGCCTGGCCAAGAGATGTGCACATAAATAGTTATGTGTCCCGGCACATGTGCATGCACTGAGAACCCCTGCCACTTAACTTTACCTGTGCTATGGATGAAGTGAAAGTTATAAAGTAAAAGGATTGGGCCATTTCTGAGAGGGTAACTGAGGGGAGTGCAGGCTAAAACTGGGGAGGGGGGGTGGCAGGTTGGAGGACCTGGCTGTTAACTGAGCGAACTGGAGGATGAACTGGTAAACTGCCAATGGCATGGGCTCGCGCCCATGCGTGCAATGGCGCGGAATTTGGCAATGGCATGGAATTTGCGCACCCATTCGTGTGCCTGTTTAAAATCAGGCACACGCACATTATAAAATGGACACGTCTCTGGGCACGAGCCAACGCACACACTCCAACGCGCACCCACATGCTGGTTTGAATGTTACGTAATTATAACATGTTTTTTTTTATACATTTTTTTATTTCTTTATTGTTTATTGTAATGTGCTTTGTGCCCAGGTACCATAGATCAGTTTTGCTGATGAAATATAGCAGGATTTAGAAAATTAATAAAATATAATGAAATTGAAGAGAACGAAAGGTTAGAGAATTAATAATGCGTAAAATGTTGAGTCCTCCATTAGACAGCAGAAGAGACAAAGACCTTGAACCTCTGACTAACGCAGAAATAAGTTTTAGGATACCAAGCAGTAGACCAGGTTAAGACAGCAGAAGTGACTCCCAGGTGAAACGAGGAGAACTTAAGAGGGCAATCTTTAAAGGGATTTACTAGGGTAGCTAAGAATTTGTGCTGGTAAAGCCCTGAAAATTCCCTCCCCTCAGCTGCTAAATTTGCAGCCAAATTTCATAAGATGGATAGATTTAGCTACAGGAAAAAAAACATCATTTTTGGATCAGGAGGAAGTGGAGTGAGAGAGTGCATGTGCGGGGATTCGATTTTTAACTCCCTATGCATACTTTTCCTGTGCAATCTTTGTATTGAGTCAAACATTCATAACATCTATACAACTGTGAGATGCCCAAGGACATGTTCACTTTGCACCCCCCAGGCTTTAAGATAAGTATATAATAACATACCCTCCACAATCCCCCCCCCCTCCTTTCCCCTCTATCCATAATAGCCCACAAGACCACAATGAGAAATGCCTAACATTGCAATTTGTTTAAAAAATACTATAAAGTTTCTCTCCTATAAATTCTATCGTTAGATCATTCAAAATCAAACTTCAAGCTCAGGGCGATAAGGATTGCAGATAAGAGTCCCATATGTGAAAAAAAGATTCAATGCTTCCTTATCAGGTCCATTTGTTCAGCATATTTTTCCATGCTACTCATCTGATGCACCATATTTTTGAGTTGCCCTAGAGTGGGCACCTCCCAAGCCAGCCATTTTTGCAATATACCTTTTTTTTTGCCAACAATAAGACCCTTTCTGCCCCTCAATCTTACATAATCTTGTTTTAAATGTATAGGTCTGCAATCATCAAATAAAAGAATTTTTGCTTCTAAAGCAAGCGTCGCTCCCGTTACCTCTGTTATGGATCCTTGCACTTGTCTCCAGTATTGCTGTATGAAAGAACAGCTCTAGAAGCCAGGGACCTAGTGTGCCTACCTCTCATCTACATTTCAGACAGGCACTGGAGTCAGTTAGATTATAACCATGCATTTGCTTTTGGGAACGGTACGTCCTTAGAAGAAACTTGAGTCGAGAATCAGGCAGTGGTGGCTTTCCCGTGTCGCACCTGATCAGATCTGAAAGCACACCAGTGCCCTATGGCACACTGGATGGGAAACACTGGAACACATCTTGCAAAATCTGAAGTGAATGGGGTCTAGGAGTGTGTAACGAGAGAGAGAGAATGCTGGAGCCCTATGGAGAGCTAATATAAGAGAAATCTGGGGATAAGGGAGCCATCCATAAAAGATTAGTCAAGGGACAGCAGCTTCTTTAAAGCAAAAGCAGGAACACGGCCAGAATGGTGAGATGAGTTAAACAGACAAGAGACAAATGGTAGAGCATGGAAAAAGTGGACCTCGTGGATGGTGCTGAGTTGGGACTATTTAAAGAAATCCATGATGTCAGGGTTGGATATCAGCTGGTACAAAAAGAACAAAACAAAAATACATACTGTAATTTCAGTTACTATATACACACATTCACTTTAAGAACTGCAGAGGAACAGAAGCCCTGGGCGGGCAATAGTTCATAGAACTATCTGATTTCTGTACTCATCTATGGCAGATGAAAAGTTGGGGTTACCTTTGCAGTCCCCGCTTTTTGGATGTGAAACCCACTGTGGTTTCTAATGTGTGTTCCTGTAACGTATGCCTAAAAGTATATTTCAGTAAACAAAAATGATAAAAACTTGTTTTTAAAAGAGAGTGTTATATTTCTCTTACATTCCAGAATTTTTATTTTTCCCTCAGCTTACGTCTGGGTGATGTGGGTTTTTTTTTTTTTCTTTTCAAAATAACTATTCATAATTCATGCTTTCCTTGTTTAATGGCTTGAATAATTCTTGTGCACGAAGCTGCAGAAAGATGGTAAATCTTTTACGGTGTAAGCCAATAAAAAGAACGCAAAAGATATTGATTATTTTGTACAGAATATTTAGGTTTTGTATCAGCAGGACCTGTGTGTTTATGATCATAGGGTGACCCAAGTCATTTATTTTGCCCTCCCTTGGGAAATCTACAGTGGATTATGTGGCGGTGCAGTGATTTATTATTTTTACATTATTCCTGACTCGGAAAGCATGCATGCATTTCATGTTTACCCTCAGCAACAGATCACAAGGAGTTACATCATCAATCAAGGGATTTTGGCACCAGGTTAACAGAGTTATGGTTCATGAAGGCTAATTTATACTTCTATTGCATTTATAATTTTTCTTTTTTTAAATGTTGTTCTTCTAATAGGTTCGGGCACATGCCGCTTCAGCTACTCAGACCCCAGCATCATTGTCTCCTACGCCAAGAATAATACTGTCAACTGGATCCAGCTTGAGAAAATGAGGTCTGCAATAACAGTGAGATTTTTCATGCTGCTGTCTGTTGAGTTTTTCCTCCACCTCTAACATTCATCAAGCTAATTTCTTTCTTCGTCCTTTTGTTCATATTTTGGTTAGATTATTTTGAAGAATTTTGCGTGCCATCCCTTCTAAAATGTCACTTTTGCATTCTGTTTGGTGAAGGAAAAAAAAAATCTGAATCTGCTATGTGATTAAAAATAAAAATCTCATTATGCCATGAGGGCATTAGGGCTGGTAAGAGTTCAAACCAGTCAGCAAGTATGGGGCTTTTATGGACTTGTCCAATGGCCCTTTAGCAGTGCTGTGCAGTGCCAGGATGGAGACCTGAATTTGATCTCTAAATCAGGCCTCTGCTAAATCTTCCTCAAAGCATATTCCTTTCTCGAGGCAAGCTTTAAGTTTTGGACAAAGTATGGCAAAAAAAAAAAAAAAGCTAAAAGACTACAACTAGTGAATGTGTGTACAAGTTTGAACCAATACATTATGGGCCAGATTTTCAAAGGGGTACGCGCGTAAGATATGCGCGTACCCCCCCGAAAACCTGCCCGGAGTTCCCCCTGCGCGTGCCGAGCCTATGTTGAGTAGGCTCGGCGGCGCGCATAAGTCCCGGGGCTTTCCAGGGGGGGCATGTCGGGCTACTTGTCCCGGCGGCACGTCATTTAGGGGCGGGACCACAGGCGTGGTTCCAGCCAGGAAGCGTTTTGGGGGCTTGTCCGAGGCCTCCAAAATGGCTCCTGGGCCTGGGAATCGCGCGCCGGCGGCCTGCCCAGCACGCACAAGTTACGCCTGACTTGGGCAGGCGTAGCTTGTGCAACAAAGGTAGGGGGGGTTAGGGAGGGGAAGGGAGGGGAAGGTGCGGGGGAGGTGGAAGGAAAGTTCCCTCCGAGGCTGCGCAGCTTGGCGTGCAGAGGCTGCCGATTTTGCACAGCCTTGTGCGCACCGATCCTGGATTTTAACAGATACGCACGGCTACGTGCGTATCTATTAAAATCCCGGGTACTCTGGTGCACGAACAAAAGTACGCATGTGCGCAAATTTGTAAATCTACCCCTATTTGCCCAATGATTTAACTTCCTGCATCTTCTAGAAAATGTAGTCATTCCACTGTTTGGGTGGTTTGGCCACATCCAGGGGTACTACGGGTCCGGGTCCAGTCCAGATGGGGAGAAAGAATGATCTTTCGGAGCCCTTAAGGCTGTCGATCACAATCTCAGTCACAAAATCGCACCCTAGTTCTAGGATTTTCAGAAAGTGCCAGATTGTCCAGAAAAGGAGAAAGGAAGTCAGAACCAATAAAAGGGATAGAAACCAAACTTCAGACCAGTGTTCATCTATCCAGTTTGTCCCCTGAGGCTGAAGGAAAAAAATCACCAGGAGTCCAAAAGTGGTATTCAAAAGAAAGTCTTTACTGCAACTTAAAGAAAGGTATCCAGGCCAAAATCACAAAAATAAAAATCCGCAATGACCAAATCACCAGGACAAAACAGATGGTTTCCTTGTCCACTCACTTCCTTCTCACTTCTCTCCCTGCTCTTGCACCTTCATCCATAGAATATATATCCTCACCAGTGAAGGTGGGTTAACTAGAATGAAGCTCCAGCATAAAAACTGGTCCGATGGGAAAATATCCCCAAGCACAACAGATAGAAATATTACAAAAAAAAACCAACAACCCCAAATTGGGTCAAAACTGGTAAACTGTAATCCAGCTGCAAAATCTGCAAGTCTCTTGAGTTCTTAGCTCAAAAGTCCTTCCCTCACCCACAGTTACCAGTTACCTGGGCAAAAATATTTCTGATCCTGTCCTTTGGGATACTGGGGATATGTCCTTCCCTCTGACCCTGGTTAATCAATCCAAAAAAATCTCTTGCTTGAAAACTCTTGTTTGACTGCTTGAATTGCCTTTTCAGATCCTGGGGGAATCTCCAGCTCTCCAACCAATTTGCCTTGAGATCCTGGGGGAATTTATTTAAAAAGATTTTTTTTTTATACCTGAGCTCATAACATCGCATCAGTTTACAGAATATACCATACATAATTAAAATATCTAAGTATATACAACATACCATACAACACAAGAAAGACCAAAACATACATAATCAGCCATATAATGTCATCTGCTGGGGGCAATTCATCTATCATTCGTCCTAGGGATGCTATGCTTTCAAATGCAACTTCTTCGATGTATAACCAGGGTTTTTACACCTTTTTTGAACAGTTTTGAATCACTCCGCATTCTAAGCTGCTCTGGCAGGGTATTCCATAGGGCAGGACCGGCTATGGAGAATGCTCTCTCTCTCTCTTACCTCACCAATATGTGCCAGACAATATGTGCCAAACCACCAAGAGCCCTTTATTTTGTGATCTTAATGTACGCGTAGGAGCATAACTACGTAACATGGTGCCCTCCCATAGGATATTTGTAGCATGAATCAATTTATATATTAGAATTTAACGTTTTATACTTGATTCTAGCTCTAATCGGCAGCCAATGAAAGGTGGCAAGAGCCGGGGTAATATGGTTATATTTTATATTACCAGAAAGAAGTCTCGCTGCCGAGTTCTGTGGCAATTGGAGAGGATGCAGGGTGGAACTAGGCAGACCTAATAATAAGAAGTTGCAGTAAGCAGTTCCTGCAAAGATCAGTGTTTGTAGAACCGTTCTGAAGTCTTATAAGGATAGAATTGGTTTTAAATGTTTTAATATACGAAGTTTCAAGTATCTGGTATGAATTATGTTTTTGATGTGAGTTTTCATGGATAGATTAGACTCAAGAATAACTCCCAGGTCACAAACTGTTTTTGTGATTGGGAATGGTGGTGTTTACCTAAAACAATTTTATATTCTCAGGTGTGTTCTTAGTCCGAGATAAGAATGCAATCTCTGGTTTTTGAAACGTTTAGCGATAAATGATTATGAAGCATCCATTTATCAATGGTGGCTAAATACATTTTTAGATAGTCCAATGTATTTTCTATGGACTCCTTTATGGGTATAAAAAACTAGATGATATCAGCGTGAATGAAAAAAACTAAGTCCTAAGCCCACCAACAATTTGCAGAGTGGAATCAAGTAAAGATTAAACAGTATTGCTGAAAGGGCTGATCCCTGCAGGAGGCTAATCTTAGGGCTGGATTTTAAGAATTACGCGCGGGAGTAGATTTGTGAGCGCAACCCGGCATGCACAAATCTACGCCCAATTTTATAACATGCGTGCGCAGCCGTGCGCATGATATAAAATCCAGGGTTGGCGCACGCAAGCGGGTGCACACTTGTGCACCTTGCACGCGCCAAGCCCTAGGGGAGCCCCGAAGGCTTTTCCCGTTCCCTCCGAGGCCGCTCTGAAATCGGAGCGGCCTCTGAGGGAACTTTCCTTCCACCCTCCACCTTTCCCTCCCTTCCCCTATCTAACCCGCCCCCCATCCCCACCTTTATCTTTTTTTATTTACGCCTGCCTCTGGGTATGTGTAGGTTGAACGCACCAGCCAAGTGCCGGTGCATGATCCCCCAGCACAATCACTGTGCTTGAGGCCTTGGTCCTGCCCCTGCCCCACCCCCGGACCATCCCGCCCCGCCCACTCCCCACCCCTTTTTTCAAACCCCGGGACATATGCGCATCCCGGGGCTTGCGCGCGTCACCAGGCCTATGCAAAATAGGCTCGGTGCGCAGAAGCAGGTTTTAAAGAATTACGCGCATAACCCTTTTAAAATCTGCCCTTTAATGTTTTTCCACACAGAGAAATTTCCTTTGACACAAATTTGAAATGATCTTTCACTCAGATATGAACTGAACCAATTAAGGATGGTTCCTGAGATACTAAATTCTTTCAAAAGACCAATCAATATGCTGTGCTGAATGGTATCGAAGGTGGTGGAGACATCAAGTAAGATCAAAAGATAGTCTTGTCCGCCATCAAAACCATGCCAGATTGTATCCAATGTAGATAAAAGGAGTGTTTCAGTGCTACTATTCTTTCTAAAACCATATTGATTTGGGAACAATATGTTGGCATCTTCTAAATAATCTGTCAGTTGACAGAGAACAAACGATTCGATGAGTTTTGAAAGGCATGATAAATTAGAGATTGGTCAATAACCGGTTAGCATGCTAGGATCCAACTTCTGATTTTTTAGAATGGGTCTGACAATCGCTTTCTTAACATCCCGAGAGAAAATTCCCTCTGACAATGATAGATTTACCAGCTTGGATTGAAAGGGAGAAATGTCTTCCCCCAACTAATTTTAGTGAACCAGTGGCAATTGGGTTAAGCATACAAACGGCTGGATTGAGCTTAGAGATGACCTGTTGAACCTCGCTAGCCGAGATGTCAGTAAAATTTCCCAAACAGTTAGTGTGGATCACACAAAAAGGCACGCAGCACAGTAGAGGGTGTGAAACCAATCACTGATGCTGTTCCATGTAGAATAAGGTGACAAAACTTCAAAACAACAGCTTTATTTGAACAGCTTCAGAAAAGTGTACAAGTACAGTCCCCCAACACGGCCGTGTTTCGCCGTAAGGGCTACATCGGGAGGGACTCCAAGGAGCGGTTTCCAAATGATTATCTAAACAAAAATGTAAAATCTAAATAAAAACAGTAGCAAGTATAACGGCTAGCAAAAGACAACAAAAGAATAAACAAAAGGAAGTACATACCCAAAAGAGTAAATGCTGAATGTCTAAATATGTAAATTTTTATATTTTTAAGTAGGAGGAATCCTGCAAAAGATTAATAAGAGAATAGTAAAAAAAAAAAAAAAAAAACGGAGAGTGAAATCTGTATTGAATACAAAGATGCTACAATAATGGAGCAAAGCACTGACATACCACATATAAATTCACATATCCAATAAAGAACTGCAAAACATAAAGAGAAGAAATATATTAAATAACATATTAAATAACACATTTTCTCAACATGTTTCAACTACATTTAGGTTGAATAGGGAATCTGAAATAGGGGGAAAATGTTTAATGAGGTTTTCTAGTTTCTCCATGAATCTCTAAACCTCACTTGCTTTGAGATCCTGAAGGAATTGCTAGCCCTCCAACTCCTTCTCCAATCTCTCTCTCCAACCCACTAAATCACCGAGCATGCTCCAAGGGACTTTATTCTCCACTGAAGCCTTCCCCCAAAAAAGGTGGGGTTATAGCAATGGGAGGAATCCCAAATACCAAAACTCCTCCGACTGTCCCTAAAAAGAAAATACATGGGGATAATGATAAGTGACTGGCAAAGCCCTGTCATAAAATGATAAAATTTCACAGGAATATCTGTGCAAGCAAAACATTTTACAAAAAGCACTGCAGAAGTTTCACTCAGTTCTTTAATTTTGCACTTTTAGTGCAGAAATATCCCATTGCTTTTTGCAGATACTTTTGCTGGCATATTTTTTTGTCTGCAAAATTTGTTTCCTTTCCTGAAGCTGCAGGAAATTAAATTGGTTTAGGAAAAAGTGCACCCTTTCAAAATATTGCAAGCACACTATTGTGAGAAATACAGTTAATTACTTCATATAATTATATTCTGTCATTTATTAAATCTTAAGGTTTGTCACAGAACTGTTGATTATTGCAGAAAATCGCATGACTGAAAACATTGTGATCTATTCCAAGTAGGCAATAGTTTATGTCGTAAGCAATGGTCATTATGATAATGGCATCAGACCTCTTTTTCTATGTGCAAGGTGGGGATAATTGTTTCAGCGTAACAGTGAAAGAAGACAACAGTTTGCACTGGCTCATCTGTGATCCAGCTGAAGCCTAATTCTGCTTAACACCTTTTTCAACAGGGCTCCTTCTAATGTCAGTACCATTATCCACATCATTTACCTTCCCAACGATGCCAAAGCTGAGAATGTTAGGCTTCGATGGAAACAAGAGTCTGTGCATGCTGGAGAGTTGTATGAGGCCTGCTGGGCATTGGACAACATCCTGATTATTAATGCTGCTCACAGGCAGATTTTATTAGAAGATAACTTAGATCCTGTGGACACTGGCAACTGGCTTTTCTTTCCTGGAGCCACTGTAAAGGTTTGTTCAATGTATTTACTTTCCTTCTTTACAACAAGCTTTATCTAATGTAAATGGAGGTTATTTCCTCCAATGTGTAAAGTACATGGGATGGCCTACAAGCCCAGGGGAAAGCATTGTGTTGACCCAGACAAATCAGTCAGATTTAGGAACAACCTTAGATTTCTCTGTCCAGCTAAGGGTAACTCCCTCTTTGACTGTTCCAGAATGCAGGAGCCACATAAAGCTCCCAGGGTCACTCTATCATCCCGGACTCCTGACTCTTCTCTCCATGCTCTGCAACAGTCAGCCACTGGGGTGCCGAGGTTCAAGTGGCAAGGAGGAGGACAAGCCTCTGAGGCCCTAGGCTCTTGTGAGTGGGAACCCTATAACAGTCTTTTGCTTCTCTCAGTCAATTCTCCAATAGTTATCACTCACATAGGTCTCAGCAGGTCAAGTCTCAATTTGATAAAACAGGCAGAGACTTGGAATGGTGTGCATCTAAATTCCAAGCCAAAAGAGCAAGAATAGTTAGGATACATAGCAGAATGAAAACTGCAAGTGCCACAAACTCTTTCTCCATCTTCAACTTTCCCCTTGATAGAAAAATAGGAAATCTCCTCTCCAAAGTAGTTAAGGAGGTGGCAGTAGGAAAAAACACTCCCTTCTTTCCAAGATAAAACTTCACAAAAACTGTTCTTACTTCTAGCAACATTCCAATGTTGACTGGATGCAGGGCAAAGCAGCTCACTGCCTCGATCCTCTCAGGAAGGGATGTTGCCACCTCTGAGCTGGGAGCAAGTCAGAAAAACATCCAACTCTCTTAAAAGACAAAAGATTCCCTCTGCCGTTCTCTTATCACCAAGGTAGCACCTTCCTGGTCTGTGAAGGCTCATGCAAGGCGTTCTATCCTTGTCTTCCCAATTATGCAGGCTGTGGGGTGTACTGGGATCCACCAGCAACACTACTTCTACTCCCAGAAGAAATCTACAACCACAACTGCTCATGCTCAGCACCCTGGGAAGGACAAAAACCTTAGGGATGGTCTCCAAAGTTAACAGAGATTTCCCCTAGCGTTACCCATAGGAAATTTAGTAAGGGAAACAAAGTACTCCTTACATCTTCCTCCACCAAAAAGGGAAAAAATATGAAGTCAGGACACTGCCTCAGATACTTTTCTACCTCGCCTACCTTCTATAGGCACATTCACAAGAGCACATAAACATATCCCATTGGAACAAGTGCAGATGTAATTTCAAAGTTGGTCACTTGACGAGCTCAAACCCAAACAAAGGATGTGAACCTGCAAACCTCTGACAACTGATCAGACACATTATAACAGACATCACAAGTCACAGTCACATAAACAATGCATTAACATCACCACAAACTGGCTCCCCAAGTAGGAGAACAATAATCATGTACCTTTACATTTTGTAATATAACTTTATCATATCTGGGGAAAACATCTTGGGCCCCTTCTGCTAGGTGAAACCCACTCATGGGAAAACAGTACCGGTACAGAAGTTTACTGTTCCCATCAGCATGGTCACCCATGTCAGCCCTTCCTCCAGGGAACAACAAACAGGGTCATCTGAACCCTTTCCACCATCTAACTCATTCATGGGAACACTACCAGTTGAAAGGTAATGGTCCCACAAGCAGAGTCACCCATTCCAGTCTCGGCAGGAAACAGCAGAAAATACATCACAAAACCCGTGGTGCATTACAAAAACCGTGGTGCATACATCACTAATCATACACCTCCAAAGGTGAGATACTGAAAAGTATAGTCTCTTCAACCAGGCCCCTAAGGCTCCCTGGGCTTGGAAGAACAATGGCCACATTAAAGAGAAAAGGACTGATACAGCTTCACACCAACAATCCTGAAAAATAAAGAAAAATTAAAGCACATCTGTTAGAGAATCCAACTGCAGGGGAAACCCATCTGAAAAGAATCAATTGTTCATAAAAGACATTGATGATAAAAGACAACAAAGAACAGCATATATTTTTAAAGTATTTTTATAGAATTGTTTTTCATTTAATCCCAATAATAACCAATAACACTTGTGGCCCAACAGCAAACTACAATCCCACCTGCACATGGGAAACAGGTAAAGGGGACCACCATTTGATAGTAGATTCATAGCCAATCCATCTAGCTTCTTGACCTCTTCCTGGCCAGGTGCTAGTTGATTGCAGATTTGACTCATGGAGGGCACCTGGAACACATAAAAGAAACCCTCCCACAACAAGTAAACTTTGGCAAAACCTTCACTAGCCATTATCTATCAAATTCAACAATTCAAAATCAACAGCAAGGAGGAACACTATAGAGAACGGAGTTCTCTACCACCAGAACTCCGTTCAGAACATTGCCCAATCAACTTTAAAAAGAGACTAAAAACCTGGCTATTTGAGCAAGCATTCCAATTATGATAACATACCTCAACACCATCACACAAGCCATCATTCTAAATCAAGACTATCCAATCATGCTACCCTTACAATTTGGTAACCCTTCTCTACATCAGCCTACCCAAAGTTTTAAGTCTCTCTTATTAAATATATGCGCCTAATAATATAATCATGTGTTACGCCCCCTTTTATGTTCCAAGTTTTCCCCATGTATTCTGATCCAAGTTTTATGCCCTGTTCTATGTAATTTGCATTCTCACATGCCTGTTCTCAATTACAATGTAAACCGAGACGATATGTAAAATTTTGCATGAATCCCGGTATAAAAAAATGTTAAATAAATAATGGAATTACAGTAGCAATTCAGTCTCCACCTTCCTCCTCATCATTCCCTGGTGGCAAGGGCTCTTAGTGCTCAGGATGGGGTTTCTTCTGTTAGGTAACAAGTACTCAGTTTGGTACTTGTCCATAATGCCATCCCACCTAAAGTACATAAGAAGAACATAAGAACATGCCATACTGGGTCAGACCAAGGGTCCATCAAGCCCAGCATCCTGTTTCCAACAGTGGCCAATCCAGGCCATAAGAACCTGGCAAGTACCCAAAAACTAAGTCTATTCCATGTAACCATTGCTAATGGCAGTGGCTATTCTCTAAGTGAACTTAATAGCAGGTAATGGACTTCTCCTCCAAGAACTTATCCAATCCTTTTTTAAACAAAGCTATATTAACTGCACTAACCACATCCTCTGGCAACAAATTCCAGAGTTTAATTGTGCGTTGAGTAAAAAAGAACTTTCTCCGATTAGTTTTAAATGTGCCCCATGCTAACTTCATGGAGTGCCCCCTAGTCTTTCTACTATCCGAAAGAGTAAATAACCGATTCACATCTACCCGTTCTAGACCTCTCATGATTTTAAACACCTCTATCATATCCCCCCGGGATACATGGTGGCATGTTTGTAAATATTATACCCAACTTTCATTTCATTTACCCTTTTTACCATTTCCTTAGGATAGTCTGGATGGTTCATCATAAAATCATAGTCAGTTTTGTCCTTAATGACACATTTGTTGGCATACTCCCATATCCATTCTTCTCTGTGACGCTCTACATAGTTCATTACATGCACTCGTACATAAGGGTAATGCAGGCCAAACATGGCCCTCACTTTCTTCCAAACTAATCGTTCGGCCTGGGATGCCCTCTTTATGGTCAGTCCATGTTCTCTGGCAATGGAGAGCTCCATGACTTCAGTGTCCACTTACCCTGCAAGCCCATCGCTGAAGAAAGAAAGTTCACCATTACGCAAGGTGAATTGCTCACCTGGCCCACTCTAGGAAGAAACCAGGGATGCCATACCACCAGGGGACCCTCCTGAGGATACCCCCTGAGCTAGACAACCAGGGTAGAGTGGTTCAGACACTGTTCAGGAGAATGCGAGCGTTGTCGCTGGGCCTTTTACCAGTACGTAGATTTGCGGGGTCACTGTTGCAAAATGACAGTGAGCACTGGTAGTGCTCATGGCCACATTCCACTCTTGTGAATCATAATTTCTGCTAATCATTGTTTGCCTGCCCTGCTGTGACAAATGGGAATCTGACGACCTCTAATCAGATGAACAACTTCCCCTCTCTTCCTGTCAGTAGGTGGGGTAATTGATAGCCTCCGGGTCCCAACTCACAGCCATTGTAGAGAAAATTTAGTAAGTAAAACTAAGTATTCCTCACATGTGGAAGACACAGCTTAGTTTAATTTAGCTTAGTTTAGTTTATTAAATTTCATTATATCGCCTTTCATATAATATGTCAAGGTGATTTATAGTAAAATATCAAAACATTAAAATACATCTATATCAAATCCTTAAAACATAGCATCAAAGACAAAAACATGCCAATGCTAAAAACATAAACTTTAAGACATATAAAAGCACTATAAATACTCATCCTATGATGTCAAAATATAAAAGTACCATAAATATTCATTGTATAACATAAAAACATTAAATACTATTAAAAGGCAATTGATATATAAGACTATAATCCTCAACTATCCAAAAATACTGTCCTGTAGAAGTAAAAGCTACCTAGCTTTCAGAATTAAAAGTCTGATTGAATAACAGTGCCAACAGGGAGGTGGGAACAAGCTATATCACTCTGCAGTCAACCTAATGGTGCTTATACTATCCTGCACATTTCAGCTGGCATGCCACGCCTCCTGCCTGTACTATGATGCTACATTGCAATTGAGCACTTTCAAGGTCTGAAGTTCAACTCTGCATATCTCATACATTATAAATGCAGCACAGCTGGTCAGCTGGTCAGGTGGGAAAAGTAGAATCCTAGGGCACAGCTTGGAGGTAGCTGAATTGCATCAGGGGAACATTCACCTGCCAACCCCATCCCTGGAACTAAAAGAATTAAAGAAGTGAGAGCACACTTATCCTGGGATGTGGGGGTCTCCCCTACTTTAGAGGCCAAAGCAATTTAGGGCATACCCCCCAACACTGGCACATCAATGTTTCACAAGTAGATGTTGGAAGTTTTCTGGCAGTGAACAAAGAACATTGCTAATCTCTGTCTTCTTAAACATAAGAAAGCAGGCAGTGCCTGTAGCTTCTAAAAAGCTGGATGGAAACCAAGAACCAGAAATTGTATATTGCACCCATGTCTTTGAACCATCACGTTCACAATCCTGAAAGTTGGTTATTCGCTTGGTGGATTGGTTCTATCCTGACTGGGGCCCTTATATATGGAGATGTAAGGGATTTATAAGTATAAACTGTAGCTAGTCTGCTGACACCCTTCCCCACCTTGGGTCTTGAGCAGAGAATGTGGCAGAAACTTACTATTTATGTTACCTTTATATGTGACCCGAATAGCTCATGTAAGCAGTTTATTAGAAGGCATTTAGACTTACTATCAGGAATAATATTAACAACTTAGCACTCATACACAATAAACTTATACTACAATCCCTAACACAGAATATGCTTATAGTAATTAGAGTTTAGCAGATTAGAGAGAAACCCAAAGAAATACACCTCATAATAGCCTGGTCTTGCTTGAAATGTTACTAAGAAACTCAGCTAGATACTCCAGAACCAGACTCAGGAGATTACCCCAGTCTCGCCACTGAATACTGTCTCTGTTGCTGAGCTGAGAGAAGCTGAAGCTCATGAAAGCTGGCTCTGTCGCTGGAAGACATGTTGGCATCTCAGCTCACCCACTGAGCTGAGAAGACTTGTCTAATCCCTTTAGAGGAAAAAGACAAGTTTGACTCTGACTGTGAGGTAGTAGGCAGGAGACTTCTCTGGATCTCATCCGACTGCTGGGTTGTAGGGAGGGGCAGAGAGTAGTGACTTGGTGTCATCTACTTAATGGTGTGAATGGATCTTGATAGCTGATCCCCTCTCCCCTCTCCCAAGCCATTTTTAATAGCAAGAATATGCATATTCAGTAGCTGATGCATATTAAAGCTGAGACCCAAATAGAGATCTGATTGAGTTTTTTTTCTTCACTTCAAACTGCTTGACACCCCCCTTCCCCCCCTCCACACACACACACACACAGAGGGTCATCTGTCAGCCACATGACGGAGATCTGACCAGAAAGCTGACCTGTCTGATAAGGCCCCCTGTACAGATTGGAGGGTCCAATTGCCATGCAAAATTGAGCTCTGCTGAAGGCCTCAGGTATGACACCCCCCCTCCCCCCCAAACACACACACGCAGGGCTTGCATTGACTTAAATTCCCTCTGTTTGCTGAGAGAAGATTTCATTCTTTAAGAGAGGCCCGGGTAAATAGTGTATACTGGCAGATCAGATAATTCAGTCGTGTATTGCAGCCTGTCAGTAGTTCATCATCTCTCTATCTCTCTGCTCAGAAATACAGGTCAAGTGTCCATTTTGTGAAGTCAGAATCCATTTTCCTGCATGCACAGTAGTGCATTTTAGAGTTTCTCCCTACAGGTAATAACCACAAAGACAGCAATGCAAAGGATCTAATGGTAGAAAATGAAGTAGTTCAAAAAGTGAAAGTTGTCATGGGTACCAACAACATAGGAGGGCACAAGTGGGAGGTTCTGGAAGCCAAATTTAGGCTTTAAGGTACAATATTGAAATCCATAATCTCTACGTTTGTATTCCCAGAAATGCTCCTCATTCTGTGTGCAGGACCCTAGAGATATATTGAGCTCTGGAGTCTTAATGCATGAATGATATGATGCTGGAGAGAAGAAGGCTTTAGATTTGTTAGGAACTAGGGAACATTTTGGGGCAGACAGAACCTATTCCAATAAAATGAGCTCTACCTTAACCAGGATGGAACCCAGCTACTGGCACTACTAACATTTAAAAAAGGAGATAGAGTAGCTTTTAAACTAGATCATGGGGAAATGATGACAGTCACTCAGGAGCACATGGTTCAGAGTGAGGTATCTTCAAAGAATACTGGCATAATAGGTACATTAGGATATCCTGATAGAGCGGTTGTGGTAAAGATTGAAATAACCCAAGTGGAATTAAATAAAAAGCAGACAAATATGAAGGATTCCAAATTAGCTGTATCATTTGCTAATAAGCAGGTTTTGAATACAAATATAGACAATTTAGGGTATGCCTTTATTTGTATTTTTATATGAATGCCAGAAGTCTAAAAAATAAGATTCTAGAATTAGAAAGTATGGCACTAAATTAAAAAAAATATATATAATAAGCATCTGAGAGTCCTGGTAGAAGGATGATAACCAATGGAACACTTTGATGTCAAGGTGCAGATTAAATTGCCATGACAGGGCAGATCAAATTGGTGGAAAGGTGGCACTATTTGTTAAGAATAGAAGGATCAAACAGGATAAAAGTCCCTCAGAAAAGAAAATGTACAGAGTAATCTTTATGAATAGGAATTCCATGTGTGATGGGGAAGGGTATAGCATTGGATGTATACTACCATCTACCTGGCCAGGATGAAGAATAATATAGCGAAATGTTAACAGAAATCAGAAAGGAAAATCAAATGGGCGAACACAATAATAATCGGAGATTTCAATTTTCCCAGTATTGATTGGGTAAATGTTTCATCAGGACATGCTAGAGAGGTACAGTTTCTAGATGCCATAAATGACTCTTTCATGGAGCGATTGGTCTTGTAACCAATAAGAAGGGAAGGTATTTTAGATCTAGCCCTCAGTGGAATGTGGGACCTGGTGTAGAAGGTGTGGCGGCCACTTAAAATAGTGATCATAGAAACATGATGGCAGAAAAAGACTGTATGGCCCATCCAGTCTGCCCAATTAATTTAGCATTACTTCCTTAGAGATCCCCTGCATTTATCCCCTGCTTTCTTGAATTCAGATACTGTTTTTGTCTCTATCACCTACCCTGGGAGGCTGTTCCATGCATCCACCACCCTCTCAGTAAAGAAATGTTTCCTAAGATTACTCCTGGGTCTACCACCCTTATCCCATGACCCCTCATTTTAGAATCTCCTTTCCACTGAAGAGGCGTGCCTCCTGTATATGGAATCCTTTGAGATATTTAAATGCCTCTATCATATCTCCCATCTCCCCATATTGTATGTTCTCTATCATATCTCCATCCTCTCATATCTTATGTTCTTATAACATGAATCATATAAAGTTACCGAAACTGACATAAGACTTCCAGTTTTCAATAGATTATGAATTTTTAACAACATATGACCCCATGCTGCAATACATACTTGCCAGCAGGAATGCTGAGAACAGCCTTATCAGTAATCAATCAGCAAAATCAGTGTATTGATTTCATTTTAGGACACCTTAGGTGGGATACTTGTACAGTCATTAGTATGAAGGGAATCATGCTAATAATGTCATTTTCTTTCTTTGCAAATACTGTTGAATTTTCTGTTATTCTGGTGACATATGGTAACTGCGAGTTTTCAACAAAGAGTAATTAGATGTCCACAGCTCTGTAGTAAATTCTGTTACAAGCGTGCCTATTTACATTATGCATCAAGCACATTACAGAATTAATGTTCACATATTGTGCGAGAGATAAATTTTGTATTTTAATATTCATTCATAAAATGTTGTCAGTCTGCAGCCAAGGATCTTCTGTGAAATTAGTTATGATTTTAGCGAGTATAGAAATGCATTTGAAAGCACCCTTTATTGTTAATACTGTAAGCTGTTATCATTTGGCCACTCCTGCACATGCATGCCATGCTAACAGAAAAGCTTTTGAGATATAATTGATCCCCGTGCCTGCCTAGCTAATAGGTTTTAATGGACCTGTTCCCCAGAAACTTGTCCAAGACCTTTTTTTTAAACCTAGCTGTAAGAACATAAGAAATTGTCATGCTGGGTCAGACCAAGTGTCCATCAAGCCCAGCATCCTGTTTCCAACAGAGGCCAAACCAGGTCACAAGAACCTGGCAAGTGCCCAAGAACCTGGCAGGTATTAACTTTCAACAACAGAGTAATGTGCGGCAAATTAATTATACTGGACAATATCACTTTAGCAGGAACAATTTTTAATTCTATATTGTGCACACAGCAACTGTGCACAAAGGTTCAATATTAAAGTCAAATGTTGATTAAAAAAGGCCCCAACACAGCCGTGTTTCACGTCAAGCTGCGTCAGGGGGACAAATTCCAAAGATTCTGAAAACAAAAGTACATTCAGTTATTGTGCAGTGTGGCGGACACAAGAAGCACTTAATATATTAAAACCTAAAATAGAGGATCCGGGGAAGCACTGTTGTGGTAGTCGTATGTAGAACAACAAAGCAGGAGGACTCAAGAACCAAGTGGAGACGGTCTGACTCAGAAATTAAATAAACAAGGCACCGGTTTAACTGCTTCGACTCCTTCCTTTGTGTCCCCCCCTTTGCCCCCCCCCTTTGCCCCTCCACCTCTTCCTTCCCCTCCCCTTTCCTTCCCTTCCCCTTTTTTTCCCTCCCTTCCCCTTCCCCCCCCCCCTTCCCCCTTCCCTCATGGTCATTACATTCACATCACAATTTCTGGTTCCTCCTGGGTCCCCCAGGCCCTGTTCCTTTCAATTTTAATTTAATTTCTGAGTCAGACCGTCTCCACTTGGTTCTTGAGTCCTCCTGCTTTGTTGTTCTACATACGACTACCACAACAGTGCTTCCCCGGATCCTCTATTTTATGTTTTAATATATTAAGTGCTTCTTGTGTCTGCCACACTGCACAATAACTGAATGTACTTTTGTTTTCAGAATCTTTGGAATTTGTCCCCCTGACGCAGCCTGAAGCGAAACATGGCCGTGTTGGGGCCTTTTTTAATCAACATTTGACTTTAATATTGAACCTTTGTGCACAGTTGCTGTGTGCACAATATAGAATTAAAAATTGTTCCTGCTAAAGTGATATTGTCCAGTATAATTAATTTGCTGCACATTACTCTGTTGTTGTTCATCTAAATGTGTGTGCCCTTTACTCCGCTTTCCTTGTATGCTTGTGCCCAAGTATTAGCTTTCACCATACCCTTCATAACAAATTTCACACCCTAATTGTGTATTGATTGAATAAATGCTTTCCTAAAATGTATTTTAAATCTGCTACCAGTTAGCTTCATTGCATGTCCTCTAGTCCTAGTAGTATTTGAAAGAGTAGATAATGATTCCCTATTAACCAGTTCCACACCACTGATGATTTTATAAACCTCTATTATTTCCACTGTTAATTGAGTCTTCTCCAAGATGAAGAGTCGTAACCTGTTTAGCCTTTCATCACAAGGAAGCTGTTCCATCCCCTTTATCATTTTTGTTGCTCTTCTCTGTAGAAAGGTACAGAAACACAGTGCAACACACCACTGTTGTCAACAAGTTGGGTTCAGTAGAGTGTGCACCAGCCCAACCTTCATAATCGGTGTACATCTGGGAACAGCGTCAGCTGCTGGAATAATTAATCTCATTTCTGCTTCCCATTTGTTTGCAGTTCACTAGCCAAGAGTAGCAAGTTTTGCTTGCATTGACTTTATCTTATCTTGATAAACTAGGCCATTTATTAGGTTCTAATTTGTATAGAACATGTAATTCAGATCAAACCATCCTTTCTGGGGTTTGCCTTGTTATTAGGCTCTATGTCCTGGTCATTAACTATTCCGAGAGCTCTGTCACAATTCACAGTCAATGCCATTTTAAAAGCAAAACTTTGTATATTAAAAAATGGACTTATCCTATTCCTCCTTCTAGAAAGTTGTGATATATACAAATGCTTGCCTGGATTTTATTGGAAAAATTGGATGCAAACAAATACTCAGAAGTAGCTCTCTAATATTTGACAGCATGGGAAAGATTTAGTGATCTTGTACCCAATGGATGTAAATCTGGTTTGGCATGAGGGGATGTAATATTCTGGTACCAGTACACGGTGTTGTGCTGGTACCAGTTGGGGCTCGCAGCGGAGCCCCAATGGGAGCTCCGCTGCGAGGCCTGCAGGGATGAGGATGCTGAGGAAGGCCATGGTGAGCAACGGGGACGCTGGGGGTTAGCAGCAGCAGCCAGGCCTGCGCTTGTGGAGGGCAGCGCGAGGTGAGCAGGCCCGGTCGTGGCACGCACGCGGCCGGGACGCACAACACACGGTCTTTGTAAGTATGAGGAATGAAAGGTTGTCTTGTCTTGGCTTGTTTTGTGTCATAGAAACATAGAAATATGATGGTAGAAAAATACACTATGGCCCATCTAGTCTGCTCATCCATCCTATTAACTTAGTATTATAATTCTCATCACTTCTTTAGAGATCCCTTGTATTTATTCCATGCTATCTTGAATTCAGATACTGTTTTTGTCTCCACCACTTTCACTGGGAGGCTGTTCACGCATCTACCACCTCTCTGTAAAGAAATATTTCCTAAAATTACTTCTGAGTCTATTCCTTTTCAACCTCATCTCATGACCCCTCTTTCTAGATTCTTCTTTCCATTGAAAAAGTCTCACCTTCTGTTCATGGAAACCTTTGAGATATTTGAATGTCTATCATATCTCCCCTATCTCACCTTTCCTCTCGGGGTATACATGTTTAGATCTTTAAGTCTAATCCCATGTGCTTTAGAACAAAGATCACTGACAATTTTAGTAGCCACCCTCTTGACAGACTTCATCCTGTTTATATCCTTTTGAAGGTGCAGTCTCCAGAGTTGTACACAGTATTCCAAGTGAGGAATTATAGAGAGGCAATATCACCTCCTTTTTTCTGCTTACCATTCCTCTCCCTATGCAGCCAAGCAACTTTCTGGTTTTACCGTCACTTTAGCCACCTATTTGGCCACCTTACGTTCATAAGATACAATTACTTCCATATCCCGCTCTTCCTTTGTGCTTAGAAGAATTTCAATTCACGATACTGTACCTTTCCCTTGGGTTTTTTCATCCTAAATACATTACTTTGCATTTTTTAGCATTAAATCTTAGCTGCCAGATCTTAGATCATTCCTCAAGTTTTGCTAGATCCCTCCTCAGGTTTTCTACTCCTTCTTGGTTGTCAATTCTGTTACAGATTTTGGTATCAACAGCAAAAGACAAACCTTTCCAGACAACCCTTCCATTATGTTGCTCACAAAATTGCGATGGAGAAGGTACAGAGAAGGGCTACCAAAATGATAAGGGGAATGGAACAACTCCCCTATGAGGAAAGACTAAAGAGGTTAGGACTTTTCAGCTTGGAGAAGAGACGACTGAGGGGGGATATGATAGAGGTGTTTAAAATCATGAGAGGTCTAGAACGGGTAGATGTGAATCGGTTATTTACTCTTTCGGATAGTAGAAGGACTAGGGGACACTCCATGAAGTTAGCATGGGGCACATTTAAAACTAATCGGAGAAAGTTCTTTTTTACTCAACGCACAATTAAACTCTGGAATTTGTTGCCAGAGAATGTGGTTCGTGCAGTTAGTATAGCTGTGTTTAAAAAAGGATTGGATAAGTTCTTGGAGGAGAAGTCCATTACCTGCTATTAAGTTCACTTAGAGAATAGCCACTGCCATTAGCAATGGTTACATGGAATAGACTTAGTTTTTGGGTACTTGCCAGGTTCTTATGGCCTGGATTGGCCACTGTTGGAAACAGGATGCTGGGCTTGATGGACCCTTGGTCTGACCCAGTATGGCATTTTTCTTAAAATGTTGAAAAGAACTGGTCCAAGGACCAATCCCTGAGGTACACCACTAGTAACACCCCTTCCTCAGAGAAAACGTCATTTACCACTACTCTTTGTTGCCTCCTACTCAGCCAGTTTCTAACCCAGTCAGTCACTCTAGGATCCATACCAAGGGTGCACAATTTATACGTCTTCTGTGCAGAACAATGTCAAAGGCCTTGCTGAAATCCAAGTACACTGGGATAGATTTTAAAAAAAGCACGTTCGCGTACTTTTGTTTGCGCACCAGGCGCAAACAAAAGTACGCTGGATTTTATAAGATACGCGCGTAGCCGCGTGTATCTTATAAAATCCTGGATCAGCGCGCACAAGGCTGCCGATTTTGGGCAGCTGGCGTGCGCCGAGCCGCGCAGCCTGTCTCCATTCCCTCCGAGGCCGCTCCGAAATCAGAGCGGCCTCAGAGGGAACTCTCTTTCGCCCTCCCCTCACCTTCCCCTCCCTTCCTCTACCTAACCCACCCACCCCCCCGGCCCTATCTAAACCCCCCCCTTACCTTTGTCTGTGCATTTACTCTTTAGAAAACCATAATTTACATTTCTAACAAAAAGATTAGTTGCCCTTATATCTTCTTTTCATTTTGATAACTGCCCTTCTATTTCCCCTAGATTTTCCCATCCTTGAGGTACTCCCCCATTTTGAGAAAGTTAGTTTTCCTGAAGTCTAGGACCCTCACCTTAGAATGAATCTTCATCTCTTGCATCCTAATATTGAACCACACCATCCAGTGGTCACTAGTTCCCAGATGATCATCCACTGCAACATCAGAAATACTATCCCGTTCGAAAGCACCAGGTCCAGGTAAGCCCCCTCCCATGTGGATTCTGTTACCAGTTGAAAGAGCAGTTCTCCTTAGAGAATCCTTGATCTCTGTGCTTCTAGAAGATACTGCGTTTTGGGATGTCCCAGTCAACATCTGGAAGATTAGAAATCCCTAGCAGCAGCTCCTACCCTTTCACAGCAATCCTGTGAATATCATCCATTAAATCTCTTTCCATTTCTTCTGTCTGTGATGTAGGTCTGTATATTACATCAGTATAAATAGATGTTCCAGTACCTCTTTCCAGATTAACCCACAGTGCCTCCTCCTTACCTCAAAAGCCCAGCAGTACTGTTGCTTGAATACTGTTCTTTATATATAGTACCACGCCTCCCCCTTTCCTTCTTACCCAGTCCTTGTGGAATAGATTGTAGCTGGATATAACTACATCCCAGTCATAGTTTTCTGTGTACAGTTACTATATCTAAATCAGCTTCTTCCATGATTGCCTCTAGATTTGGAACTTTATTCCCCATACTATGAGCATTAGTGTCCATAGCTTTCCAAATACTGCTTCCCCATGCCCTCTTGAATTACATTACTGTTCTTGTCTTCACTACCTCTTCCGGGAGGGCATTCCATTCATCCCTCATCCTTTCCATGAAAAAATATTTCCTGACCCTTTCTTTGTCTGTGTATTGCTTCCTTCCTCTTGTCTTAATGTGTGTTCTTTTTCTATGTGTACACTTCCGTGTACTAAAAGAATTCAGATTTAAGCAATTAGGCATCTCCCATTTTATTTCTGTTTGCATGGGTATAATAGGTATACAGCATGTAAGACAACATGCAGATTCCATGATATGTGACCGAGTATATTCTCATGGTCAGATGTATTGAGGATTTTTCAAAGGGCATTTTAATGGAAGGAATTTCTTGGTAAATAAAGCATATGGAATGTGTGAATTGCAAACAAAAATATACCATACTGATGTATCTTTAATGCACATGTTCCCTCCTCCCTTCTTTGTTTGAAATATTTCCAAGTCAATTTTATGAATATGAATGTCTTCTGCCTGCCGTGCCAGATGCCTTTTTTCATCCAAATCCATTCTCTTTTGGAAGTCCTTGCCTCATTGCATGCAGCTGAGAAGCATGCCTGCACATGCACTGCACATGCCTCCACATGCACTCTTTCAGATAATACAAGGGCTAGGGGGCACTCCATGAAGTTAGCAAGTAGCACATTTAAAACTAAGAGAAAATTGTTTTTCACTCAATGCACAATTACTCTCTGGAATTCATTGCTAGAGGATGTGGTTAAGGCAGTTAGCATGGCTGGGTTTAAAAAAGGTTTAGACAAATTGCTGGAGGAGAAGTCCATAAACTGCTATTAATCATGCTGACTTAGGGAATAACCACTGCTTATTACTAGCTTTAGATCTATTTAATGTTTGGGTACTTGTCATGTACTTGTATCCTGGATTGGCCACTGTTAAAAACAATGCTGGACTGGATAGACCCTCGATCTGACCCAGTATGCCAGCTTCTTTTATTCTTATGTTGTTATGCATAATGAAAGGAGTTTAAAGTTGAAGCAGAAAGCACAAGTGGCCAAAATTTGACCAGCTGGATGAAGCACTCAGCCTTTGCCTGGAAATTGTCCATAATGCTTCTAATAAGAAAAAGCTCTACAAACCTCTTTTATACCTGTGCCATTTTTAATCAAGTTTCCAGTTGTGTTATTAAACTGTATGAAAACCCACTGTGAGGAATAAAGTTGCAACCTGCAAATTTTACTCGGGAAAATAAAGCTTCCTAAGATGGCTCGGTTGGTTTTTATAGCACATTGGGAATCCTAAATGTAAAAAAATCAGCCTTGCGTTTCATTCTGTATGACAGTGTATATTTTAAGGAAGACTGTTGGTGAAAGCAGAAGTAAAATGAACAAAAGCATGCATGCTTATCTAAGTCTATATTATTGCATGTTTTGCCTCATATATTTAGTCATAAAATTTGACCCAGATTTCTAATCTGCACTATCATTACAAGCTAAAACATATGTATGCAAGAGCTAAGCTGTACTGAGGTATAAGGGAGTTATGGTACCCAATAAGGGGTTATTTAAAGTATTATAAAATGGTTGTTTATTAAATGTTATTATGCATATTGGTATTATCTATAATAAGTAGCAAAAAAACAGTGAATAGATGTACATAAGATAAATGGCCTAGAAAAATTATTGCAACCAGTTCAGCTAATAGAATAGGTAGAGTAGAAAGCAGCAGGAGGGATTTAATAAGTGCACAACATACTACATTAAGATATAAAGGAACACTAAATTATAAAATATTATCAGGAGCAAATTAAGTTACATTTGCATCCACTTTTTTTTGCAACACTGAAAATTTAAAAATTTGAATGCCTACACACTGCAGTTTGTTCTCAGCTAGTCACAATGTGATAATTTATGGCCTTGCTGTTTTAATTTTTTTTTTTTTCATCTTGTTTCCCTTTACTTTTCATATCTCATTTGTGTGCATTGCTTGGAGTTTAATTAAAAAATCCTCTCCTCTCTGAGGAGCAATTTGAAGTGGCAAAATATAATCACTTAAAATATTGCAGTCATTAAAACACTGGCTGCCGCTTAAACTGTGCGCTGTCAGTTTGCCTGCAGACAATGTTTTTTTAGCCCCCTTTTAAAGTGTGCCTTGCATTCATATTGTAGTCAGCCTGCTTGGCTATCAGAGACGTCCCTACAGCTGGGTGGGCTGAGCAACAGCTCCTTAATGGAGGGAATGGATGACACTGTGTGCCTGTAGAGGGGAAGGCATGCTGGGCAGATTCTTTCCCATCTGCCATCCAGCCCTTTCCAAGCTGGCATTGCCCAAATATTCAATATGCTCATTCCGACAAGAGGGATGTCACCAAAGTAATAAATCAGGCTTCTGTGGCTGTCTGAAAGAATCGCCGAGGACATTAGACCCCGGGGAGGTAATATGAAGAGGTGCATCAATGCTTATCCTCAGTGAAAGACACATTAAAAGATGCTAAAGGTACCAGCAGAGCAGGTAACATAGTAATGACGGCAGAAAAAGACCAAAATGGTTCATCCAGTATGCCCAGCAAGCTTTGCAAGGTAGTAACCGCCACTCCGTGCAGGTTACCCCCATGTTTCTCTTAAGGGTAGTAACTTCTGTTCCGTGCAGGTTACCCACATGTTTCTCTTAAGGGCACTAACTGCTGCTCCGTGCAGGTTACCCCCATGTTTCTCTTAAGGGTAGTAACTTCCGTTCCGTGCAGGTTACCCCCATGTTTCTCTTAAGGGCAGTAACTGCTGCTCCGTGCAGGTTACCCCCATGTTTCTCTTAAGGGTAGTAACTTCTGTTCCGTGCAGGTTACCCACATGTTTCTCTTAAGGGCACTAACTGCTGCTCCGTGCAGGTTACCCCCATGTTTCTCTTAAGGGTAGTAACTTCCGTTCCGTGCAGGTTACCCCCATGTTTCTCTTAAGGGCAGTAACTGCTGCTCCGTGCAGGTTACCCCCATGTTTCTCTTAAGGGTAGTAACTTCCGTTCCGTGCAGGTTACCCCCATGTTTCTCTTAAGGGTAGTAACCGCCGCTCTCTGCAGGTTACCCACATGTTTCTCTTAAGGGCAGTAACCGCCGCTCCGTGCAGTTTACCCCCATGTTTCTCTTAAGGGTAGTAACCACCGCTCCGTGCAGGTTACCCCCATGTTTCTCTTAAGGGTAGTAACCGCCGCTCCGTGCAGGTTACCCCCTGTTTATCTTAAGGGTAGTAACCACCGCTCCGTGCAGGTTACCCCCATGTTTCTCTTAAGGGTAGTAACCGCCACTCCGTGCAGGTTACCCCCGTGTTTCTCTTAAGGGTAGTAACCGCCACTCTGTGCAGGTTACCCCCATGTTTCTCTTAAGGGTAGTAACTTCCGTTCCGTGCAGGTTACCCCCATGTTTCTCTTAAGGGTAGTAACCGCCGCTCCATGCAGGTTACCCCCATGTTTCTCTTAAGGGCAGTAACCGCCGCTCCGTGCAGGTTACCCCCATGTTTCTCTTAAGGATAGTAACCACCGCTCCGTGCAGGTTACCCCCATGTTTCTCTTAAGGGTAGTAACCGCCGCTCCGTGCAGGTTACCCCCGTGTTTCTCTTAAGGGTAGTAACCGCCGCTCCGTGCAGGTTACCCCCGTGTTTCTCTTAAGGGTAGTAACTTCCGTTCCGTGCAGGTTACCCCCATGTTTCTCTTAAGGGTAGTAACCGCCGCTCCATGCAGGTTACCCCCATGTTTCTCTTAAGGGCAGTAACCGCCGCTCCGTGCAGGTTACCCCCATGTTTCTCTTAAGGGCAGTAACCGCCGCTCCGTGCAGGTTACCCCCATGTTTCTCTTAAGGGCAGTAACTGCTGCTCCGTGCAGGTTACCCCCATGTTTCTCTTAAGGGTAGTAACTGCCACTCCTTGCCGGTTTAGCTTTTTTATTTATTCCAATCTTCTAGCCTTTTAGGGATCCACAGTGTTTATCCCATGTCCCTTTGAAATCCTTCACAGTTTTAGGGGTACTTTGGGGTGGGAGGCGGGTCGGGAAGGAGGCAGGGTGAGGCCATTAGCATTTGCGGTGGCGTATGGGGAGTAACCTCAGGAAGATGCTATCCCTGTCTGAAGCCAAAATATTATTTCATTAAAGGAATTCAGACCTGATGTTTCCTGTTGATTTTGGCTTTTCTGAATGGCAACGGGTTTTTTTTGTCATTCATCTGCGCTGATTTCTGCCCGTCAACTAAAGGAAATCCACAGGAAAATATTTACCAATTCATGAGCAAGTGTGCAGCCTAGAAAAGAGACTGCGATCTTGACAGCTTATGTACAACAATAGCCAGAGAAGATTTTATATTGGATCAACAAAAGAATTATCAATTTCTATAAAGAATTCGGGTTTTTTACAGGACCACTGTGGTTCCTAGAACTCTGCACGGCGTGAATAATGGCACAGCCCTCTCTTAAAGTTCAAAAGACTAAGAGACTGAAATAAGAATTGTTAATCTACTGCCCATATATTTGTACATGCCAGCAATGTTCAGGTAGGTCAGTATATGGCAATTTGTCTTGATGTCACTTCTTTTTCTGAGCTGCACCATACCATTACCTTTTTTTTAATCATATTATTGCATTCCAGTTTTCATATATTGATTTGGGCTTTAAATTCTGGATTGAACTATGTGCCTTTCCAAACGTATGCTCAAACTGAGTTATAGTGGGTAGGACCCTGCTCCAGAGAGGGCTTAAAATCTAAGGGCCTTATTTACTATGCATTTTTCCCATAGACACAGAATGGCAGAAACACCTTGGTAAATCAGGTCCTAAGTTGTCTCCTTGGGCAATAGAAGGAAAAGTGAATTGCTGAAGGAGTAACAGTGGGAGAGACCCAGGATATGAACTGGCTTCCCTGCTTCTTAGCCTGTTGGTCTAACCACTGGCCCTCTGAATACTGGACATCTGCCTTCACTAGCAGGTCTGGTGGATTTAATAGATTCGGGCCGATACAGTAAAAATCGCGGGAGAGCGGGTGAGTGCCCGCTCTCCCGGCGCGCGCACAGGACACTCTCCTGTGCGCGCGATACAGTAAATTAATTTATTTAAATTAGGGCCGGCAGTAAAAAGAGGCGCTAGGGACACTAGCGCGTCCCTAGCGCCTCTTTTCAGACAGGAGCGGCGGCTGTCAATGGGTTTGATAGCCAACGCTCAATTTTGCCGGCATCGGTTCTCGAGCCGCTGACAGCCACGGGTTCGGAAACCGGACGCTGGCAAAATTGAGCATCCGGTTTTCAACCCGTGAGCTGTGGGCCTATTTCAAATTTTTTTTTTTTACTTTTTTTAACTTTCAGGACCTCTGACTTAATATCACCATGATATTAAGACAGAGGGTGCACAGAAAAGCAGTTTTTACTGCTTTTCTGTGCACTTTCCTGGTGCCCGGAGAAATTAACACCTACCTTTGGGTAGGCGCTAATTTTTGAAAGTAAAATGTGCAGCTTGGCTGCACATTTTGCTTTCTGAATCGTGCGGGATTACCTAATAGGGCCATCAACATGCATTTGCATGTTGCGCGCGCTATTAGGTTCGGAGGGGGGGGGGGGGGTTGGACGCGCATTTTTCGACGCTGTATTACCCCTTACTGAATAAGGGGTAAAGCTAGCGTGTTGAAAACGCGCATCCAATCGTGGGTTAACAGTGCGCTCTGCCGGAGCGCACTGTACTGTATTGGCCTGATAGATAGAGACATTAGCTATGTAGAAGTTATTGTACAGTGGGTTCCCATTGAATCATGGGTAATCTTGGGAATTTCTTTTTAAGTATTAGGGAGAAGTAAACTATTGGGGTACATTATTTAGTGTGTTTGTGCTTTTAATAGTTAGTAAGGCAGCTTTTAAACAGAAGTTAGTGTGTTTATTTTTAAATAGTCAGTAAGGCAGCTAAAAAGCATAATTAAACTCTGGAATTTGTTGCTAGGGGATGTGGTTAGTGCAGTTAGTGTAGATGGGTTAGAAAAATGTTTGGACAAGTTCTTGGAGGAGAAGTCCCTTAAGAGCACGTTGTAGCTCCCCAATCTGGAGGGAAACTTCAGGAGCTAGCTGACACCTCCCTACCTCATCCTCTTCATCACGTACAGATTGATGCCAACTTGTAGCTGATTGCTATATTTCACTATTTTCACTGTTATTACTTTAACCTTGTATGTTGCTTACTGGGTAATACAATACAACATGGCACCCATTCACTAGCAGCTTCCAATTGTCTTTATTTCTGTATATGAAACCTGAACATTCCTGTTGCTCTCTGACCCAAGGAAATATGAGGGAACCAGTCAACACTGTGCCCCCTATTCTCCCCCTTCCCCGAGTTCCCATATTTACACTGCTGACATTGTTTCTTTCTTTCTTTAACTAACTTAAATATTTAAATTATCATGAGTAGTATGCTACATTCTACTTAGTATGTACAAAAAGGTTTATCAGATAATTCAAACAATTAATATGCCCCTACTCTTCCATAAGGAATTTAAAACTAAATCTGAGAAAAGGATGATTGAGATTACAAGTTGATGGATGGATAGGAGGCAAGAATCCACACCTGAAAGTTTACAGTTCTATGCACTAAGTTCTTTGCTGCACTACTAGCCCAGTCAGAATTTAAGGCTTCCTTGCCATAGTATTCTTATGAATTGTATCATCCAGAATATACTACATTATATCAACACAAAATGAACTCAAGACATTCGATTCTGACTGAAGCAGTTCAATGCTGTTGAACTATGGAAGAAATCTTCACAGTTTACAGAACTTAATGCCAAGAAATGGGAAATAAAGACAGTGAGCAGGATTAGAAATATCCACACTTCTCTGCTGTTAGCAGCATGCCCAGCCTGTTGGCCACCTTCCTGAAATGAGGTTCGGTATTTGCTTTACTAAATTATAGCGGTGTCCATCTGAAAATGAATGCAACATTCCTTCCAGGTCACAATGCACAATTCTATCGTAGGTCATATCAGCTCATAGTGTAACATGACATTGCAACACAACATCAGTGACCTTATGTAAAGCCACAATTAATATTTAAAAAACAGCTTCTGGAGTTGGCCCGGTGACTCAGTGACAAGTGCAGTATATTTCCATGTGGAAGGTCTCCATTTGAATCCCAGATCAGGCCTTCTGTACCATGGGCCATCTGGAGCTGGGGATGCTGCAGAGGCAGTGTTCCCAGTCCCTGAGAAATTGGGGGAGGAAGTTGTGGTCATCAATAAGGACATCGCCTGCTAACTGGATTTAGAGCTCATGACAAAGAGTTCTGAAAGGAGCTCCTGGTCTCAGGACCATTGCTGCCATGACAAGACAAGGAATAGCAGGAAGTGTGGTTCTTTTAAAATAGGGGCAAAATCTGTGCGAGGTTGTGAATGAAGGCTCCATGGTGTCAAAATCCCACTGATGGCTCAAATTGAGCTAAAAGAGAAAGGAGGATCTACTGGGCTAAAAGAATAATAAAATTTTCAAAATAACTATTTTGGCGTGCACACTGCTATTAGTTTAAACACTGCAGTTGGTGTTGAATCTCTGGCATTTCATATACAAGATGGATTGGAATTGGGAAACACATTATGATGATCACAAAACTAAAGTACCCCCATTTTAGCAAACATTCAGTTTTAAAATAACCTAGCAGAAATTACTGAAGTCATAAAAGAAGAATGTAACAATATCATCTGATAAAATATCAAATGCCAAATAGGCTAAGGCCTGATCAGTAGTTGCATTGAGTGCTACAAGGAATGCTGCAGTAGGACTGAGGGAGTCCTGCTGTTGTGCAACATCTTTCAGATTATGGGGTAGATTTTCAAACCGCGCGATTTGGCGTACTTTTGCTGGCGCATCAGGCGCAAGCAAAAGTACGCAGGATTTTAGTAGATACGCGCGTAGCCGCGCAAATCCTGGATCGGCGCGCGCAAGGCTATCAATTCCGTATAGCTGGCGCGCGCCAAGCCGCGCAGCCTACCTCCGTTCCCTCCGAGGCCGCTCCGAAATCGGAGCGGCCTCGGAGGGAACTTTCTTTTGCCCTCCCCTCACCTTCCCCTCCCTTCCCCTACCTAACCCACCCGCCCGGCCCTGTCTAAACCCCCCCCTTACCTTTGTCGGGGGATTTACGCCTCCCGGAGGGAGACGTAAATCCCCGCGCGCTAGCGGGCCACTAGCGCGCCGGGACGCAACCTGGGGGCGAGTCCGGAGGGCGCGGCCACGCCCCCGGGCCCGCCCCCAGAACGCTCCCGACACGCCCCGAAAACGCCGCGCGGTTCGGGCCCGACCCCGACACGCCCCCCTCAGAAAACCCCGGGACTTACGCGAGTCCCGGGGCTCTGCGTGCGCCGGTAGGCCTATGTAAAATAGGCTCACCGGCGCGCAGGGCCCTGCTCGCCTAAATCCGCCCGGATTTGGGCGGATTTAGGCGAGCAGGGCTCTTAAAATCCGCCCCTATGTGTTTAAAAAAGTCCTTCCTAAATAGGAAGATTCTTTTCACAACAGTAGGTATGGAATCATGGCTAAATTTCCAACACAATGAAATTCTCCCATGAAAAGTGTTGTGTCGGAGGTGGACCCTTGTACCAAGGTGGGGTTGACGCAAATCGTAGGTAAGTACCTATGGGTCCCCACCGTCGGCAGGTGGAGTGGGCTGATAGAGGCCGCTGGAGATTCACCTATACCAGCCCTCATTCCCCGCGGGTTGAGCCTTTGGGTGCCGGGGCTGGCAGGGCTTAGATGGGCCTCTGTGTGTAGTCAAAGTAACAATTGGTTCAGTCCAGAGACAGCAGGTGAGAGATGGTACAGTCTTACTCTGGACTGGGTAATTCCTGAAAACTCGGGCGCCAATGGAACGGAGGCAGATAGAGGGCGCTGGAGCAAAAGTAGGCCGGAGCCTGAAGAAACCACGTCCAGGGAGTAAGCTGAAGAGGCGTCCAAGGGCAGGCTTGAGTCAGAGCTGGCGGCAATCTGAAGGCAATGGCAAGCAAAGCTAAGGTCTGATCACGGAGATAGTCAAGAACGTAGGTTAGGCAAGGCAGAGGTTTGATCACAGAGATAGTCAAAAGCGTAGTCAGGCGAAGCAGAGGTCTGGGTCTGGAGATAGGCAGTAGCGTGGTCAGGCGAAGCAGAGGTCTGGGTCTGGAGATAGGCAGTAGCGTGGTCAGGCGAAGCAGAGGTCTGGGTCTGGAGATGGGCAGTAGCGTGGTCAAGCGAAGCAGAGGTCTGGGTCTGTAGATGGGCAGTAGCGTGGTCAAGCGAAGTAGAGGTCTGGGTCTGTAGATAGGCAGTAGCACGGTCAGGCAAAGCAGAGGTCTGGGTCTGGAGATAGGCAGTAGCGTGGTCAGACGAGACAAAGGTCCGGGTGTGGAGAGAGTCAATGGCATGGTCAGGCGAAGCGGAGGTCCGGGCTTGGAGAGAGTCAATGGCGAAGTCAGGCAAAGCAAAGTCAAAGTCCGTGTAGCAAATCCGAGGAATGATGCAAGGTAGGAATGTGGAGACATGAACCAGGAACAACGAGGAACAGGAACGCAGGGATGAGACAAATCTCTAGGAGGCAATGAGTACTCGACCAGTGAGGAGCCCTGTTGCAAAGGCAAAGCTCGGAAATGGAGCCTGAGCTTAAATACTGTAGCTGAGTTGATGTCATCATCCTGTGCCGTGGCTAGGTTCCCACCGCGGTCCCTAATTAAGGATCAATGGTGTGCGCATGTGCGACTAGGGAGGGGCGCGGGGCGAGTAGCAGCGTCTCTCCGCAGGCCTCATAGAGAGGCCTGATGAGAAGTGGTAGCTGGTCCGGGGATGCCTGGGACTGTGGCAGGGCCGGAGGCACCGGGGGAGGCCCGAGGACAGAGCTGATGGCCTACCGCCGCCAGCGAGGAGGAACCAGAAGCTGGAGTCACTGTAGAAAGGTGAGGGGGCTGTGGCGTGGGTCTGCTGTGGTCGGCACGCGTAAAAAAAAGACCTAATTAGGTTCAGCAAATTTCTCTTACCCAGTCTCTGCTGTATACATCCCTTAGCGAAAAGCACTTTACAAATGTGTAAACAGTAAGAGGAGCAAAAATAGTTTACTATATATAAGATACTATAATTACAAGTGTGAACAAATCTCTAAAACACAGCATTAATAGTGAATGATGGTATCAATCACAAAGGCTTAAATTCTGAGGCACAAAATGTCTAATCATGTACCATCATAAAGTGCCAATAAATGGGATAGTCATAAAGTGTCCCAACAACATATCTTGTGAAAACATGTCTATCAATTATATTAAATATTTCAAAACAGTCTTAGGTTAGCCAATTTCCATATTAAAAACATAAAACTTATCTGCACAGTATTAGTCACTAGCTTGCATGGCAATCCTAAATGGTAGAGAAAACCACTGATATAACAACAGTAATCATGACACCAGTGTTTCAGCAAATGTTCTTGCTTCAGGAGCTCTAAATCATTTGTTTAAAAGACAACAATAAAAAATGTTAATATAATATAACACTACGCTGTGTTCAGAAGTGATAACATACATATGTAATGACCGGACCAAAGCTCTCACAGCAATGTAGAAAATGGCGGAGCAATGTTACATTCTTGATATGAACACTGTGAATCAATCACTAACATGCCCATAACAACATCAACATTTATCAAAATAAGACCCCCAAGTAAATCATAGCAAATTTTAACTGAAAAATCAATAAAAAGAACATTATTAAAAATGGAACATTATTAAAAAAAGGCCCAAACTGACCAAGAAAATCAAAATACATCCCACTCAATTTCTTAGTTAAGCTCCACAGGAGTAACATAATTGTGAATTAATGCTTAATCCTATTTAACCAATAGGTGATTCAAATCACCACCCCATTGATTCACTGTGAGAACTTCAAGAACCATAAACACCAAATCTTCAAATTTATGACCAAGAGCCATGTAATGCATGACTAATGGGACCTCCATTCATTCCCAATTGATTCAACTGCGATGTTCTCATAACCGCACTCGTAGCATTCTTGCTGTCTTACCAATATAAAGCAAATGACAGAGACACCAAATAGCATAAATCACTTGCTGTGAAGTACAAAAGCTCACTGTTTTAAAATAAGTCAAAAGGCAATTGACATCCAGAAAATGATTGTGGACATAAACAACATCTAAAAGGAAAATGTCTCACATTAGCATCAATATTTAAATGTAGTGTCTGGATATAAAGAATGAACAATTCGCTGATGTTATGTCCCTGTTTTAATGCAAAAAAAGAGAAGGCTCCTGAAAAACTTGATGTAATTGCAAAATATTTCAGTGTTGTTTGACTGTTGAATTAAGTGAGTTTTCATTGTGAAAGGAAGAATGTCAAATGCTGAGTGGAAGAGTACCCCTGAGGTTTAAAAAATAAATTGCGATTACACCATCAAGCATAAGAACATAAGAACATGCCGTATTGGGTCAGACCAAGGGTCCATCAAGCCCAGCATCCTGTTTCCAACAGTGGCCAATCCAGGCCATAAGAACCTAGCAAGTACCCAAAAACTAAGTCTATTCCATGTTACCGTTGCTAGTAATAGCAGTGGCTATTATCTAAGTCAACTTAATTAATAGCAGGTAATGGACTTCTCCTCCAAGAACTTATCCAATCCTTTTTTAAACACAGCTATACTAACTGAACTAACCACGTCCTCTGGCAACAAATTCCAGAGTTTAATTGTGCGATGAGTGAAGAACTTTCTCTGATTCGTTTTAAATGTGCCACATGCTAACTTCATGAATGTATTGTTGTGAGGCGGATGCCTTGGAGTGAATGCTATGGTTCTGTAGGACTTGACCTGCAATGTAATCCTTGAAAAAAGGCTGATTCTGTGACAACATGGACAAGCAGTTAAGCATTTACCAAAAGAAAACAATAATGTGAAGTTGAGGATGCTTTACTTAAGACACACTGCTCATGATCCCAACCTAAAACATGGGCTGGTTGTGCTCAAAACTCACTCTGGAGTCACTTCATCTACTCTTAAGAGAAGAACACCCAGCACCCCTAGTGCCTCTTCTTTCTTCTGCATTAGCCAGCAGAACTGCCCTTTAAGCCTGCAGTCCTCTTATTCCAAAATAGACTGAACATTTTGATCTCAACTCAACTTCTCTGGGAATTATAGAGAATACCATATCAGTCTAGAATACTTGCCCTAGCTTCATTAGCAACCTGGCTTCAGGCTTCAAATGTTTTTTTAAACCCCTTTACTGTGATTTTAAGTCAGAGACATTCAGCATGGTGGGGATTTTCCCTATAATAACTTCATTCCCCTTAAAACTCTCAATCCCAATGTTTGTCTGACTTTAGCTTCTGCTCTCAGGACCTAGAAGCTGCATAGTGTCAGTCTTTCTAATTACACAGTCATTCTTTCCATATTCCTCCTTTTGAAGAAGTGAAAACACAGCAGGGCTTTCAATAATAGCAGGTTTTTTTTATTGGTAGGAGTTTGGCACATAAGCACCTTTTCACTTCAGCAGATTCATGTCACTTCTCACAGAGAGGTAGGAACACAGTTCTCAAGACAGAAATCATCATACACTTTGCAGTGAAACACCAGTTGTAGTATCCCATCATGCTAACTCAAAATAGCTGACATTCAGTTAAGGTTGGCAGCAGCCTTCCTGAATCACTTGCAGTCCTTTACTCTTAGTTCATCTCCTCCCAAGGCAGCTATAGCCAACAATGCTTGCTCCTACTAGGCTTCTTTCTCACTCTCAGCTTTACTTTGATATTGTTTGAGTCCTTATCTTATCCACTATTTGCTTCCCACTTAAGCTGCAACAGATCCTGCCTCTTAGTAAACATACAGCCATTTACCTCAGCACTAGTAAACTGAACAAAAAAAAAGTTCACAAACACCTGAAGGACAGGGTAGTGTATGGTTAACCTGCATTCTCATTTGTTTAGCTCTATTTAGTTCCCCACAGGGCTTCTAGAAAGTCTTTTCCTTTACTTATGCTCACAAAAAATGCAGTACTGAAGCTTAAATATAAGCATGAACTTCAAAGTTTGGGAATCCGATACACTGAGCAATGGCAAGTTAAATGTAAGACATTGATAAGACAGGCTAAGAGAGAATTTGAAAAGAAGTTGGCCATAGAGGCAAAAACTCACAATAAAAACTTTAAAAAATATTTCTGAAGCAGAAAGCCTATGGGAGTCGGTTGGACCGTTGGATGATCAAGGGATTAAAGGGGCACTTAGAGAAGATAAGGCCATCTCAGAAACATTAAACGATTTCTTTGCTTCGGTATTCACTGAAGAGGATCTTGGAGAGATATCCATTCTGAATAAGGTTTTCATGGGTGATGATTCAGATCAACTGAACCAAATCACCGTGAACTTGGAAGATGTGGTAGACCTGATTGACAAACTGAAGAGTAGTAAATCACCTGGACCGGATGGTATACACCCCAGGGTTATGAAAGAACTAAAAAAATGAAATGTCAGACCTATTTCAATTGATTTGTAACCTATCATTAAAATCATCCAATGTACCTAAAGACTGGAAGATGGCCAATGTAACCCCTATATTTAAAAAGGGATTCAGGGGTGATCTGGGAAACCATAGATCGGTGAGCTTGAATTTAGTGCCAGGAAAATAAGAACATAAGAACATGCCATACTGGGTCAGACCAAGGGTCCATCAAGCCCAGCATTCTGTTTCCAACAGTGGCCAATCCAGGCCATAAGAACCTGGCAAGTACCCAAAAACTAAGTCTATTCCATGTTACCATTACTGATGGCAGTGGCTATACTCTAAGTGAACTTAATAGCAGGTAATGGACTTCTCCTCCAAGAACCTATCCAATCCTTTTTTAAACACAGCTATACTAACTGCACTAACCACATCCTCTGGCAACAAATTCCAGAGTTTAATTGTGCGTTGAGTAAAAAAGAACTTTCTCCAATTAGTTTTAAATGTGCCCCATGCTAACTTCATGGAGTGCCCCCTAGTCTTTCTATTATCCGAAAGAGTAAATAACCGATTCACATCTACCCGTTCTAGACCTCTCATAATTTTAAACATCTCTATCATATCCCCCCTCAGCCGTCTCTTCTCCAAGCTGAAATGTCCTAACCTCTTTAGTCTTTCCTCATAGGGGAGCTGTCCATTCCTTTTATCATTTTGGTAGCCCTTCTCTGTACCTTCTCCATCACAATTATATCTTTTTTGAGATGCGGCGACCAGAATTGAACACAGTATTCAAGGTGCGGTCTCACCATGGAGCGATACAGAGGCATTATGACATTTTCCGTTTTATTCACCATTCCTTTTCTAATAATTCCCAACATTCTGTTTGCTTTTTTGACTGCCGCAGCACACTGAACCGACGATTTCAATGTGTTATCCACTATGACGCCTAGATCTCTTTCTTGGATTGTAGCACCTAATATGGAACCCAACATTGTGTAATTATAGCATGGGTTATTTTTCCCTATATGCATCACCTTGCACTTATTCACATTAAATTTCATCTGCCATTTGGATGCCCAATTTTCCAGTCTCACAAGGTCTTCCTGCAATTTATCACAATCTGCTTGTGATTTAACTAATCTGAACAATTTTGTGTCATCTGCTAATTTGATTATCTCACTTGTCGTATTTTTTTCCAGATCATTTATAAATATATTGAAAAGTAAGGGTCCCAATACAGATCCCTGAGGCACTCCACTGTCCACTCCCTTCCACTGAGAAAATTGTCCACTGTCCACTCCCTTCCACTGAGAAAATTGTCCATTTAATCCTACTCTCTGTTTCCTGTCTTTTAGCCAGGCACAGGAAAAATCATGGAAAATGTTATAAAGAATTAAATCACAAAACATTTAGATAGACATGGTTTGATGGGACCCAGCCAACATGGATTTACCTAAGGAAAGTTTTGCCTCACAAATCTCCGACATTTTTTTAAAGGGTGAATAAACATGTGGACAAAGGTGAACTGGTAGATGTGGTGTTTTTGGATTTTCAGAAGGTGTTCAACAAAGTCCCACATGAGAGTCTTCTAAAAATAACTAAAAAGTCTTGGGATAGGAGGTGATGTCTTTTTGTGGATTGCAAGCTGGTTAAAAGACAGGAAACAGAGAGTAGGATTAAATGGTCAGTTTTCACAGTGGATTAAGGTAAACAATGGAGTGCCTCAGAGATCTATACTTGGACTGGTGTTTTCTAATATATTTATAAATGATCTGGAAAGGGGTACAACGAGTGAGGTGATCAAATTGTGGATGACACAAAATTATGTAGAGTAGTTAAATCTTTGACCAGCTCTCATGACCATTTTTATTTGTGGTATTACAGAGTGCCAAAATACCTGATCACTTTATAGCTTGGCTCCTGCAACAGTATGGTAGTTTGGCGGGTTATAGAGTCAAGTGGGTGTTATGAACGTTCCCGCCCGCGGGCTCCCCCGCGAGCAGGCTCACTTACTGTTGCTGTTTCTTCGCCGACGTGGCAGGACGCCACAGTCAGCCTGCCCACGCGGCCCGGAGACCATCCCAGATTCCCCTCTCCATCGAGGCCGGAGCCGCGGGCCTTCTGCCCCCCTCAGCGCGGCTGGGAACGCCGCCGACGTCATCTTCTTCTCTGTGGCATGGAGACCGCATCCCCGGGTCGGAGTAGCGGCTAGAGCCGCCCCGGGGCCTCCTACAGCAGCTGGAGCCGCTGCTGATGTCAGGGCCTGCGTCCAGGCCAGCCCTGCCTCTTTCAATATTGTACTTCGGTGCAGGCCGCTGTCCGTGGTCCTGCACAACTTCCTGCTTCCTCCTAGGCGCGCGGCCGTGCCTCTCTGCAAGATTTAAAGGGCCAGGCACAGGAAGTGTGCTGGCCCCACCTAGGGAGTGGACTTCCTGCTCTAGCCCTATAAAGGGCTGCTTCGTCAGTCTGTTCTGGGCCTTGCATATCGTGGTGACTTCCCTCTGGAGGCTCCTGCCTGCCAGAGCCTTGTAAGGTCTTCTGTTCTCCGAGGAGCTCCTCGTCTCGTCTGCCTTCATACCACGTCTTCGTGTCTTGATGTTCTGCCTGAGGTCCCTGACCATGTCCTGATGTTCCGCCATGATCTTCCTTGTCCTGATGTGTCTTCCTGTCCAGGATGTTCTTCCCTGCGTCTTCGTCTGATGCTCTTGAGCCTTCCATTCTGCCAGCCGGATCTCCCGGTGACGCGGCTTCGTCTTGGAGATGCCGACAGTGGACTCCGGTCCCTGTGCTCCTGAGCCTCTGTTCCCGCCAGCCATGGGGGAAGCTTCGGATGACACCGGCTTCGTCATTGGAGTTCCTCTTTGCCTGGACCTGCCCCGCGCTTGTCCCGCTCTCCTCGTGGTCCGTGACCAGCCTCCAAGGGCTGTGTAGGGCGCGCAGTGGGACAGGGTGGTCCGCCCCATTGGTTCCGCCCGTGAAGGTGGGCTGTGTAGGGTGCCCTGAGAGACAGTGCCAATGTCTTCCTGCCTTATGTTTTGCCTTGTTTGGATCAAGTTCCTCGTCATGCCTGTGATGCCGTCTGCATCAGCCCAAGTGTCTTCGTTAGTGATGCCGCCTGCATCAGCCCAAGTGTCTTCGCCAATGATGCCGCCTGCATCAGCCCAAGTGTCTTCGCCAGTGATGCCGTCTGCATCATCCAAGTGTCTTGTCTGCGATGCCATAGTCCTGTCTTCATGTCAAGGCCATCTGCCCTCAACCTCAGGCCAGGCCTGCTGCTCCATGCTGCTCGCAGCAGGTCTGAAAGGGCTCGGAATGGTCGGAGGACCATTCAACTTCCAACATCCTTGGATGTTGGCTTTGGGAGCTTGCCGGCCTGGCAGAGGGTAAGACCGTCAGCCATGCGGAGCCACCGTCAACCCTTGGCTCGGCCCTGAAGGTCTGGGCCCAGGCTGAGGCCCATGGGCACACAAAACACCCCCGCCACATAACAGAGGGATAAGTCCAAGCCTCTTCCTTTGAGTTCTAAAGTTACAATTCCGGCTTGCTTTTCTGATTTTAAGGTAGTACAGACTGGTTGTGTATTTGGGTATTTTTGTGTCTAGAAATCATAATAAACTTTGCTCTGGTAATTATAAGGTAACCAAGCAATGATAAAACAGCTCTTGGTGTCTTGGATGGACCCAATTAATTTGCTTAAAATGAGCATTTTGCCAAAGTTGCTATATCTGTTTCAACATGTTCCTTGCAATGTCTCAGCCAAAATCTTTGATGAATTGCATAAGGCTATGGCTAAATTTATTTGGCAAAATAAGCAGGCTAGAATCCGGCTCTATTAGTTATGAATGCCCAAGTCGCAGGGCGGCATGGCTTTTCCCAATTTAAAATTATAATATTGGGCTTCGCGATTACTGTGTCTTAAGGGGTGGCTTGGACATCTTAACAACTTGTGGAGTCCATTGGAAAGATTACTGACAGATGTTACTGACCTGTCTTTGTTACCATTTCTGCCAATGCCCTCTCCGATTGGACGACGAGTAACCAGAAGTAGTTACATTCTGGCCCACATGCTTGGAATATGGGGTCAGGTTCTGCGTTTCTTAGATCAAGAGAGTGAAAACATGCTCTTAATATCTCTTGTTTATGGTAATTCATTGGTGTTGGGTCTAACCCTCTCACCAGCCTTTAAGGGTTGGCGTGATAATGGGCTGTTTAGTATTGCCCAACTATGGGAGGAGGGTAAGTTTGCTTCATTTGCTTCTTTGTGTGAGGATTTTGACCTTGACTCTAGAGACCATGCTTTTTATTTACAACTTTGGGAAGGGCTGGCTTCTCATTTTGATCTGTCTGTGCCAATTCACCTGCTGAATGAATTGTTTACTTGAGTGTTCCTGAGGTGCGAGCAAAAGGAATTTCTTTAATATATTGGGGTATGTTGCAGGGCAAATTTGAGTCAGGTACTTCCTCTCGGTTAGTGGATTCATGGAATGGCGATCTTGGGTTTTCTCTGGATGCTCAGGCATCGAAGGATATTTGGGTGGCAGCACATCATAGTTTAATTTGTCAAAAATGTGTGGAGTCGATAGTCAGACAATTGCACAGGATGTACCAGCTCCTCTCTTTTTCGCAGCAGTTTATCCATATCTGAGCCCAGAGTGTTGGCGTGGCTGTGGGGATATTGGATCCTTCTTCCATATGTAATGGCAGTGCCTGGAAGTTTGGAAGTTCTGGCTTGGTGTCACTCAAGAGTTGGCTGATATTCTTAATTTCCCAGTGAACAATACACCACTGATCGGCTTACTGGGGAAATGGACTGGTTCTAGTATTCCATTTCCTTTAGAAGCTTAGTGGGTCAGTTATTGCTGGCTGCTTGCTTTATAATAGCCACTTTTTGGAAACGTATTCCTTGTTTAAAACATTGGAGAGCTCAAGTCCGAGAGGTGGCTAATATAGAAAGGTGCAGTATACTCTTAGGAATGAGCAATTTAAATATGATCATACATGGAAAGTATATCATACTTATCAGGACAGCAATGCTAATATATAATTATTCTTAATTTATCTAGCTTTACTCTGCCTTTTGTGTGATTATTATACCAATATCTATCGGAGTTGTTTATATACTACTGAATTGTGCCCTGTTGGATTATTTGTCTTTGTTGGATGTATGCCTTGAAAATATATAAAGAAAAAGTTTAAAGAAAAAAAAACAGGTTTCTTCCAGCCTGTCTATGGCAAAACTCCATTGAAAGTAGAATTCTTAGGGCATGATTCATCAAGGTCTTTTCTTCCCATAAATACAGAATGGGGGGGAGGGGGAATAATTAAATGAAATGGACCCTTAGAGGTGAATTTTAAAAGCCCAGTGCGCATATTAATTAGAGGATGTGCAAGGAAGTTGGGCTTGCACGCACTGAGTGGAATTTAAAAGCCACCGAAATATGTGCGTATCTCCCGCAGCACCTACATCATGAAAGTTTTCAAAAGGGTGGGCGATGGGTGGGACATAGGCATTTTGGGATGTAAACCAAAGATGTGCGCATAAATACTGATGCGACCTGAGGCCCCCCTACTGCATAACTTCTACTATGGATGCCGTGTAAATTAAATTTAAAGAAAGCTAGGCAGATCTGAGGGGTTTCAAGGGTTAGAGCTAACTGGGAGGAGTGAAGGCTATCAAACCGGGGAGGGGGGGGGGGGAGGCGTTGGAGGACCTCTCTCTTAACTGGGTGAACTGGGGACGAACTGGTAAAACTGGGAATGGCGTTGGCGCGCACCCTTTTTAAAATCCCCCGGTTTACCCGGTAGAAGCGGGATTTGCATGCAAATGCGCATGACCACTTCAAATTTGGCACCCAGTGCGCATGGCCAGGCTGTTTTATAATATGTGCGCATATTCTCGCGTATATTATAAAATGGCCGTGTACCTGGGCACAGGCCTACGTATGTGCCCGAATGTGCGCAAGCGCCGGTTTGAAAGTTACTGTCCCTGTGTTCATGATCTCTGGATGTCCTAACTATCCCAGTTTTATTTATTCATTTATTATTTACCTTTGATTTTCCGTTTTTAATTTCAAACAGCACCCCAAAAGCAGGTTATACAAGTCCCCATCAATAGCCCAATTTAAACATAACCATAAAAGCCTCCCTCCCTCACATCCTCAATAATAAAACACACCATTTCCTTTCTTCTTTCCTGTATACCCCCACACAAAACAATCCATTACATCATTTCTGAGGTGAGCCCACCATCGAACTCCTCATCCACCCAAATCCTTAATATAATAAATCATATCAAATTTTCTTCCCCAAGAATAACTGCTGTTAAACAGAATTTTCATAGAGTCCTTGAACTATCTTTCAAATTATACTCAAAAGACCATCAAACTCAGCCATTTATGTCTTTTTAGGAGCAGTAATTTGCTGGTAGGCTCCCTGCCATTTGAAAGGGCACATATGTACCAAATGCACAAGTTTAAAGTTGCAAATTTGGCATCCCATATGCTACTTGTTCCAGTGAGATTTTAATAACCTATGATTCTGAAGCACATGCAGAGACCTTGAGTAGTATATCATGCAGATAATAGGTTAAGACTTTCAATTATGTAAGGAGATGAAAATACCATAACTAAATCTTATCTTACTGGTCTGGCTTTCAAAGCGTGAGACTCAGCCTGTAACATTGACAATTTATTAAGACAATTTAGACTGCACTAGTCAACATAACAGCACAGTTCCTAGATTTGTGCTCATACCCAAAATGACAAAAAGACTCTGTTTTGTAGAATGATATGGCCACAGCTTTTATTTCGTTACTTCCGGTTTCAGATTCTCGTAATAATATTCAGTGGTCTGTCCGAGCATTTCATGGAAACTGTTGTTAGAACCACAACATTCTTTACTGCCACCACCCGAAGGTGGGGGAGTCACTGTCTTTGCCCACCAAGGACCGTGGAGTGGTTCGACCTCCCTTTATTCTTATTTCGCAGCAGTAACAGCGTCATTTTTGTACAGTAAGCAGGCCCCACCCGAGCCTTAGAAACAAGTGAATCCCCCTTTGTCAGGGCGCCTCCTGAAACAGGCAAGGAACCACCTTCAAGAAGCGCAGTGTTGGAGAAAAACTGGCTGCAGATCTGAATTACCACTCTTTGAGTTGCAAGGTCCACAAGGTCAATAGGTAAAAAAAAACCCCCAAAAAAAACGCAAAACCTTCCTCATCAGAATGTGTTGCTCCAAAACCAAAATTTTACTGAAAATGTAAAAAGTAGCAAAAACACAAAAATCAGGCCAGACCTTTGCATATTCCTAAAAGTTACAGTTCACAATCCAATAAGAAAATATAAAAACAGAAAATGAAAAACCAAATTCCGGGTGCCTCTTTTGGCTGGTCCCTTTGCTTCCAAGGCCTTGCCAGAAACAATGTTGGCTCTGCTGTTTACAATTACAGATTCTTGCAGGTACTTGTAAGCGCTGCCGTCCTTCTGCAGTGGCTCCACTCTCCTTCCTTTGAGGTGGACACCCTCCAAAGGCCGCACCCACAGAGTCCTCTCATACAAAAGAAGAATACAACTCCCTAGGGTGGATTTCCAGCAACTCATTTGAAATCCATTGACAAATAAGTTTTTGTAGAGGGTTGAGGTTTCCTCCCTTGGTGGAAAAATAGAGGTGAAACTCTCTGATTCGCACAAAAATGTAAGAAAATATGGGAAACAGGCCCCCTTTTGTCTCAGTGAAAAGAGACGTGGTCTTCCCTCTGGAAAAAAAAGTGAGAAGCTGGAGGATCCTATTGAGTGATGAAGCCAGCTCTCATTGCCTCTCTCCACCCCTCCAAGGCATTCCTCCTTTCCCCCAGTGTCTCATGGGGACTCCTATATTTTCACAAAGAGCCACCCTTTTTTTTAGGGATGGACTGGAGCTATTACTCACTAACCACTACATACTCCTGAACACTCCCAATGCTGGAAAGTTCCTCTGTTTTAAGGCATAGTGGAGCCTTGTCACCCTTCACAAAAAATAGGCAGACCCCCCCCCCCCCCACAAATTTCCAAGCTTTTGCTTATATGCTCATGAAGGATAACAAGGATCCCATCAAGCCATTGGCCAACAACCTAAGGGGAACAAAGGCTGATGTAGGCGAAGCTCCTGTTGGACCTCTGCCACAGCCAGCTTCGCCAGCTGATAGTGGGGACCTGCAGGGCTCTTCCCTGCAGGTTGTGCCAACTACACCTCGTCCAAGGGTCCATGCCCACAACAATATATTGTGTGGAGGGGATATAATATAGGGGGAAAATCCACAGGTATTTCCGAACGAAGACTCACAGCATCAGATCCCAGCCTTGGTTCTGACTGAGCTGGAAAAGCAGAAGGAAATTGCTGGGTCAGAAACAGAAATCTATTTTATCTGATTGAACGCTTGGCCTTGCCTCACTCTGTTTATGACCAAATACTGCATATCAAACAACCTCAGGTCTTTGCACAGTGTTCCAAGCAGGGTGTAACTTTTAGTATGTAAGTCTATGGCTAGATTAGTCTGTCTATTAGTCTATCCGCCACTTCTCTGCCTGGCTAGTAAAATGTAGTAACAGTTTCATTTAGAGTTCATCAGCTGGAAGCTGTACCCAGAGGATTAATTTCATCCCAGATAGTTCTTTCTCTCTTGTCTATGCGTGGGAAAAGTAGGTCTGTGAAAGCTGATTAACAGATAAATGACCTGCTTCCTTCCCTCTGAGCTTATGCAGGATATGTTGAGGGTCAAGAAGCAAAATAATCTCTAGAAACAGAATGATATTTTAATTATCCATTTTACCATGTAACTCCCAAACAAATCGTGAGTCAAGTACACTATTGCCAATGGAAGTGATTTTATATTCCTGTTTGTACACTTGTTCTATTCCCCAAGCCAGGTGGACACTTGTTCCCTCTTGCCTCTCATCTGCACTTTTACTATATGTTTTCCAGATTCACTTGTACTCACTCCTGCACTCAGACATCTTGCACCACACTCTCAGATACCACTCACTCTGATACCCACTCACTCCCCCACTCCCTAATTCAGTCTGTCTCTTTGGTGATTGCCAGTAATCAAGCTGTACACAAAGATGATGCTCCAACACCACTTTACTATATACATTAATTCAAACATTAAAATATGGCACTAGGTACAAGGAGAGAGACTAGAGGTCACTTGCTTTTATGCAAACAGGAACAAACCAATACAGCAGCATCTAGTTGGGGGAACTGTGACAAAAGTGGCCGATTCTCTACTCTACACTGCTCTGATCTAACAACTAGGCCATACTTCTTTATAGGGATCCCAGTGGTGTCCTATGGTACAATGACATATACGGAAATCAGAGTAATTTAAGGTGGTAGCAGTGAGCAGGCAGTTTATAAGGACACCAGAGAAAAGTCTGTAGGAATCTACTCTCAAAACAAGCAATTGTGTTTGATACCTACTACACTCACATTTTATTACCACAAAATATAAGAACCCAAGTCAATCTTTCATGGCTGGGTGCAAGGATATGGTTCTGCAAAAAGGGGAATTAATTATGTATCAGATAAAACAAAATCAACCAATTAAATTCAGCAGTTTTTCTACTTGTAAATGCTCTCTGTCACAGGATGTTACTCATTGATAAGTTAATTTATATCTCTTTTGGGTAATAAAGTAGCTTCCTGCGTAGCTATTTAAGGGCCAGATTCATTAAGGTTTTTCTCCCATTTTGTGTCTATGGGAAAAGTCCTTAGTGAATCAGGTATTCAGTTTTTAAGCATTTCTTCTTAATGTTGCGGATAGTTCCATTTTGACATCGCCTTATCTGTTGAGCTATTGCGACAGCTTTGCCTGCCAAGCCATTGCAGTGTGGTAATCGTTTATGCTAAATGCGGCTGGGAGTGTTTCTCCCTCTGTTACCATCTGGCAACCTTTGTGGATGTAAGCTTTATCTTTGAAGCTGAAACTTTTGTGCAGCCATACGAATAAATCTCTCATTTGACTTTACTACTTGGTGGATGACAGTTCATATTTGCTCCACCTTTTACTTTGCTTCCATTTGTATCCGGTGTGCTACCTGCTCTTATTGCTCTGGCAATAAAATACTTTACAATCTTTGCTGTCTCTGGCTTAATGTTTGGACTCTCTCTCTCTCTTTACTCATTCTTTGGTCATATCTCTAGTTCTTTTTCATTTTCTCTCTCTTTGGTCTGTTTTGGATTTCTGGCTTCATCTTTCTTGTCTCTATTTCCTTCAGCTCTTTATTTTTCATTACTCTTTTCTCTCTTCCTCTGCCTCTTTTCTTCTTCCTTCTTCTTCCTGCCTCTCTTCTTACTGTTTCTTTCTTCTTCCTCCAATTTCTCTTGTGTTGTCATCTCGCCCCCTTTCTTCTCACTCCATTTTCCTCATGTACAATTTTTCATCTTCCAACTCCTTTTCTTTCTCTTCTCCTTCCTCTAATGCTCTCTCCCAAGTTCCTGTTTTCTGTCCCCTTCATCTTATACTCTTTCCCTGCACGCTCTTCCTTTATTTGTGTGCATTCTCTCCTCTAGCCCTTCTTTACGCATTCTCTATACCCCACTTGCCTCCTGTGCTCTTTTCTCCTATGTTGTCTACCTCCTGTATTCTCAGTCCCCTTCACTATTCCTCCTCCTGTTATCTTGCTCTTCCTACTGGGAATAGTCACTCTTCCCCTTCCTCAAGCATTTCACCTCCGTTGGTGCTATTATTTTCTACTCCCCCCTCACAAGTTCTCTCCCTGCCCCATCCTCCTGCATTATCACCTATCCCTCTTTCTCTAACCATCGCTCCTTACTCCTACATTCTGCTCCTGCATTCTTTCCATGCCTTCTACTGGTGCTCTTTCTTCCCCTTTTCTCCCTTCCTTATGTAGGTACTCTTTCTCCACTTTACAGCTTTCTCCAATAAGTGCTTAATGCCCTCCTTCCCTTCCTGCCAGATTGATTCCCAGTACTTTCATGCCTCCCTCTCCCTCCAAGCTTAATCCCTTCTCCTCCCAGATTAATGCTTGGTGCTTTTTCTCCCCATCTCCAGCTGAATTCTTGAGCTGCTGTGTCTGGTCCAGCCCCTTCCCTCCTGTCCCCAGGCGAAAGTATCTATCTGTGTGCATGGGGAGTGAGCATAACACACACAAATGGGGTGGACATCATGTGATGACACTGAGATGGAAAAGTCTTAGAGCTCAGGAAAAAATAGAAGGTTTTCTAAGCATGGATGGGTATTCCCAAACAGCTGCTGGTGAATGAATCTCCTCAGTCTCCTCAGGTGAATGGATGCATTTTTGCTCACTCCTTCAGCCGCTCGCCAAATCTTTTGCTTGTGGTTTTTCTTTCATGTTTTATCTTTGTCAAAGTATTTTTTTCTTATTTCAAATCTCTAGGAAAAAAAAACTTTTGTTACTTCAAATTTCCAAAATTCAGTTTTACAGAGCTTCAGCTGTCTTAACGATGGCATACAGTAAACTGGGATTCAAAGATGTCTCCACTGTTCTTTCCAGATCTCTTTACTGGACCTGTATGATCACTGTGGTTGGTGCTTAGATACATTGTATAATGTGCCTGACTGTGTTGCCTGTGCCCGAATGTTGACCAGAGCCAGAGAATCCAGAAGCTTCACACTAAAAGAACTTTTAACTTCTCCTCAAGCTTTTGGATCATCAAAGAGGAAGCCATCATCAGCTGAGGGACCATTGTCTAAATCAAAAAAGACAGTCCCCTTATGCTAAGTACCATGACCACATTCTCTACCTCCTCCATCCCAGTTAGAAAAAATGTCTTCAGTTTTGGAGTCCATGGCTCCAAAATTGGAAACTGAATCTATTATTCCACCATATCAAGTCAGGCAAGAAATTATTCCAACTGGTTAACATTTTAAGCCTCAAAGTTCACCTTTGTCCAAGGACATGACAACCTCAGAAGTAGTACCTATACTACTGTCTGACTCTCAAAAAAGATTACTATCATCATATAATTTTCTAGCATACCTTTCAGATGATGAAGAGTCAACCAGTCTTCTATCAAACCCCTCTCCACAGCCTGCCAGGCGTAGATCTCTGTGGAGGATATGTCATATCCTGCCTTTGTCCAAAAAAATTGGCAAAAGCAATTCCTTTTACTTTACAGGAGGAGGCAGAACCTAGAGAAGATATATTTGGTACGCTAAAATATATTCCAGCCCCAAAACAAGTAGTAGCTGTTCCATTTCATACAGTACTACAGGAACTCCACTCATTACCAGTAGCAAGGAAATTAGATCTCAAATACAAAGTTCAATTCATTCCCGTATTGCAAGAAGCAGAAGAAAGTGAGATCAGCATATGATGAGACCCATATTTCTTCTAGGAAGTTTGCAGTAGCCATTACAGTCAGAAGGCTAGAAATGCTGCAGGTTTCAGGTCCTTGTGAAGATGTCCATGAGAAACTTGCAGATTCTCCATGCACAGGACATAATATTTTTGGAGACAAAGTTAAGGAAACAGTGGATCTTATTAAAGGTCACTGCTGTACTCTCCTTACCTCTTTAGCAGCTACAACTGAACAGCCATCTACAAGCAGAAAAAATAAACCTCAGCATTACAAGAAGAAGGTACCAAACCGGGCCTGTGCAAGGGGATTGGACGCCCTAGCACTTTCAGCCTTGCGCCGCCCCCTCCCCCCCCCACACACACCCACCCCCGTCGTGCCGCTCCCCCAGCCCTGCCCCCAGTCGCAGCCCTGACTCCTGGGGCAGAGACCACATGCCGCTACTCCCCCACCCTCCCAACCACCCCCTCCACCCCAAAAAAAAAACCTCACAAAACACCTGGTCCAGTGGGAAGCCCGGGAGCGAACTGCCGCTCCCGGGTCATCGGCTGCCACTAATGAAAATGGCACTGGTGGCCTTTAGCCCCTACCATGTGACAGGGGCCAACCAATGGCACCGGTGGCCTTCAGCCCCTACCATGTGATAGGGGCTACCGGTGCCATTGGTTGGCCCCTGTCACATGGTAGGGGCTAAAGGCCACCAGCGCCATTTTCATTAGTGGCAGCCGAGGCCCCAGTATCGGCAGATCGCTCCCGGACCTTCCGCTGGACCACCAGGGGGGCATTGGGAGGGTGGCATGACGGGGGGAGGGGAGGGAGCAGGGTGAGGTGGAGGCTGGGCAGGAATTTTGAAGGGGCACTTTTTGCCCTTTCAAAATTCTGCCGCCTGAAGTGGCCACAAGCGGTGGCGGCGCCCCCTAAATCTCAGCATCCTAGGCACAGTCCTAGCTCGCCTAATGGTTCCTCCAGCCCTGGTACCAAACCTACTGTTTTCATTAGCCTTACCCACAACAGCAACAGTAATGGCTAAGGAAGCCACTTGCTAGGGAAAGATCACAGCTCATACTTCTCCAACAAACGCAACCAAAATCTAATCCTAGCTTTTGACTACAATATCAATAAAGCTTCCCAGTTAGATTTAAATAGACTTCTGGGGTGGGGAAGGCTTCAGCACTTCAGTTCGGTATGATCTTTGATAATAATAGACCATAGGATGTTAAGATCATACAACAGGGATAATTTTTTTATTTTCAAATCCTCTCCTCCAAACAATCCACTAAAGAATCACTTCATAAATGCAGAACAGCTCCAACTCCTCCAGCAGGAGCTGTGAGCCCTCCTCATTGGAAATGTGATGGAACCAGTCCCAGTACCACAAAGGAACACCGGATTCTACTGCAAGTATTTCCTCATTCCAAAGAAAACAGGTGGCCTCTTTCCCATCTTGGACTTCAGAATTCTCATCAAATATCTGAAGAAAGAAAAATTCAGGATGAGCTTTGACTTATCTGCAAACCAGATAGTCAAAGTCATTGAAGAAGAAAGTAGGAACTTTGATATCAATGATATCATCCATCTGGAGACCAATGACCTCAATAGAAATGGTATCCATGAAGTACAGAAAGATTTCCAAAATCTAGGAAATATGATAAGGCAGAATGAAAAGACTATTGCCTTTTCGGAAGTATTACCTGTTCATGGAAAGGGAAATGAAAAGCTATGCCATATAGATAATTTCAATTACTGGCTCACAACCAGGTGCACAGAAAGTGGTTTTGGATACATTGGAAGCTGGGGTCATGTATGCAGCAGTAAAAGACTATATGGTAAGCATGGCCTACATTTGTCTGTAGCAGGAAGGAGGATGCTAAGTGAGAAATTCATATTATATATTATCAGACATTTAAACTAAAGAATGGGGGTGGCAGGAGATGGCCAATGAAATTAGAGATGAGTTTCTTTTTTTTTTTTTTTTTTCCCGATTCATGATTCAGTTCAGGTTCCTTGTGAGTAATTTTGTTTTTTACGTGGTTTGGGATTGTTTTTTTTCATTAGTACGCACTAACATGAAATACTAATTTTTCTGAAATTTCAGAAAAATTCCTTTTGTTTTTTGAATGAAATTCACATGTCACCCCCAAGCAATACAGGAAGTGGGCAGAGAAAATAAAATCAATCAGCTCAAAAGGCAGAAAAGGTGACTAGGAAGTGCAACAAATCAAGGGAGAATAATTGGAAAGCTAAGACTACAAATGCTCTTAGCTTGGCCAATAAAATCCCAGATTTGCAAGCCCTAATGGTAGAGGCTGACTTGGACATTATTGCTGTTATGGAGACATGGTTCACAGATTCTCATGACTGGGATACAGCCATCCCGGGCTATAGCTTGGAAGGACAGAGAAGACAGAAAAGAGGGAGAAGTAGCTCTTTATGTAAAAAAAATTATCTAAGCAACTGAACTGCAAGGAATGTGGGGTAAAGAAGAAGCATTATGGGCCGTTCTAAAAAAAGATGATGGCGCATCCATTTTTACTGGAGTGGTTGACAGGTTTTCAACTCAAATGGAAGGACTAGACAGACATCTGGTCAAAGACATTCAAAAGGTGGGGAAAAATGGAAAAGTGTTGAATGTTGGAGATTTCAATCTGCTGGACATAGACTGGAGAATCCCTTCTGTGGAATCTACCAGAATTAGAGAGATATCTCTAGGCATTCACGGAGCGGGATGCCAGTGGCCAGTAGTTGGTGTTCCACCTTCACGGAGCGGAAGGATGGAGGGCTGCTATCTCCAAAAAAAAAAAACCCCAAAAAAACCCAAAAACTAAAAACAGGGGTGGGTAAGAGTATGGGGTAAGGGTGTGGCCTACTAGTTACAGCGGTTGCTACCCCTAATTGAGCTGGACGTTCACTTGGATGCAGATACGGTGCTGCTCTCTAAATTGGTGGTGGGGTGGAGGGGAATTAGGGCTGGAGGGTACTGGAAGCCAATAGTAACAGGTGGGAGAGAATAAAAGGGGAAAAAATGGATAAAGTGCATAGCTTGCTGGGCAGACTAGATGGGCCATTTGGTCTTCTTCTGCCATCATTTCTATGTTTCTATGTTTCTATTTATTTATTTATTTATTTATTTATTTATTTAGATTTTTATATTCCACTTTTCGGCACTTCAAAGTATATATCAAAATGGATTACAGAGTGGATGCCCTGCAAGTGTTACATGTATTAAGTTGTTTACATGTTGATTGTAAACCGGCATGATGTCCACAACGAATGCCGGTATATAAAATGTTCTAAATAAATAAATAAATAAATAAGTTGTTTAAAATGTAAACCGGAGTGAAGGCATTTGCTATACTTCAGTATAAAAAAGTCTCTAAATAAATAAATAAATAAATAAATAAATACATTTGCTCGTTTGTTTTCCATATTTGCTCGTCTGATTTATATCCACCATACTCTTCACGAAGCTCATTCTTTCACACTCCGTATGATGAACACCCTTCAATCCATATGATTCATCATCAGTTTTCCAAAATCTAATATTGAACCAACTCAAATAGTAAGCTTCATATGAACTGTCTGTATACTGAACAAAGAAAAGTGTTTTTCTCTCAGTAGAGGTTACATGAACTGACTAAGATAATTCTAAACTTTTCATATCAAAAACAAGTTTCTGGCCATTTCTCTTTGAAAAAATTGGGTCACCTGGTTACCCCATTTTCACATCTTGAGAGAAGCTCAGTGGCACCTGAATTCTCAGTAGCACCAGCACATACAACTACTTTAACACAAAGGGGTAGATTTTCAAAGGGTTACACGCGTAAGATATGCGCCTAACCCCTGAAAACCTACCCCTGCGCATGCCGAGCCTATTTTGCATAGTCTCGGCGGCGCGCGCAAGCCCCAGGATGCACATATGTCCCGAGGCTTCGAAAAATGGGCAGTCCAGGGGTGGGGCCGTGGTCCGGGGGTGGTCTGGGGGCATAGCCGAGTGCCCCGACACAGCAGCCTGTGTCGGGGTCTGGTGCGCCGGCAGGTAGGGGGGATTTAGGTAGGGCTGGGGGGTGGGTTAGATAGGGGAAGGGAGGGAAAGGTGGGGGGACCAAAAAAAAAGTTCCTTCCAAGGCCGCTCCGATTTCAGAGTGGCCTTGGAGGGAACAGGGAAAGCCATAGGGCCTCCCCTAGGGCTCTGCGCATGCAAGGTGCACAAGTGTGCACCCCCTTGGTGCGTGCCGACCCTGGATTTTATAACATGCGTGCGGCAGCGTGCGCATGTTATAAAATCGGGTGTACATTTGTGCGCACCGGGTAGCACGCATAAATGTACCCCGCGCGCGCAAAATTTAAAATCGTCCCCAGTGTTAGATAGTGGACAACACACTAAGTCAAGAACTACAACCATATAAATATTAATTGAACCATCAGATAGCACGGGAACAGCTCCAGCTTTGGGGTATTCTGCAGGTAGATCTCTTTGCAAAGCTATTTAATAAAGTTTCTATTTACTCTTTCAAGAGGTCAGTAACGAGCAGTCTAATGATAGATGTTGTTTCGATCCCATGGAATCAAGGGCTTATTTATGTGTTGTTCTTCCCCACCCCCAATTCCATTTATAGCCAAGACAATTAAAACATTTACAAGAGAAAAAAGTTAAATGAGTTTCATAGCCCACGTTTGGTCACTTCAAGTTTGGTTCATGTAACTTCAGTGCCTAGCTCTTCAGTAGCCAATAAAACTGAGAGTATTCCAATCCTTGATCACACAGTGCAATGGAAATCTTGTCCATACCAACCTTCAGTCTTTGGTTCTGACTACATGGATTTTGAAAGTCAATTAGTCCTGTCTATGCAACTGTCTACTGAAGTAAAGTTAGTCTAGCATCAAACAATGCTCTACCAGAAGATCTTACAACTTTAAATGAAAAAGATTTTATATCTGGAGTTCATGGATCAGTCAGAACTCTTTTAAATGTCTTTCCTCTCTTACTTCAATACCTCTTAAGGCTGTCTGACTCAGATTTGAAAACTAACTCAGTCAGTACATAGGAGCATATCACTAGAACTCAGGAGGAATTCTTATCTTCCAGCAATCTGCAGTTGTCAGATTCATAAAAGGCTTAATTCATCTTAAGCCTCCAGTTAAAGATCCTCCTACTCCTTTGGATCTAAATACAGTTATTGCTCAGCTCATGAAATCACCAGTTGAGCTTCTAGCAACAACAGAATTAATATTCCTTACTTGGGGATTTTGGTTTTTCGTAACTGTAAACTTCCTGGAGAGCAAGTGAGTTGCAAGCACTCATCTCATACTTTCTGAATATCAAAAATTTTCACAGCAGAGCAGTTGTGAAAAATCATTCAAAATTTCTACCAAAAGTGGCCTATCAGTTTCGTGTTTATCAATACATGGTGTTGCCAATATTTTATCTAAGATCACATACCAATAAGGATGAACAGACTATCAGACTCTTCATACATTGGACTCCAGAAGAGCTTTATTGTTCTATTTTTCAGGAACAAAGTTTTACAGAAAGTTCTCACAAATGTTCATCTCCTTCGAACCAGTAAAACTGATTTTTCAGTTACAAAAAGAACTTAATGCGTATCTTTTACACTCAGGACTACAGCTTCAAAGTAAAGAGAAAGCACATCAGATCAGTGCTACTGCAGCTTCCTTAGCCTGTCTTCGCTCTGCTTCGTAGAAGATATTTGCAAAGCTGCCACCTGGTCTTCTGTACACACCTTCACTGCTCATTACTGCCTAGAAAATGTTTCATGTCAAAACAGCAGTCTTGGCCAAGCAGTTCTCAAAAGCTTATTGAGTGAATTCCTTTAACTCTCCCTCTAACCTCTTGATCATACAGATTCATGTTTTTTCACAGCTGATATAAGAGCATAACAATATTTTCATGCAGCCCTTAGCTTGGGAGTCCCCACATGTATGGCTGATTACTCTTCCACAGAGAAGGCAAAGTTGTTCACAGAGAAGACAAAGTTGCTTGCCTCCATAGAGAGTTAAGACAAATCGGCCACACAATCCCACTCTTCCCCTCTAAGAATTAATTGAAGGCTAGATTGCTACAAAGACTGAGGTGACCCATGTGGTGGCGACTGCGCAGGAACTCCTGTACGTGCTCAGAAAATGTTGTTTTTTTTTTGGGCTTTGTGAGAGTTTTTCTGTCTCGGCACCGCCGGACAACATCATCCCACTTGTGTAGCTCATTTGTCCTGCTGTCTGTGGAGAACAATCACTAAAGGTAAGTAATTTTGCTTTCCCTACATATGTTTCCCACTGATGCGGAGAGTGCAGTGTTAATCACCCTTTATCATGTTAGCTGATCAAATGTTGCTCTCCTGCTTGAGCTACAAGCCTCAGCATTGTATTAGTTTCATATCTTTTTTTTTTTTTATCTTTCTTTGGGCCTTTCCCCCTCCGCCTGAATTTCCAGTACCTTTCTGCTGGTTTGGCTTTTATCTCTTCTTTCTGTGTGTCCAAAACACACCAAATCTTCTTTCCCTTATCTTCTCTGCAATCTTGGCTGCCTTCAGTCTTTTCCTATTATCTTTGTTTCTGATCTGATCACTTTGTGCCACCCCAAAGATCCAGCTTTGCATTTTTATCTGTCACACCTGTTTCTTGATCTTCTTTCTATCTCACGCTCCAACACGCTCATTCATGGACTAGCACTTCTCTTAGTATTGTCCTGCATGCTTTTCCTTTTAAAAATGTTTTAGGATATGCGTGACTTATAACAATAGGTTGGAAAATCTGAACACTCTCTAGAGCGCATTTCAAATAGGTAATATTTACTGTGTAAATAATGCAATTAATATCGAGAATTAGCTTTAATGAGGAGAAGAGAAGGTTCAAAGAAAGGTACAGATAAGCAATGTGAGTATTGTTTATCTGTTTCATGCTTCCATGAGCTGATAAATACACAATAAGCTTTCACTGAGCTCCATGCTTCTTCACAACCAGGAATGGCCCCCGCTGAAAAACAAATTTTACAGTTTGTTGGGTTTTTTTTTCCTTTTTACTTATAGCATAGCTGTCAATCAGAGGGCAACTCCATTTATTTTCATGGTACAGAGGGCAGCGAGTTCAACTTTGCCACTACGAGGGATGTGGATCTTTCTACTGAAGATATTCAGGAACAATGGGCAGAAGAGTTTGAGAGCCATCCAACAGGGTGAGTGCCTCTTACACTCCTTTACTTTAAGTGTACATGCCGAAATCATACATGGACTAAAAACAATTCACAGGATGATTGCATTGTATTCCACACATGGCATGCTGTATGCTCAGTGCATTTTTGTTTTCAGAGCTCCATGGTGGGTAAGTTAATGGAAGCATTACCATAGGAAAGAACAATAGAGTATCTTGAATTCAGTAGATTATAGAATCTGAGGCAAAATGGTTTTAGCAGAGGGAGGACATGTCAAACTAATCTGATCTTTTTTATTTTTTAACTTGATGACCAAGGAACTGGATCAAAGAAAGCACTGGATATAGTATACTTAGATTTCAGTAATGCTTTTCAGACTTCCAGATTGAAGGCTCATAAACTGAGCCATCTAGGGGTGCAGACCTCTAAACTGTTAAATTGGGTTAGAAATTGTGCGATAGGCCTTAGAGAGTAGTGCTAAATGGAATTCATGATAAGGAAAACAGGGGGGTGGGGGTAACCACTGGAGTGCTTCAGAGACCAGTTCTGTGTTCAGTTCTGTTCAGTATTTCCGTAAATGATATTTTCAAAGGGAGGAATTATGTTAACCAAATAAATTATCAGGCTATCTCTGATATTCAGTTTAGCTGGATAACTTATCTGGTTAAGTCTGGTCATGCCAAAGTGCTGTCCTAAAGTTAGCTGGATAAATCTGGACAGTGACTGAATATGTACCCCTATGTATTTTCCCATAGATATAAATTATGGATATTGCTTTTTCATCTGTATCTTAGTGTGCAAAGTTTCAGTTCCCTATCTGATCTAGAAGTTGCTTAGAAAAAAAATATGTAGATAGATACATATATATATATATAGATATATAGATAGATAGATAGATAGTTATATATAAAACATAGTTATATATAAAACATGTGATGGGTCTCCCAAGAAGAAGCCCTTTTTCATCACTGAGAAGACCCCTAGAAAAGATTCTGGCTAGGGGAGACTGCTTAAACTTTGCATGTATTCTAATGCTAAATTTGTGGAATTAATGGTTGTTGATGTACCTTATGATAGCAGAAAGCTGTCGGTTATGTCTAAGTCATTGTTATGGAAAGTGTGATGTCCTTAATAACCTCTAGATGGCATCACGTATAGTAAAATTATTCTATGGGAAGAGTGTATATTGGATTCTAATGGGAAATGTTTCCTTTAAGATGTGATCAGAGATAGATCCTCTAGGAAGAGTTATTGGGACTATAAAATGTTGAGTTCAAAGTTTGATGGGGATCATACCAGGGACCTACAAAGGGAGTGGATGACACAGGGTGCCTCTCCAAAGGGAAAAGGCTCTGCAGGTCTTTCTTCCTAAGGGGAAAGACCCAAGGCTAAAAGGTGTTTCATCTCATGGGGAAATAACCAAAGGAACTAATTTATGGTTCCAGAGAAAAAGGTGTGATCAAAGTTCTCACCAACAGTGGGAGATCTGGAAAGGAAGTGGTCAAGAGAAGGCTTGACTTGGGGAGTCTAGGGATTCCATTGCCAAGGCTTCAAGGAATATTTTTGGTGCTGCCGTGGAAAGAGAGTTGACTCCAAGATGGCAAAAGGAAATCATTTGTTAGTTTCAAACAAGCTAGGTAGAGAGTGCATCATGCTAAGTAGAGAGTGCATTGTACAAATCAACTCCTCTTGTACCTTTCAAAAATTGAAATGACAGAAAATCTTCAATGATGTCAACATTGCTGTTCATACCTCCTACTGTGTATGTAAATCCCCCCCTCCCAACCCCACTCTGAGTTAAAAGTGCCCTCTTTTACAGTGGTATAAATAGTAGAGTGACATTGTGTTCTCTACAGAGTCTCTCTCTCTTTCTCTCTCTCTCTCTCTCTCTCCCTGCATACAAACACATGTTGTGCTATTTAACACTACTGTTAAGGCCCTAATGATAAATGACCTGGTCAGTAAGAAGAACTGTAAAGTAGAAATATTGCAATCTATTAATTAATCAAATCAGGATACTCCAAGTTGAGAATTCTACATCAACTAAATCCTCTGTTAACAATACAAGACTTCCACACTGTTTTGCAAACACTTATATTCTCAAACTTAGACTACTGCAACTCCCTTTTACTAGGCCTCCCTGGAAGTCTACTAAAACCACTACAGTTACTTCAAAATGCATCAGCAAGACTCCTTCTAGGGACAAGGAAATTCGAACACATCACTCCCTCGCTGATAGCCCTGCACTGGCTTCCTGTACAATCTAAAATCCATTATAAAGTGCTGTCATTACTATTCAACATCATCAACAACATTGATCCATGCCTGTTAAGGGTAATACTACAACTCTACACACCACAGAGAGACCTAAAATCACAAAACAAAGGTCTCCTAATGGTACCCTCCACTCAGAACACACACCTAATGCAAATAAGAGACCGAATGTTTGTAATAGCAGGACCCAAGCTGTGGAACTCACTTGCAGAGCCATTACAGCAGATAATAGAAAAAAAGAATTTCAAGCGTGAACTGAAAACATGGCTCTTTAGAAAGGCTTACGATTTAACGTAAACAACTATAATGCTGATAATAGCATTGACAGTACAAGAGATAATGCTAGTTGAACAATCGATATATAATGAATTAGATAAAGGGATTACTAGTATGATTAGAATCTATTTTCACTGTAATGTAGACCTTGAATGATTTAATATGAGCTAAATTAGAAAGGAACTAGGGAACATTAACACAAAGCATATGACCGTTGACCATGAATATGAATGGTAATACTTTAAACCATTGTGATCTCCTTTTGGAACGATGGTATATAAAATGCCTAAATAAATAAAATAAAAATAAATGAAGGGCTGGTACAGAGTAAGTCGAGGAGAACTACTGGTAACATTATATGAAGTACTGTCTGGAAACTAACGTTGACAGGAGTACAAGTGTAACAGTTTGTTGTATCTGAAAGCTAATGCTGCCACAGGCTGCTGTGGATTTAATCAATGTATTTGAGTACTTGTATAAACATCTGACTGCCGGACCTCACAGAAAATTAAAGCTGTTTGTCTCAATGTACTTTGAATTGAGTACAAGTGTGGGAGGTTTCTGGGATAGACTTGGAGGAGCAGTCATAAGAGGAGACACTTATGTTCCAGAATCCCCTGTCCGTTCCAGGGAAAAGACAGTTATTCCACCCTTGCCTCTGGACCCAGGTTCACTATACCATCTGCTTGACCTAACTTCCAAGGAACCCCACTGATAGACCCTCTCACATCTTAAGCTGAATTTTAAAAGGGATGGCGTGCCAAAAATCGGCACATGCACGGTCCACCCGATTTTTATAATGTGGGTGGATGCACATGCAAGTGCCAATGCTCGCACATCTCGCGTTGGAGAAAAAAGGGGTGTGGAGTGGGCAGGGAGGGAGCAATCTGGGGCGAGGCCAAGAGATGTGCGCGCAAGTATCTACGTGTGCCTGGGCGCGTGCTCAGGTCCAGTGTCGTGTAACTTTATTTCTGCTATGGAGGAGGTGTAAGTTTCTTTTTTAAGAAAGCATCTGTGAAGGTTTTGAGGGGGTGTGGGATAACTGGGGGAAGTGCAGACTAAAGAACCTGTGCGGTTCGGAGGACCTAGGCTCCAGAATTGGCGAACTGGTAGACGAGCTGGTCAAACTGGTCATGACGCGGACGTGCGCCTATTATAAAAATTTCCCCCACTTGCGCAGCTGACTTTGCGCGGCTGTACGCACCCACTTGCCAAACTGGGCACGCACATATGTTGTCACCATGCTATTTTATAGCATATACGCGTATGTTATAAAATCACCGCATTTCTGGGTGTGCCTCGATGCATATATGTACATGTGCACCCGCGCGCCCATTTGAAAGTTACCATCCCTATATGCCCTTTTGGGGAGGTTTACATAGATCTATATCTATAGATAGATACAGATAGATATATTTGACAAACCTTCCTTCATATTTGTGCTTCATATTTGCGCTTCCAGCACAATAAGAACCTGCCCCACTTATCACTGTGAAGAAGGGGCGGGGGAGCTGAGAATAGAGCACAATGCTACTTAAATTGAAAACAAGGAAACCTTTGAAATTCATAATACCCCTGGGGTATTAATATATCTTTTGCAGTATGTATTTACAAAATACAATCTGTCCAACCAGCAGGCACTTGTATTTATTCTCCAGGGAAAGCCACTGTAGTAAAATAACACAGTAAAACTAATGTAAATGTTATCCCAGCTTAAATACTGCAGTGTGTGAAAAGAAAACCATTGGCTCTAAAATTAAAAAAAAATATATTGTGTTGCCAGAGAGAATAATGTTCTCAGGCAGAGCAAAAGAAAATGGAATGGCTATCTGCAGGCCGAAATTCATTCTGTAATCATAGAAAAATTGTAGTTTGGCTTGATGCATTGACTTCTGCAGCTGTATGGAATAAGTCAAGACGCTCAAAGCTTGTAGCTTCACACCTTTCTCTAAAAATGTTAAAAAAGAATGGATCCATTGAAAGCTGCATTTGCTCTCAAGAAATACAGTAGTGTTCTATAGGTCCTATAGGTTCTACAACCTATACCTAAGTGATATAAATTGCTTTAAGCACTTATGAGCTAAGAGCACCAAGCCTGTTCCAGCTGTTCAACGCTAAAATGAGACCTGCACACTTTTTTGTGTGTTCAGTTTTACACATAGCTTTACTCTGCAGCAATTTCTGGGCAGTACTTGATCCTAACTTTTTCTCATAGCTAGGGTTTGGGGGAGGGGGAGGAAGCTATAAATTATGTAAACCTGAGTAGAGTGATGTTATATATGCAATCTGTGTTTTGAACATGATGTTTTGTTGAACAATTAGACCTTCACTTCCAAGATCAAGAATCAGCTAGAGTTCACGGAAACAAAACTGAAGGGTGATGAGTGTTAGGATTATTTGAAATGAGATACTGGTTTTAGTACTTTGTCAAATGTGAAATCTTGGCTAAAACATACAAAAAAAATGTTGTGCATAAGGAGAATAATTTTCAAAGGGACTTCTTCAGGTAAAGTAGTGCTTTATTCGCAGAAATGGCTCTTTAGAAAACTGAGCGACCGATAATCAGGTAAAATTATGCACACACACACTGTATGCATGTACTTTTATGTACATAGGTGAGAGGCTTTCCGGGGGGGGGGGGGGGAGGGGGGTGAAGTCTACGCGGGGTTGGGTCTTAATGCACATAGTTTATTTTAAAACTTATACACATAAATGCTCTACTTACACCAATTAGCAGGTGTAATTGTGTGTGTGTAGAGTGTAATTGTGTGTGTGTAGTTTTGCCAGGATACTTTTCAAAGTGGATTTGTGAGCAAAAGTCTGTTTTGAAAACTGGTGCAGCTTATACAATGATATTACAAAATTACCCCCTTAAAATGCAATATTCAGCCATGGCAGTCATACCAGCCATGTTCAATCTAACAATGACACTTCTAGCCAGCAGTTTGAATTCTGGTTTTTGTTATCGTGGTTATTCAATAGAAATTTCTATGTCACAAAAATCAGTAGGTTTTTAAAAAAATGTATTTTCTTTGCCTATGTTTAATTTTATATTATGTATTTTTAAGACCACTATGCCTTATAAACCTTGTTTGTTTGTTTTTTATTGAACTTGAACAAAGGGCTTGTTAAACTATGTGGATTAGAGTTCTTTTATCACCTTGGTCATTCATGCAAAATGCAAGCAGATCTTCACCAAATACAGGATAAGTGACCTCAGACTAGAAATAGAAATATGCAGGCAAAAACTGAACTGGAAACCCCAAGAAGCCAGATTCTGTATACAATGCAACACTGGAGGAACTGAAACAGAAATGTATTGCCTCCTATACTGTGCAAAATACAAAGATATCAGAAATGCACATTTCTCAAAGCTGACAAACTTCCCACGAACAAATGAGCAGGAAAAACTCTGTATAATCCTGGGGGAAAATATGAGAAACAACAGCTATAGCAGTAAAATATGTTGTATCCTGTCACCAGGCCAGACATGCATTCTAACCAGGGACAATATGGACTAGCATTAAAACCCGAGACTTTTCCTTGTTATTGTACTTTCTGTGACCTGTAACTTTACTATTTTCATTATTTTGTAATTTTTCTCCCCTTTTTATCTTAATCATTCCATGTATTTCTTTGGCAGCGCATGTAAAACTGTCGTGCCAATAAAGTTTTCTGAATCTGAAAACTTTCTTTGAAGAGACTGCAGCAGATCTCGTGTATTGCTATTAAGCACATCATGGGAAATCAGAAAAAGAGGCTATATAAATATATTTGAGGCACTATTTGAGGCACTGTTATTGTTATTATGTAAACCGTTTTGATTTGTAATCCTATTACAAGAAATTCAGTATATAAAACTGTTAAATAAATAAATAAATAAATAAATAAATAAATAAATAAATATATATAAAACGAAAAATTTGGCAATATCTACCTAACTATTGCTTGATATAAGCCACAAAAAACCCTTAAAAAAGGGGGGGAAAGCACCTGTATTTGTTTATAGTATTTGATACTACAATTGTTTAAAGTGAAAGTTCATATTTATTGAAAAAAATCTTAAATAAAAGTGTTTTGTTTGCATACAATACAAAATCCTCATACAAAAATTTAATATACGGAATATACAATTCCTAAACCTAAAAACCCCTTGTTCATCTCTCGACTCTAACTATTCTCTAGCTGTCACTAACGGTGCTCACCCTCTGTGGTGGAAATGTGTTATATATGAATTTTTGTATTGTGCTCAGATATATAGGGTTATGTATTGTGTTGACATAAAGGGTGTAGATGTGGGCTTTGCTCATGTATATGTGTGGGCTTTGCTCATGTATAGAGGGTGATACATAAATATACACATATTTTTTTTCACATGTATATATATATATATGTGTGTAACCTCCTCTTGGGGAACTTACTGCACTCTGATGGGGTCATAAAATGTTTCAAAGTCTCTTCGGGACTGGAGCCACTCCTGGCTAACTCTATTACTGTCTCTTTCCCCAGGGCCTGGATGCTTTGTTGGGTGTGGAGGGGAAGGTTTCCCTTACAGGGCCTGGAGTAACAGGGGTGACTTTTCTGCACATTCTCTCCCTATCCCTCTGAGTCCCCTGGGGAGGGAAGTCATTCATTCACTCTGTGTGCCAAAGAGATACACTGGAAACTTTACTTTAGTGTCCAAAAATAAAAGTCTCTACTGATGGGTAATCAGGTTGAAATATGGCACAGTTTAACTTAGGGGTGAATTTTAAAAGCTTAATGTGCGCATTAATTAGGGGACGCGCGAAGTAGGTGGTCTCGCGCTCACTCCGAGCGGATTTTAAAAGCTGCCGAGATACACGCGCAACTCCATCAGCTCACACAGCTCAACAGTTTTCATAAAGGGGTGTGAGTGTGGTCTGGAAAGGGCATGGGCATTTTGGGGCATGAACTAAAACCGTGTGTGCAAATACCAATGCGACCCAGTGAGCGGATTTTGAGTCAAGATACTCAAAACCAAGGCCCTGCCACATTACTTTACTTCTGCTATAGATTCTGTGTAAGCTAAAGTTTAAAGAAAACTAGGCAGATCTCTGGGGTTTTAAGGGTCAGGGCTAACTGGGAGGAGTAAAGGCTATCAAACCGGGCGGGGGGGGGGGGGGAGGACATATCTCTTACCTGGGCAAACTGGGGATGAACTGGTAAAATTGGGAATGACATTGGCACCCTCCCCTTTTAAAATTCCCCGATTTACCTGGTAGAAGCAGGATTTGTGAGTACATGCTCGTGTCCACTTAAAATTTGGCCCACGTGTGCATGCGGCCAGGCTGTTTTATAACTTGCGTGCCTACGCGCTCGTATGCTATAAAATGGCTGCCTACCTGGGTGTGGGCCGACATATGCATGCAAATATGCACATGCATGCCGGTTTGAAAGTTAGCGTCCCTATCCTCAGAATTATTCTTTGGTTACAGTCTCTTTCTCTCTATCTGTGCATGGGTCTCTTATACCCAAGGTCAGGGAAATATCCACCCTCCAGGGCAGTGGTTCTCAACCTTTTTCCCATCATGACACACCTGACAGATCACGTTCACATGTGCTCATTACAATCCATGGCAGAAATAAAAAATAAAGGCCCAGTATTATTTTTATTGTTAAGAATGACACAAGGGAAAGATACATATACTATCTGAACAGAAATTGCATAAATAGTAAACATCCCACACCAAAACAGCACCAATTTCCAGTACTCAGACTGTAAACACCTTACTTAAGAAAAGGCAACACTGAAAATATTACAGCAGGCCTTAAGACACCAATACATCTCCTATAAGGAAAACGGAACAAGCCAGGCTACTATAGCGCCCTACACAGAAACTGCACGCCAGCAGAAAACCTCACCTGAATCACATGTGCTGACCCTCACCTAACAAAGAATAAAGAGACCAAAACGCATAACTAGAAACATGCAGACAAAAACTGAATTGGAAACCATCACCCATCCTTATAAAACAAATCAAGAAATATAAAATCAGTAGCAGTAAAACCATGCTAACAAAAAGAACAGATTATTTCAAAACAGCTGATGAATGGAATATCCAATAATTAAAAACTCATATAAAAAATTTCTAGATACCAATACAATATTTCAAAATAGCAGACAAAAGGCCCAATAATGAAAAATAAAAAGGATACAAAAAATGTTTTGCTCTGTATACCTGGGAACGTTTGATATCCAGGTCTCCTGAGATTGTTTTGAATTAGCAGGAGGAGGGTTTGTTTGCTTGCAACTTTCTCCTCTCTCTCTTACACTGGCTCTCAATCCCTCACATATATACCTGCTTTTTCTCTCTCACTTATATAGGCTCTTAATTACACATTTACATACATGTTGTCTGTCTTTTCATGCTTACACATTCAAGCTTTCAATCACACACATACATGCTGTCTTTTTCTCTCACACACAGACTCTCATTCACATGCTTACACACATGCGCTCTCTCTTTCTCTCATTTACACACAGGCTCTCAATCACATACTCATATGCTCCCTCAACTAAATCAGCTCTCAATCACACACAGACACACATGGTCTCTCTTTTACTTAACCAAAAATAAACTGTGTACTAGTTAGAGAGCTAACATAACACCCAAAAACGCCAAACCAATTTTAAACCAATTTTTGTAAGACCCTCTATTCACGAGAAGACATATTATGTGTTCAACTCGTTTCTCATAGGGGTCACTATTGCTTTTAATCATTCAAAAAAATCAATTTTTGTTATCTTTTTCAAAATTTTTTTTTTTTTTTTTTTTTTAAAAGTTCCTCAACCAATTTTTGGCAATCAAAATGCAACGGGTACTTATCCGCACTGAAAAGGTCCCAGGTAACCCGACATGGCCATGTTTCGGACCGCTGTCCTGCTTCAGGGGAAGAAAAGGAAACCAATTCAGATCCTTGTAGCCTTGTAGAAACCTTCTTCTTGCGGCGTCTTTATTCTGTGCCGATCAATTTTTTCGCGCAGGCTGCATTTCAGCCCGCTCTATTTCAACAATGGCAACCCAACGGAAGCTGTTTATACGAATCACAGTGCTTGGTGCCACCCCTTCCGGTGACGGGTGGAAGTTCCCTCTCACGTCCTCGCACCCAAGCGCTGTCAGTCTGATTATAATTTCTCGATCTATAACGAAAACAAATATTCTCGGCTCACATAATGCAAAAGACCAGGGAGGATAGCTGTCCGAGGAAAGTTTCAACAACGGGAACCACTGCCTCCCTGGGATGTATCATGCTGTTTAGTTAAGAGCATAATAGCATGTGACAGTGGTTCCCGTTGTTGAAACTTTCCTCGGACAGCTATCCTCCCTGGTCTTTTGCATTATGTGAGCCGAGAATATTTGTTTTCGTTATAGATCGAGAAATTATAATCAGACTGACAGCGCTTGGGTGCGAGGACGTGAGAGGGAACTTCCACCCGTCACCGGAAGGGGTGGCACCAAGCACTGTGATTCGTATAAACAGCTTCCGTTGGGTTGCCATTGTTGAAATAGAGCGGGCTGAAATGCAGCCTGCGCGAAAAAATTGATCGGCACAGAATAAAGACGCCGCAAGAAGAAAGTTTCTACAAGGCTACAAGGATCTGAATTGGTTTCCTTTTCTTCCCCTGAAGCAGGACAGCGGTCCGAAACATGGCCATGTCGGGTTACCTGGGACCTTTTCAGTGCGGATAAGTACCCGTTGCATTTTGATTGCCAAAAATTGGTTGAGGAACTTTTAAAAAAAAAAAAAAATTTTGAAAAAGATAACAAAAATTGATTTTTTTGAATGATTAAAAGCAATAGTGACCCCTATGAGAAACGAGTTGAACACATAATATGTCTTCTCGTGAATAGAGGGTCTTACAAAAATTGGTTTAAAATTGGTTTGGCGTTTTTGGGTGTTATGTTAGCTCTCTAACTAGTACACAGTTTATTTTTGGTTGTTGACATTGGTGTGGACTAGAATACACCAGTTGGTATGAGTGGGTTTTGTTGTGTGATTGATATCTCTCTTTTACTTATACACACAGGCTCTTAATCATACATACACATGATCGCTCTCACACACAAAGGATCTCAATTACACACACATACTATTTCACACAAACAGGTTTTCATTCGCAAACTTACACATGCAGGTTCTCAGTCATATACTTCCATTCATGCTATCTCTCACACGCAGGCTCTCAATCACATACATAGTCTCTTTTACATATACAGGCTCTCAATCATTCACATACATGCTGTCTCACTCACACACACACAGCACCTCAAACACATACGCTTGTTCATTCACTCACTTTCACCCCCCCCCTCCCACTCACCCACCAGCGACAGCAGCAGCCTCCTCCACTTCCAACCCTAAAGGCAGCAGCCTTCACTTTCAGCCCTCGCGGAGAAAGGAGTTCCATCGGCCATGGGGGTTGACGTTGTTCTTCGTTTTTCTCTGAGCCATGCTGCTCATTCCTCAGGCTGTGTTTCTCTTGTCTTCTTCGGGCCGACGCTGCCCGCACTAGCATGGTCTCTTCTTCCCGTGCTACCTGGCTAAAAAGTTACTTGTACAAATCCTGTTGAATATTGCCCATTGAAGGTCTATTTACTAAAGAACAAAACATTTGGTTAAATATTGCAACTATTTTGCGCAGCTCACTGCACCTTAGAAATGCCTTGTTTTTGTGGTATTTATTAAAATTAGAGATGCAAAACTCTGAATGCACAAGTCTGCAGTTTGGCCAAGACCATCAAGCAAATTCATCGTTGATACCAGGCCCGCAGGTACCCCATCGGGAAGATGTGAAAAAGTCTGGGCACTTATCGCATCTAATGCAACTTAGGACTAATTCACTAAAGCCTGAATTTTAAAAGCACTGCACTGTGCGCATTTCTGAAAGAGCCCGGCCACGCGCGTAATCCCCGATATGCGCACAAGTGCCGGGCCAGAAGAAAAGGGTGTGGGCCAGGTGGGGATGTGTTTGACAAGAGCCGCCGCTCCTGTCAAAAAGGAGGCGCTAGGTACGCGCTAGTGTCCCTAGCGCCTCCTTTTCCCCGTTTTACCGCGTCACCTAATTTAAATACAGAATCACGCGCACCGGCGAAGGGCCAGTGCACTCGCCAGGAGAGCGGGCGTTCGTCCACTCTCCCGCGGACTTTACTGTATCGGCCTAATAGATAGGTCTAGTCAGAGAAAAGATTGACCTGAAGCTACCTGAGTAACTTTAGGAAAGTTTTTTTTCATGCACACGCCTAATATGTGTACATTTAAGTTTCAAAAATGTACATACATAATAGGCATGCCACTAACATGAGTACTTTTCCATCATTCGGTAACTCTTAACTGCATGTGCATAAATTTTAACTGCACTGCTAGCTGATTGTTTAGGACTGTATATGCAGATATTTTGTGTTTGAAAATTGGTTAGGTTTTTGTGGTGTGAAAAGTGCATGCTTATTTTATTTTAGGTGCTGCACGATCCTATGTATAGAAATAGGCACCATTAGTAGAATTATTCATTCTCTTTCACTGGGCAGAAAAATGGTGCTTTCTGACATTATCTCATCCATTAAGCACATGGCACTGAATACCTCATTTCAGCTTGAAGCGTGAATGTGTATACCTTGTGGTGAGAATCCTGTTTACTAGTTCTTATCATTCAAACATTTTATTGAAGCAAGAGGACTAAGGCAGTTCATGCAGTGGTCATGTTCTGCTGTTCAGAATGTGAGGTGGTTTATTTCTGCATGCTGACAGTATGAATAGCAAGCATTTTTGTGAGTCTTTGTTGCAAGTTGTACAGCTCACACTCATCACTAAACTCATTTTCACTTTGCACAATATTCTCAGAAAGCAGTACCCCCATGATGCAGTGTTCAAATGCATCTTAACCCCAAGATGTTTTCTGGGTCATTGGCTAGACAGAGTACTTTAATTGGGATAAATAGAGCATAAGGAAGGCTAATGAACCATTGTGAGACTACCATGTATAAGTCAAAATAGGCTTAAGCATTTAATCCTCCACAATGTCATGGGATCCACCTTTCAAAAATGTCCGTCTTTTATTCATATGTTAAGACTTACTTATCTTGAGACCTGTATTTAAAAAAGGTTTTGTGGGAGGCACGGATGGAAAAATAAAGTAGTTCTGTTCAGTCTAAAATACTATTCTGGCAAAACAGTAATTATCTGTTGTTTATAATGTGTTATTGTTGTGCATTATTCATAAATTGCTTTGCATGTTATTCTGTTATCCAATTTTCATTGACTCCCTTGGTACTCTCCTCTATACCACCACTCTAGTTGGTGTTCTAAAACAAAATATAGAGCAAACTATTAATTTTCTTATTTTGGATAATGTTTAGAGATTACTATTTTCTGAGACCATCAAATTAAGAGGCTGATGTACTAAAATGCCGCCAAATTTACAAATACAATTTTGAGCACTAAAATTGCCGACAGCGCATCTTAAAATTTGTCATCAGCAAGTTTAGTGTCTGAAATTTAGCGTTTGCAAATTTGACTACAGCTGTATAATTATGCAAAGCAGTTCATTATCTATGTTCACATAGCTATCTTGTGCAAAATGTGTAAATTGGCATTATGTTGAGAAACCTTACACCTTGGGGTGGTATAGTAAATTTTTTTATTTTTTGCATTAAAGTTTGCAACTTTGTGCAAACTTAATGCTTTAAATGTGCCACAAGCATGATTTAAATAGTATTTAAATGAGTTTTTAACACAAGGGTGAAAAAAATCATGTTGCTGGCCCATTCTTGTAGAGCCATTCGCAGGTTAGTATATAAGGCATCATAATCTCAGCTGCTGTTCATGAATAGCCATGCTCTGTATCTCTTGTCCCAGGACTGGAATAAGCAATTATTTTTTTTTTTACATTAAATAGTAAGCTGCTCATCTGAAAGGTATTTACAATAGCAAGAGACACTTACAAAACAACACAGAATGGAACAAATCTTAATGATGTCACAGCTTAATTGAGCAACAGGTAGAAAGCCTGAGGTTTGTGTGCTGAATTCTAATATACTGTTTATATAGAAGAGATTCTATAGGTAATACACAAAGAAGGCAATTTAGTAACATCCTGCCTGAATTTGCAGGCAGTTATGCACCTAAGCTGCAACAGTTTTTAAAGTGAACTTAAGCATATATGTTCACTTTGAAAATTATCCCACAAAAACTACTCCCACAAAGTTACACCTGCTACTTTATATGGGGGAAACTTACCCACCTACTTTTTAAAATTCAAAAGTATGGGCATAAATGCAAGACCCGCCCAGATTCTACCTCTTCCTTCCCCAGAACGCCTGTCACGAAGTTCTTTAAATTATTTACGTGCAGGGTGCATTAATGTAATTTTATGTGCATATTAGTTGGGCAATTTTCTAAAGGAAATGAATAGAATGCAATTTATACTTCTACCAAATATTTATAACACTTTTCTTGCCCTATCTGGTTCATACAATCTTATGAAAAGGAGGAAAAGACCTCAGAACTTAAGCAAGATTAGTCAATGGAACTTAAAATCTTGCTCTACACAATTCTATCGTTGGTCATAAAAACCTCCAACCTTCCTTTTATTCAAATACAAAAATATATATTTTTTAATTTTTCTTATATGTAGAAACATATTTCATAATGATGACCATTAATCCACAAATTATTAGAATGCATACTATTGAGTTCCTCATTAACTTTCATGGGCCTGTTTTTGTTCAGAGCAATTTTCTAATGGGCCATTTCTGCAGGTAAAAAACTGTGTTACCCACAGAAGTCCCCTAATGCCAAAACAAGCAGGACAAGGAGACACACACTACCTCACTATTCAGTCTGTGTCTAAAAGCTAGGGATATTCGTTCCCTGCCTTTTTTCTTTATTATATCTTCATAGTAGAATTCCCCGTACATAATGTTTGCAAGGACATTGCATTTTTTTTTACAACAGAAGATGATTTATGTCTCTGCTTCTGTATTTTTTTTTTTTAATATAGATGGGAAATCTTGGGAGCTGTCATTGGTACTGAATGTGGAACACTAGAATCTGGTCCATCTCTCAATTTTCTTAGAGAGGGTGAGAGAAAAATGTGTACTCCCTACATGGACACCACAGGTTATGGTAACCTGAGATTCTACTTCACCATGGGTAAGTAGAAGCAGTTTTGTAACTCTGAGTCCCATGCATGAGAAGATATGCTGCTGCCATACATCTCAAATGAAGCACATGCTAATTATTTAAATGAGGTGGACAACAATGAACTTCTAAACTCATATCCCCTGGGCACTAAGGGCCAGATTTTCAAAAGGGTACGTGCATAAATCTGGAGGATTTCGGAGCGATCTGGGAGGGAACAGGGGAAAGGAGCGTGGCTTGGAGTGGAGGAGTAGCCTAGTGGTTAGAGCAGCCGGTAATGAACCTAGAGACCAGGATTCAAGACCTGCTGTTTTCCTTGTGACCTTGGGGATAGGAAATACCTATAGTACCTGAATGTAATCTGCTTTGGGTACTTGCCAGGTTCTTATGGCCTGGATTGGCCACTGTTGGAAACAGGATGCTGGGCTTGATGGACCCAGTATGGCATGTTCTTATGTTGGAGTGGGCTTGGTGCGTGCATGTTATAAAATCAGGCATACATGTGTGCGCGCCGGGTAGCGTGCGCAAATGTATGCCCGCGCGCACCTTTTAAAATCTACCCCTAAATGTGTCAACTTTCTTACAGATGTGTGGTTGTAAGAAAGTTAACAACACCTGAGGGTTGTGGGAGGGGAGGTGGCATCACAAAGTTACTATGTTAGCCTCTTTGGCAATATCCCTGTCGCCCACCCAACCCAACAACAAGGCTTCCCAGACCCTCCACCTCCACAACACAAGAAGCAGCATGCTTATACCCAACCCCCAACCCAGTCTAACACAACAGGGCTTCCCAGACCCTCCACCTCCACAACACAAGAAGCAGCATGCTTATACCCAACCCCCAACCCAGTCTAACACAACAGGGCTTCCCAGACCCTCCACCTCCACAACACAAGAAGCAGCATGCTTAAACCCACCCCCTAACCTAGTCTAACACAACAGGGCTTCCCAGAAGCCGACCTGACCTCTCCACAGCTCCCTGAGCCCCCATGCCTCTCCATGGGCCCCTGTTTTCTTGTCCAGCATTGTCCAATTTGCATAGGCTCAGTAGCACATCACACATGGAGAAGTCCACGCAGCCTTGTTACATATAGTCAGAGTTTAGATTGTGAATCTCAGAAAGATGGGCAGGGCTGGATGGGAAAAACTAAAATTGCCATACATTTATTTATTTTATTTATTTATCGAGTTTTATATACCGTCATTCGGTTTCGCCATCATAACGGTTTGCAAAAAATACAATGGTTTACAAGGTTAAGGAGTTAACAAGGTTTTCAAAAAGGTTCAAAAGATTGTTAACATAGATTGTACTCATATACAAGTTAGATGCTGTTCAGTTTTTTTTTCACGTTTCAATTCTTTGTTATAATATATACTTGTGTTGAGTTTCAGTTTTCTTAGGGTTAGACCAGAGGGGGTTGGCATTGTTTTGTTCATTGGGTGAGTTGGTATGCTTTGGTGAACATCCATGTTTTTAGATCTTTTTTTGAAAGTTTATAGGTTTTCTTGAGTTCTGAGTTTGGTTGGGAGGGAGTTCCAGAGTTTCGGGCTTCCTAGAGAGATTGCTCTCTTTTGGGTTGAGGTGAGTTGTTTGGAACGAGTTGGCGGTGTCTTTAGAAGTCCTTTATTTGCTGATCTGAGGTTTCTGTTTGGGGTATGTAGTTTTATGGAGGAACTTAGCCAGTTTTCTTGTTTTTCATATATAATTTGATGTAGTATGGATAGTATTTTGTATTCAATCCTGAATTTTATTGGTAGCCAGTGTAGTGAGATAAGTGTTGGAGTGATGTGGTCATGTTTTTTAGATCCAGTGAGGATTCTTACAGCTGCGTTTTGTAGGATTTGGAGTGGGCGGATAGTGTTAAGAGGTAAGTTGAAAAGGAGTGAGTTACAGTAGAAAATGAGTAATTGAAGGACTGATTTGAAGTCATTGGTGGAAAGGAAAGGTTTTAATTGACGTAGTGTTAGTGGGTTATGATATCCATCTTTGATTTTTGTTGAAATGTGGTTTTTGAAAGAGAGTTCCTTGTCAATTATTACTCCAAGATTGCGGGCATGATTGACCGGAGATATAACCGTATTTTGGTTCATTAGGTTGAGTGGTGGAAGTTGAGGAGAGTTGTTCTTTCTGTCTAATATGATTATTTCAGTCTTGTCAAGGTTAAGGATGAGTTTTAAGTTGATTAGTATTTCCTTTATTCTGCTTAGGTAAGTGGTTGTTAATTTGTATGTTTCTTCTAGTGATTTTTGTATTGGGATTAATATTTGAATGTCATCAGCATAGATGAAGTGGGTCAGATTAAGATTTGATAGGAAGTGGCATATTGGAAGCAGATAGATGTTGAAGAGCGTTGCTGATAGAGTGGATCCTTGGGGAACTCCAGTGTTTAGATTAATTTTCTTTGAGAAGGTATCATTGAGCAGCACTTGGTAGGTTCTTTGTGATAGGTATGAAGAGAACCATTGTAGGCTTGTTTCCTTTGCCCCAATTTCAGAAAGACGGTCAATCATGATAGAGTGGTTTACTGTATCAAAGGCTGCTGATAGGTTGAGTAGGACTGGAAGGTAGCTGTGGCCATTTTCGAAACCTTTGAGTACGAAGTCGTTCATTGCTAGTAGTAGAGTCTCCGTGTTCAGTTGTTTTCTGAAGCCAAATTGCGTGGGTAGCAGGATGTTATTTTCTTCCAGGTGGTCACTGAGCCATGTGTGGACGACTTTCTCAATGATTTTGGCAATGAATGGTAGGTTTAATATGGGTCAGTAGTTCAGTGGGTTTTCTGGATCAAAATTATTCTTTTTCATAATGGATTTGATGATTGTAGATTTTAGGCATTCTGGGTAGTTTCCTTCCATGAGGGAAAGGTTTACGGTGTCAGTTATTGTCTTAGTTATTGATGGTATTTTAACAAAACCTCTAAGCCAGAAATGGTAAAAGTAATAAAAAGCATTTGGTAAATATAGCAGAACAGTGAGCAAACATAAATAATGCACAAGATCTGGTATAAATTATCATCATATATACATAAAAGGCAGTTGGGGCTCCTAGCTTTGGTGTTTATATTTTTTAACCAAGCCAGTCTGTGCTTGTGCCATCTGCACATTGCTGAGAGCTAGTTGGTGCCATATTGGCTGACACTGCTGGTGGGGCAGGACGACCTCAGAATCACACCTGCCTCCCCTGAGTGGAAGAGTTGTAGGCTGTGAACCAAAGAACCCAAGGTTCAGATTCCATTGCTGCTCCTTGTGACCTTGAGCAAGTCACTTCTCCCTCCATTGCCTCAGGTACAAACTTACTGGGAGATTCATCAAGCCATGGTAGGGCTATAACAAGCATTAAACAGCATATATTGCGTGATATAGCCCTACCTTGCAATAATTTACATACATTTGGGCAGTTTCCTTTCCCCTGTTCCACTGAGCTGCTTTGCATGGCATTTGCATGCATGAATTTTACAAATCCATGCAAAACAGCTCATGCATAGGTAATTTTATGTAAATAACTGTTCTTTTGTTGACTTGGGAGTGTGGAGGAAGGAGCCTGCTAGCCCCAACTATGTTTTTGGAAACTTAGGGGTTGAGGGGAACCTGCCTGGCAATTGGTTTCTTGAAAGAGGGGTTTGGGGGGGGGAACTCTGTGGCCTTTATGTGATCTATGTTGACTGAGGGGGCCTTTTGTCGCACGACCATTACCAGATATTTTTATACTTTTGTGGTCGAAGTTGCCTTGATTGCTGGCCGTGCGGTGAGGGGGGGGTGTCATGTTTGATTTTTTTAAACATGTTTGGCACCTTTTTTTTTTTTCGGTGGGCCCTTTAAGGCGATGGTGGTCCCATCTATTGGGGTCCGCCATTGCACAGTAGTGGGTAAGGCTACATTGATTTGCCTCACAGAATTCACTAAGATGCAATTTTTCTTTTCACAGGATTGCCCCCCCCCCCTTCCCCCATGATAGCAGGGCCCCTCACGCAAAAAAAAAAAAAAAAGTGGCTTAGTGAATCCAGTTCTTAGATTGTGAGCCCTGTATGGACAGGGAAATGACCTTCAGTACCTGAATGTAATCTGCTTTGAAGTGGCTGAAAGGCAGAATATAAAAAAAAAAAATGAGCGCTGTAATCCACAGGGTAAGAGAAAGGGAAGGGAGGAAGGGAGCCAGCTCAGAGGGCTGTGCAGGTCCTCTGGAGGGGTGGAAGAGAATTATCATGCTGTAAGGGGATCAGGGGTTGGGGGAGAAGGGGAGAAGGAGCCGGAAGGCGGTCTGGAAGAGGGAGTGGGGGCACCACGAACAAAGACGTGCTCCCCTGTCATTTCTGATGGACGTCATGCCATGATCTAAAATATGAAAAACTATTTAAAAATGCAAATAAAATAGCCTAAAACTTCCCAAAGTCACAAAATCAAAATTAAGTAAAATTTTTTTTTTTTTACCTTTTTCTGTCATCTGCCTGCCTCTCACCCCCACCCACATGGCCAGCCCAAGTCTATAGCTGTCTCCTCTCAGCAACCTCTGGAAGCAGAGCAGAGCTGGTGAAGAAATGTACCAGCTCAGGGTCCTGTCAGAGGTATAGATAGAATCACCACCCCTCCACTCATAAAACCTAAAACACAAAAATGAAGCCATGGTGAAAAGCTTATAGAGGACTTAGAAACACTACATGGTTTAAGTTGTGATTTTCATCGGTAAATGGTATACGGTATAATTGTTGATTAGCCATGTAAATTCTGTATCAAGGTATTCTTGATTGTATTGTTATAAATAAAAGCCAGCATTTGGCGCAACTATTTATTTTTATGCATGCCAGAGGTGAAGCAGTTTTGAAGAGCCGGTGGTTCTATGAGTTTGTCTGGCTTTCGGGTCCTGATGTGCTCTGTTTGGTGCTGCAAGGGAAATATTTTCATGTTGGTAGTGCACCTGTGCTAGTGTGCACTAGGGGGGTCATTTTCCAAGGAGTTAAATTCACAATTTGGTATTCAGGGGGCAGAGTTGGGGTGGAGCATATGTAAAGTGGGAAACAGTTATCGTGTGCCACAAAGTTAGCGCAGCTCCTAGCTACAACCCTTTCATTCGCGTTACATTGTGCGCTAGAGGCCAGTAAAGGTGTATTGCAGTCCATGACAATTCAGAGAGAGAGAGAGAGAGAGAGAGAGAGAGAGAGAGAGAGAGAGAGAGAGAGAGAGAGAGAGAGAGAGAGAGAGAGAGAGAACCTTGCTATAGATCCTACTCCCTAGACAGGTATTTGTATCCCCATGGTAGGCCCACCTAGTAACTCGAGGTGGGGATTAGGTATGAGCGTAGGGGGTTGGGGGCCACTTTCACATTCAACATGAGACGTACGAACAGAACAGTGGTCTCTTGTGAAGATTTGATAACCTTCGGAGTGAGGAAACTCACTCCAAGAAGAGATTTGGGCAACATTCTCTCAACCTAGCTTGTTGTTGCCCAGGTAGAGTGTCCATCAAGCTAGGTTGAGAGAATGTTGCCCAAATCTCTTCTTGGAGTGAGTTTCCTCACTCCGAAGGTTATCAAATCTTCACAAGAGACCACTGTTCTGTTCGTACGTCTCATGTTGAATGTGAAAGTGGCCCCCAACCCCCTACGCTCATACCTAATCCCCACCTCGAGTTACTAGGTGGGCCTACCATGGGGATACAAATACCTGTCTAGGGAGTAGGATCTATAGCAAGGTTCTCTCTCTCTCTCTCTCTCTCTCTCTCTCTCTCTCTCTCTCTCTCTCTCTCTCTCTCTCTCTCTCTCTCTCTCTCTCTCTCTCTCTCTCTCTCTCTCTCTCTCTCTCTCTCTCTCTCTCTCGTCAAAAACTAAACAGAGGTGTGAGACAATTGCTCAGTGTGCAGCACCTAAGAGTAGAAATAGGCCGTCTGGACACTTTCATGCAGTGCATTGATTCTTTGGTTGGTTTTATCGCGCACCGCGAAGATATTTCGCGATTTGCGAAAACATCGCCGCACGCGATGTTTCCCCACTGCACGAAAAAAGCATCATTTGCATGGGACATGCCCCTTAATGCGTTACCAATGCGATATTGGTAAATGAGGCCCAATGTGTGATAATGTGCATTAACCCATGTTAGCGCAATTTAGTAACTATACCCCTAAGTCCTTGGACAAAACATGTGTTGTTTCAAAACTGAACAGAGCAAACTGATTTACCAACATTTACCCCTGCTTTTTTTTGCCCCAGACTTGAATCTGATCCTAACCTGCTATTGTCTATACAAATCAAAGTCCTTAATGAGGTCCGTTGATTGGCTAAAGATGAAGAAGGTAACAAAAATGGGCCAGCCCGGTTGCTAGGTTGAGGCCTAGGCCTAATTCCTGGTTTGGGTTTCTTGCTCCCCAGGCTGGCTGGAGCTGAGGACACTGCGGAGTCTGGGTAAAGGAGACTCAGTTGACATGCAACACTGACCCCTGGTGGCTGGATTTGGGAGCTGTGTTTGAAAGGCTTCGGGAGGAGCCCTGGTGTGTGTACGGCCCCGAGCTGAAGACCAGGCCCGAATACATGTACAGAGCAAAAACCACATATACCGTGTTTCCCCGAAAATAAGACATCCCCCAAAAATAAGACCTAGTAGGGATTTAGCCGAATTCTTAAATATAAGACCTCCCCCGAAAGTAAGACATCCCTTGTAAACAGGGGCGGATTGACCTATCGGGGGATCAGGCTTCCCCCGGTGGGCCGGTCAATCCTGTGACGTCATTTTTTATTTATTTATTTATTTATTTAAAATAAAGTTTCCAAAGTATTAGGAGCAGATGCGAGCAGTGGTATCCGGAGGGGAGCCGATGCGCCCAGGCGCAAGGAGGCTCATGCGGCCGCTGAGCCTCCTTGCCCGAAGAAAAAGATCGCGTTCAAATGCACTGATGCTCTTTCTCCTTCCTGCCTGTGCGGCCCCGGAAGTAAACGTTGCCAGAGCCGCATGGGCAGGAAGGAGAAAGAGCATCAGCGCGTGAAGAAGAGGAGCCGCCGCGGGCTGCTGCGAATCCCAAGTCGCAGCGGCCCAAGAAGAGGAAGAGGCCCGGTAGCGAGGAAGAGGCCCGAGAAGTTCAGGGCCGCTGCAGAGCCCATCCTGCAGCGACCCGCGAAGAGGAGGCCTGCAGTGGTATCCGGAGGGGAGCCGATGCGCCCGGGCGCAAGGAGGCTCATGCGGCCGCTGAGCCTCCTTGCCCGAAGAAAAAGATTGCGTGCAAACGCACTGATGCTCTTCCTCCTTTCTGCCTGTGCGGCCCGGAAGTAAACGTTGCCGGAGCCGCATGGGCAGGAAGCAGAAAGAGCATCAGCGCGTGAAGAAGAGGAGCCGCCGCGGGCTGCTGCGAATCCCAAGTCGCAGCGGCCCAAGAAGAGGAAGAGGCCCGAGAAGTTCAGGGCCGCTGCAGAGCCGATCCTGCGGCGACCCGCGAAGAGGAGGCCCAGAGGTGAGAGAGAGGCTGAGGGTCTGTAGAGGGTGCGTGCGTGTATGAGATGAGTTGAGAGATTGTGTGTGAGAGTGAGGATCTGAATGTTTGCAGAGGCAGCATGTGAGAGCCTCTGTGTGTGTGTGTGAGAGAGACAGCGTGTGTCGGTGAGAGCCTATGCTTGAGCAAGACAGCATGTGGGAGTGAGAGAGAGCCTGTGTGTGTGAGCGTCAGACAGCATGAGCCAGTGAGAGACTGTGTGTGTGTGAGAGAAATGCATGTGAGAATGAGAACCTGACTGTGTTTGAGGGAAGAAGACGGAGAGAAAAGAAATACGGAAGAAAAAAGGACAATATAAAAGGAATTGGCAAAAAAATAAGAAAGGGAAGGTGGAAAAAAAAAAAGCCTGTGACCAACCGATTAGAAAACTAACATCAGCCAGCAAAGGTAAAAAAAAAAATAAAAATTACTTTTTAGTGATTGGCACATGTGATCTTTGGGAATGTGCAAGAATAGCACTTTCTCTATGCAGATCTCACAATGTACGAGATCAGCATGGAGGAAGTGGAAGCCCACGGGGCCTGCACAGAGGAGGCAGCAGAATGGGCTTCAGTGTCAGTAGCAGCAATCGGCGCCTCCCCAATAGCCAAGTGGCAGCAGTGACAGTGGCAGCAAGATTACAGACATCTGGGGATGGTGGCAGTACCAGTCGGGGGACCCCTTCCAAGCAGTGTGCAGAGGTTCAAAAGCAGCAGAGTCAGCCCAAGCTGACTACCATGAATGCTGCACACTCTTACCTCTCTCTGACAGCACACTGGTGAGGCATGGCTGACGCAGGGGCAGCCAGCAGCTCAACGGTATTAGACATCCCCTGAAAATAAGGCCTAGTGCATCTTTGGTACCAAAAATTAATATAAGACACTGTCTTATTTTCGGGGAAACAGGGTAACAGGACTAATCATACATAAGCCAAAATTCTTCTTTCTTTTTTGAGACCCTCATATAAAGTCGGGATGATGTAGAACTCACTTAAATTTGGTTAGTGAACCATTATCTTATCCACTTAGACCATTGAAGTGACCAAAACCCAATTTGCTTGTAATCATTGGTCTCTTTTATATATATATATATTTTTTTTGTTAATACATTTAAAGTCTTCAATGAAAAAATGTTAATGCAGACACTTAGAATTCTTGAAAATACGCTCATATTAGAAACCTTTCAGATGTGTAAAACTGAAGATGAAGAGCCCAATAGCCCAACACGATTCGTGTTTCGAAAAAAATCTTTCTTCATCGGGGGCTATATACATATATATTTTCTACCACAGAGTTCTCAGTTGTTTTGAAATTTTTTATCAGGCCCAAATATAAGCATACACAACATATAGACTTGCCTAGGGTGCCAAAGTTTGAAGGCACCAAATACCCGGGCGGAAGAGAAGCCTTCCCCCACTTATTTTAGGGCTGAGTGCCAGTGCTACTTCAAAGTTTCACTCTGGCCTGAAACCCCCTTCCCTTCCTTCCAGTCTCAGGGGGGTGAACCAGTGATAGGCTGGACCCATGTTTTTGTCTGCACAAACCCTGACGTTCATATGATGCAGTTGCAAAGTTATGCATCTGGCTTTCCTCAGAAAAGGAAGACGTAAGAGCAGTGAACAATTAACAAAACACATTTAAAAAAAAAAAAAAAAGATTCATAGCTGGCATTTCAGGATGTTAAATGTATTTACTTTATTTATTTAAAAGTTTTGTATTCCATCCTATGCAATACAGTTCAGGGCGGATTACGGCACCTTTTCCCAAAATATTAACTTCCCTGTTTCACGGCTGCTTTTATTTCCTGCTTTTATGTTGTTCTTCTTTTTATTTTTCTACTCATTTGTGAAAAAGAAAAAGGAGATTTTCTTTCAAAAGATCTAAGAAGAAAACTGGAAGATGAAATAGAGCTGTTAAAACAAGACATCATAATGGAAAAATAGCAATGAATGGAAAGACAACCGGATTAATGACCCCTCTGTGACACCGTTTAATTGTTTTTTGTTAGACGGAAGTATCGTGAGAGGTATTTTGGTTTTTGGACTTGTGTCTTTTGGCATATTGCTCGCCAATAAAATACAGGAAAGGGAGGTGGCTCGTATTTCCAGGTCTTCCAGACAGCATAGCACCTGGAAGAGCAACAGGAAAGATGCTCTCCAGCCCTTGGGAGACCCCTGCTGCAGAAAACCGCCTGCTCAGCAGCAGGGATTTGGAGTATCTCTGCATTTCGCCAGAGTCCAGACTTTACTTCCTGTGTTTTCACTGATTCATTGATTCGTTTTTGCTTTCAGACCAGCTTCCTTGTCATAAATGAGCTTCTGTGTTTGAAGTGAAATGACAGAACCTAGGGCCCAGAGGCGGTGCTGTGTGCGCCTCCGTCACCTTGAACCTGAGTTTGATTCCCAGAGCTTTTCTTCTGCGCGTTGGGCCGGCGGAGGGCAGCATTCATATCCCAAAATGTGGGAGGAGAGTCAGCCATCGTGCAATTGAGTTGCTCGGGGTGCACGCCTAGTAGTTTCCAGCAGGAGTCTGCGGCCCCCTGGCCAAGTTCTGCTTCTGTCATTCCAGTAGCTAGGCTAGGTAGGAAAGAGTTACTCTGGGTTGCTGTGAATGAAGGCTCGGGGTGCTGTAACTGTAGGAAAAATTGGTCCTAATTGAGCTGAAAGGAGCAGAAGGAAATTGATGACCCTAAAAAAAAAAATTGATAAAAGGATTGTAAAGAATTTTTTATGCTTCTAAGCCCCCTTATTGTTTTATTATGGTTTGCGTTAATAAAGGATACAGTACTGTGACACAATAATGGACTTAGTAATTAGACTATGAATAAGATAAAAACTTCAAGGGTAGATTTTTAAAAAAGCGCGCGCCTGTCCATGTGCGTGCGGGACCCGGCGCATGTTATAAAATCTGGGGGCCGCACGTGTGGGGGGGGGGGGTAGATTTTGCCAATTTACGCACGGCGACGAGATCAGGGCGTCCCCCAGTTCCCTCCCAGTCTGCTTCAATTAAGGAGCGGACTGGGAGGGAACTTTCCTACCCCCTTACCTACCCCTGCCTCCCTCTTCCCCTCTCCTCCCTGACCCCTTATGAGTTCCCACCTTGTTTTTGTTTTTTTTTTCTTTATTTAAGAACTTACGCCAGCTCCTGTGGAATTTGTGGGGAGAGTGTTTACCATGAATGTGAAAAGAATATCTCATTGATTCTCATTTGGCATCCTGGACAAGAACTTTGATACAAACAACATCTAAAAGGTGCCATTCGGGGGGAGGGTTGTTAAGATGGCATCCTGCACCTAGAAGCATCCAAATCATTCTTTGCCCAAATTGTTTCCTTTCTTTTGGTGGGAAAAACTTACCCTTTTTTTTATCTGTTTTTGTTTTGGTTTTGTTTTTTTTAATTATTATGCCTGGTGATTTCCAATAGTCTAAAAACCAAAAAGATGGAGCAGGAGAATTTGCACTCCAAAAAATAAATATCCACACACCAAAGGAGATGCAAAATATTAATAATAAATAAGGTCCAAAGCGTGGCTAGATTTATAATGAAAAACTGTTTCAAATTTATTTTTAACATTCATTTAATACGGCAACTCCGTTACTCATCCATCAAGGATATAAACAGTCTTCAACCAGGTTCCCCCGACTCGGACCCCATAGTCTTTCATATTGTTTTGCATTTTATATTTAATTATTCACCAAATCCAAGCTCATGGCAAGTTATATTCAGGTACAGATCCTTACCCCAAACAGGTTTACAATCCAAGGGCCTGATTTACTAAGCATATTTCCCATCGACGCAGAATGGAAGAAAAGCCTTAGTAAATCAGACCCTAAATTTATACCTGAGGCAATGGGAGGAGAAGGTGTTGTGGTGGGAGAAGTAGGATTCACTCCCTGGTTTTCCTGGTTCTCAGGCAGCTGCTCTAATTACCAGGCCTCGCCTCCACATATGGTGTACTGAAAGGGAAGGATGCATGTTTTTCTAAAAATTCTCTGAAAGCAGTGATCACAGGCCAGATGGATTTGTTCCTCACGCAGCAGCAGCCAATCTGATTTAGTCTTTTCCAGGAAACATACATTCAATACATGTTGGCCATATGGCAGGTTGTAACTGAGCTCAGAATAGGTATGAGGAACAACATCCTTCACCAGTATTACTTTTCTTATTTTTGAAACCCTTACATAATGCAGATACTTGTAAGTACCCTTTTATATCATAGATCACATAGGTGCCAGCTCCGGGGGTGCTCTGGGTTCTTGAGCACCCCAATAACAGATCTGCCTCCCGCGCCGCTTCTTTAATCCGCAGGACCTGTGGCAGCTGAGAGGACAGACTAGAGAGGTGACGCGGGAGGCAGATCTGATATTGGGGGTGCTCAGGCAACCAGAGCACCCTCAGAGCTGACACCTGTATCTTACAAAATAAAAGGAGCTGGAACATGGTCAAAATAGAATGGTAAAACCAAAAAAATATACACAAAACTGTGCGAAGGTGTCCATATATTAAAACAAACATATACTATATAAAGATGTTGTCATCAATTTATAATAGTGCTTAGAATATAATCTCCAGTCTCTTGCCCACAATGAGCTGCAGATTGCTTCAAACAAGAGCACAAATCTTTACATCCTTTATCGATTTCTACCTTCCTACCTATTAAAAATAACTTCTTTATTATTCAAAATTATTGTTATACCTCCAAAATCTTTTTTTTTTTTTTTTTTTTTTTACATTTCACACCCAGCAATCAGAAAAAATAAACAACACTGGCAATACTTAACTGGCAGAGCAGTTTGGATGTAGAATACTCTTATAATTCCTATTATGCCATGCCTGTTTTAACACCACTCAGATGCCAAGAATCCCCATGATGCTCTGGTTCTGGAACGATACCCCACATGGCCATTGATCTGGTGCTCGACCTGGCCCTGCATAGCTTCTTAAAAAAAAGCCATGCCTGGCAGCAACACAGTGCCTCCTGTAGAAATATTTGAAGCAGTTACGTGAAAAACTCTACACCTGACATTCAAAATATATAGCTATAAATTTCTCTTAACCTGGTGCCTCACATAACTAGGTACCTGCTTTCTCATTAAAGCTGATGATAAGCTTGCAAGGAGCATGTGATGGAAAATATACTTTGTTTATTTACTTTATTTCCCAAATCTGATATCCTGCACCAGCATACCATGATGCCCCAAGACAAATGACAAAATAATAAAACATCATATAAAATACAATAACAATTATTTTTCATACAAAGAAACACATAAAGGGCCGGATTTTCAAAGAGTTACGAGCGCCAGACCTATTTTCAAAAGGCCCCGGCGACGTGCCTAAAGCCCCGGGATGCATGTAAGTCCCGGGGCTTTACTAAAGGGGCGGGAAGGGGGCGGGGCAGGGTCAGAGGCTCCTGGCACAGCGGCCATTTGCTGCTGTGCTGGGGATTGCGCGCCGGCAGTCGGCCGGCGTGCGCAACTTACTTCGGCCCCAGGGCTGAAGTAAGTTTTGCAACAAGAAAAAAAAAAAAAAAAGAAAAAGGGAGGAAAGGGCGGGGGAAGGCAGCACGCTCGGCGGGGGCTCGGCGCGCGCAAGGTGCACAACTGTGCACCCCTCTGCGCGCGCTGACCCCTGATTTTATAACTTGCGTGCGCAAGTTATAAAATCAGGCATACATGTGTGTGCACCGGGTAGCGCGTGCACATGTACGCCTGTGCGCACCTGTTAAAATCTACCCCAAAATGAGTGATAAAATAGGTAAAATAATAATGCTGACAGGCTATGGACCCTTATTAGTTGATTAGAGCAGGCTTGGCTAGGATACAATAGCTGGCTTTCTCAGAAAGGACCCGTTATCTTTGGCAAAGCACCTTATCAAAAGTAATGGTGAGGCAATTTGTTTTAAAGCTGTCTCTTTGGAATTGTGTTGTGCTGCTTTGCTGTAGAGCAAGGTTGGTTAGTGACTGTACGTAGGGAGGAGGTTTAATGCAAAGGTCAGAGCGCTGAGCTAGGAGTGAGGGCAGACCCTGAGGCTTAGCTCCATACAGGTTATGGAGGGTGGAGTTGAGGAAGGGGTTTTAGGAGACAGGTGGAAGACAAGAGGGACGGAGGAGTTAAGCCTTAGCTACGGGTTATGTACATTTGACCCCTGAGGAAAACAGCATGAATGACTGCCGAAACACTGGCCATGCGCAAGCAGGTGCACTTTCACTTTGAAATTGGTGATGAGGACTGCTAGCCACAGATAAAGATAAGTGTTTGATTTTTGGAAATTACAAACGTTCAGCATAGTTATGCTTCACACTGATTTTTTGATTTTTTTTTTGTATTTTTGGTTGGTGGTTATTCTTTAATATTTTTCATGAGTGACTTTAACAAAAAGGTTTATGCGCATTTATGCGCGCATGTTATAAAATCAGCTACCCATGAGCACATGCGCACATGATTTTACCGTCTCAATCTCGTAAGGGGGGGGGGGGATTTTAGTAAGTACGTGTGGTGATGCGATAGCCCCATTTCACAGTTCTCTCCCAGTTCGCTCTTGTAAAGGAGCAAACTTCCCGAACCCCCTATCAAACCTGCCTCCCTTTTTTTCCTTACCAGCCCTGACCCATAAAACCGCGCCAACTACCCTAGATTTTTTGTTACCCGCAGTCCGTAGCAGCAGCAGCAGGTTATGCATTCATTTAATCCTGGTGTGCCCCCGGGCCACCTCTTTTTCACAAATCCTTCTCAGTACGCGTACCAGGAGATATGCGCATGGCTGCAGGTGCCTTTAAATCTGCGTGGACCGCGCACAGCCCAGTCACGCGCGTATCTCCCAGATTGGCCACGCATAGGGCTTTTAAAATTCGCCCTTAAGAGAGCAGAGTGATGTATATGAGGCGACATGGCGTACCACGCGGTCTGAGTGTTAACGAATGTTGAGATGTATTGGACTGTAACTTAACGGATATCGTACATCGTCTATATTGTGATTTGCCTGCACAGTGTTCCCATGCCTTGTTAAATAAAGGGTTTAAAAAAAAAAACCAATTATGCTGGCAGAAAGTGACATTTTCTGCACTTTTCAAGTCAAATTCTTCCCACGCAAAAAGCAGGTGCCAGCGACTGCCTGTGCTTTGGAACCTCAGCAGCTGCTTTCAAGGGGAAATTCGATTTCACTTTTAGAATTGGTGCCCCTCCGGTAAAAAGTACCAGCGGTCTTTGTTGCAATGCAAACAATGTGAAGATCGGGCCCCTCTCCCCCTCCCTTCTGTCACTGTGTCATTAGATATAGACTGTGAGACCACTGGCCCAGTTCCGAATTACTAGGGCACTGTCCGTGGTTCACCTGTCCAGGTTCAGCCGTTTCGTTCCCGTTGGTGACAGATGGTGCCCCAGCTGCTTTCTCTAACAACAACAAGAAAATCTCACTTATATCTCAGAATGAAAAGCATCAAAAATTACCTGCCAAGATTATACATTGTCTCTTATTGTGACTTTCATATAGCACTGGGTTTACATGGAAACTCGTATTTCAAACGTTTGTGCTAGTGCAATTGTAATCATCAGTCACATAGAGATATGAATGTGCAGGATTTTGTCCATAAGTGCAAATATCATGCAGCTTTATGTATTTGAATTACTATCACATTGACCACTTTTTATTCACCATGTGAAGAAAGTTTACTTATCTTAGGGGATACCAGGAGTAAATAAATCGTATGAAGTTGAAGCATCAAATCTCTCTGTATATTCTCAGCATATAAGTCACTCGTATGGTGTTGGAGCATCAGACTTGTCTATATGTTCACATCATATGAGTCACCTGACACTGCAGTGTTTTGGAGGAAAATTCCTTCTTCAGGGGTGATAATCAATTGAAAGCTCCAAACAATTAAAAGCTCCAAAACGTAAATTTCTATCCTGGAAAATATGCAAAAATCATTTTTAAACTTTTTCAAGTAACACCTTCATAAAGAAATCTCAGGGGTAGATTTTAAAAGGTGCATGCAGGCATATATGTGCGCGCGCTACCCGGCGCGTACACATGTACGCCCAATTTTATAACATGCGCGTGTATGTTATAAAATTGGGGGTCGGCGCACGCAAGGGGGTGCACAATTGTACACCTTGCACGTGACGAGCCGCGCTGCCTTCCCCTGTTCCCTTCCCCCTAGCCTGACCTTCCCATCCCTTCCCCTCACCTTTCCCCTCCCCCCAGCCCTACTCTTAAACCCCCCCCCCCCCCCCCAAACCTTTGTCTTACCTTTTGCGCCTGCTTCTGGGCAGGCGCAAGTTGCGCGCACCGGCAGCCTGCCGGCACGCGATCCTCCAACCCCGCCCCTTTAGTGAAGCCCCAGGACTTACACGCGTCCCCGGGCACGTAGGGCTTTTAAAATCCAGCCCTCAGTGTATCATTTCTAAAGTGCAACTTTATTTGAAAAAAACAAAATAACTTACTATAGTCCTTGTATATTAAATTTCTGAGATATGCTCAATTGCCTTTGTATGCACCCTGCCTTTGAAGCGTACTAGCTGTTCAGGCGTCGACAGCGCCATTTTAAACTGGAAAAACCCGTGAAAATCAAAATGTCAATCATTCACCGGAAGTGTGATTTAAATGTCATGAAACAGAAATAATGCGAAAAAATCCCAAATTACTTGACTTGTGAATTTACAAAAGCGTATACCAATCGATTTTTCCATTCAATCCATATGGTTCTACTATGCTTAATTTATGAATCCAAAAATTCTCCCGAAAGTTAAATCTAGAAGTATGATCTCTTCCCCCCCCCCCACCCCCCAAGGAGCTGGGGGAATATGTTCCAAAGTTATCCAATGAAAATCATTGACTTAATGTCCTTTTAGTATACAATGTGAAATTATTGGGGCTTTCACAAAACAAATCGGAAGGTGGTCTGTCAAAGCCAAAAAGCAAAGATAAAGCAAGACAGACCAGATGCCTTAGGTAGGGATTATTTATTCACACAATTATCTTGATAAGAGAGCCCAACTCTGGCCGAGTTTCGCACAAGGCTGCTTCAGGGGCTACAAAATAACCAAACATTAAGGTAAGTATAAATAAATAAAGAAATGATAAAAAAACACAAGAATTAGTATAAATATTAAAAAAAAACATACTCCACAAGACATGTATGAGGAAATATAGGTAAAAGAATAAATAATCCCTACCTAAGGCAACTGGTCTGTCTTGCTTTATCTTTGACTGTTGGGGCTTTGACATCTTTAGTGGAGATGCAACTCTGATGTTCTATAAGACGCTTTTTAATCTTACACGATGTCCCTCCGATGTAAAGTTTCTGACGAGGACGAATCAGGTCATAAACCACCTGACTGGTGTCACAATCTGTATTATATTTGTGTTTAAACACATAACCCGTATTAGGTTCTTGCCAAAAGGTACCCGGGATTGTTAACTCACAAAAATCACAGTTTCCACATGAAGAGTGTAATGAATGAACAATTGTGGCTTATGGTTCTTTTTCTAGGGCGGCACGAATGATGTATTGTCTAATATTAGGTCCTCTGGAATATGCAAACATCGGAGGGCATGAAACAAAATGTCGTGTGCTTAACACATGCCAATTCCGTTGAATGATCTTTTTAATTTTGCTTTCTCGACATGTTTTCCGGGTCAGGTGAAAATCAGTCACAGAGGCCCAGTTTAAAACTGTAACTGCATTTAGCACATCTCGTAATCCTTTTTAAAAAAAATTATTTTGGGCACTGCATTAGAACTCGCTGACCCTCTTTTGCTCCCTGTCACTTATTAAAACGTGCTGGTAAACAAAATATTTTAGATTTGAATTGGGAAGCTCTGTCAAAAGAGGAAATGGGGGGGGGGGAGGAGGAGAGGTTGTCTTAGTCAGATTTTAGATTTGCATCCTTTCTGTGTACTTTCAGATTATTTCACTAAATCTTATTCTTTGCAATTGATGGCAGTGCAGGTTTCGTCACATCATGCCAATTGTAGAAAACTGTGCAAATGAACAGCACTAAAGAGCACTGGTACCACTGCATCAGGCTTCCAGAAAGGCTGGGGTGACTAACATGGAGAGGCCATGGTTAAGACGCTAACTTCAATGAGCATGGGGAAGCCGGAATATATATTTTCTTTATCAATGTTAAGAAGATGGCTGAGAGGGAGGAGGTGCTGGGTTGCATAGGGAGATTTAAATGTGCATCTACCCAAAATGGACAAATTTGAAATGGGTAGACCGGATGAACCATTGTGGTCGTTGTCTACTGTTGTTTACTGTATTACTACTGTATAGGTTACTGTGTTATAGTGTTTTATTTAAATCTTTAATGTATAGGGGGACTCTGTGATCCAGGAGAATCCCATGAGAATAATGTCATACTCTATGCAAAGGTGGAAGGAAGGAAAGAGCACTTTGTCATGGACCTGCTGTCTTATTCTTCTTACAAGGTATGGGAGGCATGGCTAATTCTGCTGTAACCACAAAATATGCATTTGAAGAACCCTTTGAATTTTATTTTTTTTTACAGAATAGAAGTGGACACTTGGCAGTCAACCCTAAAGGATTTATAAATCTATTTTATGGAGATCCAAAAAGGTCAAATTAAAAAAAATATCCCTGCTATAATATCTGTCTTGGCTGATGGAGTCAGCTTCTCCAACCACATGGTTTCATGCATGCTCACTTCATCAGTGGGATACAGAAACAATGAGTTCTGCGGCCAAGATTCGCAAAGAAAGCAAAAAATGTAGCTAATTAGAAAGCAGGTAGCTCAGAGGACAATTGTAGGTTTACTTCAGTCACTCACTAGGGCCCATCCTTGGGGGAGGGCAGGGACAAATAGGGGCAACCACCCTGCGTTGCCATGGTAGCCCCATCCCCAATACATTAATTTCCTGTCAGTTTGGATATAGAACCATGCACTTTAGCATTCTAGGACCCCACTGCGGCTGACTGATTGGCCCCAGGCCCCCACATGCTATGGTCACCCCTGTCAGTCACACAGCTGTTTGCTTTATAAGAGCACAATAACAGTCAATAATATTACTTCAGACCATCCAGATACTAATTAAAACATCAGTAAAAGTATCAATAGCTTTATTTTGGTTAGAAAGCTGGCTTCAGGAATAATGTTCCATTATTTTGCTGCCTATTTGCTTTTTTGAGCCAATCAGAATACAGTGCTTCTGCTGTGTTCCAATCAGATTGATTATGGGATCTTCCATTTTCCTTTTATTCATGTTTCTAGTTTGATTTTTATTTTTTTTTTTTTTAAATAATAGACTTGATGTCAGCAAAACAACCCATTCTACAAGGATTGTCTCTTGCTTTTTGAATAAACATCTTGATTTCACCTATGCAGATATTACTGCTCCAAGACATCAGTAGCTTGCCATAACCCATCTTTCTGCTGCCATTATCTCTTAAGTTCATTTTTTGCTATAAATCTTCTAAAAGGAAGATCAAATCGGAATACCCATAATATGACTTTATGCATTACTAGTCACTTTTGTGGCCAGTTCCTGAATTTTTTCGGTATTTTCTCTCATTCCGCTCGATTGCATGTTTCAGAAATATATATATATATCTAAATATATATATATATATATTTATTTATATATATATATATATATATATATATATAGATAAATAGATGAATATGACTGAGTATTATGACTCTTTGCTCTGATGAAGATACTGTTTAGGGAGCTGAAATATCTTCAGAATGGTTTCATATAAGTGTTAAATATTTTTTGGAGAATCTACCCATTAGTGTGCCTTATTAATATTTTCCTGAAATATGTTTTCCAAAGGCACAGAAATTGAGTCAGCACATTTTCCTTAGACATATGGAGGCCAATGTACTGAATTGTGAATGGGAACACATACAAAAAGTAGCCGGCGCAAAAATGCCAAATAGCGCAAGCTGTTTTTCCATAAATGCAATAGCATGTGCTGTTTCATATTTGCAAATACTAGTTCTCACTATTTGGCATCTTTGCACGCACTGTTTTTCGCATGTGGTCCCATTTGTACGATGTATGCAAAATCAACTAATGAGCTCAAACATCATATAAATGAGCTCAACATTTTGACAAAGGAGGTGGTCTGATAGTACATTGGTACCATGGTTTGAAGCTTTTCTCCTATTCTGTGTCTCTGGGAACAAAATTAGTAAATCTGGCCCTTGGTGAGGTATGGTGACACATGAGCTTCAGAGTTGTGCTAAATCAAACATTTTTTCAGTATGTTACCATGCATCCAATTTATGCTGTGTACATTCTAAGACCTCTTTAACCAAATTTTAAGCAGGGCTAAAAATAGATGTTTTAAATTGCTAGTTCTTTCTTTAATAGAACATGTGTGCTGTTGTTTTTATATATACACACGTGTGTGTATAAACAGGATAGTTTATTCTTATTCTTATAGGTGCCATCTTTAGTCTCTGCTGTTATCAATCCAGAGTTGCAGACTCCAGCAACTAAATTTTGCCTCAAGCAAAAAACTCACGCAGGACACAATCAGAATGTCTGGGCTGTTGATTTTTTCCATGTGTTACCTGTTCTGCCTACCACTCAGTCTCACATGATACAGTTTTCTATTAACCTTGGCTGTGGATCTCATCAACCTGGTAACAGGTAAGAAGAAGAGCTACAAGTGCACTTTTCATATCCCATTAAGAGCTCCGGTAGAGTTGGTTTCTGCCATTGTGCAATGCTATGACTTTTCTCTGCAAATAGAAAAGGCACTCTCCTCTGTTTATCTGATCCTGCGAGCATAATCTCCGTCTTCTTCCCTCCAATTTAAAGACTATATTAAAGCAAGTTTTTAAAAAACATCCAAATGGATAAATCAATAAAGGCCTTATTACTATGTCGCTGTCTTGATGGCAGAAGGTCAAGGGTGAGCACAAGGGCAAAGTAATTCATCCTGACCCACAATATCCTGTGCTAGGAGACTCGGATTGTTCTTTCTCTTCTTCCCCTTCCCCCCATAAAAACATGCATTTCAATAAGTATAATCATACATCTGTAAGGCCCCCTCCCTTGACTGTTGCTACAGTGCAGCAGAGGCATTCTATGACCACATTGTTCTGATAACTCAGTAGGCAGAGTGCTCTTTTCAACAGTAAGTTCAGATATGTTGCTGGTTTAATGTCAAGCTGATTGGATGCAAAAATGAAAACATAAATTTTCATGGCAGTGTTTCAGGCCACAATTGTTGCCTGCATACTCTTGCAAACCAGACCAGCTGTCTGAGCACTTGCGAAAAGTAACATTTTTATTTTGGAAATTGTTTTGTGCGTATTGTGCATAATTTTCATCTTCATTAAGGGGTAGGTTTTAAAACGTGCACGTCCATGTCCATATGCATGTGTTGTTTCCCAGCATGTGCATGTTATAAAATACGGTTCCCGCGCGCATGTGCGGGCAGGTCAGGACTTTCATGCGAGCTGGGGGGGGGGGGGGATTTTAAAAGCTACGCGCGGTGACGCGAGTAGGGCTTCCCCAGTTCCCTCCCAGTCTGCTCCAATTAAGGAGCGGACTGGGAGGGAACTTTCCTATACCCTTACCTAACCTTCCTACCCTTTCCCCTCACCTCCTCGACCCCTAACCCCTTCCTAGCTATTATAATTTTTTTTATTTACCTTGCTGCTCCTTTGGAGCAGCAGTAGACTCCGCCCGCCAGCCGGCTGCCGGTGTGCGCTTCCCCGGAACACCGGCTAAATGCGACGTCCCGGCCCACCCCTTGCCCAGACCACGCCCCCGGCTCACCTCTTTCAGACAGGCCGGCACTTTGGCGTGTAACCCTCGAAATGTATGCATGCGGCCTTTTTAAAATTGGGGCGTAAATTATTTGCTGTGGACATTAGTGGTGCAGTTTGATTACTTCCTGGTTGTGTTTTTACTTTTGAATTGCATACTTTATTATTCAACACATAGGATATTAATTTCTCAGCATGCAATTTAGTAAAAAGGCAATTGAAAATCAATTTTGCAATTCTTCATAGAAGGGCAATTTATAAGGCCAATTCCATGGGTAAAACAGTACATTACCCCTGGAAATGGACTAACGGAAAATTGCCTGTCCTGTGCCTAAACCTACATGCATAGGGCCTGTATGCACATGCATTTATCTGCAGTGAACATGGATGTTTCCAGGGTGAGGTTGGGTGGACTTTGCACATAATTGTTCTTTTTAGCACCATCATCATCATCGTAATTTATGATCACACTTTTCCATCTTTAGAGTTCAAAGCATGTGCGGGCAATGGCTTAACAACAAGTTACAGCACACAACTCAATAGCAGGTTACAGAATAACAAATAATAAGCTGTTCTCTTTACTTTTATTATTATTATTATTATTATTATTATTAACAGTGAGTTACAGTAAATAATTCAATAGCTGGTAACAGAATAGACAATTCAAAGAACAGGAATTAGGAATAGCAGGATAAAAAAAACTTTGCATTTTTGTGTGCATATATACGTGTGAGCATTAGCAGATGTAAATGTGTGTGAGTAGTTTTTGTGGGATAGTTTCAAAGAGAAAGCACGGGTGTTACTTCCCCTTTCAAAATGCGTGTGAAGTCTGCAGGTAAAAATTACCCACAGACTTTACATCGATGCGGGCTGTTACAGAATTGCTCCTTTGCAGTATTTGCTTGCAGGGTAAATGCTTCCCTTCTGTTCCATTTTGTTCCCCGATACCATTAGTGTCGTCTTGGAGTTTTCAACTAACCATGGACGCTCCTGGTCCTTGCTTCATAGCGAGTGTCTGCCCGAGTTATGTGCTGGGCCACATCTTCCTCACAGCACAGTTTACTCAGCCGAAAACTACAGCGGGTAAGACAGCTACCACCTCCCCCCCCACCCCCAACACACACACACACACACACACACACACATATACATTAACAACTCAGAGCTGAGGCTCAGAGTCAAAGCTCTGTGACACAATGAAAACTGTCAGCTTCCAGGCAGCATTGTATTTCAGAGCAGCTGGAGATGGCATGTGGCAAGTTTTCTGGTGGGCGTGCTGACCTTCTGTGCCGTCCAGTGTATACAGCAAGGTCTTTGTTGCCGTACAGGCCAGGCTAAAGGCCCCCACGAAGTTCCTCTCAACCGAGTCACTCTTCAGTATGTCTTTTAGCATTTGAGTTTGGGTTTTTGGAAACTGTTTGCCATTTCCTCCTACATTACACATAGTCGTGTATCTCTAGGGCACAAAAGCAGTTTCAATACAATTACAACATAGTTTTTGACACCGCAGTGTGGCTTCAGCCATGGGAAAGGAGGTACTTGGGCCACTGACCTTGGTGGAAATTCAGAACAGTGTGATACAATAGGGATGGGAGGAATGAAGTAGCTGGTTGTGTGACTAACAGCAGTCAGAAAGTTTCTGTGAAAATATCTCCTCTACGTGGCTGAAAAAAATTCGTCTTTAATGCATGTAAATGTTACATTTTGTTTCAGGTGGAATCGGATATCTATCCCCCTCCCCAATGCAGCACTAACCAGAGACACCAGACTGCGATGGAGACAAATAGGACCCATCCTTGGAAACATGTGGGCAATAGATAACAGTTAGTATTTCTGTTCTTCAGAAAGGGAAACTGCATTGTGGGATCTGCCTAGTCAGAGTCCAGTTCATAAAAGATTTACACCTCATTAACGTGGGATTGTCTTGCACTTTGGAGGCTTCTGCCTAAGCTGGCATTCTTGAGGGATACTCAGTTCCCTTTCTGCCTGATCACCCTTGCTTTCCTCTCTGCAATTAACCCATGAGATATGCAGCTTTAAAGAAGGAATGAGGTTAAACGATAAAGGCATTTTATGCTGCAGTGAACAAAGTGCTCACATTTACTGAAATTTTTTTTTCTTTATGGGGGAAACGAGAAAGCAGACCTGGGTGGATGGCTTAGTATGGACTAGTAGTGGATGTCTTCTAGGCCACCAATTCAAATCCTGCTCAGATCAGAGGTGACTAAAAATGTTGCCCACTATGAAAAAAGATAGTGGTTTTGGTTCACAATCACAGTTTGCACTAAAGTGCAACTTAGTTTTGTGTTTTCAACAGAGAGACCAAGGGCTAAATGGGCAATAGTGACTGAACCACCTTTACACTCTGTTCCTTGGTCTCTCCAAAAATAAGACTAAAATACTTGATGAGGGGTATGGTCTCTAAATTAATTTGTTTTGCACATACTGTGTCAGGAATGAACCTGACTTGGGGCTGGGAATGTAGGGCGCGATCTCAATCTCTCCGATTTACTGTGCGTGCTCTTATTAACATTTGCATGGCACCAATGAGTGCTTCCTTCTGAAGTTCATAAGATGCAATATATAATTAAGGGGCACCTGGAAGTTCTTGTAACCAGGCTTCTGACCGCTGAAATAATTGTATCTATTTCTCTGTCTCTCTGCCACATTTTCAGCGTGAGAAGGCAGCTTGTGATGCTGCCGCTTGTTCTGGATCTCTTTTTGAAGGAAAAGGCTCTCAGTTTGCACTGCTTAATCTTGCAACCTTCACAAACAATAGATTCACTTTGACGTCAGTAACTTAATATTTAAATAAAATGTTGAAAACGTATCAAAAGAAATAGCAAAACTGTTGAAAGTCTGTGAATTTTCTAGGACTTGGAAGATGCACTGCAACTAGCCTGCTGGCTCCAGATTCTCCAGATCTTTAAATTATAAGATTTGTTTAATCATGAGGAAGGGGCCATTTTTAACCATCCACTGCCCTTTTCTTCCTTTCCCTATTAAAAGTATAATTTAAAGTACATACTGCTCATTACAGCCTTTTGAAATTATGAAAAGTGATGCGCGAGGTGGCAGAAGGTGGAAGGACCCTGGTCAAATGTAACCATAGATTCGTTGGTCATGTACTCAGAGGTTCCGGTGAAAAATTAACTAATTTAGTTCTGGAGGGTGTGATAGAGGGCAAAAGAGACGGATGACGGCATGGAGGAATATGGGGAAAAGACATTAAAAAATGGTCGAGATTGGAAATATGCGTGACACAAAGAGGAAAGCTGAGCATAAAAAGAATCGATGCAGGGTAATGGCCAGCCTTTGAACTGAAGATCAGGATGATGATCATCATTATTGCAGGAGTTATGTTTTTTTGGACTCTTCCCCCGTGGTGTTGGATTTAACACAGGGTATCTTACTCTTAGAGGACTGGCTCACCTGCCGGAAAACAAAAGTCACCAGTCATTTAGTGTCTGTTATTAGAAACCTATTTTCCCATTGCTCAAGTGGTTTGCTCTTCCGGTTTGACAGATTCCAGGACGGTTTCCAATTCTCAACAATCAATACCAATAATACAAATTAGCAATAAAATATAATAATCATATTACAACAAATACAATAAAATATCTGCTCAATACAATAAAGTAACTACTAAATCATCATCATAAAATTAGTCTCATTTCTTTGTTTTGTCTCTGCTCATCTCCTATTTATGTATTATTTCTCATTTTGGATCCCTACTCTTAGAAGCAGAATAGGAGACAGACCATATTGCAGATGACCCTAAAAAAGAAATTCTGTAGTTCATACCAATCCACAGACCTGCAAAAGAAATCTTTACATTTTTTATGGTCATGAATACTGTTGTTAGTGAAAAAAAACTACAATTTGTAGCCCTAATGAGTAGCTTACCATTCATCCACTGTATGCTGTTGCTTTGGTCGCTGTAGCTTGAAAATAAACACATACTTTCCCAAAATTGAAGGCTTCAGATTCACTGAAGATACCCTGTAAATTATAGAAGGATGACCTCCTTTCAGGTATCTCTTATACGATGTACTGGAAGCCTTGTACCTTTAATAATTGAGACATGGATGGAAGGCCATTCTCGATTGAGATCAGGCCAGTGGAGCTGTGGAAGGCTGCTGAGGATTTCTTAGACTTCTGTACAATATATTTTAAAGAACTGAACCTCTGAAAAAATGCTATTACTCTAGAAAATATATATCATAACAGTTGTTCCATGTAAATGTTACTGTTTCTTGTAAACCGATACGATGTGCAAACAGTTATCGGTATATAAAAGCGCTTAAGTAAATACATAAATAAATAAAATGGGTCAATACCGAGACCAAATAAAGGTAAAACATATCTTAAGGCAAAGATATTAGAGAGCTGAGCAAAATCTGTGAAATAAGTTTCTAGTGAAGCCTAGAAAGTGCCACTGGTGAACATGATTATTGCCAGCCTATTCATATATACAATATATTCAGTTGCTTACCAGTTACACAATTTGTCTCATGGATATTTTTGACTAGATGACCATCTGTAAGGTATTCACTTATTTAGTAATCTATTTTATCCAACAAATAACTGTTATGTACCTTCCTGTATGCTCTTCTTCTCCCTTTTTCTTTACATAAGATATTGTACACATTTATATTTTCTCATGCTGATTTGTGTGTAAGTGTCCATCCATCATTCTTTAACATTAGAATGCATGATGACCATTTTCCTTTCATCTTAAAATGTTGTGTATCTTTTTACTGACGTGATTTCTTTGCACTGCAGTTTATGTTGGTCCATCTTGCCTGAAATTCTGCTCTGGCCGAGGACAGTGCACTAGAAATGGCTGCAAGTAAGAGTTTGATAATATTTGATATCTTAAATTATAAACAGCTTGAGCATGAGAAGCAGATGATCATTATTTGTTTGCATATTTGATTCCCTCATTGCTCTAAGTTTACCTATGTTGAATACCGCAGGATCAGCAGTAACAAGACGCTCAAGTTTTTAAAACAATTGTGAAACCGGCAATTGTCTGCAGACCTAGGGGAGAGATGATAAATGTTAGGAATGGCAGGGATGGGATCTTGTAACCATAAGAACATAAGAAATTGCCATACTGGGTCATCAAGCCCAGCATCCTGTATCCAACAGTGGCCAATCCAGGCTACAGCGACATGGAAAAAGATCTAGGTGTCATAGTGGATAATACATTGAAATTGTCGGCTCAGTGTGCTACGGCAGTCAAAAAAGCAAACAATGAATAAGAATTATTAGGAAGGGAATGGTAAATAAAACAGAAAATGTCATAATGTCTCTGTATCACTCCATGATGAGACCATACCTTGAGTACTGTGTACAGTTCTGGTTGCCGCATCTCAAAAAAGATATAGTTGCAATGGAGAAGATAAAGAGAAGGGCGACCAAAATGATAAAGGAGATGGAACTGCTCCCCTATCAGGAAAGGCTAAAGAGGTTAGGGCTGTTCAGCTTGGAGAAGAGACTTCGAGGGGGGATATGATAGAGGTCTTTAAAATTATGAGAGGTCTAGAATGAGTATATGTGAATCAATTATTTACTCTTTCGGATAATAGAAGGACTAGAGAGCACTCCATGAAGTTAGCAAGTAGCACATTTAAAACTAATTGGAAACATTTTTTTTTCACTCAACACACAATTAAGCTCTGGAATTTGTTGCCAGAGGATATGGTTGGAAGGGTGTAGTATAGCTGGGTTTAAAAAAGGTTTGATAAGTTCTTGGAGAAATCCAATAACTGCTATTAATCAAGTTGACTTACAGGAGGATTTTAAAAGGCCAGTGCATGCAAATCCTGGGAGATATGCGTGTGGCCGGCCACGCGCACGCCAAACACATTTTCAGAGTGGCCCGGCCACGTGCTTATTTTCCGGTATGCGCAAAGTGCTGGGACTTTAAAAAGGGCAGGCTGGGGGCGGGCTCTGGGCGGTGAGAGGTGTGGTGGGGGTAGGCCAGGGCAGCGTCATTTTGCGCTGTTCCCAATGAAGCGCTCACCGGCAGCCAGCTGGTGCGCAGAACTTACTCCTGCTCATGGAGTGGGTAAGTTCCAAAACAAAAGTAATTAGTTTTGGTGGGTTTAGGGATCGAGGAGGAGAGGGGGGAAAAGGGAGGAAGGTAGGGGGACAGGGAAGTTCCCTTAATTGGAGCGGACTGGGGGGGACTGGGGATGGCTCGATCGCATTGCTGCGCATTTTTCATAAAATAGCCCCTCCTTGCATGCGCAGGTTGGAACCCGCGCGCACATGCACGCTCCGATTTTCTAACATGCATGCATGCGGTGACGCGCACATGTATTAAGATCAGTGAATCCATATGCGCGCGCTGGGAACCGCCCACACATGGACATGTGCACGGGCCTTTAAAAATTCACCCCTTAGAAAATAGCCACTGCTATTACGGCATCAGGAGCAAGGGATCTACTTAGTGTTTGGGTAATTGCCAAGTACTTGTATTGAAAACAGGATGCTGGGCTTGATGGACCCTTGGTCTGACCCAATATGGAAATTTCTTATGTTCTTAACATGGTAGGTATTGCTGCAAGTTTATGAAATAACAGCATCCTCCATTCTACCTCACAGACAGGCCGATACAGTACAGTGCGCTCTGTTAGCCCAGGTTTGGACGTGTGTTTTCGACGCGCTAGCTTTACCCCTTATACAGTAAGGGGTAATAACGTGTCGAAAACGCGCATCCAACCAACCCCCCCCCCCCAAAACTAGTAGCGCCCGCAACATGCAGATGCATGTTGATGGCCCTATTAGTTATTCCCGCGCGATACAGAAAATAAAATGTGCAGCCAAGCCGCAAATTTTACTTTCAGAAATTAACGCCTGCCCAAAGGCTGGCATTAATTTCTGCCGGTGCCAGGGAAGTGTACAGAAAAGCAGAAAAAACTGCTTATCTGTACACCCTCCGACTTAATATCATAGCGATATTAAGTCGGAGGCCCCAAAAGTAAAAAAAAAAAAAAAAAAAGTAAAAATTTAAAAAAAAAATTTAAAAATCGGCTCGCGGGTTGGAAGACGGATGCTCAGTTTTGCCAGCGTCCATTTTCTGAACCCAAGGCTGTCAGCGGGTTTGAGAACCGACACCGGAAAAATTGAGCGTCGGCTGTCAAACCCGCTGACAGCTGCCGCTCCTGTCAAAAAGGAGGCACTAGGGATGCGCTAGTGTCCCTAGCGCCTCCTTTTACCGCGGACCCTAATTTGCATAGGCCACCCGCCTGAATCGTGCGCCCAGGAGAGTGGCCTGTGCTTGTGCCGGGAGAGTGGGTGCTCACCAGCTCTCCCGGGCGTTTTTCTGTATCGGCCTTTAAGAGATTGATTTTAAAAAGTCCAATTGGCGCGCGCATGTTATAAAATCCAATGGCCCCCCGGGGAGGAGGGGGATGTAGAATGGGCAGGGCAGGGGGGCGGGCCAGGACAGTACCATTAGCCGCCATTCCGAGGAAGCGCATGCCAGCAGCTGGCCAGCGTGCACAGATTATTTCTGTTTATTGTAATTGCACCCCTGTTTCTTGTGAACCAGCATGATGGGACTTCCGTCTTGAATGTTGGTATATAAAAAAACGTAAATAAATAAATAAATAAATTTCTGGTCCAGAGGAGCAGTAAGTAACAAAATAAAAAAAAATAGGGATAGGTAGGATTAGATTAGGCGTCGGGGAGGAGAGGGGAAGAGATAGGAAGGGTAGGATTAGGGGATTGGAAAGTTCTCTCCCAGTCCGCTCCAGTTAAGGAGTGGACTGGGAGGGAAAATGTACTTGCCACTGATCAGTTTTATACACATTTGCTAGAAGATGGCAACTATCTTATTACATAAACTTGCAGCAATAGCAACCATGTTATTGGAATATTCAAGAATTTGTTGATGTCTTTTTTTCCTAAATCTTTTTGAGAGGATTTAACATGTTTAATCAATGATTTATGTTAACAAAAAGGGAAAAAAAATTCACAGCCTTCCTCTCTACCCACAAACACACCCAGAAATTTTGCAAGTGAAAAACAGCAAAGGAAGTCTTGTAAGAGTTTTGAGCAAGGCTTAAATTTAATAATCATATCATCCTTGTACTTCTTGTCAGAAAATCATATATTAATTATGGTATAATTTGTGTCTCACAGTCGGGAGCTTTGCAACAGATTCATACTGCATTGATTCAATTTTTGTTTTCATAGATGTGATCCTGGGTTCTCGGGTCCTGCTTGTGAAATGGCCTCCCAGACGTTCCCCATGTTTATTTCAGAGAGCTTCAGCAGCTCCAGGCTCTCCTCTTACCACAACTTTTACTCTGTCCGTGGTGCTGAAGTCAGCTTCGGTTGTGGTGTGCTAGCAAGTGGCAAGGCCTTGGTTTTTAATAAAGAAGGGAGACGGCAACTCATCACTGCTTTCCTTGACAGTTCGCAGTCCAGGTGAGGAGCGATAGGATTTGTGATGTGGTCATTCACTTATATAACTGCCATACCTTGAATTTGGGCTCAGATTTAAGAACTGAGCAAAAAGTAAGGCATAAAATGAGCAGGAAATCTGCAGGTCAGTTTGCGTGCAATTTTAATATAGTACATCTTTTTGCAAAGATTTCATTTCTTGCAACTTCTAGGATGTAAAAAATCACTGAAAAAAAACAGTACAAAAAGCACACTTTTGCCCATAAGTTAAGTTTTGGAATTTTTGGCATTTGCATTTTTCTACATTAGATTTTTTTTTTAATTCTCCAGAAGATTTTTTATTTATTTATTACAAGGATTTGTTACTTGTTCTCTTATTGGAGTACTCAAAGTAAGGGACAGGTTTACGAAGTAATTTCATTAATGACACCATCGCCGTGAACGACCCCACTAGCACAGCTGTCCCTTGGTCAGATCACTACCTCTTGCACACTACCCTCACCCTGCAATAAACTGCCCCATCTCAACTCCCAGAGCCTAACACTATACAGATCCGCAAAGCATGTTCCATTGATGAACTTACCAATGCACATCAATTCAGCAATAACATCATGGTACTCTCTCACCGGGAATATTGCCAATGATATTTGCCCATTACGCTCAAAAACAATCTTCCACTGCAAAACACAACAAAAACCATGGTACACTCCCGAACTAAAAACTTTGAAACACACCCTCAGAAAATTAGAGAGAGACTGGCGTAACAACCCCTCCCTCACAAAACGTAATTCATACAGAGCTACCCTACGCATATATCGTGACCAAACCCTGAATGCAAAGAAGAACTACCATGCTAATAAAAAAAAAAAAACGACCTTCAATTTAATGCAAACGCTCTCTTCACATATGTAGCACAAATGACGAAAACCAATACCACCCCCTCCTCTAGCAAAGATGCCCATATCAAAAGTGAGAAATTGGCCACATTTTTCCGTGAGAAAATAATTAAAATCATGGCTCGGTTCCTTAGCAATAATCCCCCCACCAGAACCAACCCACAACTCTTGCTTGCAACCTTCAATTCCTTTGAACCCACCTCCTCCCTTGAGATTCTGAATCCCATAAAAAAATGAAACCTGCCACACACCCTAGTGACACCATACCCACTAAACATCTTCTTTCTATTCCAGAAATTGTAGCACCGCCAATTGCTAAAATTATCAATTGTTCACTAGCTTCTGGAGAAATCCCTACTACACTTAAACAAGCTATCATTTATTTTATTTATTTATTTAGATTCTTTTACTATACCGATGCTCAAGACAAAATCTTATCGTACCGGTTTACAGTATAACCAGGGGAAACCAATAACCAGAAGAGAGAAAGTTACAATGAACAGGGATTACACAACAGGACAATTGAAAGAGGAAGAATTAGTTTAAAAAAGCTCTCCTAAGAGTAAAAACGAGATAATACACCATTGATTAGCATGGATGGTTAACTAAGTGGTTCAAGCATAACAGTTCTTTTCTATAATAGTAGGGGGAAGAATTTGTTAGGGGTAGGCTTGAGAGAACAGCCAGGTTTTCAGTTTCACAATTTCACATCACATGCACTCCCACTTCTTCCACAATAAAATTCACAGAAGTGCTCAACCCTACCCCCAGTTATTCACAGCCTAGCAATGTTCTAACAGCTTCTCTCCATTTGTTCTAGCAACCACTTTCCAATTTGTATATAAGATCCATGATATTGCATTATTTATTTAAGTTGCATCACATTGCAATCTAATTTGTATCTCTTTTGTTCATCTTATCTTATTTAATCCCATTGACGCTCAATTATTTTCATATAGTTATGCTCTTTTCTTCCCCTGCCCTTCTCCCCTTAATTAATATGTTAACTGTATTGCTCCGTTAATGTTAATGTGTCAAATGTAATGCTCTGTTGCTAACCCTATGTTCTTTAGCACAGTTGCAATTTTATGTTCTCTGTGAACCGATGTGAAGTTACTAAACAAATGTCGGTATATAAAAACTGCAAATAAATAAATAACAAATAATACATAATAAATAAACATAAAATATAGTACCTAAGCATAGTATAAATTCACACTGTAATAATACAAAATAAATAAACATAATATCTAATGCTTAAATAAGGAATAAATACACAGTAATCATAAACAGAAATTTGAAAACAATGGGACCAGGGTTTTGGAATCATTTTTAGATACTTTGAATGAGAATGTGTGTGGAGATTGGGCCATGTGGATTCAGAGTTCTCACCCAGACACACACTAGTTTGAAGGCTACAGGCTAACCCGTGAGTGAACTCATATTTACTGTTTTGCACTGTGAAATGCTTACGAACAGGCAAGAGTATGTTTATTTTAGTTATTCCAGAAGGTCTATGCTGCGAAAGCAAGCAATTAATTAACTTATACTAAAGCCTAAAGAGTGAAGGCCAAACAGCTGTGCCTGAAATAGATAAGTACAAAGAGCAAGGGAACATCTTTGCTTTTCCCAAGCATTTAACGGTAGATTTTATAACATGTGCGTGCGTGCGTGCGCTACCTGGCACACGCACATGTTCACCTGATTTTATAACATGTGTGCGCAGGCGCGCACATGTTATAAAATCCGGGGTCGGCGCACGCAAGGGGGTGCACAATTGTGCACCTTGCGCGCACCGAGCCATGCTCCTTCCTCCATTCCCTTCCCCCTAGCTTGACTTTCCCACCCTTCCCCTAACCTTTCCCCCCCCTAGCCCTACTCTACCCCCCCAAATGTTTTATCCTACCTTTTGCGCCTGCCGGCAGGCTGCTAACACACAATCCCTCAACACAGTGGCAATGGCTGCTGTGTGCAGGCCTCTGGCCCCGCCCCACCCCAGACCGCCCCGCCCCTTTTGTAAAGCCCCGGGACTTACACACATCCTGGGGTTTTATGCGTGCTGCCAGGCCCTTAGTGTATAAGGAGAAATAACAGCTAGAGAGAGAGGGAGAACATGCTACTAGACATGATAGCACAGGCTGATCCTTTGGAAACATGTAAGCTTTTTATATATATGCGACAATTGTTATTATCTACCATTACTTCTTCTGTATGATCTGATTTTATTTGTTCTATCCTCCTATTGCTCAAATAAACTTACTTTCCTAAGTACTTGGAACTGTGATGTACTGAATCAAAGTTTATGAGTGGCTATTTGTGTATGGAATAAGCTCCTGGGTTCAAGCCTCCAGATAAAATCCCATTGTGTGTTTATATTGGGTAAGCCCCCGAGGTAGTCCTGCATGCACACAGGCGATAAGCCCCCCAGGTAGCCCCCAGTGTAGACCTCAGTGAGATTAGCCTCCAGGTCAGAGCCTGTGGGCAGAATGCCAGTGTGCACAATCTGAACCCAGAACAGAGGGGCCAAAGTGACTGAGGTGAGGGAGGATGAGGGTATGAGGTAGAGATTTGGTTTACTAAGTCAGCTTTGGGTGTGTTGTGATAAGTGGGCATAAAGATGAGAAGGAGGCCAATGTTGGTGGTTAAGAGGGGTAGGCCTGGCAGAAGGGACAGCTCTTTATCTTATGGTGCAATGTCAGTATGTAAGTGGCTAGCCTGGCCTCTGTCGGGAGAGAGTTCCAGACTCTGGGGATGAACAAGGTGAAGGCACGCTTACAGCTTTGGACCAGCCTGGAGTCTCTAGGAGCAGAGTGCTGTAGTAGTGCTTATTCTTCAGATCTTAGTCTGCAAGAGGGTTTGTAGGAAGGTAGACGATCCTTCAGATAGGTTGGGGTCTGATTGTTTAGTAAGCTGAAGGCAATGCAGGAGTGGATAGGTCCAGGAGGATTGAACTAAATAAGGGAGACATATACATTGAGGATAACTTTCAAACAATTATATGTGGCAACATATATGTGCATATATGGCCACCAGCAGATCTATGATAGTATTTTATAACCTGTGAGTATTATAAAATACACATATCTTCATCCCAGAACATATGTGCAAGTGTGTGTTTACACATGAATACATGCAATGCACTGAAAGTGAGTATTTCAATACATTGAATACATGTACTTTTCCTACTTATTTTTAAAATATGCACAAATATCTTTTATGCAAGAAAATAAAGTAGGACTTGCATAAAATTTGATTAACGTGCATAGGTCGACATATTTTAAAATATGCCTACATAATTGAAATTAACAAGTTTACCAATTACGCCAAGTCATCAAGACTCACCTGGTTCTTCAGCCTAAAACCTCCCCTCCCATTTCACTCAGACTTCCCACCAGCCAGTAGTGCACAATAAACATATCACTTTCGAACTGTTCTGCAAGCGCTTATATTCGCTAGCACAGACTATTGTAACACACACTTCCTTGGATTACCACATTCAACACTAAGACCATTACAAATCTTACAGAACTCCGCAGCCAGAATACTAACTGGAAAAAGCAGAAGGGACCACATCACTCAAACACTCGCAGAATTACACTGGCTGCCAATCGAACAAAGAGTACAATTTAAAACACTATACACAATCCATAAGCTAATCAATGAAGAAAATACTGACTGGTTAAACACTGCATTACGACTACATGTCCCCCAAAGAAATCTCAGATCAGCAAATAAAGCTCTACTAACCATACCCTCTGTAAAGACAGCTAAACTGACACAAGTGAGGGAGAGAGCGCTGTCATTAGCCAGTCCAATATTATGGAACTCAATGCCACCCGAAATAAGATTAATGAGAGATTTAAAACTCTTCAAAAAAAAGTTTAAAAACATGGCTCTTCAAAAAAGCTTTTCAAAGTGAAAGTGGGAAATAGGTGGTACTAATAAACAAGAAAAGGACTCCTACGCACAGACAAACAAAAAAAAGTCACCAGATAACATATATGCGTTCTTTTTTATTTTAACATACTTAAATATTAACTTAAAGAATTACAGTATATATCATGTATGGATATTCCATAAATGGATTTACAATCCACATCACATATAGCATATATTTTTCGAATCATGTAACTGAACAATTTTGGCACCTACTAGTTAATTTATAATCCATTCCGAAATTATTTACGTGCCTATTTCTAAACCGTTGTGTTGGTATATTTATTTATTTAGAATTTTTATATACCGACATTCTTGATAAAAATATCAAATCATATCGGTTTACAATGGAACAGAATAATCGCAGTTGTGGCGTTACATAGAACAAGTAGTCAAAACATTGAAAACAGGTGAGTATAAGTAAAATTATAAATAATATAAATGCTTATGAGTAAGCAGTTCAAGTAAACCGCTATAACTATTATAACTAACAGTTAATTATAACTAAGAATAAGAATAAGGTATATCACTGAACGATGGTATAGAAAAGTTTTTAAATAAATAAAATAAATAAATGTCAGGTAATTAGCAGATGTAAAACTACGCAACTAAGTGATCAAATATATGCGTGTATCTTTTAAAATAGCAACTTATGCACATAACTGTTGGCCTTGCCCCAGAACACCCCTAGACCATTTCTTTTTTACGTGCATATATGTGCGCATGAAACATAAAGTGCACATGGACTTTTGACTTTTATAAAATAGCATAAATGCTCATATTTATGTGCGTATCTCTTACCTCCAATGTGTTGCAGTAGTGGTCTTGTTGGTATATGATGAAAGCATATATCATAGTTGTTCCTTTCTGCATATGACTTTGCCTGCTTTAGTCACTAAAGGTGGTAGAAGGCATTCCTTGTAACTGAAGTGATTTGAGATTCCATGTTCAGTTTGGTATCTAGAAGGATACGCAATATTCAGATCCCTGACTTAAAAATGCGGTATCTTTAACTGCAAGCTTTAACTCCGCAAGAGGCACAGGAGATGTACTTAATGTTGATACCTCTGTTATGCTGTGACTGAGCATGAATCTAATAGAGGTAATGCCAAAAAATAACCTAGCATTGGTGATAAATATAATTAATAGAAGAACTGCCAATATGTACACACACTGGGCTAGATTTTAAAAGCCCTGCGCGCCGGCGCGCCTATTTTGCATAGGCCGCCGGCGCGCACAAAGTCCCGGGACGCGCGTAAGTCCCGGGGCTTCGTAAAAGGGGCGGGAGGGGGCATGTCAGGGGCGTGTCCGGGGTCAGGGGGCGGTCCTGGGTGGGTCCGGGGGCATGGTGATGGTTCGGGGGCGGGCCGGGAGGGCGGTCCCAAGTCCCCTGGCACTGCGGCCTGTGCCAGGGGATGCTGAGGCGGCGCGAGCAAGTTACGCCTGCTTCCAGCAGGCGTAACTTGCACAACAAAAGGTAGGGGGGGGGATTTAGGTAGGGTTGGGGGGTGGGGTAGACAGGGGAAGGGAGGGGAAGGTGGGGGGACGTGGAAGGAAAGTTCCCTCCGAGGCCGCTCCGATTTCGGAGCGGCCTCGGAGGGAACAGAGGCAGGCTGCGCGGCTTGGCGCGCGCAGGCTGCCGATTCTGCACAGCCTTGTGTGCGCCGACCCCGGATTTTATAAGATATGCAAGGCTATGCGCGTATCTTATAAAATCCAGTGTACTTTTGTTCGCGAAGGTGGCGCGAACAAAAGTACGCACACGCGTATATTTTTAGGATCTACCTCACTATGTGTTAGAGAACTATAATATAATCATTGGTCTCGTACATCTGACAGTCTAATCTTTTTGAAAAAATTCTTATATATATAAAATTTGTTTTAAAATGACACTTATCTTTTGCGCTCAACTTGCATGCATCTAATACAGCACAATTCCAACTCCAAAAACCTCTATTAGAGGTGACCCATTTCCATATCTCTGCAAGACAGTTGTTTATTTTTTGCATGGCTGTGTCTCTGTCAGATCCCAGTGATATAAAGACCTGAATGTCATTGGCTTAGACAATAGGAAAAGCATGTAAAGAGCTCCCATGTACCAATTAACACTTTATTTTTACATACATTTCATCTATTGCATGAGAGACAAATGCCTAGTATCTAAATTTCTTTATTGAAAATTCTTACAAAATATATTTTTTTAATGCTCAAAATATTTGACATAACACCACATAAAACTCATTCATCCATCCACATACACACCAGTTAAAATATACTAATATACATTATTTCTGAACAATCTCAGGCCTGGATTTATCAAAATGTGGTAAGTACTGGATGCGATAGCAAAAGGGGCAGCATGTTTTATGCTAATATAGTTTGTTTTGCAATAATTACCTGTGTGAAGAGATAAGTTAGTGCACATTGTGATACCATTTCATATTCTGTGATAAGTGCCAAACCTGATGTATTTCCTGCATGCAACCACTGGGGGGACCTGTTTTAGAGAGAGAGAGAGAGAGAGAGAGAGAGAGAGAGAGAGAGAGAGAGAGAGAGAGAGAGAGAGAGACTGCCCATAGTAGCATGTCCCATACATAGGTATTTGTATCCCTAGGATAGGCCCACCTAGTAACTCGAGGTGGGGATTAGGTAGGAGTGTAGGGGGTTAGGGGCCGCTTTCACATTCTACATGAGACGTACGAACAGAACAGTGGTCTCTTGTGAAGATTTGCTGGCCTTTGGAGTGAGGAAACTCACTCAAAGATGAGATTTGGGCAAGGGTCTCTCAGCAAATCTTCACAAGAGACCACTGTTCTGTTCGTACGTCTCATGTAGAATGTGAAAGCGGCCCCTAACCCCCTACACTCATACCTAATCCCCACCTCGAGTTACTAGGTGGGCCTATCCTAGGGATACAAATACCTATGTATGGGCAGCGCTCCACTGTCTTTCTAATCTTGCATCTAAGGCATAGACATAACATTTAACCCTGGGTTTCCAATTTACTTCAATTAATGGCCTGAGATAGATATTAAAAAGGGTTGGTAAGAGGATTGGTCCTTGTGGAACACTACAGGGCAGAGGTTTGACAGAGGAGGAGGAGAAGTCAGCTGTAAGGCCCTCTTGTGATCCTCCTGTTATCAGTGACTGAAAGCAGTATAAGGCTGGGTCCTTGATATCTGTACCTGATAGCCTCCTTATTAGGATATCATAGTCAATTGGTATCAACAGTGGTAGGAAAATCAAGAATGATCGGGATGGAGGTTTTTCCTGCATCAGAGGCCCTAAGGATGTCATCCAGTAGAGCCAGGAGAACTGTTTCTGTATTATGGCCCTTCCTGCAACCTGGTTTGGAACTTGTTTAGATGATGCCCTTCCTCCAACAGGGTCTGGAGCTTGTGGGGAAACTACCTTTCCAACGATTATGTCCAGGAATGGGATACTTGAAATGGGTCTGAAGTTGTCCAAGATCCTGGGATCTAGGGAGGCTTTCTGGAGGAATGGATGAACTTTAGCACGGATAGCGCCCTCAGTTAAAGAACGCTTAACAACTGGGCAATCCAGCTGTACTGGCTTGAGTCTCGTCACTTTTTTCTGGTTTAGCCAGACAAGTGTCAAGGGAGCCTGATGATGGACTGAGGCCAGAGATAATGAGATATAGAAAATGAGAGCATGGAGCATAACTTTTGCAAGCAGATTTTTTTTTTGCATTTTTTTTGGCCCTACTCCAGCCCAACTCTTAAATCTTAGCCTTGATTTGAGATGTTTATGTAATATGTAATAATTTGGTAAATATGTATAGCTTTTTTCTTCATGTTTTGAGTCTTGTGACTCATTTTATTTTTTTTATTGTACTTTTTCTTTCGTTATATGAAATGAGCAGACTTAAGGATAAGCAGGTTAAAAAATATGATATGGTAACATTTTAAAAATAAAAGATGTGTCAGAGCCAGATGAAAATTATTTCTGAAAGATTTTTTTTTAATTTGATAGTTTGTGACTGCTGATTAGGTCAATCCAGTGCCTCCCCTTCCCCCTGTACCTAATGAATAATTAAATCCTGTCAATTAAAAAAAAATTATGTCGAATTCCATTATCCCTCTAGAAAACAAATTCAGCAGCACAAAAAATATGGGATTTGTTTTCCTTTCTTTATTAGCCGTTTTAATATTTTTCTAGATTTAAGAATTGACTGCAAAATAAGTGGAGCAAAATCTGCAGGCTGATCTGGAAAGGTTTTTTTTCAATAATGCTCCCCTCTAGATTTCTACAGTTCACTTTGCGCCTTGGAAGCAAGTCTGTTCTGAGCACCTGTAAAGCACCGGACCAGCCCGGGGAAGGAGTTCTGCTGCACTACACTTACGACAATGGTATTACGTGGAAACTACTGGAGCACTATTCTTACCTCAGCTACCACGAACCCAGGTATGTGCGGTGCAGTAGTTAATATAGAGTGCATGTACATGATATAAAGACACTGCTGATTAGAGCACTGCTTGGTTTGTAATTTCCAAGTCAAGCCGCAATACCTTGTCACCATACCGAAACTCATGTTTCCAAGCAGGAGCCCAGAAACCCTCAAAGTTGAAGACAGCTTTGAGGGTCTGCAAATAATAATGAGAGCCCAGGGGATCCAGAACTATATCAAGTTTGAAATCCCCGGGGACCGGAGTGCGATGACGTTAAAGAGCTGTAAAGACGTAAAGGCTGAATTTATTTGGGCTGCAACAAAGATTCTGGCAGTGTCCACATGACATAATAAGTTATGTTGCTGCTATCAATGCATGAGTTCTAGTTTTTATATATATATATACCAGGATTGCTAGACTTTGTGATGGCTTTCTAACTCAAATAGGCAATGGTTAGTTCCTGCCTTGCAATTGTAAAGAAAAGAAAAACCTTTCCATAAAAATTAAGTAAAAAATTAAAGAATTGTTCAGAATCCCCGCTTTGATGTTAAAAACAACACAGAAGAGGATGGCTCTTTATAGATAAACAGATTTATTAAGGCATAAGCTTTCATGTCATCAGATGCATGACCTTCTATTGTGGTGAAGGAGACGAGGTTCACTTGAGGGAAGATAACAGATTTCCCCTGCTCAGGCAGAGAGAGGTCCTTCCATTGACTGTTTTTGGTAGAGATACCCTCTTTATGTAGGAAGGTACAATGACAGCTTCTAACCTCAGCTGGTTCCCAGTTCTGCACAGAATGATCTGAGATCAGAAATCACTTCCATGGGCAGAAGGAACTCAAAAGAGACACTGGAAAGATGCTCTGATAAATTGACTTGTCATATATGGAATCCAGTGTGCTGGTCAATGAAATATGAAGTTTGATGAACTTGGGGGACTAAAGAAACATCCCTTAAGGGAGAGCTAAATTCTGCTTTCCTGCACCATGCAGTACCATGCTGCCCAGCAACGCTAGAATATGAGGCCTTCCTGAACTATGCCTAATTGTTTTTCATTCCCACCGTCACTTTCACTGTGTAGTACATTATGGGCCGGATTTTAATAGCTACGCACGGGCGTAGATTAGTGCGCGCACACAAATCTACGCCCGATTTTATAACATGCGCGCGCAGCCGTGCGCATGTTATAAAATCCGGGGTCGGGGCGTGTGCAAGGGGGTGCACACTAGTGCACCTTGCGCACGCCGAGCTCTAGGGGAGCACCGATGGCTTTCCCCATTCCCTCCAAGGCCGCTCCTAAATCAGAGCGGCCTCGGAGGGAACTTTCCTTCGGCCCCACCCCCAACTTTCTCCTCCCTTTCCCATTCTAACCCGCCCCCAGCCCTACCTAAATTTCCCCCCCCCCCCACCTTCATTTTATAAGTTGCGCCTGCCTCCGGGCAGGCGTAGGTTGCGCGAGCCGGCCAATGGCCAGCCCGCAATCCTGGGCACAACGGCTAATGACCGCTGTGCCTGGAGGCTCCAGCCACCCCCGGACCACCCCGCCCATGCCCCCACCCCCAGGATATACGCGCGTCCCGAGGCTTTACGCGCGCCATCGGGCCTTTTGAAAATAGGCTTTGAAAATCTGCCCCTATGTCTACCAGGACACTATAACTCAGGCCCTTGACTGCAATTGCATCTGGATTTTAGAATAACAAAATATGCAAAATAGCAATGAGGTCAATATTGAAAGCAGTTTGTTTAGCTGAGTCCCAGTCTGAAGGCCTGATTTTCAATAGCATTTTTGCCCATGTATGTAGGGTTTTGAAAATTGCTACAGTATATGGCATAGAATTGTACATTGAATTTACCCACGTAAGTACCCTTGTCGCAGGTAAATGGCTTTTCCCTGTACGTACCAGATTCAGTCCAGACGGTGGGTTATGTCCCCCGTCCAGCAGATGGAGTCAGACAAGGCTTCGGAGGGCACTGCCATATAAACCAGTGCACCCTCTGTGAGTCCTCAGTATCTTTCCGACTCCAGCAGGTAGGAGTAGGGGAACCTTTGGCTTTTGTAAATTGTTAAAACAGTAGTTACATTTCCACGTGTAAATCCCTTTGAAAATTACTTCCTTGCAGGCCGATACAGTACAGTGCGCTCCGATGGAGAGCACTGTTAACCTGCCCTTGGACGCGCATAAACGTATCTGGCTAACTTTGGCGTAGTCGGTCACATTCAGTGGCATAGCTGCACTGCAGAATATCCCAGCAAAGTCAGCCAGATAAGTTTATCCAGCTCACTTTCCTAGCCACCTGGTGACTGAAAATGGACCTCCATATTCTTAGACCAATGTATAAAACTATACCTGATAAATATTCACTGTGAATATTCTGAAAAGCAAACCAGTTTGAGGCCCTTGAGAACCAAAGTCAAAGGACCCTGCTATGTACTCTTCTAACTACAGGTTAGATCTACATTTGAATTCACGGTGTTAAATTGCCCATGCCCTTGAGTTCTGATCATGCACATAGTTCAGGGTAAGGAAGGATTTTCTTTGTTCCTGTCATTAAAATCACAACAATTAGCGTGCACTAAATCAGCTGCATTTCTGCATGCTATTTTCTTTTTGTTTTTGTGCACAATCGAACTAAGAGACACCTCAACGTTCTGAGTGGAAAGAGGCAGGTAAGGAGCATTCTCCTGGGCTACAGCACACTATCAGCACATGAAAGATGAACAGATGTGTCCATGTGGAAGTAGCGTTGACGTTAATTATGATAGAGAATGTGGAGATGGCTTTACCTTTGTGTGCTAGCAGGCCAAAAAAAAAACCAAAACATTTTTCTTTATAATGAAAATAGAGTGATAAATTCTACAATCAATCTGTAGTCAGCAATTTAATTAATCTTTGGTCGTATGAAAAATAATTGCACATTTAATGTTCGGCAGGAAAAGCACATTTAATCTTGCTGCAGTTTGACAGCTGCATTTTTCTTCTTAGCAGAACTACAGTGGATTTTAATATTAGGTGCATACATACCTGAAATAGATTGAGATCAGAGTGGGGGTCTCTCAGTTCTAAATAACATTTAATGGAGGTTGGACCATTCTACTGCTCTGTCAACGTGAAGCAATCAGGAATTCTGTCCCTTGCTTTCCCCCCAGCCTTCTGCCTTCCTTCTGTCTATTTCTTTGTCTCTTATGATGAAGCAGGCATGCAATAACAATGCTTATAGACTTATAATGGATTCTGGTGCACAATGTACTATTGGATGCTATCGTTTAGTGTGTAGTATCAAAGAGGACTTTGAGCATTTTTTGTATTGTAATCTGGATTTACAGAGCTAATCCTAGCTAAACCAAATAAAGCTCGTCACTGTTCTATAAATTTATTTAAGCATGGGCTACAGCTGACTTGCAGGATACTATTTTTAAGGTTTTGATGTTATCTATAAATGATTGCATATGTTGAATATTCAGTTTACTGTATGCACTGCTTAGTTATTGACATTTAGAGCTTTTCAGCTAATTAGTTACATTAAATCATTCTCCGAATACAATCTCAGGTTTACTGGTGAATTCGAATTTCTGAAAACTAAATTTGGCCACTGTAACAAAGAAATGTATAAATACCAAAAAAAGAGGATCCCAGAGTAGAAAGGGGGTCATTTTCCAGATGGATCGCACGCAATAAGGGACGTTTTGCACACGAAAAGTCCCTTATCGTGTGTGATACCAAGATGGGGGCGGAGTCGGCCCCGGAAGAGGAGGAGTCGGGGCGTCACCGGGGTCGACTCCGCAAAGACGCTGCAGACAACGAAAAGGTAAGGGCCTTTTCGCATCCTATTTCGCGCCCAATAGCTACACCTTCTATGGTGGCGCTATTGGGTGCGAAACCAGCAGCGATCACAGCGGTGCGATCGCTGCCGGCTAGCGCAGGACCGCCCCCCGTTTCAGCCCCCCGCCCCTCATTACCTAAAGTATCGCAGGCCTGCGATACTTTAGAAAATGAGGCCCAACGTATCAGTACAAACAAATGAATCTACCCAACAAAACAAATCAACATAAATGCACTTAATTAGATTCCCATGTGTTTGTGAGCATCATATGGTAAGAACCAATTGCACATAAAGGGGTAGATTCTCAAAAATACGCGTGGGTGTACATGTGCGCACGCTACTCAGCACGCACACATGTTCACCCAATTTCATAACTTGCACGTGCAGGCACGTGCATGTTATAAAATCGGAGGTTGGCGCGCCAAGGGAGTGCACAATTGTGCACCCTGTGCCCGCCGATGACCGCGCGCTTCCCCCATTCCCTCCCCCCTAGACTGACCTTCCCACCCCTTCCCCTAGCCTTTTTCCAGCCCCAAACTTAACCTAACCCATCCCCAAATTTTTATCTCACCTTTTGCAGGCGCAAGTTGCACGCAGCAGCAACCTGCCAGCACACAATCCTCTGACACAGCGGCAAATGGCCGCTGTGCTGGAGGCCTCTGGCCCCGCCCCTTCCCCTTCCCCGCCCCCAGACCTCCCCACCCCCTTTGTAAAGCCCTGGGACTTAGATGTGTCCCAGGGCTTTATGCACGTTGCTGGGCCTTTATAAAATAGGCCTGGTGCTCGTAACCCCTCCCTACGTGTGTAAATCCTCTGAAAATCAGTCCCAAAATGTGACTCATATCTTAAGGTGCATACTGAATTGTAATCATTGGCCATATTTTTTTATGGTTTTTTTAAATATGCAAACAATTGTATGCCTTTCTTCAAAGTAGACATATTTTTAGAAACTAGCAGAGGAGTGTGGAAGCAAACTGCAGATTCCAGCATTAGATTCTTTAAGAAACACCTCACAGAAAGTAGGCAATTCATTACAGTTTTACTACAAATGCATACTTTAAGTTTTCAAGGGTTGAATAGTAGGGTAAGAATATTACATTTCAAGGTATTGGTGCTCAAACCGGTCTTTAGCCAGCCAGGTTTTCAGGATATCCGTGCATATTCATTAGAGGTATCCTGAAAACCCAATTGACTTGAGGTCAGAGGCCCAAGCATTGGTTTAAGCACCATTGTTTCAAAGCACTGAATCTTGCTGGAGAAAACTGCAGGCAAATAAATCTGGACCGGCTACAGAGAACCAGTTGCCTTCAATTAGGAATTGGAACAGGAGGCAGGGGTGGAGTCTCCCTAATTAAAATCTCAGCAATCAGAAAGCAGAGAGTGAAGGGCTTAGGGCATGGTGGAAGAGTTCTCTTCATATGAGTTCATCAGTCTACTGCATGTTTTCAACTATTGCAAACTGTTATATGCCTGGACCTTGCTAAGTCTAAGAGCTGTGAAGTACACTGCAGTCTCAATAGCTGCCGAACAGCCCATTAAGACTGTCCCTGCAAACAGAGTCTGAGGTTACACTGATCCCTAAGCTAGGAAATGCCATCTACCACAAGGTCAAAGACACTAATGGCCAAATTTTCAAAGGCCCGCGCATTTAATAATTGGGGTTTACGTGCGTGGCCGGGCCTTGCGCGTAAACCCCAGTACACGCACAAGTGCTGGGCCTCTTCAAAGGGGCGGGCCGGGGTGGGGGGGGGAGCAGGCTAGGACAGCGCCATTGTATGCTGTCCCGGGGAAGCTTGCACCTGCCAGCTGCCGGTGCGCGTATCTTGCTTCTGCTCCTGAGGAGCAGTAAGTAAACAAAACAATTTGGGGTACCTAGGTAGGCATTAGGGGTTGGAGTGGAGAGAGGAAAGGGAAGGAGGGTTAGTTAGTGGGGTAGGGAACTGTGGGGGGGAGGGGGCCCGATTGCATTGCTGTGCGTATTCATGCAAAATTCGGTCCCCTAGCACGCACCACCCGCACATGCATGCGGCACGTGCATGTTATAAAATAGACGCATCCATGTGCGTGCATTGGGAACCGTGTGCACATGAATGGCCGCGTGTTGTTTTGAAAATCTACCCCTAAGGGCAGATGGCTCCACAAGAACTAGACTTTACATCCAAACTGATACCAGCCCTGGAGTAATGACCAGGCCTATCAGATTCTGAAGCTTAGTCACCAAGGGCAGGAGTGAAGAAACTCCGGTCCATAGGTTGTTTTTTTGGAATGATAGCCTGTTTTTATTGTAAACCCTGCAACACAAACATTCTGTTTCTTCTGTAGTGGTCCCCAGTGCTTAGAAGACTAAGGGTATCACAGGCTACCTTTGATGTTGACAAGGAAATGATTAGCAGAGCTTGCATAAAGTATATTGGAAGATATTCTGTTCTCTAGTTTTCAATCGAGAAAGATTCTGAAGTGCATAGGGAGAGGAATGATCAGCAGAAAAAGGGAGATGATATTGCCCCAGTATAAATTCCTAATGAGACCTCATTTGGAATACTCTGTACAGTTCTGGAGACCACACCTTCAAAAGGATATAAACAGGATTGAATCTGACTACAAAGTGGCTGCTAAAATGGTCAGTAGCTTTTGTTATAAAGCATATGGGATCAGACTTAACGATCTAAACATGTAATCCTGGAGAAAAGCTAGGATAGAGGAGATATGATAGAGACATTTAAAAACCTCCAAGGTATCTTTGCACAGGAGGAGGGTCACTTTCGATGGAAAGGAGACCCTGGGATGAGGGTGAAAGGGGAAGTATTTCTTTAAAGAAAGGATGATGGATGCATGGAACACTTCCCAGTGGAAATGGTGAAGACATGGACAGCATCTGAATTCAAGAAAGCATGGGACAAGGGCAGGGGATCTCTGAGAGAATGGTAGGGATCGTAGAGCTAAGCGGTTGTGCAAATGGGCAGACATGATGGGTTGTATGTTATTTTCTGCTATCATGTTTGTATGTTTTTGTGTTTAACTCATTCAGAAAGCTCCAGTGCTAGTTTCTAGTTAGGAGATTCAGTTTAAACTCTTCCACCATTCCTTTATTATTCTTCTCATGGACATGGCTTAGGTTTCCTTACATCCGACAAACGCTTCAAATGAAAACTCGAAAAGGCTCAATTTTCCATTGTTTCTGGTCCTATAAAGAAATACGGAAATGCTGGCACTCAATCCAATTGTTGTTTTTTTTTATTTTATAAATATTGGGTTGATATTATGCTCTTTGATCCCTTTAAAGTGTTGTCAGAGCTTTCAAAATCATAAATTAAACTTATCCACTACAGAATTTTTACTACTGGCTGTTGCTATGGCAAATAAATGTATCTAGCTGAGATGGCTAAATAAATATCAATTCACCCGACCTAAATCTTTAGAAAAACATAATGCTAGAAAGGAAAGAATGACATTTGCCTCTGGTGCTGGTTAGAGTTACAAATGTTTTCTTGATTCATGTGGTAAGTGTGTTATTATTAGTAATCTTTCACCAAAATAAAAAAGAAGCAATCTTAATATTAATGGCAAATTAGTCCAAGGGATGAAAATGCTGAAATTTTTTCTTTGCTTGTCATTATCGCAGTGGGAAAAGACAAATATTGATATTATCATGCGATATTAGGGATGTGCATTCGTCCTGGTTCGGGGAGCCTGAAACCCGAATGAGTTTTTCCCGAAATTTTGGGGAAAAATTTGTTTTCGGCTTTAGTGCGCACTAACATAAAAACCCCGTTAGTGCGCACTAATCCGAAATTCGGGCCCCCCCCCCCCCCGAATTTAAAAGGCCCAAACCGCAGGAAATGCGATATATGCTGATTCTCTTCCTTGGCTCATCCCACTTCTCCCCTGATGCAGACAATCCTTTTGTGGTAGAAACTTCTATTGGGGCTGTAAGAGCCTTTTCTCCTTTCAAATCCTTCTGAAAACCATTTATTATTTGTGCTTTTGTTCTCTTATGTCCTTTTCGTATTTGCCATGCCTCTCTAGATCTTGAAGTTTGATAGGTAGAGCATCTTTTCTCATAGTCTCTTTGTTGTTTCTTAAATAAAAGTTCATGGATATGAATGACTAAAGACTTTTCGCCCCCTCTCCCCCTACACCTCCTGAAACTGTTTCAAAATTAACAGGGAATTATGTATGGATTCATTAGTCTCCCGTTCTAGAAGGAAAACAGTGACCATACAGTTCAGTTTCAATAATTGGAAGTCACAACCAATATCAAGTATCCAACTTTATGGATGCATTTCCATGTTTTTAAAATTCTGAATCTTGAGCCCCAGCTTCAAAAAGAAAATTGTTTTAGATTAATAGTCTGTGATGTTGTTTTTTTTCATTAAATGTTGCAATTACATGGTTTCTTCTCTTTCTATAAGTGACATAACTATCCATATTCCTGACCTGGCTTAATTTCACATTATTTTGACTGTTGTGCAAAATGTCTTCTCACTTTTCTCACTTCTGAGCAGTGAATGTTACACACTTCTGTTTTTGACTTCTCTCTGGTTGATACTCACCGGATGAACCAAAATGAAACAATTTCGGATTATGCAATTTAAAAAAAAAAAAAAAAAATCTTACCACAGCAAATACCGAGCAAATTCTAAAAGAAAATGTAACAACTGTGATCACTTCTGTTAGTGCAATTCCTTAATAATATTTAAAACATTTTTTTAAATATTTTTGTGGTCATGCTGCACTGTTGACCTATGTCATGCAATGACTCTGCCATCAAATAATCATTGATCCTAGTTATTTAGTGCAGGAGTGAGCAAACTGAGGGCTGGGCCCCCACCACAAAGAGAGGGGCTTGAACCGTCCAATCAAAGAAGAAAAAAAAAATGGCTATGCTGTCGAGTCTGGGTACCATGGAGCCACTGCAAACTCAGGAGGGAGGGAACTGCCAGAACATAGTGACATCATTAAATGCAAGCCACAGCTTGTGCCTCTTGTAGTGAGACAGGGAGAGGAGCTACTTCTGCTGTGGCGAGTCCAGGGACGGGAAGAGCCACTTATTCTGCAGCAGAGCTGGATAAGGGGGGGGCAACCACTGAAGTGTTACACATCTTAGGAAGAGTTGGCACCCTCAGCCCAGGAGGAGTTTGTAATCCTGCCGGGTCCCCCACCCAGGGAGAGAGATCACAGCTGTCGACCACGGTGGGAAAAGAAGGGATGAGGTAAGGGAGGGGGATGGGCAAAGAGGCCAGAGAGAATAAGGAGGCGGGGGGGGAGGTGGATGAGAAAGGGAGGAAGTGGGGAAGGAAGAATAAAGACAAAAAGTGTGAAACAGTCAATTAAGCAAATCAAAACATGAGAAATAAAAAAGATGAGCAAACTAAGAAAAATATAAAAATGGAGAGGAAAAATTAGTGAAAACAAAAAAAAAGGTGGGGTGAGATGGAGTTTTTCTCAGCTCCTAAAAAAATATATTTATTTTATTTATTTATTTATTTATTTATTTGTTTGTTTGTTTGTTTGTTTGTTTATATTCTGCTTTTTTGGCACTTCAAAGTAGATTACACTCAAGTACTGTAGGTATTTTCCTGTCCCCAGTGGGCTCACAATCTAAGGGGGAGATTTATCAAGCCACAATAGGGTTACAATGTGTGTTATACAGCATATAATCATGAGATATAGCCCTATTACCTCTACTACTATTTATTTATTTATTTGGTTTTCTATACCGATATTCGAAAAAACATCATGTCAGTTTACAGAGGAAAAACAAATACAATAAAATGTATTTCTATAGCGCTACATAACATACGCAGTGCTGTACAAACACACAAAAAGACAGTTCCTGCTCAATAGAGCTTACAATCTAATAAGACAAACATACAGGAAAAGAGACTTGGGGTATTTCATAAAGCAAGACAATGGTTAAATAGAAAAGAAATTTAGTTAACAAGACTAAAGGCAGACAATCAGGCATAAGATTTAAAAGAGGTTTCAAAAATGTAGGTCTTTAGAAGGGATTTAAACATGGTGCACCAGTTCAGGAAGACTATTCCAAGCACATGGCATAGCCACGTGGAAAGCAGAGAGTTGGGAATTGGTGGTAGAGGAGAAAGGTACAGATAGGAGTGACTTGTCTGATTAGCGGGTATGGAGAGAGATAAGAGATGAGAGATAGACCTGGATTTTATAAGTTCACAGAACTTAGAAAATCCGGCAGTAATGGGGGGCAGGGGGGCGGGCCTGCGAAAGCCAGCAGCGATCGCACCACCGCGGTGCCATTGCTGCCAGCTTTCGCAAACCAATAGCGCCACCGGGAAGGTGGTGCTATTGGCCGCATTACTGACAGTGATAAGGCTCCTTACCTTTTCGCCGCCAGTGATGTCTTCACGGCGTCCGCCCCAGTGCCGCCCCGACTCCTCAGATGCTCATTTATCGCTGAGCTATTAATGCCTGCCTGAAGCAGGCGTTAATAGCTGAGTGCAGGTAAAAGAAGTAGAGAAAAGCAGAAAAAACTGCTTTTCTGTACTTCTTTTTTTAAAGTAAAAAAAATAAAATAACTTGGCAGACCGCCGAGTTATGAAGACCGACGCCGGTAAACTCACCTCGTTTTTCATAACCGGACGTCTGCCAGTAATGAAAATGGCCGCCGATAAACTTGGTGGCCGTTTTTATTACTGGCAGACAGGCAGGTTATGAAAACCGAGGCCGACTTTTACCGGCGTCAGTCTTCACAACCGGCAGCCGCGGTGGGTTGCGTTAGCAAGGAGGCGCTAAGGTCGCTCAAGCCACCCTAGCCCCTCCTTCCTAGCGCGACCCCCTAATTTACATTTTGCATGGCGCCACCCCACATGCGGTCGCCATGTGTGCGTTAAGAAAGCGGGTGCTGAAAAGTCAGCGCCCGCTTTCCGCGAACATTACTGCATTGGCCCCTATGTCTGTCTATGTTTGTGGGGGGGGTCTCTATATCTGTAGGATCTCTGGGGTACATTTTAAAAGAGAGCGTACGCTGGATTTTATAAGATACACGCGTAGCCGTGCGTATCTTATAAAATCCGTGGTCGGCGCGCGCAATTGGGTGCACATTTGTGCAACTTGCGCGTGCTGAGCCGTGCACGCGCTGCCCGTTCCCTCCAAGGCCGCTCCGAAATCAGAGTGGCCACGGATGGAACTTTCCTTCCACCCTCCCGGCCCTATCTAACCCTTCCCCCTACCTTTATCAGAAAAGTTACTACTGCACCGGGCAGTAGTAACTTACGCGTGCCGGCGCAGCAGGCCCCGACACAGGCCACTGTGTCGGGGCACTCGGCCACGCCCCCGGACCGCCCACATGCCCCCGAACACGCCCCCGATGGAAAACCATGCCCCCTGGCCACGCCCCCGACCGCCCCTTTTTGCAAGCCCCGGGACTTGCGCGCGTCCCAGGGCTTGCGCGCGCCGCCAAGCCTATGCAAAATAGGCTCAGCGCGTGCAGGGGGGTTTTAAAAGGGTTACGCGCATACCTTATGCGCGTAACCCTTTTAAAATCCGGCCCTCTGTGTCTGTCTATGTTTGCCTGGGTGTCTGTTTCGTTATCTGTCTGTCTGGGTGTGGGGTGTCTGTGTCTTGGTATGAAGTATCTGTTTCTCTCTGAGTCTGTCTGAGTACAGGTTGTGTTTGCCTCTCTTTGTCCGTGTGTGTATGTGTGAGCTTACTCCTTTCAGCAACTTGAAGAGAAACAAAATGGGTGCTTTGAGCCTCTGGTTGGCAGGGTGGCTGCCTGGTGGATACCCATCTTGGGGGAGCCCGAACAAATTGCTCAAAAGTTTGCTCACCTGTTTGAGTGTGCAGTAGTTCTTACTTGGTGAACTAAGGAGCAAAATGTTCAGGGGTTTTATAAAGAGCTCCCTTGCAATTTCACAAATAATGTTTAAAAGTCACTCTGTCTTGACCCGTAGAAAATGTTTCTATCCAAAAAGATCAGTTTTAATATTTGTTCTATAATTTGCTTAGTATTGTTATGGAGAGATTGTTGCAAAATTGTGCATCCTTTTTTTTTATTCCACCTGTGTTCTGGCAGACATGTTGACAATCATTTTCCCCTTTCCCCATATTGTTTGGTCCTTGCCTGAATCATCTTCTCCTTATCAACTGTTTATGTATTTCTGCCAAAGTCATTTGCTGAAGCGCATAATATTTTCAACCTCATGATGTTTTGTTTTTTTTAAAAAGAAGCTGAAATATTCAGCAGAACAGTAAAACCATGCACAGAGCTTCACCAGAAAAAAAAAAAAAAAAGAATGGTCAGGTCACTTTTAGATTTCATGCAATGGCAAAACCATCCGTTACCTTCTCACATAAATGTGCATGGGAAGAATTACTGCATGCCCTGGAGCGAATCAGACAAAACTGAAAAGCATTGCTTTTGGGAATGGGAATGTCCTTTTCCACATTATGCAGGTGCTTAATTTGTCTTACTCCTCTTTCAATACGCATGCATAAGCACCATTTTCAACATATGTCTCACATTGACCGAAGCCTCTAATCCTAAAACTTGCAGTTTTGGTACATAGATGGAGACAAATGTTTCCCATGCCAGCATACTTCAAATCTTCGCCCTGCGTGATGCGTGTGAACAGTGCGATACTCTGTGATTTATGGGGCTTGCAAGCACATGTCAGTGCAGTGGCAATTAACGGATGCACCCTGCTACTGTGTGCAATGATTGCTCTGGGAAATTAGATATTATTCTTCATTTTCTTTAGTTTGTCAAGTGCAGGTTTGTTGTCGTAGGTTCCAAGACAAATCAAATGACCTTGTGTGCTCTGCTTCAGTACACTCTTGGGACTGACCTTTGATCAGATTTCGACACAGCAATGAAATGAATGTGTGCGTTGTATGGAAAAAAAAAAAAAAAAGACCATTGGTTGCACAGTATCTGTCTGACAAGATTAAGTTTGAATGATTATGTTAGTGAGCATTTTTCTTCCAGATATTAATGTAGAATACAATGGTCAAAGGTTTTGATAAATGTATATGCCCAACCAAACAAAAAGACAGAATTAAAAGTCCCTGTCAATTAATCAAGTCAGTTTGTATTAAACTAGTATATTAATCTGAAATGTTCAGATTAACTTGCAGGGCGAATAAGCACACAGTCAGCTTAGTCTTATTTTATACACGAGTTTCTGTGATTCCTGTTGAAATATAAAAAGTGAATTTTCAAAGGAATTACGCATGTAAATGTAATATACTATTGTAGCAATTTTCAAAATCCATTTACCCGCATTAAGTGTATATAGGGGTAGATTTTAAAAGATTTGCGCGTCCATGTGCGCGTGCGGTTCCCGGCACGCGCACATGGGCGCGCCGATTTTATAACATGCGCATGGCCACACAATCGGGCCTTCCCCAGTTCCCTACCCCCCTACCTAAACTCCCTCCCCCTCTTCTCTCCTCCTCACCTCCAAACCCAACCTATCTACCACCAATTCCCTTTTTCGTTTTTCAGCTTACTTCAGGGCTGGAGCTGAAGTAAGTTGCATACACTGGCCGGCTGCTGGCGCGCGAGTCATTGGGCAGCGTACAATGGTGCGGTCCTGGCCTGCCCCCTGACCCTCCTCGCCCAGACCCCGCCCCCGGCTCGCCCCTTTGAAGAGGCCCGGCACTTGTGCACGTACCGGGATTTATGCGCATGGCCGGGCCCGTTTGAAAATTCGCGTGGCATAAAGGCCAGGCCACGCGCTTAAACAACGGGTATTACGCACGCAGACCTTTTAAAAGCCAGCCTTTAATGTGGATATTGTAGCAATGGTATATACAGTAGCAATTTTCCAAAGCCCACTTACTTGGGTGAAGTGCATTTACAAATGTAAAACCCAGTTTTAAGCATGTAAATGCATTTGGTAAATTCTTGTGTTTTGTCTTTTAGGATAATATCTGTGGAGCTTCCAGAAGATGCCAGGAAATTTGGAATCCAGTTTAGATGGTGGCAGCCCTATCACTCTGGCCAGGGTGAAGATGTGTGGGCTATTGATGAGATCATCATGACATCAGCGCTTTTCAACAGCATTAGTCTGGATTTCACCAACCTGGTGGAGGTCACTCAGTCTTTGGGTTTCTACCTAGGGAATGTTCAGCCATACTGTGGTCATGACTGGACCCTATGGTGAGACCATTTCTTTTATCTGACACAGTACCTAAACAAATAATTCACAATCTCACATAACACACACAAAAAAAAAAAAAAAGCATCAAGGTTAGTTCTTTCTCTGTTATTGGCTCCAAGTTGGGGCTATTTATTTTATTTTTAAATTTCATTCTTTTGAATATCTTATTGTATATTTCTACCATCAATGACTCCAGTGCACATAGCCAGAAACAAGGAAAGTAACTGCAACATTGCACCAAATGTCCACATATTCTCTATTAGCAGCATGCCTAAAATGCTCTTTGGTGCAGGGCTTTCCAAACTTATTCGGGTGAACTCACAGCCAGTTGGGTTTTCAGGATATCCACAATGAATATACATGAGATACATTGGTAGCCCAATATATGCAAATATACCTCATGCATATTTATTTTGGATATCCAGAAAACCTGACTAGCTGTATGGGTTATCAAGATAGGTTTGGAAAGCCCTTCATTAAAGAGTAATTATATGCACACACTACTAAGAAGGAATATGTGGATATTCAGTGCAGGTCTGGGAAGTTATGCTTTAATAGCTCCTTTTATAGAAACAATTATGGCAAACATATGTGGGAGAAGGGATGTAGAAACAGATCCTAACAAGGATGTTCTTATCAACAAAAAAAAGAGTCAACAGGTTGAACCATTCTCCTTTGCAGATCAGCTGATTCAAAAAAACATGCATTGTTATTGTCATTATTCTTTAAGATCTTCTTTTGTTGTTTCTTCATGTTATGACAGTAGTGACAAGGATACTGGCTGGCCCATCCTAAAGTAGACAGATTGAGTGTCATTTGTTCAGAAGGCAACACCCGAGCTTCACTGTTTAAGGAAGCAGGCAGGTCCTTCTGCTCCATTATTTACAGTACTTTGGTGATATCCACAAGGAACTGGCTAGAACCCTTTTAGCTATAGTACAAGTCTCCTATGCTAGTGCAATACAGAAACAAGCCTTCTCTATATAAAATTAATATTCTTTCTCACAGCTTACATTTTGAGTTACTGTACCACTTACATTCAGTTCATGAAAATAATATTTTAATTTCTGTGCCTTAATCACAGTCTTGAAAGGAAGCACTGTTTCATCAAAATCTGATGGCCATTCTTAACCTACCATAGTTTTAAATGTGCCTTTTACTTTGAGAAAGTACAGTTGTAGTAATTGCAGGAAACATGAAGGATATATAAATAATTGTGCCATCCCCCCAGGAAACTAGAAATAGCCCTGCAGGAGTTTTATCAACAAGTACATTAGAGCAATCCAATTTGACTTCCTGATCATCTTTCAGACTAAAGGGGGTTGTATACCAGAACAACAGAGAATGTGTTGTGCCAGTGATAATGAGGCTATAGAAGCAGCATTAACCACTTTAACAAGGAGGGGGAAAGTGTTCACAGCTCATTAAAGCCAAGCAACATGGCAGGCCCCAAACTGTTTGCTGTTTTCTTAATCAAGGAGTCAGAATGAACAGTCCTTCAATGGCATTGTTTTCCTTTGTTGCTGAAGACAGCAGTTTCTTATATTCTTCTATTTTAAAATGTGCAAACAGTTCAACCTTGTTTATTGCCTGAGTTGCTATTTACAATATGAAATAATATGTGTAAAACAAAATTTTCTGTTTCCTGTTTGAAAACATATTCGTAATCTCTAATGGGGGAAAATGTTAAGCTCTTATTATTATTTTTTTTTTTGTTTTGTTTTGTACAGTCCACGTTCACTAAAGACTTTTCGTATAAATTATATTTATTAGGCAAGTAAAAGCATGAACTATGCCCTTCGCTGACCTTGTGACTCTCAGGGGAAATTTTTTTTTTAACTTATAACAGGTCTGTAGCAAATGATTGGTAGTTAAATTAATTATTGTGGGCTTATCCCAGCTGTGGGTCCATTTGGTTTTCATTTCCTAGCTCATGACTTTCCATAAGTATGGATTGCTGTGGAACTGAGAGTGTTCTCCTGGGAAAAACTTTTTTGACAATTGCTTTTTCATTAGAAGAACTATAGTCAATATGCTATAAATCATTTTACAATGCGTCTTCACAAGCTTACTTTCAGCTGAGGAAGAACTGCCTCTAATCATCTGTAAGGCGTTAATTACTTACTGGGATTCTGTGAAGGAGAATCCACTAAGATACATTGTTTATGTCAAGTGTTTAATGAGTGGTTCTGCACTGAAACAGAATTTTAAAATAATTTTTTATTTGAGGCCTTCTCGAAACAGTGGGTGAATGATTTCATTGACTTCCTTGAAGGGCTGTAAATAAACAAAACAGCTGAGCTCCAGAGATTTACATTTCATAGTTCTTGATTTTTAGTGTTAAGGTTTGAATATAGGAGACTTACCACAGTTAATTCTGGAGATGTTCAATCTATTGATCTTCCCTGCTGGTAAGTAGAATCCAGGTATCTGAAGCCAGTCATAAAAATGTAGGTTTAAAACATCAAAACTTGATTTTGATAATGCCATTTCTTTAATTACTGTTTCTTAATTTTTTCCAAAAGAACACATGCAATATGGACATGTCACTTTTTTCTGTTGCATTTCTAAACTTGTGTTTGAAAAGCCCACAGAATAAAAAAAGATAATGTATACAAAATTTAGAATATAAAAGCTTTTACTGCACAACACTGTGTTCCTTTGAATTCTCACTTCTGAGTAAACTATGTTGAAGGAAACAGTATTCATTTTCCAAAAACACAACGCAGTATTATGGGCATTTCAAAAAAAGATGTTCAAACACTTGTAAGTTTAGGCATGATTTACAAGGCCCATTTACCATTGAGAAAAAAAATCTTAGCAAATCAGGCCCTAAGGCCTGGATTCACCATTCTATCGTGCCATCCCCCCAGGAAACTAGAAATAGCGCTGCAGGAGTTTTATCGCTGCCGGCTTTCGCACCTAATAGCACCACCATGAAAGGTGGTGCTATTGGGCACGCTATGGCGACGATAACGTGGCTTACCTTATCGCCGCCAGCAAAGACATCGCAGACTCCGCCCCTAGCAAGCCCCGACTCTGCCCCTAGCAAGCTTTCGCACACGAAAAGGGACTTTTCGCATGCAATAGCGCTTATCGCACGCGATAAGCTTCACAAAATGACCCCCTAAGTTAGGTAGATCCCTGTACTACCTCTAAATGTGGTGGGAACAGTAATATAGGTTTTTTTTTTCTACTTCCTGGAAGCATTAGCTGGTGCAATAATCCTTCGAGGTTATAAACATAGAAACAAATTAAAGAAACATTCCAAAAAATTCACTGTGCTCACACTGGTGCAAGTTAGGGGCAACATTCACCAACATGATTACTTTGTATTTCTGTACCCCCTTAGCCAAATTAGATATATAACTTGACATTGAGATAGGTTCTTGAACCCTTTATGAATGTATTGTGGTTTGTTTAGATATGTTTGGTAGTTATAGAAAGCAATCTGTTAGTTATCAGCATTACATTTAGATTTGCTAAATCATATGCTCATCCTAACAGTGTAGAAGTTTAGTAACCCTATTTTTCCTGGAAAAAAATTGGATTCTTTACAGGTTGTGATACCTTTAATTGGACCAACTCAAGAATTATTCAAAGATGTTGTTGCCCAATGAAGTTTCCAGACCATATAGATCCCTTCTCAAATCACATTTGTTGGTCTGATAAAAAGTATGTATCTAGATTGCAAAAAACCGCGGGAACAGTTCAGTGCAGGGAATGAAGTTCTGATGTGCACAAATCAAGAACAGGATCTGGGAGCGATCATATCTGATGATCTTATGGCAGCCAGACAGGTAGATAAGGTAATGGCAAAAGCCAGAAGGATGCCTGGGTGCATAAGGAGAGGAATAGCTACAGGAAAAGGAGGTGATATTGGCTCTGTATAGGTGTTTGGTGAGACCTCATTAGGATTACTGTGTATAATTCCGGAGACGGTATCTTTAAAAGAATATAAACCGGTTGGAGTCGGTCCAAGGCCAGCTATTAAAATGTTCAACTGTCTTCATCATAAAGCATATGGGTCAGTTTTCACGTATATCCTGGAGGAAAGAGGGAAAGCGAGGTATAATAGATACATATAAATACCTCTGAGGAACAGGAGGCAGGCCCCTTTCAATAAAAAGGAGGCTTTAGAATGAGGGATGATAATGAAAGGGGGTAAACTCAAAAGAACTCTAAGGAAATATATCTGTTGCATCCGTCGTTCGCAGATGGCTGCGACCGCTCTGCCTTACCTCTTTTTCTCCTCTTTCACTCTCCTTGGGCAAGATGGCTGCCTCCGGTGCCAAGGGTCTCGGCATTTCCAAACGAGCATGGGAGTCCCAGTCTGCCATGCTCACTCCCGTGACCTCCTAGGGCATGAGCGTGCACCTCTCTGATGCTCAAATACACGTCATGGCGGGAACCTCGGGGGCGGCTCCACCACATGACGTCAGTACCTCCAGGTTTAACAAGCCTCCGCTTCCGCTACCACCTTGAGTTAGCAAGAACTTCGGTTTAGCTACTCTGACCACTCTAAGCTGCATGCTTAGACGCTGATATCACTCCAAGGGCCTCGCTCTACCAGAACTCTAGACACCCGCTCCTCGGGGGTCTCTCGCTTCCAACTTCCCTTCGGGGCCCTCACTAACTAAAGACAACCGCTCCTCGGGAGTCTTTCTCTCTCTCTCTACCTTTCAGGATATCGGACTATCAGGTACTTGCTCCTCGAGGGCCTACCAGCCATCATATCCTGCACCATGGACCTTTGGTCCCATCATACTACCATCAGGAAGATGCCTTCAATCCGTGAGTACCTCTACGATCCGGTGCTCCAGCTCCACCCACCAGCTGCGGCGTTACCCGCACTGCGGGCTCCTGCCTATCGTGACCATCTGGGTGAGACTACACTTCTGAGCCTGTTGAACGTACTGGCACATCGTGGATCAGTGCCTTGCCTTCCTGCTTCACCATCTACCTACAGCAGTACAATAAAGACTCTATCCCTACTGTGTCTGCTATCTGAGTTCAGCCTATCGCAGTGGTTCCCCACGGGGCCCCTCCCCGTGGGCGGAGTCATCTCCATTGCGACCAAGGGTCCACAATGCCTCAAACACAACAGTATCTTTACAGAAAGGATACTGAATGCATGGAACAGCTTCCCAGTTGAAGTGGTAGACGCCATGACAGTATCAGAATTCAAGAAATTGTGGGACAAAGGACTGAGGATCCCTGAGGGAGAAAAAGGGCTTGTAAAGCTGAGCAGGCAATGCGAATGGACAGATGGTCTTTATCTACCATCATGTTCTGTGTTTCTGTGTAATCCTGACCTCAGCACTGAGGGTTGTGGCAAAGTACATGTTACCAAAACAAAGTTGTTAGTATCTGGTGTAATTTGTGACAGCGGTATCTTGGATTCAACCTACCATGCTAAGCTACAGAATATTTTATAACAGTCACAAAAGAGTAAACAGGGATAGAAGAGCATGTCAAATAATGCTAATACTGAAGACTGCACCTTAAAAGAAAAAAAGCAGACTTTCTCCAGCATAAGGCCCACTGTCATGAAATACAATTTTAGAATTAAGTTGCACCTCTGTGAAAATTTACAATTAGAAGATGCTTCCTGGAAAAGGAATAAATTATTAAAATCTATCACTGCAGAGAAGTGGCAGTAATGAATGACAAAATATTAGTGGTTGAAGCCAGCAAAACATTATCCCCCGTGCCTTTGGGCTTACAGTACAGCTGGAACTAGGACTGTGATTTGATACCATGAGTCTTCATTTACCGCTATCCAGTGGTTTTTATCCTAATATTTTTTCTACCCAAATTACTTTAATCTAGTCATGCCAGTGACAGTCTTCAGCTAGGGGGCTATGTATCAGGGCTCCTTCTAGAACTCAACATTCATAGTCCCTAAATCCAGCCACTTGATTTTGCCATCGTACAATGACAATGACTCATGCCTTCCTCCTCCCACTCCCCCAGGGGCTATGAACAGTGTTTTCGCAGCATCCTCAGCTAGTCTGTGGAGCAGAAGACCTAAACGTGGAATCAAACTCAGTTCCCATTTCATAACAGTGCAAAATACCACCATTAAGCCACTGGGGTCAGTCCTTCAAAGATGTTTTTTAATGCAAGTGAAATTAATGTTTGTTTGCTTCTGTCCTCTT